>NC_138369.1:21835071-21879768 GCF_054177405.1 Leptonychotes weddellii
AAAAAAAAAACAATATATATTAACAATTTTCAAAAATGTATGACAATATGAAGTTAGTAAATATCTGCCATGTCCCCACCTCCAGAAATGACAATTGGTATCTCTGTTGTGGATCCTTCCAGACTTGAGTAAATATGCACAGCTGAAAATTCATAGCTAAATATATACCTATTTTCAGTCTAAATGGGATCATGTTATACATACTGTTCTTTAACAACCTTTATTTTTACTCAATAGTAAGAAATATATCTCGAGTATTTTCCATTCCATAATGAACAATGCTGCAGTGAACATCCTTATATATACTATATGTAGTCTGTTTTTCCTTTGGAAAAGTACTAGAAGTGGATATGCATATTTAAATTTTTGATGTGTGTTACACAAACAGCAGCCATAATTATAAAAAATAATCATATACTCAGTGAATTTATAATCTAAAGAAATAAGATACATAAATACACATAGAATGATATAAAATAGAACATGATTAATTACAAAATCATAGAACACAGAGAAGATACAATAAAAAGGAGCAGCATGCTGGAGAAATGAAGACCCCCTTAGAGGTGAAGGGGCTTAAACTGTATCTCACAGATTGAATAGGTCAAGTAGAGAGAATGGTCATTGAGTTTAGTGAAATATCAACTCAAGCAAAGAATTGGAGATCATAGTGAGCCAGCATTTCTCAGCCCTGTAAAGAGGCTAGCCTGACTGAAACGGAGCTCATGTGTGAATTAATTCAGGGACCAAATTATAGCTAAATCCTGGGATGTAAAGTTTGGCTGAGCCTTGTGGAGAATGGGGAGATGCTGTAGGATTTTGGTCAGAGAAATGACCATCTCTGTAAACGCTATTCTAATGCATGCCATAATACACACAGGTGTGCAATTGTAGATAAGGATCAACAGCCTAATTAATTGTCAGTCATCTTTAATAAATTGTTGGGCTAATAGTTAGGATATTTGAGAGCAACTTGTTGAAAACAAGGCCTAGGATGTCTTCATTGGCTAGGCAGTGCACCACTTGCAAATAATCCCAAAACTTTTTGAGTCTTTCTCAATGTGGTTCAGGTACAGTTATATTTTTTTAAGTTAAAAAAGGTTGTAATTTTCTTGTTTTAAATGTCATTTTTATAACAGTTGTGATTTTAGAGTTTTATATAAATATAAATATTACTAAGTATAACTATTGCTAAGGCAACCTAGCTAGTGTTTTTATATAAGAGAGCCATTTCCTTGCATCATCTTCATACAGTGTCCACATTGTCTTGGAATTTTGCTATATTTGTTGCAGTTCTCTGAATACTTTAGCAAAGCTTGCTTCATTTTTGTTTCTGGTTGGCCAATGGACAGCCTTGACAAAAGCCCCAGCCCTCTGCACAGCAGACATGATCCACATTATAATTTAATATGAGCCACGTGTAATAACCAGCATTCCATTTTGGACTAGAGTGGTGAAGAAGTAAGAGACTCAGTGACCTCAGTTAATTTTAAAAGTATTTTGCATATCAGTAGATTTAGAGCACTCAAAGCCTAAAGCAGTTTTATTGATATAGTTGTAATGAGATTCTACTTTCATTTTTTTCTTGGTAGCAAATCAGGCAAGAGCAAAAGAATCTGATTTGTCAGATACTCTGAGTCCAAGCAAGGAAAAAAGTAGTGACGACACTACAGGTGAGTTGTAACCGAATATTTGCAAATCTTACGGATGTTACTGTTACTGGCTGAGCAGTTTAGATAGACAGGTTAATGTGGGTGGAGATTTAAAAGTTTGTGTTTGGGGGGGGAAGCAGTCTCCATTTTCTAAGTTAACTCCCTTGAATCTTGGCTATATTGTTAAAATTACTTTCAACTATCCAGGTACGATAGCTGTATAAGTTTCAGTTGTTTATTTTGATGGTGATAGCTTGAGGATGGAGCTAACTACTGTTTGTAATTATCTTTTTTGCCCCCTGCAGACGCCCAAATGGATGAGCAAGACCTAAATGAACCTCTTGCTAAAGTGTCCCTATTAAAAGGTACTTTAACATGTTTTTATGACATTTTAAGCCAAGACATCAGATTCACCCTTTGCCACATGTATAATGTGAAGTTTTAAATTTAGTTAAGAGATTAAGACAGGTTCTCTAAAGTAGCAGGAATTAAAATTTAAAATGTTGGTGTTGGTGCCAGTGCTTCAAACAAAAATATTTAAATTGTAAAATAATTTGGATCAATCAAGGTTATAGAAGGGCAAATTGGTAAGGGGTAGAACATGAAATGCAGCTATGATTTTTTTTGTGTTTACCTTGAAATCTCTGATAGAAGCACATTACCACTTTTTTTTTTTTTAAGATTTTATTTATTTATTTGACAGAGAGAGAGAGATAGCGAGAGCAGGAACACAAGCAGGGGGAGTGGGAGAGGGAGAAGCAGGCTTCCTGCCGAGCAGGGAGCCCGATGTGGGACTCGATCCCAGGACCCTGGGATCATGACCTGAGCCAAAGGCAGACGCTTAACGACTGAGCCACCCAGGCGCCCGCACATTACCACTTTTAACATAAATTAGAAAAAAGTGAAAATTCTCATATTCTTGAAAGAACTGCCTGTTTATTCTGTTGTAATATGGTAGCAGTTGTAAATTTCCTCATTTTCTAGTCCTCCTCATCCTCCAGTAAATATCCCCAGGTTCTTAGGACACTCTTCTAGAAATAGGTAGGGCTAAGATAAGCAGTGCATGTAATAAACTTTTACTTGTATCACTTCTAAATGAGAACTACATTTATTACTTGATATTTACTTGTTGAGACTGAAATGGGTAGTAAATAAATCAGCATTTATAGAAGTGTTTTTAAAATAAAGTACATTGGATGGCTTAGTGATAAATTTGTGATTGTCAGCATTTAGTCTCTTTTCTGTTGCCTTTTGTACACAAGGTAAGTTGACATAAAAGTTCAGCCCAGTGGTTGAACATGTTGTTAGCAGTGGAATAACACCAGGCAACTGTCTGGAATCAGCAAAAACAACCTATGGAAGTTTCTCTATGTAGAGATGCCTATGCTTCTGGCTGGGCTTTTAAGGAATCTCTTATTCCAGACCCCGGGTTTTGGATTATGTAAGAAGGAAGCCTTAGTTTCACCCTGCATGACCCTGCTGCTGGCCTACTTGTCAATGATGGGAATTGGGGGAGAATCCCAGATTCTCTTAGAGGTTCTTCATCTGGGCATCTTGGTCTTCTCTTCTCCCCATGGAAACTGAAGCTTACATGGCTCTTTGAGCCACCTTTGACTGAATTCCATTACTAAGGGAAGCACTGAGCATTACTGGCCCAGGCAGCACAATTGTCACCCTGTCTTTAAGTATGATCATGGTTTCCAGCACTTTTCTAGCACTCTTACTGATCTGCACTCTTCCCAGGTGACTTTTGGTGTTGATGAGGCATGCTTTTTTTCTAGTATTTTAATAGTAAGTCTAAGTTAATGTTTGCATAGTCCAGAAATCTCATCTTGGAGCATTTCTGATTCTTCTCAGAAATGCAATATGTTACTGTTTAAAATGTTACTGATGCTGAATAACTGTCAGAACCCCTGGGCCTTTGTGGGAACATAGAGAAACAAGAGGGGAGGTGAATGAGTAATGAGCACCTGTCATTCAAAGTTAGCTGTTTTTATGGTCTTTCTTACTGTAGAAATCTCCCAGAAATCTTCTCATCAGCCAAGTTCAGATTGATTTATAAGTAACATTTATGCTTGTGTTAATTATATTCAACTGTTATTAGTGCTCTTGTGATTTTATATGTCAGTCTGTTTTGGATTTTATTTTTATCCCATTGCTTACCACAATGCCAGATGTTCAGTAAAACTCAGTTATTTGTTGAATGAATTAATAATAGACCTCTTACATCAAAGTTATAAAACCATAAGAGCATTAGGAAAGTAACACACTCTATGGGGCGCCTGGGTGGCTCAGTTGTTAAGCGTCTGCCCTCGGCTCGGGTCATGATCCCAGGGTCCTGGGATCGAGCCCCACATCGGGCTCCCTGCTCCACGGGAAGCCTGCTTCTCCCTCTCCCACTCCCCCTGCTTGTGTTCCCTCTCTCGCTGTGTCTCTCTCTGTCAAATAAATAAAAATCTTAAAAAAAAAAAGGAAAGTAACACACTCTAGCCAAGAAGCTAAAAGTCAAAGAGCTCTGGATTCAATCCTGGCTCTGCCATTTATTTATAATTTGCCCTTGGGCAAATTGCTTAACCCCTCTATGCTTCAGTTTTTTTTTTCATTTGTCATATTGGGGCCTATTGTGAGGATTAAATGAAATAAAGCATGTAGATCACTTACTGCACATAACATGTTATGCATCATAATGAACACCCTACTAATAATAATGATGTTGGTAATTGATAAAAGCAGACCTATCCGTTAAAGAGTAGCTTTTCATTAATTAAATAAAATCGTGGAGTTTAAAAAATATATTTCCTACTACATCTTTTAGGGAAAAGCAGTTGTTGGTGGTGGATCTTTTCCGATTAATAATGTATTTGTTTGTTTACTCTGACAGATACCAGGGAAAACTTTTTAATCCTTGAGTCCCACAGGAAGGCTAAATTGTATCTATAAAAGTGCCCATGCTATAGGCTGAGGAGTCAGACTCAAGGAAAAGGGAATGAGAGGGGGAGTTGTGGAAGGAAAGAAGACTAGAAAATATGGGGTGCCTGTGGAAGGAGAGTGGATGGAAGGATGCTGCTAGTGATTGCTTGGTTGGTGGAAATGGGTCAGAGTTTTCCTAACCTTACTTGAAGTTAAGGTGACAAAAACAAAAATGGAACCCTAAAACCTTCCTTACATTTCTATATGATTGCAACTTTTGTTAGTGAAGTAGTATCTTTACCAACACCCCTTAAAAGATTTTGCAGCTTGGGGCGCCTGGATGGCTCAGTCGTTAAGCGTCTGCCTTCGGCTCAGGTCATGATCCCAGGGTCCTGGGATTGAGCCCTGCATCGGGCTCCCTGCTTGGCAGGAAGCCTGCTTCTCCCACTCCCGCTCCCCCTGCTTGTGTTCCCTCTCTCGCTGTGTCTCTGTCAAATAAATAAATAAAATCTTAAAAAAAAAAAAAGAAAAACGATTTTGCAGCTTGATTTTAAGAACAGGCTGTTAAGTCAGTCAGTGATTGGATATAAAGAAAAATCACCCATTAGAAACAGGCATATTTTAGGGGCACCTGGGTGGTTCAGTGGGTTATACGTCTACCTCCGGCTCAGGTCATGATCCTGGGGTCCTGGGATCTAGCCCCACATCGGGCTCCCTGCTCAGCAGTGAGTCTGCTTCTCCTCTTCTTCTCCCTCTGTAATCTCTCTCGCTCTCACTCTCTCTCAAATAAATAAATAAAATCTCAAAAAAAAAAGGCATATTTTAGAAGAGTCTCCAAGAAACAGTCACCATAGCCTTAAATGGTTGTTTTTCTAGTGTTTTTCTTTTCTTTTTTTTTTTTTTTAAAGATTTTATTTGAGAGAGATATGGAGCATGAGCATGAGCAGGGGGGAGGAGGCCGAGGGAGAGGGAGAAGCAGGCTCCCCACTGAGCAGGGAGCCTGATGTGGGGCTCGATCCCAGGACCCCAGGATCATGACCTGAGTCGAAAGCAGATGTTTAACCGACTGAGCCACTCAGGGGCCCTGTTTTTCTTTTGTAAGAATTGTATAAATTCTTAAAAATAATATATTCACTGGCACTTACTAGAAACACTTGGGTTGTGGTTGATTGTGTGTGGTTATGCATTGTAATCTCTATAATTAGGTTCAGTAGGCTGATAGAACTTTTCTCTTAAATGAAGAATATCAATTATTCGCCACGGTGTTAACCTTGAGAGTTGTAGAAAGTAGCACCTTTATTTTCCTCATTTAAACCTTGTGCCTGACTTCTTGAACCCCTATTTTTAAATTTTATTTTCCCTTTTAAAAAACAGCCAATCTGGGGCGCCTGGGTGGCTCAGTTGTTAAGCGTCTGCCTTTGGCTCGGGTCATGATCCCAGGGTCCTGGGATCGAGCCCCGCATCGGGCTCCCTGCTCGGCGGGAAGTCCACTTCTCCCTCTCCCACTCCCCCTGCTTGTGTTCCCTCTCTCGCTGTGTCTCTCTTTGTCAAATAAATAAATAAAATCTTTAAAAAAAAAAAAACAGCCAATCTTTGGGGCACCTGGGTGGCTCAGTCGTTAAGCGTCTGCCTTCGGCTCAGGTCATGATCCCAGGGTCTTGGGATCGAGCCCCACATCGGGCTCCCTGCTCTGTGGGAGGCCTGCTTCTCCCTCTCCCACTGCCCCCTGCTTGTGTTCCCTCTCTCACTGCGTCTCTCTCTGTCAATAAATAAATAAAATCTTAAAAAAAAAAACAAAAACAGCCAATCTTTATTTAGAATTACAGTGTGCTACTTTTCATGTTAGTCATCTAGGATTAGGAAAAGAATCTGAAATAGATTAAATATTCACCATGAGATATAAATAAAATGATGATAGCAATAGTATCTTTTTCCTGAAATATTAGTTATGTTCAATTAATGCTATTTTTGAAGGAGAATCAAAGATGTGGCTTGAACCACAAGCTTTTATATGCTTAATCATTTCCCCAAAAAAGGTAAAAAAGAAAACTGGAGTTCAGTCCAAGTAGTACCTAATGCAAATTTGCTCTATTTAAGGAACTGTGCCAGGGACTACTGTGGTTTCAAACTCTGATAAGACTCTCCTTGGGAGGGGCGCCTGGGTGGCTCAGTTGGTTAAGCGACTGCCTTCGGCTCGGGTCATGATCCTGGAGTCCCGGGACCCGCATCGGGCTCCCTGCTCGGCAGGGAGTCTGCTTCTCCCTCTGACCCTCCTCCCTCTCATGCTCTCTGTCTCTCATTCTCTCTGTCTCAAATAAATAAATAAAATCTTTAAAAAAAAAAAAAAAAGACTCTCCTTGGGGTTTGAGGAGTTTCTAGTCAGATTGGTGATAGGAGAGGTATAGATAGTAAGCTGCTTTGTGGTTGTTGCCATGAGGAGTTCAAGAAAGGAGAAAGAATGTCCAGTTTTTATGTTTCCTTTTGTTTATCTTGGAAGATGGGCAGGAAAGGCAATTTGAGCCTCATGAAAGAAGTATCATTTGAGATGACCCGGAAAGTGTGTCATACCACATACGGCCTATTTAGTGACAAACAATCCTGAATCTGGTTGAGAATCTAGATCCAACTGCCAACTTGCAGGATGTGTAAAGAACTAGAGACATATTCTAAATGAAAGTGGTGGGGATACAACAGCAAAATCCAAAAAGTGGAGAATTTTGTAGAGCACACAAAAGTAAATTGCAAGGGGGGTGCCTGGGTGGCTCAGTCAGTTAAGCGGCTGCCTTCTGCTCAGGTCATGATCCTGGGGTCCTGGGATCGAGCCTCACATCCGGCTCCCTGCTCAGCGGAGAGCCTGCTTCTCCCTCTCCCTCTGCCTGCCACTCTGCCTACTTCTGCTCTCTCTATCTATGTCAAATAAATAAATAAAATCTTTAAAAAAAAAAAAAGTAAATTGCAAGGTTTGTGAGAAAAAAGGAAGGAGGATGGGGAAACCTCTATCAATTAGAAGAGACTTAAAAGATGTTTCAACTAAATGCAATGTGTGAACCTTGTTTGGGACTTCATTCACACAATCCAGCTCTAAAAGAGTTTAAGACGGTGGGAAAATTTTAATACTGACTAGATACTTGATATTAAGGAATTGCTCATGATTTGCAATGTGAAAATAGCATAGCATTACAGTTATTTATTTTTTTTGTTTTTCTTATCTTTTAGAGATCATCTAGATATAGATAGATTTTTTAAGTAGGTAGGATTATAAGAAGATCGAGATACATTCTTAGAAAAAGGAAATATTAAAAACCACAAGCTTAGATAATATTGGTTGTGTTTGACAAGTATAATGAAAGTCTGTTCACATAATCATTTGAGTGTTTTGTAGGTTGGGGTGACTCTTTTGGCAGAATTCTGTAGCTTCTGAGTGCAGAAATGATATGGTCAGACCTGTATTTTGGGGGTGATTTGTCGGACGAACTGGAATGAGTAGAGGCTGGAAGTAAGGCAACCAATTAGGAGGCTTAAGTAATCATTGAGAGTCTGAGCTAATAAGATGACTGCTGTGAAAATTTAAACAGAAGAACAAAATCCAGTTTGGGTCCCTGTTGTTCTGTTCTTTATCGTCTTTCCTTTGGTAATCTTATCTCAAATCCATAGGCCTAAGGAACTGAATATGAGAGATAAATGGAAGTTAGATATAATTCCAGCCTTTGACGTGGAGTTACTGAAAGGATGGTTAGTGTTACTAACAAAAATCGTATTTCTGGAAGAATGGGTGTCCTGGTGGGGAAAGTGATGGTTTAAGTTTGGCACACTGTTGAACAGGAAGGGTGACTTGACCATAGGTTCTGGTTTGCCTGGAACCATTTATGTCCATTGTCCCAGCACAATTATTAAAAGCGCTTTCTTTCACATTCAAAGGTGTCCTGGTTTTGTATTGTCATCCTAGGGACCAGAGATGCAGTTGGAGATGCAGGACAGAAAGTAGGACTAGAAAGTCATTTTCATTTATTTCTAAGACATTTACTGACCCAGGAGATACAGAGATAAGACACAGGAGGAAGCTGCAGTCTTCTGGAGAAAGGAGATATGTGGATAGTGCAGTTAAGTGTTTTAATGGGTGTGGTAGAAACTTTGGAGAGCACAGCTAACTTCCTGGCTAGGGGCAGGGATGGGGTAGAGCAGTAGTCAGGATGGCTTCCCAAATGGGGTGTTTAAAGATAAATGAGAGTATGCCAAGAAGGGAGAGGGAGCCATGCATTTCTTTAAAATACTACTTACATTTATAAGTAGGAATAATGTTTAAAGTCGGAATAGCATCAGGGAGCCATGCATTTGTTTAAAATACTACTTACAGGGCGCCTGGGTGGCTCAGTCGTTAAGCGTCTGCCTTCGGCTCAGGTCATGATCCCAGGGTCCTGGGATCGAGCCCCACATCGGGCTCCCTGCTCGGCGGGAAGCCTGCTTCTCCCTCTCCCACTCCCCCTGCTTGTGTTCCCTCTCTCTTGCTGTGTCTCTCTCTGTCAAATAAATAAATAAAATCTTCAAAAAAAGAAAATACTACTTACATTTGTAAGTAGGAATAATGTTTAAAGTTGGAATAGCATCTGTCAGGGAGGAAGTGTACAAGAACACAAGTGTGGGGCGCCTGGGTGGCTCAGTTGGTTAAGCGACTGCCTTCGGCTCGGGTCATGATCCTGGAGTCCCAGGATCGAGTCCCGCATCGGGCTCCCTGCTCGGCAGGGAGTCTGCTTCTCCCTCTCCCCCTCCCCCCTCTTGTGCTCTTTCTCTCTCTCACTCTCTCTCTCAAATAAATAAAATCTTTAAAAAAAAAAAAGAAAAAAGAACACAAGTGTGATGGAGCACAGACTGTGTGGGACAAATGTGATGAAAGATAAGACTTGGTCAGACAGAAGGCAGTAACATGTTTGGGAATTCTGTGCATAAGGGTAACAATGATAGCAGGAGGAATTTATGGAGAAAGAAAAGGACAGTGGGGTGGATAGAGGAGCCAACAAAAGAACCAGTTGTCAAGAACCTGGCTGGTCAGAAGGAATGGCAAAGGGGTGAGAATCGACAGTTAAAGGCTGCTGCCAAAGTTAAATTCATAGTTAGGGTGCCACCTAGAACTATCTCACATGACTGCATATACCTATGATGGAAAAATGGTCCTTCTCCTCTGTGATGGTTATTCTCACCAACCAAGCCTGCAACTACCAGACCTTCCAAAGGGAGGAGTGGTCGTAGTAGCCTGCCTCAGACAGATCACTTCTTTTTTTAAAAAAATAATAAATTAAATTCATTTAGCCAACATATAGTTCATCATTCATTTCAGATGTAGAGTTCAGTAATTCATCAATTGCATATAACACCCAGTGCTAATCACATCACATGCCCTCAGACAGATCACTTCTGTTAGTTGATGAGGTAACATACATGGCTACAATCAACCTTCAGCAAACATGCAGGTGTAAAACAAAACAGGAAGAAGTGCTTTGATTTGGCCCTTTTCCAAATGGTTCAGAGTATCTCAACCATGTTTAGAGCAAAGGTCAGAATTTAAGTTAAACCTCTAGTCACTTTTCTGAAGAAGTAATGACACGAAATTCAATTTAGGGTATCTTGTAGGAGGGTGCCTGGGTGGCTCAGTCGTTAAGCGTCTGCCTTCAGCTCAGGTCATGATCCCAGAGTCCTGGGATCGAGTCCCACATCGGGCTCCCTCCTCGGCGGGAAGCCTGCTCTCCCTCTCCCACTCCTGCTGCTTGTATTCCTGCTCTCGCTGTCTCTGTCTCTGTCAAATAAATAAATAAAATCTTTAAAAAAAAAAGTTGATACTACAGAGGGGCGCCTGGGTGGCTCAATTGGTTAAGCGTCTGCCTTTGGCTCAGGTCATGATCCCAGGGTCCTGGGATCGAGCCCCGCATCACGCTCCCTACTCGGCGGGAAGCCTGCTTCTCCCTCTCCCATTTCCCCTGCTTGTGTTCCCTCTCTCGCTGTGTCTCTCTCTGTCAGATAAATAAATAAAATCTTAAAAAAAAAAAAAAAAAGAGTTTAGCCTTATTCTGAGAAAAGCTGGCCCGTGGCCGAGACTGTATACACCAGGCAGTTGTAAGGATACAGCATTTATGTTAAAGATAAAACAGATTCTGTTCATCTTAACAGCTTATCATGGTTCCTAAAAACCATTTATTTCTGTGTGACTTGCACATCTAAATAAAATGGATTTAGCTCAGAAAGGCTTTTACTTATCTTCATCTAAACACTTTCCATCAGTACTCATCACAACACTTTTCCCAAGATTGTGAAGTAGATTGATATAGAGATTCCCTTCCCATGACAAAAGTGAGCACCATGAGAGTAGACTCAAGCCATAGTAAAGTAATGCATTTTCCCACATAGCCATATGAAATACAGTGTGCCAACCTTAGCACAAAAGGATTTGCTCATCGGTCTTGGATAAAAAATTAGCACTTGGTTTTCTGAAAAGAGGATCTGCACACTAACTACTTGATTAGTTTGAATAGTAATTGTGTGTATTATATTTAATTTATAAAGATTTTTGGCCAGTATCTTCATTTCTTTGATCAAACACTATGTAGAGTTTGTGTGTGTCCATTATTTGATTTATGGCATCTAATTTGCTCTAATTAAAATGCTGATCCTTTTTATTATGTGGTACAAAGAACTAATTTGCAAATAGTAAATCCCTACGTTATCACAATTTATTAATGCCTAGATTATATTTTGTTTCCTGAAGCATAATTACTTACCATAAAATCTGTTCCATTGTTTTTAGTTTAAAAAGCAAGTATTAGTTTTGCTTCATAACATGACTGATCAAGGGAATTGTTCTGCTGAAGAATTGTCTGCTTTCATAGACCTTAAAGGCGGATTATATATGATTCTTCATTTATAAAAGGATCCCCTTCCTCAAAATAAAATAGTTCTGTAGTTATTGTATTAATTCATTTATGATTATTATGTTTATTTTTTAAATCTACACATTTTAGATGCAAATCTTTGGTTATCTTGTTTATTAATCAGATAGTTAAGTGCTCACTGTATGTCTAGCATTGTATTAGATGGAGTATAGTATGTCCCATGTAGTATGGAACATAAGTGTGAAACATATATGCTTTTAACATTTGTTACTAAAAAGAAATCAATGATAGGAGTTCTCTTATTTCTGGAGAAGAAGTAAGAGTTGGTTGTTAGGAAAGCATGCTAATTAAAGCTAATTTCTATCATATAACTAAGAAGTTACTATGATTTATGGGAAAGACAGTTGGGCTAGAGTGAGAATTCTAGTCCTATCTCTACCACTTTCCAGATGTGTAAGCCATTTCAGATCTTTGAACCTTTGTTTCTTCATTTATCAAATGAAAGGAGTAAGCCTTCCAAAATTCTGTGTATCTATATGGGTTCATGCTCCTTTTAAAAATAAAGCTAAATGCTATTGAACAATTAGAGAACTTGCAAAGAGCTTACTGGTTTGCTTGGGTTTGACTATCAAGCTCTAGAAATCAGGCAAGAGACCAATGTGTGCTGCTGGGAGTTAGATGCAGTCAGGGGGTTAGATGCAGAGACTTCAGCCTGGGCTTTAAAGGATGGGCAGGCTTGGAGGAGTAAAGGAGATGGCCTGAGCAAAGATACATGAGGAAAGTAGTCTGGTGACTACTACAGAGCTACTAAGGAGACTAATAGGAATTGAGTTTATTAGTGAGTGAAATATTAGTGAAAATAAGTAATGACTGGATTATGGAGAACCTTAAAAAGTCAGATAAAGATGTCTGCACCTGTCATAAGAGGGAGTCAAGATAGGTTCTTTATTATTTTTTTAATTCAATTAGCCAGTATATAGGACGTCATTAGTTTCAGATGTAGTGTTCAGCAATTCATCAGTTGCATGTAACACCCAGTGCTCATTTAGATCAGTTCTTGATCTGAATTAAGAGAATTGCTTTAGTATTCCAATATAGGATAGAATGCAGAAGGGCAGGCTAGGTTAAGGGCAAGAATTTAGACAGAAATGATTGGGGCTTATTCTAAGATTGTGACATTGGGATTGGTAATTTCAAGAGACCTTTTTTAATTATGAAAAATTTCAAACACAAGAAAATTTGAAGAGTACCAAAAACACTCATATATGCCTACCACCTAGATTCAACTATCGTTAGTATTTTGCCATATTTTCTTTATTTATATGTACGTATGTAGAAATTTTTCTTTTAAGTTTTTATTTTGATACAATTTCAGACTTAAAGTTGCAAGAATAGAACAGAGAATCCCATATACTCTTCATCTAGATTCTCCAAATGTTAACCTTTCACTCCATTTGCTGTTACTATTTTACAGAATTTCATTTATCCATTTCCCTCTCCCTCCTCCATGTGCCTTCCTCTCTCTCCCTGAGCCATTGAGCGTAAATTGCAGACCTGATAGCCTTTACTCCTGAATACTTAAGTGTATATTTTCTGTTTCTCTTCAATAGCCACCATACAACTCTCAGGGTTAGGAAAGTAACAGTAATGTATTACATTATCACATCCACAGACCTCATTCCCATCTTGTCAGTTGTCTCAGTAATGTCTTCTATAAAAGAAAAATAATGTCATTATAAAAGAAAATCTTGAGTCATACAGTGTATTCACTTGTCACATGTCTTTGGTCTCCTTTAATCTGAAACTGTTTCTCAGTTCTTTGTTTATCATAATATTGACATTTTTGAAGAGCACAGTTATTTTGTAAAATGTCCCTCAGTAATAATATTGGACATCATATCAGGAGGCAACTGATGTTGAATTGTTCTGTCACTGGTAGTGTTAACTCTTTATAAATATCCTGTTACTTCTCAAATTTTATCTAGTGTTAGCATCTATGGAGGATTCTTGCTTGAATCAGTTATTACTATAATAGTTGCCAAATAGTGATTTCCTAATTCTATCATTCCCTCTACATTTGTTAGCTGGCCTTCTACCATTAGGAAGGGTTTTCTTGTGCCCTCCCTCCCTCATTCCCTTCCTTCTTTCTTTCCTTCCTTATCTATATCATTGTGAATTCATGGATTTATGTGTTATTCAGTGGATTATAACCTTTCACTATCATTATTTATTTTGATGCCCACATTCTCCCACATTTGGCCAGTGGGAGCCCCTTGTATCTTTTCAACATGAACCATTCTTTTAGCCCTTTGTTACTTTCTGACACAAAAGGTGTTCTACATTCATTTTGTGCTTTCCCACCCTTAGTTAGCACTGAAATCAACAATTTCTCCAAAGAGCTCTAGTTCTTTTTTAGTGGAGAATAGTATTTAGAAACCAAGATCTGAGTATTTGGTGTGCTTATTACTTCTAGGCCCACTCAGTAGACATTTAAGAAATAGATGTACACATATACTTATGCCCATACATATATGTGTATCTATATACAGAGTCTCACATACCTATATTTAATTTCTACATCTGCGTTTGTCTATACATTCAGATCTATTAGAGTTCATACTCTAATCCTACCCTACACCACAGGATTAATTCTGTCTTCCCTATTTCCATATAGTTAATTCTGTTCTCCAACAGTAAGAAACCTGTCTCTCTTTATCTACAATATATTTATTTACTTGATCACTTTTAGAATACACAAAAAGCAGTTTCAGGGCTACTAACCAGTGCTTCTGTGGAAAACAGGTCTACATATAGATTTTTTTTTTCTTGGTTATCAAATTATTAGCCTGGAACAGTAGTTCTCAACATGGAGCAGTTTTACCCCCAGAGGGACATTTGGCAATATATGGAAACATTTTGGTTGTTACAACTCAGAGGGAGTGCTGCTGCCATCTAGTAGGTAGGGACCAGGGAAACTTCTAAACATGCTGCAATCCACAGGACAGCCCCCAGAACAAAGAATTATTCAGCCCCAAATGTCAAAAGTGCCAAGGTTAAAAAAACACAAATATACTACTAAGAAATTATCTATTGAAGGATGTTATGTATGTATGTTTTGTTTTTTTGCTAAACCGCTTGAAAATAAGATGTAGGCATCATGACACTTACTTCCTAAATACTCCTGATAATAAGGACATAATGACAAATCCAGAGGTGGGCAGCTAGGACTTTTGCAGACTCCAATGTGTGGTGTTGGAAGAGAAGTTTTGTAGTTGCTGTGACAGTTCTCCTGCCACTGGAAAATCTCTCTCTCTCTTTACATGCCTCCCCCCTTACCAAGAGACCATTTGAAGGAAGAATTGATAGGTTAACTAGAATAAATGAAACCAGAGTCAAATTTACTTTTTCCTGCAGGAAAAAGTTGGATATAGTCTGTGAGTATGAAAATATGTGTATGTAACATCTAAGACCTGCTGTGATCATATTGTGAAATTTTATTCTTAGCTCTTTCTTTTAAAGATTTTTTTTTTTTTTTAAGATTTTATTTATTTGAGGGCACCTGGGTGGCTCAGATGGTTAAGCGTCTGCCTTTTGCTCAGGTCATGATCCCAGGGTCCTGGGATCGAGTCCCGCATCGGGCTCCCTGCTCCTTGGGAGCCTTCTTCTCCCTCTGCCTCTCTCTCTCTATACCTCTCATGAATAAATAAATAAAATCTTTTTTAAAAAAAGATTTTATTTATTTGAGAGAGAGAAAGGGAAAGAGAGCATGAGTTGGGGGAAGGGGAGAGGGAGAGAATCTCAATCCGACTCCTCACTGAGCCTGGAGCCCGCGACAGGCTCAGTCTCACAACCCTGAGATCATGACCTGAGCCAAAATGAGGAGTTGGACGCTTAACTGATTGTGCCATTCAGGCACCCTTAAAGATTTTATTTTTAAGTAATCTCTATACCCAACATGGGGCTTGAATTTACAACCCCAAGATCAAGAGTCACGTGCTCTACCAACTGAACCAGGCGCCCCTCTTAGCTCTTTTGTAATAAAGTTGTTATGCCTGAGCTACTTGTAAACCAAAGTAATAGTCAAATAGAATGCACTAGAAGAATATGGCCTAACTGATGATATATTTATTTTAGGCAGTGTTCAATAGCAGAAGATATTAATACAGTGAAAGATGAGGGGAGTTACAAGAGAGTAAAGAAAGACATTAGGGGAGGGGGCATATTTGAGATGTAATGTTGGATCTAATTTATTTAGGTCACATTATTTAATAATTGAGCAAATATTTGTTATGTGTTTAGTGTTGGAGAAATACTGATGACGAAGTGAGCATGGTAGAGATTTCAGCCTGGTTTTTATTTTGTTCTCCACAAGGGGGAAATAACGCTAAAACACTTTTTCCTGAAGAAAAGTTTGTGTTTGTTTTGCCATTTCCAGTTAAGTTCCAAGTGAATTTTTTTCTAACTTGTTATCAAGCAATTTCAAAATTGATGAAGAAGAATGCCGTATGCCCATTTTACTGAACGTCAAGGCTTACATAAGCTCTACATGAGTGAAATGTATAATTAGTATTTATTAATATATATTTAATAATACCATTGCCATGAATTACTAATATATATTTAGCTGTACTTGTGTTCTTTCTCCAGGGTAAAATGACTAAAATGCTTAATATAATTTGCTTCTAAATTTTATTTAACTCAGTTGTGCTGTGTTCTTTAACTATGCATGTCTAAACATGAAAGAGATGGCTAATACTTGGTTGCAGAGATTATAGTGTGATACTAACTCTTGCTTTTAAAATAAACGTATTTTTGTCAGATGACTTGCAGGGTGCACAGTCAGAAATTGAGGCAAAACAAGAAATTCAGCATCTTCGCAAGGAATTGATTGAAGCCCAGGAACTAGCTAGAGCGAGTAAACAAAAATGCTTTGAACTTCAAGGTGAGATCAAGATTACATTGATTCTTTAGGGGATGCGGAAACAATGTGACATAACTGAGTCCAGAGGCATAGTATCTTGTTCCAGATCCACAACTTTATTAGCTATGTGATCTTGGGACATTCACTTACCCTCTCTGAACATATGTTTCAGACAATATAGTGGGGAGAGTTACAGTAGCTCTACTTCCTTCACCTTGTTGATGTGAGTGAAGATCAAGAAGGACCTGTACCAGTGAAAGATCTTAACAGTTAATTACATATTAAGTGCAACAAAAGGAAAAAACAATGTATTTCAATTTCTAAGTTTTAGTTACACCTAATGTTGTTCTTCAGTGTAAGATGAGGGAAATTTATATGCCCTGTGATTTTATAGTGTATTCTTCGGTAAATGGAAACAACCAGGCAAGGTAAAGGTATAGAATCGTGAAGTTTCCCAACCACTTTCTTTTCTAGTAGTTTACTTATCCATAGTGTCATAGGCTAGTGGAGTTGGTGATATTTATTCCCTAGAGCTTACATTTCCATATCATTCACAGTAACTACCTAGTTGCAATCACTTGGTACCGTACAAAGTCTTAGAACAAGGAGAAAGTAAATAGCCTATGGAGTCCTCCTGTTCTCTAAGATGGACAACCTTCCTGATCAGGAGGAAGATTCACATCCCCAGGAGGAACTGGGAACTTCCTGTTAGTTAGTACTCACTTGGCTGTAAACATGAGGGTTTTAAGTCTGTTTTTAAAATTTAAGCTCAAAATGCTGATTAACAACTATCAAGAAGGCTCCTCATGTAAAGAATAACACATATAATCTTGGTGATATAAGGTCTAGAAAACTCTGCTACTTGATTGAATAGATTGATTACTTACTACTGTTTTGTGCTCCTAAAATCTTTAAACTTTTAACTGCTAATACTGATAATATTTACTGCTTAGCTTTTGTTTCCTTCAATAAGCTTTAGGTGAGAATTTCTTAGAAATTTCCACCCGCTCAATTCTGAACACTTCCATTAACTCACAAAATTAGATATACTGTATTTTATTTTTATTTTTAGCTCTTTTGGAAGAAGAAAGAAAAGCCTATCGAAATCAAGTTGAGGAATCCAGTAAACAAATACAGGTTCTTCAAGGTATGGAACACCCCAGGGCTATTTGGGATTATTATTGTTTGTAGTGATTCAAAAGGAATGGAAAGTAAGAGTATAGAGAGTTCCCATTTTTCATGTCTTTGGTTTGTCCCTAGAATCTGAGACTATAACTAGGCTCTTGGTGGGCTTTTTGTTTTGTTTTGTTTTAAACACAATTCCCTAGTACTCTAATAGTGGACACTTGGAGTGGGAAGAGCATGGGTGAAGACATGGGTTTGGTAAGACTCTGGGTTATATAGTGAGTTGCTACAGAGGGGGCCTTTGGACAGGATATCAATTTGAGCTACTCTGTGCATCAGCACTTTTAACTTGGTGACATTATTTCTAATGCTCATAACATACTGCATTGAGGGGCACCTGGGTGGCACAGTCGGCTAAACGTCGACTCTTTGTTTCAGCTCAGGTCCTGATCGCAGGGTTATGAGTTCAAGCCCAATGTTGGGCTCTGCACTTGATGCGGAGTCTGCTTGAGATTCTTTCTCCCTCCTTCTGCCCCTCCCACTCGTGCTCTCTCTCTTTCAAAGTAAATAAATAAAGCTTTAAAAAAACAAACAAAAAACATACTTGCATTGCAACAAAAATTATATATCACATGGAATAGAATAATAATCCCTGCAGTGCCTTCATTGGTAGAGGCTGCTCTTCATACCCACCATTTTGCTGTCTCTTTGTGTGAGCTATCACAGGTTCATTGCAGAAAAGACCAGAAAGATCCTTGCCTGCCAAGGGTTTACTTCAAATCATAGTTCTGGTACTGTTAGGCTCGAATTATGAGAGCCCTAGGGGAGATCTTTCTTTCCCATGCTATTGTAAAATTCCTAAAGCAAAATTAATTTGTCTTCATTGTCAAAGAAGGAACTAATGTTATTTTTAAATTTTAGTTTGAGATGTAGGGTGAGAAGAAATTAAATAGACAAACTCAGTTCAGAAAAAATGGGGAATCATTGTATGAGGCCTATGATATTTGCCCTAAAATATCCCAGAGAAAAAGCAGTCTTTGGTGTTTTCTTTCTTATTTTTGAATGGGACATATGAGTTATTTATATATTTATTTTTAAGAGAGCAAGAGGGAGGGAGGGAGGGAGTGAGAGCGAGCCCGGGAGTGGGAGGGAGAGAGAGAACATTAAGCAGGCTCCATGCCCAGCATGGAGACCAACACAGGGCTTGATCTCATGACCCTGGGATCATGACCTGAGCCAAAATCAAGAGTCAGACGCTTAACCAACTGAGCCACCCAGGCTCCCCTACGGACGTTTGAGTTATTTAAAAATTTAAATTTTATTATGGTCAAGTTAGAATTTCTGGGGTATATTATGTCTTTTTGAAGAGAAAATTCTTTAAACTCTTATAATTTAATGCCTTTATCCATTAGCTTATGTAAATCTGATTTCAATCTATATTTGCATTCTGTAGTGCGTATGGGCAATTTTCCCTAAAGGTTCTGTAACATAGGGCTGCCTTTTATCTTAAAGCGGTCTTATCTAGGCATCACTGAGTGCCCCCTAGTGCCAGCATGTGTGTTTTATGACGTTATCCATAAGTGTATGGTCCTGTTAATCTCCGGCCATTGTGTCTTCAGATTCTGAACTTGTTAACCTCTCAGTGCTTCCTGCAAACTGCAGAGGCCTCATATTTTTTTTAACGCTTATTTATGGAGCAGCCTTCCCCTTTCTCAGCCTTAAATTCTCTTAATTATTTTAATTATTCTTTTCTACCTAAGGAACTTTTCCTACCTATAGTTTTCTTGTGTTATAGTAACCAAGACTATTTTTCTAGTTCTGAACCAAGTATTTTATACAAATTGTTTCCAGCTCAATCCTTGAGGGCACAGGACCAGATCTGTTAAAAATACACCTCCTTGATTAGGCGTTATTCATTAATGTTGTCAATTCATTAATTCAACCAGTAATTCTTGGTTGTTTGCTAGTATTGAGGATAGAGTATGCATGAGATGTACAGTCAGTGGAAAAGATAAACCATAGGCAAATATAAAATGTGGTGTCCAATAAAGGCAGAGTAATGGGCTAGAAAACGAGAGGGCTATTTTTAGATAAGACAGCAGAGAAAGCTTCTTTAAGGAACTGACATTTAAACTGCAAATTGAATCAAGAACATCAAAGATTTTACTAATGCATACCATCTGACCAAGCAATTCTGTGTCTAGGAATTCACTCTAAGAAAAAAATCAGGATTGCATTATAAGCAGTACTTTTGATAGTAATTAAAAACTGAAGAGCCTAAAATGTCTAAAATAAAGGATTAGTCAAAGAAGTAACAGTGTAATTTTTTTGTTATTAAAAGATATTCATCACCAGCAGGATAGAGAACATTATATATATTACAATCCCTCCCTGTTTTTGCTTTTATATGTGTATAAAATGCATATAAAAAATCTAGAAGAATAAATTCCAAATGCTAGAAGCAACTTTCTCTGTGAGGGAGAAGTAAAAAGATCACTTTGGTTTTTTACTCTTTGTGTTTCTGTGTTTTGACATTTTCTGCATTAAACATGGATTGCTTGTACTATTTAATCAAAAACAACAAACAGCTCCTCCAGCCTGGTCTAGGCAGTAACTATAATCCCATTTGGGCAGTTCATTTATTTGTAATTGCTTTGGACAAAGAATGATGGATCAATATACTTTTGTAGCCCAACTACAGAGGTTACACATCAATATTGAGAATCTCCGGGAGGAGAAGGACAGTGAAATCACAAGCACTCGAGATGAACTGCTTAGTGCCCGAGATGAAATTTTGCTCCTTCATCAAGCAGCAGAAAAGGCTGCTTCTGAGCGGGACACTGACATTGCCTCGTTACAAGAAGAGCTTAAGAAGGTGCGAGCTGAGCTTGAGCGGTGGCGGAAAGCAGCGTCTGAATATGAGAAAGAAATCACGAGTCTGCAAAATAGTTTTCAGCTTCGATGTCAGCAGTGTGAGGATCAGCAGAGAGAGGAAGCAACAAGGCTACAAAGTGAGTGTGCATATTTTACATAAAGCTCTTAATTCTTGACAATGATAACTTTATAGCTTGCACAGAATAATGATTTGGGCTGTTTTTCTCTTTGGTAACAGTTTGGTTGTATAAAGCAATGTTTTTTTTTGGTTTTTTTGGTTTTTTTTAAAGCAATGTTTTTATATTGGGGCTATAAACATTCTTCAGGTCCACAAGTTCTACAATAAATTGAAAATTTTTACAATTTTATATTTTATTTTAATACTTCTGAATTGTTTTATAAAAGTGAAGTGGGAAGAAAATATTGCTAAAGTTCAAGGTGATGGAACTTACCTGAGGTATAGAGGCCAAATAAACAGAAACCAAAGAATAGTCATGTAAAATCTACATGTTTTTAAGGGGGGGCAAGTATGTTTTTCTTTGAAATATTTCCCTTATCCTTTGAATTATTATGGAAGTTATGTTCCTATATTAATGAATATGTTTTGGGACTATTTTAGGTGAACTAGAGAAGTTGAGAAAGGAATGGAATGTATTGGAAACCGAATGCCATTCTCTAAAAAAGGAAAATGTTTTGTTATCATCAGAACTGCAGCGGCAAGAAAAAGAATTGCACAAGTATGCAAGAACTCTTTTAGCTTCAAAATATTTCTTTATCTTAAATTTTCATCTAAATTAAATTTAAATTTGATACTTAAATACCTTTTTGAAGCAAAATGTTCAGCCAGACTTTTTGGCTATTTGACAGGTTAAGCACACTAACAATACTTCAGCGGGGTTTTTTTTTCTTTTTTTTTTTTGGAATTCCCCCATCATCCTACATGTCCTTTCCTTTTGGTATACTCAAGGAATACACATTCGTGGACTACAGCACCCCCACCAAAGCCCTAAACAAACAGCAAAGATCTATACTTAGTGATTGAATTTGTCCTATAAACTAAATGATAAAAATTTCAAATATAAGTTGTTTTTCTTTCGTGTCAGTGATTCCATCTATTAGGGTAATCAGGAAATGACTATAATAAAGAATTTATACCATTGAAAGATACAAATTCAGCTTTTGAATTTCACAGAGTTATATAAAGAGTAATAATATATAAAATCAAAAACTCTCCCAAACCAGTTATGTCTTTCTAATATCCAGTACCTTACAAGCAAACCAATGAATGCAATAAATTTATGCCAGCAAATTTAGCCGAGTCCTGTTTTCCCACCAACATTTGTTGTATAGTTTAAAATTGATTTTTTCCTTAAAAATTTGATCCATTCCATGTTTTTATTTGAACACTATGTTCTAATTCAGAATATGAAAGTAGTACATGTTTATTATTGAAGCCACTCTTTTTTTTTTCCCATTACAAAACAATCCACTTTTATTTTGGAAAATATGAAATATTTTGAAAAGGATAAAAAGCCAGTATCACCCATAATCCCAAAGTGTTGTCTGTGGCTCTTTCACATCCAAGAAAGTAAAAATAAAAATATTCTCCTCGGATACATATAGAAATGTTTATAGATATGTGTATATACAGAGCTTAGTATGCACATATATTTCCTTACTTTGTCAGCTGAGAAGGCCTAAAAGTAACAACATTCCAGTAACCAGGAGCACACTCGGCACCCAGAGCTTGGTTTCTTTCTTTTTTTTTTCCTCAGAAACTTTATTGGTTATTTTTCTTTTATTTTCTTATTTGAGAATTATTTTTCCCTTTTTTTTCTTTTTTTAATTATGTTCAGTTAGCCACTGTATAGTACATAATTAGTTTTTGATGTAGTGTTCAATGATTCATTAGTTAAGTATAACACCTGGTGCTCATCACAACACGTGCCCTCCTCAATACCCATCACCCTGTTACCCCCTCCCCCCACCCTCCTCCTCTCTGAAACCCTCAGATTGTTTCCCGGGGTCCCTAGTCTCTCATGGTTCATCTCCCTCTCTGATTTCTCCTCCTTTGAATTTCCCTCCCTTCCCCTATGGTCCTCCGTGCTATTGCTTATGTTCCACATATGAGTGAAACCATATCATAATTGTCTTTCTCTGCTTGACTGCCTTCACTTAGCATAATCCCCTCCAGTTCCATCCATGTCAATGCAAATGGTGGGTATTCATCCTTTTGATGGCTGAATAATATTCCATTGTATATATGTACCACATTTTCTTTATCCATTCATCTGTTGAAGGGCATCTCGGCTCCTTCCACAGTTTGGCTATTGTGGACATCGCTGCTATGAACATTGGGGTGCATGTGCCCCTTCTTTTCACTACATCTGTATCTTTGGGGTAAATACCTAGTAGTGTAATTGCTGGGTCGTAGGGTAGCTCTATTCTTAACATCTTGAGGAATCTCCATACTGTTTTCCAGAGTGAAGCCACTCTTAATTAATCCATTTCCCTCCCCACAGTACACCAGAAATGGGAGTCTTTACTCTCTTGTTAGCCTGTGTTTATACTCCTAAAGAGCATCAGGGTTAGCAGAAACTCAGTGAAGGTCAAGGTCAGTTCCCATAAAAACAAGCTTTAGGAGGAAACAAAGGACTAGACCCATCAGAAAATAGTAAGCCTCGTTATCTGCTTAAAACAATAAAATGGTAATAGATTATACATTTTTAAAAATCAACTAGTTGAGGGTGCCTGGGTGGCTCAGTCGTTAAGCGTCTGCCTTCAGCTCAGGTCATGATCCCGGGATTCCGGGATCGAGTCCCACATCGGGCTCCCTGCTCCACAGGGAGTCTGCTTCTCTCCCTCTCCCTCTGCCACTCCCCCTGCTTGTGCTCTCTCTCTGTCTCTCTCTCTCTCTCTGTCAAATAAATAAATAAAATCTAAAAAAAAAAAAAAATCAACTAGTTGAAGGAACAAGATGTGCTGATTTTTTCTCTGAGATGCCTTCTTATAATACCATGTAGTAACAACATTTATTGGTGTCCTGTTTTTCCAGTCTTTTCATACATTAATGTGTAGTATTTTTTAAATGTTTAGAGATAATTAGTAACAAAGAGTAAACATGTTTGTAACATGTAAAATTTTGTAACAAGAATTCCAGAACCTGAATAGGACAGAATAAAGGCCCAAACACAACTGTATACACATGTGAGTGTATATGTGTGTACCAACTGATTGTGTTGACAGCACATTTGGGCAAATTGTTTGGTTTAAAATGAGTGTAAGATGATGCAGACATTCAAATTCTTCATATTTGGAATCTTAGGGGATCCATTTAGTTTGATATTCTATTAAGCAAGAAATAGTGATCTTTGATTACTAGTATTGATTATCTTACATTATTCCTGCCTTGGGATTATTGATATTTTAAAGATTTAAACTTGATCCTTCTTTTTTGAGATGTAATTAATTAGAATCTGGCAGGTTGTTAAATGCTACATTTTGAATTACTTCAGATTTGTTGAAGTGTTGAAAAGCAGCAAACTGCTTATGAGTTAGAAGCATACAGTTTAAAAATATTAGGTCCCAGAAGGGTGGAATATATTATATCCTTAGTCAAAGTTGTCTGCCTAAACTCACATAAACTATTTAAGACAAATTCTGTTTCCTAAACTTTTCTGGTTTAGTGGCACTCTAACTTTATTTGGCAAGCCTCCTCAGCATTTAAGTAGTATTTAGAAGTTAGTCTTTCTTTACAGAGTCTCCTATGCCATTTTGTATATTGGACTGACATCACACCCCTTAAGAATTTGCCTGGCATACAATCAGAATGGGATTTATACTCCATAGTTCCTTCGCTAACAATATTGAGTCTCAGTCTTATGTTCCATTCTGAGAAGCATAAAACTGTCATCTTGAAAACTTTATTCTCCTTTAGCTATTTCTGTTGTAGATGGGATCCACATTCTTTCATACAGCTACACTATGTAGGTCTTTTGTTTTTTGTTGTTTGTGATGTAGAAGGAATTGAACAAAGAATTCTATTCCTGCCTATTAAGCTATTTTCCTAGTGTGTAAATTGGATTTTTTTACATCAAGTTATGAAAGTAATTATAGAATTTAAGCCAAAGATCAGCCTCAGAAATTACTGAATTCAATCTTCTTACTTGACAATGGAGGGCACTGAGACTCTCCTTGTGTTGTTTCTGTGTAACATGGTGCCTGGCACAGATCTCCAAGCTCAGGAAATGCTTCCTCAGAGAAGGAAACTGAACCAGTTAAGTGACTTGCTCAATGTCCTACAACTGAATAGCGGCAGCACTGGGGTCTAGAACCCCGCCTCCTGGTTCTTTGTTTCATGCTTTTCCCCCAATTTGGTGTGTCTTTTCATTTGAGTAGGTTTATCTTTACTTGAATAGACAGTGGCTCCTAAGCTTTAAGTTTTTGTCCCCCATCCTATTTGTCAAATACTTAAACTAAATAAGAAAATAGTTGAAATATGTGCTGATTTCCTGGGGAAGCCCCACTCTGAATCTTTTTATGAAACAATTAATCTAATGTGATATAACAAAATATACAGTTAGTCATCTACTTCCACTTTTAAGATTTCAGTCTCTGTGCATATTTCAATCTGAAAATAGAACACAGCTTTAAACATGCAATTTTTTAGTATTTTAATGCTTTAATTTATTGAACATATCTTATTCTCTTTTATGTATTTTTCCCTCCTCTGTAATTTACTCCATCGCTCCTAGTGAAATGTATAAGAAATTAGACTTCCTGCTGTGTCTAGTTTCTACATGAATTGAATAACTGTCAATATTTATGTTGCAGTTCTCAGAAGCAAAGTTTAGAGCTTACCAGTGATCTCAGCATCCTTCAGATGACTAGAAAACAGCTTGAGAATCAAGTGGGATCCTTGAAAGAACAGCATCTTCGGGATTCAGCTGATTTAAAAACTCTTCTCAGTAAGGCTGAAAACCAAGCAAAGGATGTACAGAAAGAGGTAAAGCGAAAAGACATTATGAGCCCAATTATGGTTGGACTTAAAGCCAAAAGCAAATCAGATATTCATGCTAGTTAGAAATAAAGGGAAGCAGAAGTCACATTACCTGTCACAAAGTTGATACTTGGAGCATCTCTGCTTGATGATTTCTAGCTATGTATCATGGTCCATATATAGAGAATTCATCAGTAGGATTTGGTCTCAAAAATATAAATATACAAAATTACATTAAAATTTTTTCTCTACCAGTTAGTTGACCTATATGAGAAGCCCTTTGTATACCAGATTACTCAATTCATTGTTTATCTTTCAAAGACAGTATCATATTTAACTTAGAATACTTTCAAAAAGCAAACTGGGGCCACACCATAATGCTGTCCAAAGCCCTCAGTAACACTGGCCTGAAATGTAAAATTTACCTCATAGCCAGCCAGCCAAACACAAGTTCTGTGACCTTTTACTTTCTTCTCCTGCACTCCCACCCCATTTTCCCCTTCTTCTCCCCTTCTTCACAAATATGCATGCTCACTTTTCATGTCATTTTGCTTAAAACCTTGACTTGGGTGGCTTTTAAAAAAAACCATGTTAAAAATGGTGAGGGCTGATTTTGGAGTAGAGACCCACCCAGCTTCTTTCTGAGCAAAACCTTGAAGTTGACAACGGGGCAAGGAGAGCTGCGTTCAGTCCTGCTGCCTTATCCTACTCCCTGCATTGAGTCCTGGCCAGCTCAGGGGACAGAGAAGGCTGGTGCATCTTGACCTTCTGGTCGGGGCCCATCCCAGTTGTAGACTCTCTTAAATGAAGGATTCATTATACATAGAAGGAAGTTGAAGACAACTTTTTGTCTTTAATAACAAATTTCCCCAAAATTATTTTTAGAAAATCTGTTCAGTCAATGCAGTTTTTCTTTGCACTTCCCTTTCCTTGTAGTATCCTGAACGTGGACATGATTATTGTTCTTCTGTCTTCATGTTTGTTCTTAACGAAAGAAAAAAAAAAAAAACCTGTAACATTTTTTATTTATGTGTGGCCATATTGATTTTGTAATATGTTCGTTTCTATCTTCTTGCTAAGGATATGCGTTCTGGGAGCAATCTCATTTTATTTAGTTGGACCACAAATTTTGTGCCAAAGTAAATATCCTAGTATTTAATACTGTAAGCACTTTGTGCCCTTCCAGTCCGTATGCCATATTTCTTTCAAAATCTGGGAAGAATGCTGTGGTTGGAAGATGATTCTGTTGTATGTTACTCTGAATGCATTGGCCGTTTTGTTGCATTATTTGTTTGCCTGTTTTTGGTCACTGAGCAATCAGTGAGAAACGCTTTAACTGCTTCCACAAATGGGCAGTGGCATGTTGTCACAGCGTCTAAATTGTTGATAGCTTTGGATTGCATTAAATGCAGCACATTTAAAAATATGTGTGAACTTGTCAATATGTTTCTTTTCTACTTTCTTGTTCAGTGTTTTCCATTGTGAAATGATGTGTAGTCATCACACTCCTTTGTAATGTAAGATTGCTTCTCTTTCTGTTTGTCCTGATGTTAACTATTGGATACTAGTCTGTAACTAAAATGTTCTTTAATGAGATTCTTATATCTGTGTAATCCACTGCAAATGAATTACTACCTTTTATTAATGCACATATATTCTCTTTCAACATTTCCCCTTTGTTCTCCTTTCTCTCATAGAATCATGCTTAATGTGCACAGTATCATGTATCTTCAGCACTGTAACAGGCTAAAATATTACAAGCTAAGCAAGCCAGATATGATTATTTTTATGAAGAAGAACCAAAGGTGTTGGTAATATTGTGTGGTATTTTCCTCTTAATCAGAACTGAGCTCCTTTCTCACCTTCGAGTTAGAAAGCAAGATGGAGCAAAATTGCTATCCAAGCCAGGTGTGAAACTAAGGCTGCAGAAGGTGACCTTTTGTTCCAACAATTAAATTTTATATGTATGGCAACTTGTATTTGAACATTTAACCAAAAAAAAGTACATGAGAAAGTAAATTTTAATCCTCAAGTATTAAGAGAAAAATAATGGTATATCACCTTTATATCTGACTTAAGAAAAGCATCTTTATACTTTAGTAGGTATATCTATAATTTAAGAATTCATAAAACATTGGTACACAGTCCATGGTGCAAAGACTGACTCAGGAAAGCTGTCTGGCTTCACCACCTTGCTGTGGGGCCAGAGCCCCTCCCACCCTGCTCACAGGCTGAAGGTAAACAGCAGGCTCTTCCTGACTGAGCTGTCTTCCTGTCACTCTGCTTCACAGCCACTGGAACAGAGAAATGATTAAGTGCTTTGGTGTAAAGGGCAGGCTGGATGTAAGAATAGTGGAAAAGGAAAGTAAGGGAGAATTTAGGTCAGCAAAGCAGTTTTCACTTACCCTTTATTAGTCACTGTTAAGAATCAGATCACTGAGAATTGATTATGTTCTAAGAGACTAGTCTAGGCACACTGAATTTGTTTTGGCAGCCTGCTGGCAACCTTCTGCCTTCTGGAAGGAAGTCCACAGACCCCAGAAAAAAAGCTGTCGTAAAGTCCATGAATCTTATTCCATAGTTCATTGTCTGACATACTACCCAGACTTGTTCTGGGAACACTGTTAGGTAACAGGGAATTCCTTTCACATTTTACCTCCCTCTCAGTACCCGTATCTTTCTTCCCACTTACTGGTGGTCTTTCTGCTGATGCTAATCCCCCTGCTCCCACCTCTTCTGATTAATGTTTTTATACATTTGCATCCTCCTTAGTACTTCTCTTTGGAGTACATAATGATGAGCTCCTAATTGATCTTTCCAGAGTATTTGCATTATTCAGAAGCACCACGTAAAGGTGTCCTCTACTGAGAAATTTCTTGGAGATAGACTGAAAGAGGAAAAACCTTTGTGGTATGCTGGTCCCATGGTATATTTATATTATATTCAGTCCTTGTCTTTCTTCCTTCTAAAACCTTCAGAGGTGGCAGAGTGGGGCACTGGAGGCTGAGACAGAGGCATAACCAACGGCAGAACAGTTTTTGCTCTTTGACTGAGAGCCCAGCTTGCATGTAAGATGCAATATCTAGAAATAGAACCAGTCAGAATTCCTGCCTCCTCAGCACTTAGAGGCAAGCCATACTATGTCTTGCATTGACCTCACCTGTATTCAAAGGAGAGCTTGTCTGTCTGAACGTCAGATTATATTCAGTGAACAGTTTTTCAGAGCAGGAAGTTTCATGTTTCACTCTAGAAAAATATTTGTCAGGAACAAATTCGTAAAAATTATTTACTGATGCTTATAAGTTTTAGGTCGAAAAATAGAAATGTCCCAATCATAGTGGTTAGTCCCTTAGATACATTTCTTTACATCATTTGCCTAGAAATTCATTTATCTGGAACACTTTACTACCCAGTGATGCCTGGGTGAAGAAAAGCCTGATGGGAGTTAGTTAGTACTTCTTACTTTAGGACTAAAATAGCTTGGCGGACATTGGTTACCAGGATATAAACTCAGACTTCATAACCTTGCCATTTAATTAGCTTACAAAGAAGATTTTCTGTACTTGCTTTTCTTTTCTCAGTTTGAAAATTATTTTACTTTTCTCCTCTAACTCACTCAATGGAAAGAGTGACCCTTTATATTAGAAACAGATGACACAATGGTGATTTCTCTTATTTTTTTTTTTTAAACTCCAGGACCAGAAAGTTCTTACATAGAATAAAGTTAACATTAAAGACTTCCTATTATTAGTACAAATGATTCTTACAAAAACGCTTGACTTTGGTGTTGCAGGTGGCTAAATAAGGTCTGGTATTAAGCCTGACTAGAACCATCACTTCATACCCATTTTAAGTTGAGTCTGCACACTCTTTTTTCTTTGCCTTTAGTATGAAAAGACACAGACTGTACTCTCAGAACTGAAGTTGAAGTTTGAAATGACTGAGCAGGAAAAACAATCAATCACAGATGAGCTCAAACAATGTAAAGACAACCTGAAGCTGCTCCGAGAGAAAGGAAATAATGTAAGTCTTTGCAAACTTGGCTTAGCTTTGACTGAGAGGCAGGTGAGAGCCCTGAAATGGATTTTTTCAGAGGACTTTATTGCTGATTTGAGAAATTAAGGCCTGTAGTACATGAACTGAGCTTTTCGTTACGAAATTCCATGATGGAATCATTGTGCTGTGAAATTTCTGAGTAAGAATTTGCCCCTTTAACTTGTATCCCTAGAAGAGCCTGAGCACTGCCTGGAGGAAGAGCCTTGTTTGCAAGAAAATAATTTACCTAAGAACTGTCAGATTTTCCCAGATGAATCTGAAGTTCTGTCACTAAGCCATCGTCTGGCACTTCATTTCTCCTGCTCAGAAATGAAACACTAAACCACTAGGGACCCACCTAAGAAAGAGTAGTACACGTTGACTCCTGAACATTTGGCTGTATCAAAAATGGAAACTTAATTATGGTTTTCATTTTATACTAATAATGTTCTCACTAAGGCATATTCCTAAAAAGCTTAGTGTCTTTTTGACCTCCTATAAATATTTGGGAATATTTGTTGAGTTTCTGTAGGGCTGTGTGTGTGTGTGTGTGTGTGTGTGTGAGTGAAATTGGAACATTTTCATATAAATTGAGTTTACTATTTGTTTTTCATTTATTAGAAAGGCAGATGGTCTTTAAAAAGATGTTATACTAAATAAGTGTTGTGTTCTACGTTTTGGTGATCATTGCCTTTGTGGGCCCTAACTGATGGCTGTTCAGTGTAGTTGGTTGTGCTCTGACTTATTTCAAATCCCTGTCATGGCTTGGACACTGCAGTGGCATAAGCCAATCTCTTCCTACAGAGGAAAGCACTCTGCTTGACTTTGCCGCACAAGTACAAAAGAGTGATGTTGCATGGCCATCCAGTTACACAGTTGCACACAGAATGCTCATGAGTTGTGTCCAACTGTCCTTCACTAAAGAAAGTCTTAGTTTTTTAGAAAAGGAAGGCTTGTTGCTTAGGTGGAAGCCCTTCAGAAGTTGATAAATTGGGTATGGAGGCTTTATGCTATAAGCAAAATTGATTGTATTTATTTTGAAAATGTAGATTACAGAACTCTTCTGAAATCAGATCGTAATGGTTTGGTTACTTCTCTCTTTTGTGTTAATCATATCTGTCTGAGTATGGAATTTCAGTCCACCTTCTACTAAATTAACCTATGAAGACATCTAGCATAATCTGTACTATTAGAGCCTTTCAAAAGTAACCTGGCTATTATTATTTATAGTTGTACCAATAATTGACCTTAAAGGTGAATTTCCTTTTTCTATGGTATTAGACTTAAGGTACTAAATTTTTCTCTGTAATAAAACTCATTGTAGTAACTCCTTCCAATTTTAAAAAATTAATTATATTCTGGTAACATAACTAAAAGCCCTGAGACTCAGCTGCCTGTCTTTATATATCAAATGTTTATCACACATTGTGTCAGATCTCTTGCTTGGTTTAGGAAGCAGGTATCACAAGGCATTTTATTTTTAAGCTTGAAAGCAGTACCATCTCAGGCAAGAGAGTTTTGGTTTAAAAAAAGGTTTCAGTGGAGGGATAAAATAAACTTTAGCCATTTCCAAGGGACTACATTATCAAGTAATGGATTCCAGCTATGGAACAAAAGTAATGTAAGGTCAAGCAGAGCATCAGTGGTGAAGTGTTGCTGTTGCAATGTCTTAAAAGTGCTACATTTCATTAGGGGATTAGGGGCACCCACATTGTCCACTGCCTCCAGCCGTCCCTTTTAAACTGGTAGTTACATACCACAGTCCCATCATTCTGGATTGTATTAGATGTCTTTAAAATGTTTGAATCAGTGCAAAACCTGAGTGCTATTACTTCTGTTACCTCAGTCTTCTTACCCTCCTTCCCACCCCCCTGGGGTCCAAATCATCTTATCTGATTTTTTTTTATAGCATAAAATGATTTTAATATCCCTTCCCTTCTTTAGCCTTCCATATTACAACCCGTCCCAGCCGTATTCATCGGCCTATTCCTGGCTTTCCTGTTTTGGTGTTTCGGTCCATTGTGGTAGAGAAAGGTACAAGCACTACTGTTGAGTCCTCGTCTGTTTGTCCCCGTCACCTGTTTGTGCCATATTTGTAATATAGTGCATGGCAAAACCACACAGGTATTTCGTTACCTGAAGCAAACCCTTCATTTAGTATGCCATGTATTGTGTCATACGAATGAATTGAACAATCAACTAATCACATAACATTTTGTCTTGTTTCCTTTGTAGTGCTGCTAACCATGAATTAATTCCAACCTAATCAGTTGTTAATGTGCTGCCTTTAACTGAGTCTTTGTCTCTAGCAAACTGGAGTAAACTAAGAATTGCTGCAATATTAGTACCCCCCTCCCAATTACATGTTTAATCAGATTTGAATGAGAAATGAAGCGTTTGCCTCTTTGAAGTTTTCAGCCAGCTTTCTTCAACTCCTCCTCTTCCTCTTCTTTTCCATAGTGTAGAGCTTCTTTTTTCAACCCTTCCCCTACATTTACACTGTGGCTATGAAGATGAAAAAGGATGAGATTAGCATAATGGGCCATTGGCTCACAATCTCAACCTCAATGTGCATTTACTTATGAGAGTATAAACCTATCCCATATCTCTCTGAGCCTTGATCTGCAACATCGCAATATTTCTTTAAAAGCCAGTTTTCTAAATAAGACTCTCAGTACACTAGTGAAAATAAAGCTATCATCCAGAGCACGTTGATTTTATAATGCCCTCTGAAAGTTAACAGCGAATCGCCCGCCCATGCTTGCCTGCAACAGGCATGCATGTCAGTAGAACATATGAGATAATCCCATGACATTACTACATTGGACATGGTCTTTACCAAAAGTATCAAAGAGGCAAGGTCCTAATAGCACTTCTCTATCTTAAACCCCATCTGATCTTGTCTTCTGTGGTTTCACATTAGAGAATCAAAGCTTAGGCCATTTTCTTTGTTACCTTACCCACCAGCTCCTTGTGTAAAACTACCCCAACATACAAATCTGGTTTTTATCAAGAAATAAACATTTTATGCAGACATGTATTCCAGGCATCCGTGTACATCAGTTAGTTGTAATGTATGGATACTGGAGTAAGTAAAGCAGGCTAAGCCCACAGGATTTCTTAGAAGTCACTATTAGGTTTCAACTGTAACAAAATTGAAAACTGCCCAAGACTTTCCTGAGCTGTATGAGGCTTCCACACAACCATCCTCGAAAAGTGTTCCTGCTGTCATGGCTCTCCTCACACCTGCACTCCCTCACCTTTCTTTCCTTTCTTTTTAAAATGTATTCTTATGCAAAGACAAGGTTTTTCTAATATTCTGTTAAATATTCAGGACTCTCTGGAACCAAGGGGTTAATAGGTATGAAAAGAGAGGGAAGAATGTGATATTGACTCTTGGTTTCTTTCCACACAGAAACCCTGGCCCTGGATGCCCATGTTGGCTGCCCTGGTTGCGGTGACAGCCATCGTGCTGTACGTGCCAGGTCTGGCCAGAGCTTCTCCATGAGAGCGTTTCTTGAGTCCGTACACCGTCCTCCCTTTAGAAGCTGGCATCACACTCATGCTGGGGACAAACAGAACCATTTTCTTCCTTTTTACCTCTTAAGACAGCAGAAGTGCAAGAATACAGCTGTAGGGTCATTGCTTTAAATTATATAAAATGTATCTATCTATAAAGAGGATATAAAATTGTGACTTTATTCTACTGTAAGCAATAATTTGCTTGCAATTTTTCATGTAATTTTTAAATTAGTATGTTGAGATTCTGAATATTATGGTGGCCTAAAGTAGGCTTCTTGGTACACCAAATTATTTATAACATTAAATTTATGGGTATTTTACTCTGAATTCTAATGGCCAGATAATTCATTTTTCTGATTCGATAACTACCCAAACCAAACAACCAATACATACATGGGAAGAGAGGCCCTGTGTGCTCAGTGCCTATCAGTTTGAAATATATACACATATATATATATTTTTTACATATTTACGCCATTTTTACTTGTTATAAAACCACTGAGCTATTGGGAACAAGACTTAGAGACAACTATTTGCGTGGACTTTTCTTTCTTTCTTTCTTTCTTTCTTTCTTTCTTTCTTTCTTTCTTTCTTTTAAGGAGAAATACACTTGGAAAATATTCTGTTCTAGTGATAATTTGGGGAATATGTGCACGCTTGTTCAGCCTTAATGTGACTTGACGATGTGGAGGACATCAACTTTGAAAAACTTTCCATGAGAGTGTGTATTTTCTTGAGCAAACTGAAGTATTTCTGGGAGCAAAAACAGTAATTCTACAATTTCAGTGCAGTAAACCAAACTGTTGAGTCAATTGGAATGTAATTTATTAAACCTCATGTATTTAAAGAGATATTTTCTTTAAAAGCCAAGTTACTTTCTCATATACAGCATTTTAGGAAGCATGATTTTTTTTTCTATCATCTCTTCCTCCAAGCATGTTTAATTGAAGAAAGAATTAATATCTCTTTAGATAAGCTTTTACTGACTTAATTTGGTTATGATATTTCAAAGCTAATTCATGTTCAAGGTGAGCTGTTGTTACCTACCAACAGATTTCCTGGTCGGGTATGCAAATGGTTATTTTCTTTTTACTGTTGTTAATTGGGACTTTCTGTTTATGAGAAGCATTATTCCCAAGATTAATAGTGTTCCATGCACAGTGAAGCACCTAAGCACTGCTTGATGTTATAAATTTAAAACACAGAAGTGAAAGTTTAGCTATGGTTTTGTGCGGCACCACAGTTATGTCAATAAAATTTATTTAGGTCATAGAATATCCTAAAGTATCACATAGTTAAATTTTTCAGTCAATGAAGACTGGGAGGGAATGTCAGTGAATTGGCTTGAATGTTCTGTGGCAATCCACAGGCCTAGCCAAATGTTGAAATAGAAGTTTAGGATATAATTTGCCTTGTGATGTTTGGCAGTCGTTGTTTATACTTTAAAGGTTATATTTTAAGCTATTTGGGATTTGCTGTTGGGAGGATCACTAGATTCATGGAGGAATTAGTCACAAATGACTTGTAGAAAATGCTGTCATATAGTTCATTTCATCATTTTCTGTTGCAGGAAGCCACTCCACCACAGAATGCTAATATGCCAGTGGTACCCAGTACCTCTTGTATATAGGTTATTGCAAATATTGTTCTGAAATGCTTAACTTCAGAATTACATTTTTTAAAGTAAATAATTGTTTTAAATCTATTTTGTAAAGATATAAAGTACAATAGAATTTCTGGAGTACAGATTAAACTATTTGCACTAACACACGTGATGTGCATGATTTAATAAAATAACTTTACTCTCCCTATGCATTTTTGAGTTGGGTATCATTGAAATTCTTAGTGTTGACTTTACTATTAGATTGTTAATAATCTTTTCTTGAAATGACTCCTAATGCAACATAATATATATTTGGTGTTCTTCAGGGTTTACTGAGCTGTTTCCTTCAAGTTTTATTAGCCTTTTATTTAACTTACTGCTCTAATTTTTTTCCCCTTTTACGATGGTTATTGTTAAAATATGACTCACTTGCCAGACAAGTCTCTTTAAAAGTAAAGTCTAGTATCAATATTTACTTTATTCAAATTGAATTAATGGGTTTTTGTAGTTACTGCCGTTTTTCTTAAGAATATAAATGAGCCGGGCGCCTGGGTGGCTCAGTTGGTTAAGCGACTGCCTTCGGCTCAGGTCATGGTCCTGGAGTCCCGGGATCGAGTCCCGCATCGGGCTCCCTGCTCAGCGGGGAGTCTGCTTCTCCCTCTGACCCTCCTCCCTCTCATGCTCTCTGTCTTTCATTCTCTCTCTCTCAAATAAATAAATAAAAAATCTTTAAAAAAAAAAAAAAAAGAATATAAATGAGCCTATTCATAAGCAATACCTCCAGTTTCATTCAGTTCACTTCCAGGTTAAATAAAGAGTACGATTATTCACTGATAGTGATAGTCATTAAGAAATTTTATTGTATTTTATTTTAGATTATTTATTTATTTGAGAGAGGCAGAATGAGAGAGAGAGAGAGCACAAGCAGGGGGAAGGAGCAGAGGCAGAGGGAGAAGCAGACTCCCTGCTGAGCAGGGAGACCAATGTGGGACTCGATCCTGGGACTCCAGGATCATGACCTGAGCCGAAGGCAGTTGCTTAACCAACTGAGCTACCCAGGTGCCCCCATTAAGAGATTTTAATCATAGTAGTTAAGATTGAACAACCCTATAATGATACATTTAAGAATTACCCAGAGGTGCTACATGGCTGGCTCAGAAAAGGAAAGGAACGTGGCATGTGAAGCTAAACAGATCCTTACTGGCATCCTGGCTGTGCCTGTTAGCAGCTAATCCCTTATCTTCTCTCAGTCTCCGTTTCCTCGTTTATAAAATGGAGAGAGTAATATCTATATGTATAAGAATTAAAAAGGTAACATATGTGAAGTGTCATTCGAGTGGTAAATAAATGTTTATGAGAATGTCACACTGGAAAAACTGCAAATATTTAAGTTTTAGGGGAACCAGCACAGCTGTTTAAAATGAATTGGTTGACTCAACTGTTGAGACTTTCTACTTGTGTGAATGAGATGTAACTGCAGTATAATGAATCCCGAGAAAGCATCATCACCTAGCTCTGTTCGTCCCCTTCATGACTGTGTCTTTGGAAAGTAATATGCTTAGTTTGATAATGAGCCAAGGCTTACAACAGTTTGGCATTCTTGTTGCAACTGCCTTCAGAGTCACTCTGGGTCACGTGTGAAAACCAGTCACACTGCTGAATAGTCAGAGGCTTGTGACTAAAAATAGTATTGCCTCGCTTGATCTCTCACTTTAATCACCAGATTCGACCCCCAGTGATTCTCGGCTCCTTCCAGTGATTATATCTACTGTCAAAAGGATGGAAATCTGCTACATACAAACTACATACAAATCAACTTTGATAAAAATGTACAGCCTTGTTTGAAAAATTCACTTCTGGAAATTTTGAAAACATAATTGTGTGCACTAAATTTTGACTACCAGGACATTTAATGTAGCTTTTTTTTTTTTTTTAATAGTAATGGGTAAATAACCTGAATATCCAGCAGTGGGTCGTTGGTTAAATAAATTAATATTGCCACCCTACAGATTACTGTGCTTGCAAAGTATATGGGAAGATATTCATAAGGTATATTAAGGTAAAAAGGTTGCCGGTGTAGAATAACCTTGGTTTTAAAGAAAAAATATAGACATATAGGATATGTTTATAGCAGGAGGACTCAGATTTATACCCAGGCTTAAATAAGTAGTGCTTCTGTCAGTATGATTGTGGGTCGGTTATCTTCTCCTTTTATAATTTCTGATTTATTTTTACTAGTAAATATATGTTGCTTTTGTAAATTTTTTTTAAAGTTTTTTGGTTTTGCTTTAAATTAGAAACAAAAAGTATTCTGCAGAATTCCAAATTGGTTTCCATAATCGAATGAGTAACTTGTCAGTACCTACATTTAAAGGGACTGGTGTTCATTTGCACTTAATGAATTCTGGTGTGTCCATTTCAAAATCAGACTTACACTTTTAAACATGCTTTGTGCATATGTGTACATAGAATTAGAATCCTAGAAGAGGCCTTAACTATCCATTCTCACCTTTTTGCCTATCAGGGAAAAAAATCCAGGGAATTTTTGACTCAGAGTAAGAATAATTGTTATAAAATTGAGAATTAAGATGATTACTTCGTTTTTTGCTACGCCACATTGTATCCCAGGCTTCAATGGTTTTATATCCATTCATTTAGCAAATACTTACTGAGTGACTGGTATGGGGCACTGTGCTAGGTCCTGACATTACTCCGTCCCTGTGGTCACAGAGCTTTTGGTACAGAGGAGAAATAGAGGCAAGGAAGTTGGCATTTACAATACTGTGTAGTAGAAGACGACATAGGAGCCAGTGGGACCATAGAAAAAGGGGTACATTTCCTCTCACTTTCAGCCACCCAACCACCCAAGCCAGAGACATCTGGAGCCAAAGGTAAGTTTCCCTTCTAGGAGGACAGGGTAACAGGACTGGTTTCTCTCAAAGTACCTGGCTTTGCAAACCATTAAGATCTGAGATTGATTTTCCTAGAAAAGACATTGTGATTGGAAAGCATTTTTTAAAGATTTATTTATTCTTAGAGAGAATCTCAAGCAGACTGCTGAGCACAGAGCCCGACATGGGGCTCAATTTCACGACCCCAAGATCATGACCTGAGCTGAAGTCGAGAGTCAGACGCCTAAATGACTGAGCCACCCAGGCGCCCCTAGAAAGCATTTTGAAGGCATTATGGTCTGTCTTGGAGTTTTGCCCTGTTAAATGGTCTGAACTATACCTTGCAAGTAACAGGTTAGAATTAAGGTTTTTTTGTTTGTTTTAAGCCAGTGAAGTGTCATAACCAGACAGGTTCTTTGAAAGGCATCTCCCATTAATGGGCTGGGACATGGATTGGATGGAGCCCAAAATCCCTTGCACATGGAGGCACATGTTCACCATATCTTACTGCATGTGTTTACAGTGCTGCTTATCCAGGAGATTAGGCAGCTGCATATTTCTTCCTAAAAAGCATGTTTCAGGACGCCTGGGTGGCTCAGTTGGTTAAGCGTCTGCCTTTGGCTCAGGTCATGATCTCGGGGTCCTGGAATGAGCTCCGCATTGGGCTCCCTGCTCAGTGGGGAGCCTGCTTCTCCCTCTCCCTCTGCCTGCCGCTCCCCCTGCCTTGCACTCTTGCTGTCTCTCTGACAAATAAATAAAATCTTTTTTTTTTTTAAGATTTTATTTATTTATTTGACAGAGAGAGACACAGCGAGAGAGGGAACACAAGCAGGGGGAGTGGGAGAGGGAGAAGCAGGCTCCCTACCGAGCAGGGAGCCCGATGCGGGGCTCGATCCCAGGACTCTGGGATCATGACCTGAGCCGAAGGCAGACACTTAACGACTGAGCCACCCAGGCGCCCCCAAATAAATAAAATCTTAAAAAAAAAAAAAAAGATTAAGCATGTTTCAGCCCAGATCTTATAATACATCATTTACTACCCCTGTCATGCAAGGACACCAGATCAAGTCTATGAAAAAGAGAACATTGAAAATAAGTAAAAGCAAAAGTGTCTGGGGGTGGAGGGTGGGGATGGAGTAGTAAAGGAATTTTTGCTGGTAATGCTTCTGCTGTCTACAGTTGCTGTTGACTTCATCTTTTCATTTTGACTTCTTGAATTGGCCCAAGTACATCTAGGTAGCCAGATTTCATTTAGCAGAGATTCAGACTTTCACTCTATGAAATTACAGACTAAGGGTTTTTTTATCCTGCATTTTTATGTATGTCCCATCATCTTGTTCCATGTAGAATTTGAAGCAGGGATGCCTGCTTGAACAGCATACCTGTCCCTCTTAAGTTGGCAGGGATCCATTTCTGCAAGACTGAGAACACTTCTTGGTGGCAGGCTCTTCAAGCATCTAAGGAAAGGGCATCAAAGGCATGAAAAACCTCAGCCATTTCCACTTCTTGAATCCCAGGTTTCTGTTGTAAATTACTTCACCGTTGATCAGATCTTTGCATAATTATGCCATTCTAGTTTTGGCTGAAAACTTACTCTGAGATAATTAGCCCATGCTTATGTAACCACCCCCATCACAGAGCTCTCCCCATCCCCTGTCATGTACTCCATAACTAACTTTAAAGAGTTAACATGTTTTGGATATTTGTAACCAAATTTTTATTTTCCTTATAAAGTCAGTGTATGTAAAGCTGATCACATTTTCTTCTACGAACTAAATTTGGAATCGTTTTTAAAGTTGGACAGTCTATCTTAGCACTTCATGTAGTTAATAAAATCACATTTAAAAAAAAAAACATGAGTGGACTTGTGGGAGCCAGTGCCTGTTGGAGGGGGCACCTCTGCACCTCCCCACAGCCCCATTTCCCTCTTAGATGATCCTAACACACCAAGGGTTTTTCTTCTCAGTGCTTCAGCATGTACATGTTTTAATCCACGCAACACCAGCTAAATGTTTAACCCCCAATGTCAGTTAATGGTCTGACTTTCAATAAGACCATATTTAAGTTTCAAGCAGTTTGAGATGAGTGTTCAAATTGTACTTGTGGGGGCACTTGGGTGGCGTAGTCAGTTAAACATCTGACTCCTGGTTTCGGCTTAGATGGTGATCTCAGGGTCGTGAGATCCAGCCCCGAGGCAGGCTTTGCACTCAGCGTGGGGTCTGCTGGAGATTCCCTCTCCCTCTCTCTCTGCCCCTCCTGTTCATGCTCTCGTGCTCGCTCTCTCAAGTAAATAAATACATCTTTTTTAAAAATTGTACTTGTGGGGGCGCCTGGGTGACTCAATCGTTGAGCGTCTGCCTTTGGCTCAGGTCATGATCCCAGGGTCCTGGGATCAAGTCCCACATTGGGCTCCCTCCTTGGGGAGAAGCCTGCTTCTCCCTCTCCCACCCCCGCTGCTGTGTTCCTGCTCTCGCTATCTCTGTCTCTGTCAAATAAATAAATCTTTAAAAAAAAAAAATTGTGGGTTAGTGCTCCATTTGAATGTGTATGCCCTACCCTGGAGCCTGTCCCTGACCCTCCCAGGCAGAGATGGGCACTTCTTCCTGGGCTCCACCTTTGTGCCTTTTGTACCATGGCTTGCTTCATCTCTTATCTGTTTACATGCCTGCCTTTCCTGCTGGGTCTTGACCTCTTCCACAGCAGAGGCCGTGTTTTGTTTATCTGTATATCTCTGGTGTCCAGCACCATGTCTGGATCTTAAGGGGAGCTCAATAAACATTTGATGCAAAAAAAAACCCACAAAAACCCCCAAAACCATGAGATGTTTATCCTGTTATTTTCTCAGAACATTTCTGTCTCTCCATCTCTCTCTCCGTAAATATAAAATGGTTTGCTTACGAGGTCATTTCTAGGATTTCCAACTCTGCAGAAATAAACTAAGGTGTCAGGTAAGAGTAGGTAGATAGTATGATGGTGTGCTCATTGGTCTGAAATAAAATCAATTAGTTGCAGCAAACATTCTGTTACCATGGATGTAAATTTGTGGAAGAAGACCTTCGTTTTTTGGTTTTTTTTTTACAGATTTTTGCCCTTGTTTTCAAGTATACCCTTAAATGCTACAATGAGAAAAGCTGGACCTTGTTTTCACCAATTACCAAGTAGAAAGGTACTGAATACGCATTTATTCAATACCTGCTTTGTCTCAGTGAGGCTTTAAAGTGGCCTATACAGATACCTAAAATATGGAATAGCGTGGTTGAAATGAGTACAGGAGGGGGAAAGAAGAAAAATAAGAATGATATAAAGTGGAGTGAAAACTGAGAGAGAAAAAATTATTCTATGCCACCCTGCACATATGGCTCTAAGCTTTCTGATAACCAAGACAAAATCCTAGTCAGTTACCACAGTCCATGTCCATAAGATTAATAATAAATTATTGAGATGTATGAGCACTTAATAGGAATTTCTCTCAGGGCTTTTTAAAAAATGCATGGTATGGGGCGCCTGGGTGGTTCAGTCGTTAAGCGTCTGCCTTCGGCTCAGGTCATGATCTCAGGGTCCTGGGATCAAGCCCCGCATCGGGCTCCCTGCTCCACGGGAAGCCTGCTTCTCCCTCTCCCCCTCCCCCTGCTTGTTTTCCCTCTCTCGCTGTGTCTCTCTCTGTCAAATAAATAAATAAAATCTTTAAAAAAAAAATGCATGGTGTGGGGGCGCCTGGGTGGCTCAGTCGGTTAAGCGTCTGCCTTCAGCTTAGGTCATGATCTCAGGGTCCTGGGATCAAGCCCCGGGGGCCTGCTTCTCCCTCTCCCTCTGCCACTCTCCCTCCCACAAGAGAGAGCTTATGCTCTCTCTCTGTCAAATAAATAAAATCTTTAAAAAAAAAAAAATGCTGTGAACCTAAAATTTCCCCAGAAAATAGTCTTAAAAAAATGTATCCTATATGATATAGGGAGTGCTGGGTATCTTCTTTTCAAAAGTATTCAAAGTAGATGAAAATGAATAACACCATTTGGGGCGCCTGGGTGGCTCAGTTGGTTAAGTGTCTCGGCTCAGGTCATGGTCCCAGGATCCTGGGATCGAGCCCCACATTGGGCTCCCTGCCCTGCAGGAAGCCTGCTTCTCCCTCTCCCGCTCCCTCTGCTTGTGTTCCCTCTCTCGCTGTGTCTCTCTCTGTCAAATAAATAAATAAAATCTTAAAAAAAAAGGAAGAATAACACCATTTTTCAAAACTGGAAAGGGTAAGCAGAGATTTATTATACTATTTGCTCTATTTTTATATATGTTTGAAATTTCCCACAGTTTTTTTTAAGACTTATTTATTTTAGAGAGAGTGCAAGGGACAGAGGGAGAGAGAGAATCCTTCAAGTAGACTCCCTGCTGAGCGTGGAGCCCGACTCAGGGCTCCATCTCATGACCCTGAGATCATGACCTGAGCAGAACAAACCAAGAGTCAGATGCTTAACCGACTGTGCCCAGGTGCCCCCAAGATAGTTTTTAAAGTGTGTTTTAAAATGTGCAGCAATCATCATACTTAATGGGCATTTTTTAGTAGCATTTTTATTAAAGTCAAGAATTGGACTTAATATTCATTCTCACCCCAAATCCTCAACATTGTATTAGCTAATGCTGTACGAGATAAGAAATGCAATATAGGGCTGGAAAGGAAAACATAAATTTGTCATTTTCAGATCTTTTAATGATCTGTACAGAAAACCCAAAGCATCTATGAATTATTAGGATTCTCAAGCATAGAATAAAGGTTGCTCAGTATAAAATAAACATACAAATATCAAAAGTGTTTCTAAATACCAGTAACAATTAATTTTAAAATAGGGGAAAAAAGAGCCTATGTATGATAGCATCAGAAACTATGAACTGGGGTGCCTGGGTGGCTCAGTCATTAAGCGTCTGTCTTTGGCTCAGGTCATGATCTCAGGGTCCTGGGATCAAGCCCCGCATCAGGCTCCCTGCTCAGCGGGAAGCCTGCTCCCTCTCCCACTCCCTCTGCTTGTGTTCCATCTCTCTCTGTGTCTCTCTGTCAAATAAATAAATCTTTAAAAAAAAAAAAAGAAACTATGAACTACCTGGAATAAAGGTTTGAATTAATAGAGAAATATGCTATGATCATCAAGGGTATAGCTCAGTATCTTAAAGATGTCAATTCTCCCAAAATTAATTTATAAATATAATGTAATTCCAATGGGATTTTTCTTTGACAATATAAATAAAAGAACTGATATATTTATGAGGAAATTTAAAGTTTCAAGAATTGCCAAGAACTTCTGCAAAAGATAAAGGACAGACTTGCTCCATCAAACTTAAAGGCTTCCAAGAAAGCTATAATGATTTATTATTACTTTTTAAGATTTTATTCATTTATTTGAGAGAGGGGAAGGGCAGAGGGAGAAACAGACTCCCCGCTGGGCAGAGAGCCCATGCAGAACTCGATCCCAGGATCCAGAGATCATGACCTGAGCTGAAGTCAGATGCTTGACTGACTGAGCCACCCAGGCGCCCCAAAAGCTATAATGATTTAGAACATAGTATTAGAGCAGAGATAGACACATACATCCACATACAGCAGAACAAAAGAGCTCAGAGATCAATCCAAGCACGTGTGGAATGTTGGTACGTTGTAATATAGATCTCATTACATTATAAGTCATGAAGAAATAATTAACAGTTTGAGGACAGTTGGGTTTCTGTATGGAAAAAGTAAAAGCCAGTCTTCTATACAAAAAAAAATGAAGGCCAAGTAAATTAAAGACAAATTATTAGGGGAAAAAAAGAGGGTGGGATAAGTAATTGTTTGACCTTGGTGTTGGGTCAATTTACAAAGGTAAAAATAAATTCAACTATATTAACATTAAAACTTATACAATGAAGGGTGCCTGGGTGGTTCAGTCCGTTAAGCGTCTGACTTTGCCTCAGGTCATGATCCCAGAGTCCTGGGATTGAGCCCTGCGTCCGCTGGGCGGGGAGTCTACTTGTCCCTCTCCCTCTACCCAACCACTGCTCATGCTCTGTCTCTCCCTTAAATAAATAAATCTTTTTTTAAAAAAAGTATGCAATGAAAAGTATTTAATAGGAGACAAACTGGAAGATATTTGCACCATATATATAAATATATATAACAAAGGACTAGTATCTCAAATTTATATGTAGCTACAACCTGGTAAGAAAAATCCAAAAGAAAAATAGTCAAAGATATGACCTAGCAAGTCTCAGAAAAAGAAGCCAGATGACCGATAAAATATAGAAAGACCATTCAGACAAATACAAATTAAAGCACCAAAGAGATACCCTACTGTAAAAATCACCATGTTTATTTTGCTTGTTATTATTCCTTTTTAAAACTTTAGATGATTTACATGCATCTTCACACTGAAAAAAAATGAAGGCCTGACAATGCTAAGTGTTTGTAAAGGTGTAGGAAAACGGTATCATTCATTGTGGGTGGGACTGTAACTTGATAGGGCCACTTAGGAGAGCAATTGAACAATATTTAGTAAATGTTGAAAATGTGTAAGACTGGGGCACCTGGGTGTCTCAGTCGGTTAAGCATCTGCATTTGGCTCAGGTCAGGATCCCAGGGTCCTGGGATCAAGCCCCGGGTTGGGCTCCCTGCTCAGCGGGGAGTCTGCTTCTCCCTCTGCCGCTCCCCCTGCTTGTGCTCTCTCTCTGTCAGATAAATAAATAAAATCTTCAAAAAAAATATGTAAGACCAGCAGTCCCCCTTCTGACTATATATATTAGGGAAATTCAGATGTGTGTATGCAAGGATCCTTGTTCATGGAAGCATTCTAGATCATAGCAAAAATTGAGAAACAACCTAAATGTCCATGAATAAGGACACAGATAAGTTGTGGTATGGGGCTGTGTGAAGAAGCACTATCCAACATTAACTGTTAACAACTAATAAATGGGTTTATATGTATCAGCTCTGCTACAGTTCAAACAATATTGAATGAGAAACAACCATCACTCTTGTCGATGTAGGAAAAGTGTAATTGTGACAGTAGGAATACTAACTTGGTATATTTGCTTCTGGGCTGGTGATGGAAAGGAAATAAGACTTAAGTGCAGGAGAGGGCGCCTGGGTGGCTCAGTTGGTTAAGCGACTGCCTTCAGCTCAGGTCATGATCCTGGAGTCCCTGGATCGAGTCCCGCATCGGGCTCCCTGCTTGGCAGGGAGTCTGCTTCTCCCTCTGACCCTCCTCCCTCTCACGCTCTCTGTCTCTCATTCTCTCTGTCTCAAATAAATAAATAAAAATCTTTAAAAAAAAA
>NC_138369.1:21880268-21989123 GCF_054177405.1 Leptonychotes weddellii
GGGCGCCTGGGTGGCTCAGTTGGTTAAGCGACTGCCTTCAGCTCAGGTCATGATCCTGGAGTCCCTGGATCGAGTCCCGCATCGGGCTCCCTGCTTGGCAGGGAGTCTGCTTCTCCCTCTGACCCTCCTCCCTCTCACGCTCTCTGTCTCTCATTCTCTCTGTCTCAAATAAATAAATAAAAATCTTTAAAAAAAAAAAGACTTAAGTGCAGGAGAAACAGAGAAAGGATACCAGCTCTAACTGAAATGAGCGCTTTATTTCTTTAAAGAAAAAAAAAGGTTCATTTTTGATGATGGGTACATGGGTGTTTTTTATATTGTCTTCCAGGCTTTGCATTATAAGAAGAGTTCCATCTGTTTCCATTGAGCAGACTGTCCCTATAAGAAAGAGAAGCGTATTGTCCCCATGCAACTGCTAGCTAGCTCTGGCAGGGCAGATATAAGCTGAGTAACCAAGACTCATTCTCTCGCTTGATACTGTGCCTTTTTAAAAGAGATGTTTTAAATGCACTAATACCATCTTTTGAAGCTGTTTCTTCAGAATACTGCCATCCTTATGGACGTAGGACCATATTAAACACAGACTTTCAGCAGCTCAGCCTCAGGCAGGCTGTGACAAGATTCCTGAGAATTGCAGCTTCCTCAGGAGTTTCTGTGAAAATGAGAAGGAGTTCCTAGTCAGTGCAGGAGCTCCCTGAGCCGGGCTAACTGCTGGAGGTCCCCTCTCGCCCCGGCGTTCCCTCCTCGTATCGTGTGGAGTATTGGCTGGGACCCGGTCCTGCACGGGGCTGGTGACCAGCTCTCCTAACCAGGAAGGGCCGCCCAGGGCAATGAGGCTAACTGCACATCCCAGTCTGTAGAGAGGGCTTGGCTGGAAAGCATTTCTCGGCTCCAGCCAATGGTACGCCATGCAGGACTGCAGTCAACATCCTCTGCATTTTCAAGAGACACTGACAACTGGGCTTCATGTTCCCTTTCCAGATTGAAGGGGAGGGAAGTATGCCCTGTGTGAGGCAAACAAAACACGTCTAGAGGCTCACTTGGGCCAGTGGGGCTCCCAGCTGGCAACCTCTGTTCTTTTTTTCTTTTTTCTTTTTTTTTTTTTAAATTTATTTATTTATTAGAGAGCAAGAATGAGAGAGAGTACATGAGAGGGGGGAGGGTTAGAGGGAGAAGCAGGCTCCTCGCTGAGCTGGGAGCCCGATGCGGGACTCGATCCAGGGACTCCAGGATCATGACCTGAGCCGAAGGCAGTCGCTTAACCAACTGAGCCACCCAGGCGCCCCTGGCAACCTCTGTTCTAATCAAAACTAGATTTATAAAGAACCAGAATTGCCTTATGCCAGAGTCAGACTTCACAGAACAATAAAATGTTCCAGAAATCTTGCAGCTAGGCATAGGGTGCCAACTTTTTATTTTACCAAGCAATAACATTTTTTGTTTTGTTTAAAGAAAAAAAAAAAAAGCTACTCTTGACTTTAACCATTTCATCAAAGAAAGGCCATTCTACACCTAAAAAGTAGGATGCACCTAATAGTGGTCCACAATTCCTTATGAAACTCTGGAGGCCAAATGTGTTTTGGGATCAAAAGGTTTTTTTACATTTTTGAAAGGTAGTATGGTACATGTAACAATCCATAATAAAATGTAAAATTTCTACAGTGAACCATATGAATATTAAACAAAAGGAATAAGTAAAGGCTGTATATAACCATATGTCAGTTCAGGACAGGATTTCCTGCCAACTGAGTTTTGATGCCAAACCAAAAAACTTGGTTTCAGAGCTTTTTGGATTGTGGACTTGTATCAAAAAAAGGAAAAGTACTTTAAATGGACAAGCTTTATGAAAACCTCAGCATGTTGCCCTGATTTCTCTCAGGTCACCCTAGACCACTGGAGACTGCTCTACTGGTTGGACATTTGGGAGCTTCTGATGGAAGCCAAGACAAATCTTGACATGCCTCCCCACCTTCATCTGGCTCCTTCCTATGGCAGCATTTTATAATGGCAGTGCTTCTTGCCACTGGATCGTAGGTCCTTGTGTCTCTGACCGCATTGGTCCTTGTTCTGATCTACCCAGGACTCGTCCTCCTCTCATGAGGGCGCTTCCGTTACTGGAATGCACCTCTCCACACTGGCACAAGGCCCCGTGAGCTTGGCTCCCTCCGTTCTCAAGTGACAAAGTTGCCCTCCATATGCTCAGTGCCTTCTGAAGCAACAGTGGTCTGTCGGGGTTTTCAAGGATGGTTCCCAAAAGGATCTGAACTGTAGAGCGTAGTGGGATTGGTCAGTTCAAAATAGCTTCCTGTCCGCGCACCCTGAGGGAACGTTACCTGTTTGAAAGACCAAATCGTACTGATGGCTCCCATTGTTTCAGGAACAAATGACTTCTCTGGAGAGCAGCTTGAGATACTGGAAGGGGGCAAGACTACGCAGACAGGCTTGAAGGGCAAGAAAGCTTTTACTGGGGGCCATAACGGAAAGGCATTGCAAGGGGAAGGCAGGAAAGCGTATGAGTAGGTTCATGTAGCCTGGAGCTTCCCTGGAGGGAGAGCTGGGTTTGGGAGCACACCAGGAAGAGGGGATTGATTTCAGGTGGCTGAAGTGGCTGAAACAGAGGGACCTGGGTGTGGCCCTGAACCATGCAACAGGTCGCCCCACCTTGGGGGAGGATTCATGCTTTTGGTCGTGAGGAGCCAGCAAACTGGCCTCAGCAGAAAGGAAATTTATCATGAGGCCAGACCACAGGGCATTTGTTTCTGCTGCTGTGTCCCTGCCGGTCTCCAAAAATCCCCTCGGCAGGCGCCTGGGTGGCTCGGTTGGTTAAATGTTCGACTCTTGCTCTCAGCTCAGGTCTTGATCTCAGGGTTGTGAGTTCAAGCTTTGAGTTGGGCTGCACACTGGGCGTGGGGCCTACTTAAAAAAAAAAAAAAATCCCCAGGCAGCATTCCTGCTCTCAGCCCCTGAGGGACTTTTTCTGTGACCCTCCTCCTCCCCCAAGCACTTCCCATCCCAGGAGTCACCTGAGTGTAGCTTCTTTCCCTCCCAGGGCAGGGCTGTGCCTCCCTCACCGCCCTCCAGCCCCCACGGCCCCGGGAAGCATGTCCTGTGAGTTTCAGATTTCCTCCATGTTGGCCCTGTCTTGGCATCCCCATGGGGAGGTACCCAGGTTCCCCTTCCATGTTGTCTCCCATAGTCCCTTGCAAAGATCCAGCCTCAGGTGGGGCATGATCAAAGCTCTTTGTCCAGGCAGGATGTTTTCCATTCCAGGAAGCTTAAGAGGGTTCAGAGTGACCCATGGGAAGAAGAATGAGGTGATCACAAGTTTCTCCAGTTCTTGGGTGGTTCAGCACAAGAAAAGGAATTGGACCCTTTGCTTGGCTTCTCCAGACACCAAGCTGAGTGCCGTAGTTGACTAAGCACAGGTGTACTTCCTTTTCTTTGCACCTTTTTATTTTGATGGGACTTGAGACTTAGAGAAATGTTGCAAGAATAGCACAAGGAGGGGCGCCTGGGTGGCTCAGATGGTTAAGCGTCTGCCTTCGGCTCAGGTCATGATCCCAGGGTTCTGGGATCGAGTCCCGCATCGGGCTCCCTGCTCAGCGGGGAGCCTGCTTCTCCCTCTGCCTCTCTCTCTCTCTGTCTCTTATGAATAAATAAAATCTAAAAAAAAAAAAGAATAGCACAAGGAACTCACATCACCCTTCACCCAGACTTGCCAATTATTTACATTCTGCTCCATTTGCATTATCACTCTGTGTTTGTACACGCCCTTTTTTTTTTTTTTCTGAACTGTTTGAGAAAGTCAGCTCCTTCACCGTGTTTCCTTCCCCCAGTAAGCTTTAGTGTGTATTTTCTAAAAACAAGGACATTCACTTGGCTTTTGTACTTCTTACCAGGAATGTGGTTTCTTGGCTCTGACAGGTGTTCACTGAGAAATGGGGGGGTGGTTCTCACGGATTTGAGGAATTCAGTTGCACAGTTGTCACAGTGGTCCCTTCCCTCCCGACTAGACCCTTCAGTGACAGAAGCCCACACCAAGGTGTGGGGCCGGAGCATCTTCGTGACTTGGAAAAGTCTGCCCGTTGTTTCTGGGTGAAAACCGGAGCCTCGGCACAGCACGGAAGCCGGCCGTGACTAGGGAAGGTAGCATCGTTCAGCAAGCCGGTCTCGGCCCCTGCGGCGCGTTTGCTGTCCGGGCAGGGCCGGAGGCCAGGAGGAGGGGCTCAGCTGCTCTGGTGGAGGCAGGTTTCTCTTCACCTCAGCCCTTGCCGCCTCTGCTGGTCCCTGTCGTCCTCTTGGCCTGGAAGCTATCTTCCTGCCGCCCTCGTCTGTAGCAGGGGCTTCATATCCCCCCTGCTCTTAACCAGGTTCCCAGAGATTCTGGGGTTCAGAGGCTCCTGGGAGAGCTGTGGGCAGCTGCCAGACACCAGAAGTACAATAGTAGTTTTAGCATCCCCACGTTTTGCGTGATGCCTGGTAGATACATGGACAGACAGATCAACCTTTTCTCTGATTATAAAAGTGATACCGGCTTATTGCCCAAAAAAAATTCATAAATGTAGAAAAAGAGGAAGAAGGGACACAGGTCACCTGTAAGCCTATTGTAGTTCTGGTGTCTGTCCTTTGAGCGTCCTGGTGTCTTGGAACAAATGTGTGTAGCTAGGAATCCACACGCTGGGGTTGTCAGAACTAGACCTATTTCTGGCTCTGCCGTTACTACCTGAGGAAGGGGACCAACCTTTGAGAGGCACTTTCCTCATCCATGACATGGGGTAATAATAGTACCTGGTTCAATAAGAATGCATGTCAAGGGCTTAGTCCAATGCCTGGCACAAAGCAATTGCCAACAAATGTTCATGCTAGCCAACCCAAAATGACTCATGCCATGCCACTGAGTAGCAGCCAGCTCTTTTCTCCTAACAGTGGTTTATTCATTCAACAAATATTTTTCTGAGCACCCACTGTATGCCAGGCATCGTGCTAAGTACTAGCCAGTTAACCAAACAAAATCCTTGGCCTCATGGGACTTGCACTCTAATGGGGAGAAAGCGAGTTAACAAACTTGTATATATGATAAGGTATGTCATGGTCTGGTAAACCATCTAGAGGAACTAGAACTGAACTCAGCATGGGGACACCATTGGCACGTTGCTATTTTGTATCAAGTGGCCAGAGAAGGCCTCTTGGAAAAGGCAGCATTTGAGCAGAAGTCTGAAGGAAAGGAGGGACCTGCGTGAATTATCTGGCAGCGGGAATAGCACGTGCAAGAGCCCTGGGGCGGGAGCATGCTTGTCGTGTTTGAGGGCAAGCAAAGAGGTCAGTGTGGCCAGGAGAGTGAGTGAGGAAGAGAGGGGCCGGAGAGGAGGTCAGAAAGGTAGTGGGGGCCCAACACAGTTGGCCATTGGAAGGATTGTAACTATCCCTCTGAGATGAGGACCCAAGGGAAGGTTGAGGGAGAGGAGTGCTATAATGTGACCCTCAGGAGATCTCAGTCCTTGTGTGTCATGTCAAGGTGAGCGGTTGCACACCCCCCTGGTCTCTGCCAACCCCCCAACCTGAAGCACCACTCAATCCACAGCCTGCCTGATGTGAGCTGCCCACCCCCCACCCCTGACACCCCACATCCTGTTTTTCTGGCTGGCCCTTACATCTTGGCAACATCCCCCACTGCTTTCAGGCTAAGCCATATGCCCAGCCTTACCGCCCACCTCCCACTAGCGGTGCAGTGAATGGCCCACCATCGCTTGAGGTCTCGCCGTAAGCCAGCGCCCCCCCCCCACCCCGCAGGAGCTCGTCCGGCCCCCGCAGCCATCCTGCCGGGCCGCCACTCTCATTCTCCCCTCTGAGGCTGGCACCACGATCCAGTACCTCACACACGGTCCTGAGCTAGCGGGCACGGGGGCCAGGACCCCAGCTCAGTCTGCCAAACTCCCAAGGACGGGGACGGTGATGGGCAAAGCGGCAAAACTGCAGTGCGTGGCACACCACTACCACCAGACAGCGAGAGGAGGCTGAAGTGTTCTTCGTCCTTCCCCAGGCGCTCGCTCTGCGGAGAAAATGTCTGAGAAAGCATTTTGCAAGTTTGTGTAAAGCATTACACAAACAGGAGAGCAGCTACAAAGATCATTAGAGCCTAAAATCCCAGGTTCTGGTTGGGCTCCCGATTTTTCTGACAGCAGCCTCCTCCTAGGCGTTGGCATGTCGACCCCGAACGCCTGAACGCCCCCAAACCTGAGCATATCCCCCAGCTTCTCCTTTGCTTTCCTTGAACAAAGCAGTCATTTATAAAGCGAGGGGGGGGTGTGTGGCAGCCTTGCTTTGGGGGAACATGCTTTCACCTCCTTCCAGTTCATTGTTTTCATACAGAATTCCAGACGCACAGGGCAGGCAAACAGAAGTCTCATTCATAGCCCGCGGGCCCCCAGGCTGCTGTGTCTCCCGCCTCCCTCCCCTCGCCTCTCATTTCAGTCTTCCAGGGCAGCTGTAATCTGCGGAAGGCGGCGGAGCTAGACTCAGGGCAAAGCAGATTTTGCTCACCGCTGATGGGGGGCGGGAGGGCCTCCCCTGGGAGGGCCGCGTGGCATAGCGGGAAGAGCCCTGGATCTGCTTGCCGGTAGACTAGACCGGGCACCTGGCCGGTTCTGCTGATCACTAGTCAACTGACTTTGGACTGGCCACTTTCCCCTTCTCCTTTGAAAAGTGTGGTTCTCAGACTCTTTCCCTGCTCAGTGCTCCCGACAGCCGCCCCCTTTTCATCAGAGTTGACGAGTGCTTCTCATGCCACTCTGCGTCTCCTTTTACCCAGTTCGGCTACACTGGCATAGAGCTGAGCATGAGGGCGCCTTGGGGGTTCTTTTTTTCACTTTTGTGAAAAAGCGACACTTTTGTCACTTGCAAGTAGTAAAATTACAAGCTGCACCGCACATACCTTAAAAAAAAAAAAAAGCTTAAGTCACTGACTCCCTGAGCCCGCACACCTTGTCGTCGTCATCGTCGGCACGGGGCACCGCGCTCCCGACGGGGCTGGGCAGCAGGGGAGGCGCCAGCCACGTGGAGTGGGGCCGGGGGTAGAGAAGGTGTCTGATCCCGAAATCCACACTTGTAACGTGTTGCCGGCTTTAAGTGAGCGTTAATTTGGCTCTGGCGCACTGGAGGAGGTGTGGGCGACTGGTCGGGGGAGATTTGCTAGCAATTAAAGGGAATGAAAACAGCAGTGGGCCCTTTCACACAGCATGCCGTCTTAGGGCGCGGGTGTTTTCTGGAGAACGCGGTGCGGGGGGCCCTTATTATATATACTTCTGTGTGTCTAAACTTTACACAATGAGCACATACCAATTTCACACCATATTTCATAAGGCTCAGATGCCGTGGATTGAAAGACACCATTATTTTATACAGTACCATAAAGGAAAGCTGCTACCAATTAAACTATAACCTGTCACCAATTAGTAAGACATCTGGGTTTTTGAGATGTTAAAATGTAAAAACAAAAAACAAAACTTAGAATTAAAGGAATGTAGTAGTTTTTTTAAATTAAAATATATTTTCCATTTCTGGAAAAAAAAAATAACTTCACTTGCTTTCACTTCCCATCCTCCTGCTCAGTGGTTTACTGCCAGAAGCCAAGGGAGTTGTGTTTGAGAAGGACTTAATGTTAATTTTTTTCCTTTTTTGCATTAATGCGCCAGTTAGATGCCAGGCCCTGTGCTGGGTGGGGGCTTTCTCATCCCTGAGTCCATGGAGGCCTCCTGGGTACTGGTGGGAAAGGTGGGCACCTTCCAAATAAGGCAGCTGATGGCCAGACTCTTGTTCCTGATCACACAGTGAGTGACTGAGGGAGATGAGGTAGCCAGCCCGCCCGCCTCCCACCGCATACCTCAGGTCGGAAGGGGTCCTGAGAAAGGAGACCGATGAGCACCTGGGCCTTCACCCAGAAGACTTGGTAAGCTCGGCGAGGAAGGGCCAGGCGCCCCCTCCCAGGCCCACTCTGTGCACCCCGCTGGTTTCTGGTTCAGGGGAAGCTGACTTCCTCCTTGCTTGCTCCTCTCTGCCAATCTGAGTGAGTCAGCTTCAGAATGACCTCACTGTCCTCAGTGGGCTGTTTGGCTGTGTGTTTTGTGTCACTGAGCCCCCAGCACCTCTGGTGTGGGCTTGTAAGTGTTTTCTCTGCCTCACTCCTCAGATGTGGCTAGATTGGAAAAGGTCATGCCTGCCCTAACCCTCCTCCACCCCTCAGCCTTCTGTTGCTGGGCTGGCTCGGCCCTAGCGCTGCTAAAAATGACCAAGGCCGGAGGGCTGTTTTCCTCCTGCTGCCACCTGGGTTGCCCACGATCCGTGGGGAGCTGCGGGCTCAGCCCGGCTCTTCCCAGTGCCCGGGACCCCGGGGATGGGCAGCTGGGGGACACCGCTTACCAGAGGAAGCTGAATAACAAACAGCTCTGGGTCTGCTGTGGCCAAGTATACTTTTCAAAAGGATTCTCCTGCAAAGAGTGACTACCCGTCAAAGGTGGGTGAAGGAGTTGGAGAAAGTGACTATATTAGTTTGCTCAGGCGGCCCTAGCAAATTACCACCAACTGGGGGGCTTACACCCACGGAAATTTATTCTCTCCCAGTTCATGAGGCCAAAAGTCCGAAATCAAGGGGTCGGCCAAGTTGGTTCGTCCCGGCGGCTCCACGGGAGACTCTGTTCTCTGCCCCTCTCCTTGCCGCTGGTAGCTGCTGACAATCCTTGCTACTCCTTGGCTTGTAGACACATCCCTCCCCGCTCGCCTCTGTAATCACACAGCCTTTTCCTTGTATGTGTATCTGCAGTTTCCAAATCTCCCTCTCCTTATAAGGACACCAGTCATTGGATTCAGAGCCATCCTACTCCCGTATGACCTCATCTGATTGCATGTGCAAAAGAACCTATTTCCAAATAAGGTCACATTTCCAGGTACTGGGGGGTTAGGACTTGAACATCTCCGCCCCGGGGGACACGGTTCAACTTGTCGCAAGTACTTCACCACGTTCAGTTCTCATTACTCAGCATCATGGGGCAGTAAGGGGCACTGGAAGGAGCAGAGGTATGGGCAACTTGGGCGTCAGCTGTGCTCTGGTGTTCTAGGATGGGCTGTCCGCCTATTACAAGGCTCGGGGAAAGGCAAGGCGTCTCCGGGACGGAAGTCGGTGCTGTGCCAGGGCATAAACAGAGTCAGCTTTGCGGGTTCTGCCTCCAGCTCCAGGCCCCTCCAGGAGTGTGGGACTCCTGACATTTCTTCATGTCTCTGGGCTGGGTTTTGTCATCCGTGAAATGGGGGTGACGGGGGTACATACCCCATAAGATAGTACTTAGAACAGTACATAAGAAGCTGTCAATGTTCACTATTATTATTCTATTTTTTAATTTTTTTTAAAGATTATTTATTTATTTGAGGAGGGAGGGGCAGAGGCAGAGAGTCTTAATAAGCACAGTCCACACTGAGCATGGGGCCCAACCTGGGGCCTGCACTCACGACCCTGAGATCAACACCAGAGCTGAGATCAAGAGTCAGATGCCTAACGAACTGAGCTATCCGGGTGCCCCCATCCTTGTTATTCTAATCACTCCCACTCCCAGACTGACAGCTTTGCTCTTCTTTGGGTCAGAAAGGCTGCCCTGGGGCGCCTGGGTGGCTCAGTCGTTGAGCGTCTGCCTTCGGCTCAGGTCATGGTCCCAGGGTCCTGGGATCGAGCCCCGCGTCGGGCTCCCTGCTCCGCGGGAAGCCTGCTTCTCCCTCTCCCACTCCCCCTGCTTGTGTTCCCTCTCTCGCTTGTCTCTCTCTGTCAAATAAATAAATAAAATCTTTAAAAAAAAAGAAAGAAAGAAAGGCTGCCCTACTGGAGGTACTGGAAAGTTCCCTTTCCCTCCTGGGCCTCGTCATTGCAGGAAGAAAACATTTATAGGCTGCCTCCAGTCTCCAGGAAACACAGTAAGTCCCCGATCAGGACAATGATGGCCCCTCCCCACTACCCACCCCGATTTTCATCTACCCAGGTGATCTGTAGGCAAAAGCCAGCCCAGGCCCCAGCCTTGCTTCCCAAAATTGCCCTGCTTTTGTGAATGAGCTCTTTTTTGGCTGCTTACTCTGTGTCTCCTGGTCACTTACACATCAGGTCAGGTAGTGATTTCCTTTCTGAACACTCATAACCCATAGTAAGCTTGGCAGCGGTGGGGGGGTGGGGGGGGGAAGGGGGTGGGGGCGGGGGTTGGGAACCGGAGCCTTTCTGGCTAGAACTAGACCTGGCTGGGCCAAGAGAGCAGCGCGCCCCCTGGGCCCAGGAGGTCACGCTAGGGGCTGTGCAGACACACCAGGCCCGGCCTTCGCCATCCAAGCCAGGTGGGGCAAGACTTGTCTGCGCTGAGTGAGCACCCCACACGCTGGTCCTTGGGGAGCACCTGCATCCAGACCTATCCTTTCTTCTTGGGTGGGGGCCAGGCCGGGCCCTGAGTTGCAACCATTGGTGCTGACACTTTGCTTACCCTCTGAGGAATGAGGGCTCGGGCAGGACCATGCAGGCCCTGCCCCACCCAGGCCTCTCTGACCCAGAATTCTCCTGGGAGTTCCCGGAGTTCAACCAGGAGAGGCCAGGCCCTGCATGCATGGACGCATCTCCAGGCCGCCTTGTGGACACAGCCATTTTGCCCTCAAAGTCTTCCCCTTCTCAGGCCTGGGAGAGAACCCTCAGGCAGCGTTCTTCCTGGGGCTTTACTTTTTTTTCTCTAAGAGGGTAGGGATTTATAGAAAAGGCAAAATTATAGAGACAGAAAGCAGACCAGTGGTTGCCTGGGGCTAGAGGTGGAATTGACTGGAGATGGGCAAATAAGGTGATGGGAGTGTTTGAAAATTGGTTTGTGTTGGCAGTTGGACTGCTGTGTAAAATCGCTAATCAGGGGCGCCTGGGTGGCTCAGCCGTTAAGCGTCTGCCTTCGGCTCAGGTCATGATCCCGGGGTCCTGGGATCGAGCCCCACATCGGGCTCCCTGCTCCGCGGGGAGTCTGCTTCTCCCTCTCCCACTCCCCCTGCTTGTGTTCCCTCTCTCTCTGTCTCTCTCTGTCAAATAAATAAATAAAATCTTAAAAAAAAAATCACTAATCATACAGTCTACTTACTGTGGGTGGATTGTGTAGCAGGTACATTACTCTTCGATGAAGCTGTTAGAATACATACACACACACACACATATATATATAATGAACTCTCTTAAAACCACAATTGGTGAGAGAGAACTATCTTCCAGGTTCTCTATAGATAATGTCCTCAGTCAATGGTTGTGAACTTAAAACACTGGGGGAGGAGCTGAATTGGAAGCCATGGCCTCCAAGATGAGAGGGGGCCCGTGCTCTCACACACTGCCCTGGCTGGCTCTCGAGGGGCTGCAGAGCCTCGGCTCATACCAGGCACCACCGTGAGCTTTGCTTTCGCCACAGAGCACCTCTGCTTTCCTGTCTTTGTGCAGAGAATTTCCTCCCACCAGCAAGGAGCACACATGCAGCCAAGAACAATTGGAAAATCCGGGTTGGCCTGGCCTCTGGGTTCCCTGCCCGCCCCCTGCTTCCCCGACCCTGGCCCTTTCCCTTGACCCAGACCCAGAAGCAACCAAAAGATTGACCCAGAGAAAACCCCCTCACAGATCAAATGGCTCAAACACTGGGCATTTATTTATACACTTTGCAGGCTTTCCTCTCCCCTGGCAGCCCTGAAAGGTGGCCTCAGCCTGCTTTACGGGGGAGATCAGGGATAGACACTTGTCCAAAGTCACATAGCTGATAAGTGCTGAGCTTCCTGCTCTTTCCACGAGAACCCAGTGCCTGGAAAGAAGCCAGGCTCCTTGGTCAGGTGGAAGCTGGGTGAATTGGAGTTGTTGGCTTATTTGAGAATCACCTGCCTTCCTCTCCTTCTGCCTCTCTCGTTCTTGCCAAAATACCAGGACAGCTCAAATGCCACCTTCTCCAGGAAGCCTGCCCTCATACCTCCACCCACCTGCCCAGGAAGTCCTGACACCCCCCACCTCTGGGTCCCGGCAGCAGAGACCCAGAAGTGTGAGAATTTCCTTTCTAGGAACTGTGTGAGTAGCCCCATCTGGAGCATGACAGGAGTGAGGCTTTGGGAGTCAGAAGAAAACCTGACCTCTCCCCCCAGGGCAGTGGGGAGCTACAGCAGGGTTCTGAGCAGGGTTGGAACAAGCAGATGTGGCTTAAAAAAGGGTGGTTCCAGTTGCTGGGTGGAGAGTAGTCGGACCAGAGTGGGGCTGGGTGGGAGGCTGAGGGGCCACTGAAGGGACTGCCGATGGAGCTCCTCCCCATGGAGTGCTCCAGCCAGAGGGCATGGGCCCACCCCTCCCTTCACCTTCTCCTTCCCTCCTTGCACTGTTCCTGTCCCCTGCCCCACTCCCAGGGCCCCAGAGAGCCTGCCTATCTGATGAGCTGCAGGAGTATCCCACCCGACGGGCCCCCTGCTGCTCGGAGATCCTTTTCAGCCCGTTTCTTCTGCAGATGCAGCTGCAGGGCAGCCTGGCTGGGAAGGAGAGGATAGAAGCGGAGGGGCTTGAGCCCCCAGGTTGGGCTGGGAGCAGGCCTGAGGCCAGGGGAGTCATGCAACAGCTACTCCCCGCTGACTCAGACCCTGTTGCCCTTCTTATCAGGCCTGAGGAGTGATAAGGGGCTAGTTCCTGGACTACGGGTTCTAGGCTTTTGTTTGGGGCCGCCAGGAAGTGACTTGTGGGTTGCTGTGCCTTAAGGAGTGGGGCTGACTCACGGGGTGGGGGGCTGGGTGTGCCGGGGGGAGACCCCCACCCCAGGCCCTGCACCGCCAAGCACCAACTGGCCAGGGAGGGAGACCCCCGGCGGGAGTGCGTCAGGCCTCTACACCCACCTCCTGAGGGCCGGAGTGCCCCGTGAGCTTAGGACAGGAGGGGTGGCCCGAGGCGGCTCTTCGTTATTTTTCAAACAAAATATTTCCAGAATATTATGATTCCCTCAAAGTGTTGCCTGCCTGCGACGTGCCAGACACTAAGGGCTTTGCCTGTACCCACTCCTTTAATGGCACCCAGAAACGCCCCTGGGGCTCACATCCACATTGTGCAGATGAGGAGACAGGCTCAGAGGGAGGAAGTGCACTGCTCAGATTTACTCAGCCAGGAAGCAGCAGATTCATCCACAGCTCCCTTGACAAACCAAAAGAGCAATTGTAAGGACAGGAGGTGGACGTTGGGAATGTCATGAACCCCGAGGGAGCGGTCTCTAGGTTACATCAGGTCCTCAAAGGAGCCCGAAGAGACCACTGCCCCAGGGGATCCTACGGGGTGGACGTGGTTCTTTCCCAGCCGCCCTTCTCTCATCCGTGTGATGGGATGAGACACTTGGGTCAGGTTGTCCCCACCAGCCAGACAGTAGGTGAGTAACCTGACTTCACAAATGAGTGGCTGGATGACCCTGCGGTGGGGTCACTGGGCTCTCTCCCTTTCTCCGAAGGGGAGGAGGCCAGGCGTGGAGCTTGGGTCAGAGATAAAAGAACAGGAAATTCCCAACCCAGTGGGAGAGACAGGGCCTTATTAGTCAAGACCAAAAGCAATTCCAAAAAAGGGAAGGCTCTGAGTCACTCCCTGAAGCATCCATTTGTCGTCAGCACTCTGCTCCCCTCAGCATTGATCAGCAGGTCTGCGGGGTTCTCCACCTGTCCGCATCCACCAGATGCCCCTGTCCTGCCCCTGTCCTGCCTGCCCTCGGGCCCTCCCTGAGAGAGTCTTTGCAGAAACATCCCAGAGAATATTCTGACTGGCTCACCTCAAGCCACATGCCTCCCTGAACGCCTCAGCGTGGCCTGGGGAAGGGGGTGTTCTGACTGGCCAGGCCTTGCCTTTCTTGCCCGGCTTGGCCTTGGATCTTGTGGGGCTGGGAAAGCAGCAGAACCACACGGAATGGATGGGAGGTCGAAGGGGAAGAGGTGGAGCCAGGCAAAAGCCAGGGGATGCCAGGGTCTGGGGCCCTACCCAGCTAGGCTTTGCACACCCAGGCTCTGGGAGGCCATTCCCGTCAGACTAGGATGCTAGAGGGTTATCACCAGCAAGGGGCCACTCGGTATCTTAGCTAATAGTCAGGGAGTTTCAACCTCAGCACTCTTGACATTTGGGGCCAGATAACCCTTCATTGTTGGGACCGTTCTGTGCATTGTAGGGTATTTAGCATCTCTGGCCTCTGCCCCCAAGAAGCCAGTAGCATTTCCTCACTCTTTCAGTGTGACAATCAGCAATGTCCCCAGACCGTGCAGATGTCCCTGGGGGCAAAACCACCCCTGGTTGGGAGGATGATGAACCTGGCTTAGATGATCCCAGAAGCAGATCTTGAGGTGAGGCTCTCAGGAAGTGGAAGCAGGGGTGGGGAAGTGGGACAGGGAGGAGAGGGTGTGTTAATGAGCAGGTTATCACTGGGGGCAGCCAGGTCCCAGCAGTACCGCTGGGATGGTGTGGCTCGGGCAGACAGAGGGACCTGGGAGCCGGACTTTTTATCTCCATCTCCCTTCCGCGCCCTTGAGGGCACCGGGATGGAGGGGTGCTAATTCCAGGGAGCTGACAGCAGGCACTGAAGTGGTAAGGGGCCAGGGGATGTGGGGCACACTCAGTAACCCCAGAGTTTCCTGCTCCTTCTTCCCTTGCTTTTCCCCTTCCGTCAGTTAGAAGCCTGACCCTGCTATGTCCAAGCTGGGTGACCTCAGGGAGATTTCTTAACTTCTCTGGGCTTGGATTTCTCCTGTATAAAATGGGGCCTGACACATGCTTTAGGGGGTTATGAGGCTTACAAGAAATAATGTGGTGGACACACTGGTTTCAGTGTCCCTCCTCTCATTAGTGACTGAGGGAACCTGGGGGCAGCTCACAAGCACCTCCTGTTCAGGGAGGATGGCCACAGGGAGGAGGGCTGAGTCAGCAGCCTTCGGACAGGGAGTCAGAAGCCCTGGGAGCTGTTAGCTGATCGAAGCACCCGAGGCCGTCGTCCCAGCCTGAGTATCATCATCAGCATGCCCCGATTCTTCATCGGAGCTGGGGCGGGCGGGGGGGGGGGGCGCTGATGGTACAGCCTGAGGACCCTCAGCCAGGTCTTTTCATGGCGGGGCTTGGGGGGTTGTCCTCCACCTTTTTGTGCTTTTTCCTTTCTGAAAAATGGAGACAATTAAGAGTTTTTTGCCAGAGCTGAGCAAGATCATGACGAAACCTGATATTTATTAAGGACCTGCTGTATGCACGTTTGTTACCGAATCCCGACAATACAAGGCAGGCAGCCCCTCCTGCTCTTTTTTTTTTATTCTTATGTTAATCACCATACATTACATCATTAGTTTTAGATGTAGTGTTCCATGATTCATTGTTTGTGCATAACACCCAGTGCTCCATGCAGAATGTGCCCTCCTCAATACCCACCACCAGGCTAACCCATCCTCCCACCCTGCCCCTCCTGCTCTTATTCCTGTTCCACGGAGACCTCAGCTGAGGCTCAGCGCAGGTGAACTGTCGGCTCCTCGCAGGCACCTGCGAGTTGGATTCTGGCATCACCCACCCCGCCAAGTACCAGCACGGCACGCAGCCCCATCAACCAGCCCCCGTTCCCCAGTGCTCGCTGTTGCCGGGCACTGTGCTGAGCGCGGGGCCTACCGGCCTTGTTTCTAAATCCTCCCAGAAATACTGCAAAGTCAGTTCTACCGACATCCCGTTCTAGAAAAGAGGAAACAGGCTCAGCAGGGCAAGCCAATGTCATGCTTGTAAAGGAACCGCTGTAGGACTTGAACCCAGAGCCACACCAGCCATCGGGCAGCATGAACTGACCAGTCTTGGCTCTGGCCCAGCCAAGGAGGAGCCAGTGGCCTCGACATGGAGAAGCCACCCTCTCTGTCAGGATCTGAGACTTGGTCACTGTCCCTGCCCAGAAAGTAAACAGCAGCTGGGCTGGGTTTCTGCCACTCTGGAGGCTCAAGGCATTGTGTTCCCCTGACTCATAGCCTGCTTGGCTCAGCCGAGCGGCCACGGCCAAGGTCTGGGCTGAAGTACCAGCTAGGACAGCCACACAGGGGCAAAGCAGACTGTGGCCAAGGCACCACCTCCCTGTGAAATCTGCCTCCTGCTGTCGTGGGAAGGTGGCTGCACTGTTGAACCCTGGCTGAAGCCCTGGAGAAGGTTTATGGGTTTAAGCTACCACCTCCATGAAGCTCTACTGGATTGTCCCACTGGCTGAGCCCCTCCATTCTACTCCTACTAGTACTTAGAATACCCAGCTTGCATGGAAATCGTCCGTGACCATTACATGGATGTGTAAGTTAGTATGGTGTGTGACAGTTCTGTCCTCCTAGAATGACCTGGTACGCTTAGAAAGGCCTGGGGTCTTTTCACTGGGATTCCCCATGCCCCCCCCCCACCCCATCCCCTGCATAGGGCTCATTCCACACACAGAAATGTTGACAGACCGATGCATTACCCCAGCAGGTGTTAAATATAGAAAATGATAATCCCATTGTTTCTCTTCACTCATGGAATGGGGGGCAGGGTAAGCCGGTGGTTGGCACCCAGGCTCTGGTATGAAATCGCCACTGGCCAAGTCTTGGCTCTGCCTCTCGCTGGCTGGGTGACCGTGAGGAAGTTACTTGACTCTTGTGTGCCTCAGTCTCCCCACCTGTAAGATGGGAACCATAATATTATCTAGGTGGTAATTATCTAGGTGATAACTAGAGAGTGAATGTAAGGCCTGGAAAGAGCTCAGTGCTTGTGAGCTGTTTTCATCCTCAGTATTCAGATGCTCCTGACATGCTGTGTGTCATTGACTCCAAAATGTTTTAGATCATAAGAACACATCATTATGTCCTGTGCCGCTAAGACAAAAAAAAAACCTCTGCCAATTAAACTGACAGAAAGCTATTCTCACTTAGGATGTTTATCTTTTTCATTGGAAAAGTTCCTTTATCTCATGACCTATCATCTCTGTGTACGTAAAAAGAAAGGTGTAGTTGAAATAAATGGATCAAGATATTTTTCAGGCAATGACAATTTTATCACAACTGTCACCTTGCCGACAGCAATTGGGAGATTTATTGACCCAATTGCAGGTGGTAAAATGTGGAAAGTGTACTTCCTATGATGGGCAAAATACGAAATACGGTAATACAAGAGAAAAAAACCAGGGTGATGTTGAGAGAAAAGGCTATATATTTTCCTCCTTTCGTTCGCTCACTCACCCATTTGACAAATACTTGCTGAGCACATACTCTGCCAGGAACCGCCCCCGAGGAGACCTAGGAGCTGTAAAGCAGGAAACCCAGGGAGCGGGGTGGGGGTCCAGAGTGTGGACCCCTGTTTCCGGAGCCCTACACCAAGGTCTCTCCCAGTCATTGGTGCCTAAGGTGTTGGGGAGGAAAAAGTTGCTCTAGGTAGGTCCGCTGGTCCATTATGCACAGGGACAGGAAAGTCTAGTGCCTGCCTGGGTCTCCCCGACTCTTAAACCCCTCCAGGGCCCAGCTCCCAGCCCCGGGGAGGCAACAGAGCCCGTGGGTGCGCAAGAACACAGGGCTCAGCCTAAGACACGTCAGGCCTCAAGTTCCAACTCTGCCCGTTTCCAGCCAGCGACGTGGCCTCCCTGCGTGCCTGAGCTTTCCTATCTGTAAAATGAGGACGATAATAGTACGTCATTACTTTGGTTGATGTGAGGAGACAGTTGCATCCCATGTGAAGGACCTGGCACGTGGGAGATGCCCACGGCATGTTGGCTGCCATTCTGTTTCTGACTGAGCCGCCCCCGCCCCTGGGATCCCCGCTGGGTCCGGCCGACTCCCCTGCTCCATCACGCCCCCCCGCCAGCTCCAGACTCTTCTGCCTCCATCCCGCCAGTGGGCATCCACTCTCCTCCGGTGGATTTAAGGTGACCTTCCCCGTATCATTCCCAGAGTGGGAGGGGGCTGCCGTCTGCCCTCTTCCATCAGGAGACAGCGCGTGGGGGTTCTCAGGCTCCCCCCGCACCGAGGCCCTGGACACCTGCACACGCATGTGCTTCTTGTGTGAAACTGCCTTGTGCCATTCCGCAAGACGTGGCTCTCATCACACCAGGCGCTGGGGCTCCTTGGGCTCCGTCCAGTGAGGCCTGGGCTGCCTTGGGGGGAAGGAGGGGATGCCCCTCCCCCAAGGGGGGAGCTCCCCAAGGGGGGAGCCCGTGGGCAGCGGCAAAGGGAGAGGCCAGCTGGGCGTAGCCGGCCCTACAGGGAAGCGGGCGGCCCTGGGTCACACAGGCCTGGGGTCAAGGGCTGGCCCCTCCACCAATCGGTCCTGGGGCCTTGGCCAGGTCTCCGTTCTCCACCTGTCAACACAGTTAAAATGATAGCTGTGTGGCCAGGACTCGAGGTCCCCACGACGTCCCTGGTCACTCCTCGTGCACACCGGCCAGAAGGCCTTTCCCGGTCCCCTTGCAGTGCGTGACGTGTGACTCACACCGCCCCTGGAAAGTGAGCCCAAATCCCAAGTGCCCCTTCCAGGCCTAGCCCCAGATACACCCACACACGAGCCACATCCTCTTGTCTCCTGCTGGCTCACCGAGAGTGTCCGGGGGGCTGGGAGAGGTGCAGCCCCACGGTAGAAGGAGCCCTAGGCCTCTGGGCAGAGCCCTACCCTGGACCATGAAACCATGATGTGCGCCAGACAGAAACTTCTCTTCTGATGAGCCACGGGGACGGCGGCGGGGGGGGGGGGGAGTCTATCATCCTTAATGAGACAAATAGTGACAATAATACGAAACGGAGCGCTTCGTCGGTGCCTGGCACCGTCCCCTGGGTATGTAGTAACTCAGGCGTCATAGCAAACCCTTCTCTGTGGTGGGGGAGACGACCAGAGAGAGGCAGACGCTGCCCAGGCTGGTAGAACGGCTCCAAGGACGGCCAGAGCCACTGAAAGCACCCCACAAACATTTGCTGCTGCTGGATGTGACCGCCACTGTTAATGTGGCCCCGATGAGACCAGACGCTCTAAGGTCAGCCACATTTGGGTTTGAGCTCTCCCTCTCCCTTCGAGACATGGGACCTGGGAGAAGGGTCCTTACGTGTCTGTACCTTGTTCCCTCCCGTGTAAAATGGGGTCCGTAATAGTACCCATCTCACAGGGCCGTGGTGAGGGTTAAATGAGCACACACAAAAGCTCAGTACAATGGATCATTGCTCTATCGTTACTGCTGTTATTACTGTACTATTATTACTATTTTTACTTTTATTAGTACTACCATTGTTGGCTGCTATTTGAATCGAGGAGATTCAGTTCACTTCCCTGACCTCGTGTTCCTCCTCTGTAGAACCAGGGTACCAGGGGAGTTGAGAAGTTAGCAGTAGCATCCACACGATGCTGGCCACATGGTGACCACCTGGTAAGTCCTCCTAGTCCCATGGGGGCGAAGTCACCCTCCTGCCTGGCTTCCAGCCCAGTGCCCAACTGGTCAGGAAGGAGTTGATCAGAGTTTCGAACAGGGTCTTCTCGCCGGGGCATAAATCTCTTGGGTGGGTAAGAAACTAGAATGGCTTAAGGGAGGAAGGAGGGGATTGTGCTGGTCTCTACCCATGTGCTAAGCTAATCATGCACCCCACATCTAGAAAAATCTGGAAGAGCAATGCCCCACACTTCCAGTGGCTGCCCAGCTCCATTTTTCTGGAACTCTCTTGATTTCAAATATTCTCTCTCACCATCTGCATAAATCTTCCCAATGGCCTAGAAATCCCAACCCCTTGGTATCCACACCTGTGTCCTCACTACCATTTTTTACCCATATGTGGCACCCACCACACACCTGAAATCGTACTGTTGATACCTAGATTGGAAAATGTGGTGGCCATCAGGAAGAGCTCTCCTTGGGTTTGGTTTTGGTTTTAACTGAGATACAATTGACATAACATTATATTAGTTTCAGGTATACAACATAATAATTCAATAGTTGTATATCTCCTTGGTTTTTATTTTTTTTAAAGATTTTATTTATTTATTTGACAGAGAGAGACACAGCAAGAGAGGGAACACAAGCAGGGGGAGTGGGAGAGGGAGAAGCAGGCTTCCCGCTAAGTAGGGAGCCCGATGCGGGGCTCGATCCCAGGACCCCGTAAGTCCAAAGTAGGTGTATCACTTTTGGATCCCAGGACCCAAAAGTCCAAAGTAGGTGTATCACAGCTCGGAGCCCAGCTGGGGACCTATCTGTAGTCAGTCAGTCTCAGGGGCCTATTCCAGGTCTAGCCTCTCTCCTGACCTCCTCTTACTCTGATTTTCATTTCATCTTCTCTTTCCTGCTTAATTTTAATTTATTTTATCTTGTTCAATTGCATGCATTTATATTTTCAGATTGCCCTAAATGATTCATAAACTGATTCATTTAGCCAATATTTACTGAACCATCCAGTACAGGCCAGGCACTGCTCTAAGCCGAAGGATACATGGGCGAACAAAGACTCCGGCCTCTGTGGAATTCATAGTCTAATGGAAGCAGACAGAAGAAAAGTAATACACATAATAACCTTTATAGTAGAGTAGAAAGTGAAAAATAGCGCAGGGTATGACTGAGATTGCTGCAGATATAATTTTTAAATCCTCCAAGGAAAAGAGAATATTGTTCATTGTATTAAGTGTGATTAATACAATTGAGGTTACATGTGAAGATGTTCCCCCTCTTTGTAAGAGATGAGTGCTGATGTAGGGATGAAATGACATAATGTCTGGGATTTGCTTTAAAATACTTTTAAGGGGTGTCTGGGTGGCTCAGTCAGTTAAGCGTCTGCCTTCGGCTCAGGTCATGGTCCCAGGGTCTTGGGATCGAGCCCCGCATCAGGCTCCCTGCTCCGTGGGAAGCCTGCTTCTCCCTCTCCCACTCCCCCTGCTTGTGTTCCCTCTCTCACTATGTCTCTCTCTGTCAAATAAATAAATAAATAAAATCTTTAAATAAATAAATAAATAAATAAAAATAAAATACTTTTAAAAAGGGGCGCCTGGCTGGCTTAGCTGGAAGAGCTTGCAACTCTTAATCTTGGGGTCGTGAGTCTGAGCCCCACGTTGGGTGTAGAGATTATTTAAAAAATAATAATAAAATAAATAAGTAAAAAGTAAATACAAGCTTAAAAAAATAAAACACTTTTAGAAAGAAAACAAGAGAAAAGAAGGGTAGATGAGGCAACTAGGGCAAAAACCTTGATGGTTGAGGGGCGCCTGGGTGGCTCAGTTGGTTAAGTGACTGACTTTTTTTTTTTTTAAAGATTTTATTTTTTATTTATTTGACAGAGAGAGACACAGCAGAAGAGTGAACACAAGCAGGGGGAGTGGGAGGGGGAGCAGGCTTCCCGCCAAACAGGGAGCCTGACACGGGGCTCGATCCCAGGATTCTGGGATATGACCTGAGCCAAAGGCAAACGCTCAACGACTGAGCCACCCAGGCGTCCCTAAGTGACTGACTCTTGATTGAGCTCGGGTCTTGATCTCAGGGCCCTGAGTTCGAGCCCGGCATTGGGCTCCATGGTGATCATGGAGCAGGGGAACCTGGGTGTCTCAGTCGGTTAGGCACCTGCCTTCAGCTCAGGTCATGATCCCGGCGTTCTGGGATCAAGCCCTGCATCAGGCTCCCTGCTTGGAGGGGAGTCTGCTTCTCCCTCTCCCTCTGTGTGCTCTCTCTCTCTCAAATAAATAAATCTAAAAAAAAATTTGTTTGTAAATAAAAAACCAAAACAAAACAAAACCCTTGAGAGTTGGAGCTCAGGGAGGCATATATGGAAATTCATGGGAACATTTTTTCTATTATTGCATGTATTTGAAATTTTTCATAATGTATTTTCTTTTTTGTCTTTTAAAAAAAATGTAGTAAAGGATACATAATACTTATCATTTTAATCCTTCCTGAGTGTAGTAGAATTGAGTCCGTTCACGTTGTTGGGTGACCATTACCACCATCCATCTCCGGAACTCTTTTTAATGAACTCTTTTTAAATGAAACAACCAATCAAAGAAGGTTGTTCATAGAAGCCGGTATCCAGCTGAGATGATTTGGGGCAGAGATAGGAGGGAGCAGAATAACGATGCCAAATCTGTAAAAAACCCAAATTAGGGAGGGAAGGGGCACCAAATGTAGATGGGATGCCCCCACCATCATGCTCCGGCCTGGGGTCTCTGCGTAGTCTCAGGCCATTTAGGTGGCCAGGCCTAGAGGGGAGGATCCTGTGACGTCACCTTGTCCAGCCCTCAAATTCCAAGCCAGGCAACACCTAAGCCGAGCCCAAGGCTGACTCACCCTCTGCTATTCACTGAAAGTTAAAGCAGCTCCTTCCTCATCCTGCCTTCTAGGAAAACCCGCCTTTCTGGAAAACTGGGGGGAAACTAGAGCTTGCCTCTTCTAGCCTGAGGGTTGGGGGGCTGGATAGAGGGTTGGTAGGAGGTGCTGGGGGGCGGGGGCAGCTCACTCTGACCTCATCACAGTCTTGGAGCCAGGGAGAAGGTAGACCATCTCTCTTCCAGCCTCCCAAAGTCCGCTGCTGCAGTGATTTATGAACTGGCTTCCGGACAGAAGGAGAGCCCAGTGGGCCCCAAGGACTGGCTGTTGGAAGGGACCTGTCTGCTTCCATGTGGGAAGGAGGGCCACCCAAACCTGGGGTCAAGTCCCCACCCTGCCATGTCCAACGTGTGACCCTGAGCAACTTACGTAAAAGCTGTCTGAGCTCAGTTCCCATCTCTGAGTTGAGATGGAGGTAACAATGAGAGCCTGACTTGGCTGCTTTTGAGGGTTAAATGAAACACTTTCTTTTTTTTTTAAGATTTTATTTATTTATCTGACAGAGAGAGACACAGCGAGAGAGGGAACACAAGCAGGGGGAGTGGGAGAGGGAGAAGCAGGCTTCCTGCCGAGCAGGGAGCCCTATGCAGGGCTCCATCCCAGGACCCCGGAATCATGACCTGAGCCGAAGACAGATGCTTCACTGACTGAGCCCCCCAGGCGCCCCTAAATGAAACACTTTCATCTTCTGCATAGTACCTGGGGCGTGGGTTTTGCTCAGTAAATATTAGCTACCTGGAAAGCTAAAAGTATTTATTTATTTATTTATTTTTTAAAAGATTTTATTTATTTATTTGAGAGACAGAGAATGAGAGAGAGGGGGAGGGTCAGAAGGAGAAACAGACTCCCTGCCCAGCAGGGAGCCTGATGCGGGACTCGATCCTGTGACTCCAGGATCATGACCTGAGCCGAAGGCAGTCGCTTAACCAACTGAGCCACCCAGGCACCCCAAGCTAAAAGTATTTAAAGACAAAGGGCTTGGGCGCCTGCGTGGCTCAGTTGGTTAAGCGACTGCCTTCGGCTCAGGTCATGATCCTGGAGTCCCAGGATCGAATCCCGCATCGGGCTCCTTGCTCAGCAGGGAACCTGCTTCTCCCTCTGACCCTCCTCCCTCTCATGTGCTCTCTCTCATTCTCTCTCTTGCAAATAAATAAATAAAATCTTTAAAAAAATAAATAAAATTAAAAAAAAATAAAGACAAGGCTTTTTTCTTAGGCAGTGGGGGCTCCCAGCACCGGGGCAGGAGAGGCTGGTGGCGGTCGGCCCAGGCTCTGGGGACAGGGGCAGTGTGGTGGCAGCCGAGGGCTAGCGCAGCTAGTGGGTGTGGGTACAAGAGCTGCAGCCAGGCCGCCCACATGCAAATTCCAACTGCATCTTTTTTTTTTTTAATTTTTTTTTTTTTTAAGATTTATTTATTCATTTGAGAGAGCGAGAATGAGAGAGAGTACATGAGAGGGGGGAGGGTCAGAGGGAGAAGCAGACTCCCTGCCGAGCAGGGAGCCCGATGCGGGACTCGATCCCGGGACTCCAGGATCATGACCTGAGCCGAAGGCAGTCGCTTAACCAACTGAGCCACCCAGGCGCCCTCCAACTGCATCTTAATGTGAGCAGATCACTTAATAACCTGCTGAGGATCTCCGGTTCCCCTCTATATAATGGGGAAAATAATAATCTGAGCCTCACAGGGTTCTCATAAGGATTACATGAGTCCCACGTGGAGCACCTAGAACACTGCCCGGAGCACCGCAGGCCCTTGGGGGCTATTACCTACCGCCGTGGTATTTGTGTCTGTCCAGCGTCGTCCTCATCCATCCCGTCAGTCACAACATTAACATCAGCAGCCATAGTTTGTGCTCCCAACAAACCTGGGACACCAGCCTCCCCTTAGAGGCGGGGAAACTGAGGCTCAGAAACTCTGGGTGAGGTGCCCAGGATCACCCTGGTGGAGCCAGGATTGGAACTCGGGTCTCTCTGACTCCAGCGCCCACACCCTTAGCCCTTTACTATGTTGTACTAATGGGCATCACGGAACTTTCAGGGGGCCTGGGGGGAGGTGGACACCCAGTACATAAACCCTCATGAAACAGACCTTGAGACAGTGGCCTGGTGAACACCCACTGTGCTGTCGTCCTGCAAGCTGCAAAAGCCTGCACAGGAAGAGGTCTGACCTGGGCCGCTGAGGACTAGGGAGGATTTGGACTGGTGCTTTGGGAGGGGCGTGCTTTCAGGTGGGGGCAAAGGTGTGGCGGGGTGGGGGGGCGCTGAGTGGGGCCCAGTGGGCTTGGCTAGAGGCCGTGCTGGGACAGTCAAGGGCAGGGGAGAGCCTGGCCAGCCTCCAAGTGGAATTCAGGCCCAAGGCAAGAGGGCTGAGGCCCAGGCCACGATCCAAGCCCTCTCCTTTTCCTGTTAGCCAGATGTCCTTCCTCAGGGATCCACAGCTGGAAACTACCATCCCTGCCTCTCCAAATCTGAGGATTTGGAGACGCGAAGAACTAACCGATCCCTCCCGCTCAGGCTCAGCCTGGAATAGGGATGAAGAGAGTGAGTGGGGGCCCTTTCAGCTCACTTTCCTGGTTCGCCCCTCTCTCAGGGTGAACACCTCCAACACAGCAGCTGGTGGGCAGTGCAGACCCAGTCGAGCTCTTGGCCTTCCTCCCCGGCAGGACGAGGCGTGGGACGCAGTCCTGACTCAGACCCACTCTCCCTCCAGAAACAAATCCATCCCACTGCCAGAAATGGAAGTTCTACTGAAGGTTTCTTAATTAATTAAAATTATTAATTTTATTTTTTATTTATTAATAATAATTAATGAAAAGGCAAGGTTCCTAGTATAGGAAGACTTCCTGAGAATCCTACCTCCCCTCCCAGCTCTTTCCCTCAGAATTCTTCCCCCCTGGAGGCCACAGCTTCCTCTCTGCCCCTCTGCCGCTCCTTCCCTCCTTGTCCTCAAAACCTCAGGTGGCTTGCGGCTCTCGCACACACATACACGCTGAGTGAGTGCCATCAGCAGGACTGGCAACATAATTTGCAGCGCCTGGTATAAAGTGAAAATGCGGGGCTCCTGGTCCAGAGACTATGAAGAATTTCAAGATGGTGACAGCAGAGCATTAAATCAAGTTCTGGGCCCTTCTGAGCACAGAACCCTGTCACCTGCATGGGTCGCATGCCCATGAAGCTGACCCTGGCCCTTCGTGCATGCCTAACATGGACTAGATGTCAGGTTGTCATGAAATCTGAGATCCCATCTCTACCCCAAAAGCATATCTTGAGGACGACTGCTCTGGATTACACCCACCCCCACCCTCAGCCCCTCACTATCCATCCTAACCTTAGGCCCACGGTAGAAAAGTTTGAGGTCTTGTATTGGAACCCACCATACCGTTTGCAAAGTGCTTTCACGTGTTCTTTGAGAGGGAGAAGTTTCCCATTTTACAGCTCGGCAAACTGAGATCCAGAAACTCCCCACCGAAGCTGGCACCTTGATGGCCATTAGAATCTGTGACACCAAAACTCTGGCCTCTAGACCCCCTCCGTCTGGAGCCATTTCCACCAAAGAAAGAACCCGGACACCATCTGAATGCACAAATGATTCAAACCTCAACATCAAGGGAATTTATTTTATTTATATTGTTGTGACAGCAATTTCTCCTGTTGAAACAAACTCACCAAACTCCAGACAAACACCAGGCCCGAATCGGATCCCCATCAGTAAATGTCTCCATTCTTCCCTGACTCAGCACACCCAGTGCTCCTGAGACCACAGACAGAGAAGAAAAAAAAAAAAGAGGACCCAAACTTTTCTTCCAAAAGGTTTATGGTAGGGCCACCTGATTGTTTTATCCCTCATGAGAACTTGGGAAACCTTTATTTTTTTAAGTGAACTTCAGATTTTGGAATCATTTTAGATTTACAGAAAAGTTGTAAAGATAATATAGAGAGTTCTTTCACCCACTATTCCCCTCAGTATTAACATCTTACAATGTTAATATAAGATTAGCATTATTCCTCAGGGACGCCTGGGTGGCTCAGTTGGTTAAGCGTCTGCCTTCGGCTCAGGTCATGATCCCAGGGTTCTGGGATCAAGCCCCGCATCGGGCTCCCTGCTCGGCGGGAAGCCTGCTTCTCCCTCTCCCACTCCCCCTGCTTGTGTTCCCTCTCTCGCTGTGTCTCTCTCTGTCAAATAAATAAAATCTTAGAAAAATTAAAAGACCACCACAGAGGTGAGGTACCTTCTTATCACATCCTATCAAGAGGCTGTGACATGCCCATGACACCATCGGTGAGCTTCACTTTGAATTTGTGGTCAAGGTGGTATCTGTTGGGTTTCTCCACTGTGAAGTTACTATGTTTCACCTTCCAAACTCTACTCTTTGCAAGTGAGTCCATAAGCCCATGCAGGTGGGAGAGGGCAGGAACTGGTCTCCACCTCCAGGAGGACACCTTGATTTTTATTAAAATGTGAATTTAATTATCCTAAAAAAAATTCACACTCCTGGTTTAAAATGCAAAAGATGCCAAAGGCTACAGGTGCAAAGTCTCTTCCCAATCTCCCTCCCCAAAAGTAACAATGTCACCATTTTCTTGTGAATCATTCCAGAGGTATTTTATGCACAGACAGGTAAATATATATATACTTCGCTCCACCTATTTACACAAAGATCGCACACCAGCCACACTGTTCTGCACCCAACCACAGCATTGCTTGGGCTAGTGAGACCCTATAAACCACCCAGTTGTCTGACCGTGACGGATGGCTAAGTAAATCGCATTACTGTGTAGCAAGGGCCTGGCCATGGCCACCAGCAGTTATACAAATAAATAGTATCTGGTATCATGGAAAAGTAATGTGTCAAGTGAAAATCAAGTGCAGAGTACATATGATTTCTATTGGGTGGATGTTATCTTTCAGGGGGATAAAGTTCAGAAGAGGTCACAGGAAGCTAGAAACCCCTGAGATAAAATAGAAGACTTGTGAGTATAATGTTTTGCTCTCTATATAAGAAAAAATAAAAAGATGGGGCTGTGAACTTTGGGGGAACACAGTCTCGAGGATCCCGAAGCCAACCACAGGTGGATGGCGAGAGCCCGTCACTCTCTTTCTGGTCAGGAAGGGAAGGGCTGTTTGACTTTATAGAATCTGTCTCTCTGGACGAAGGGTGTTTTCAGTTAATTGCATGGTAGAAGTAAGAGTAGAACAAACACCCCACCTAGGGCAGAGACAGGATGTAGATTCTTCAGGCCTGAATTGTCAGGCTTGAGGCCACACACTTCTGGATGCCCCACACCCCACCAGGATGCAGGATGAAGTGTTGTTGCCTTTCAGTCTGGCACCTGCTCATTCATTCTTCCTTCCATTTATCCATTCATCCATTTATTTTTCCATCTACCCATCCACCCATCCACCCACCCCCCAACCCCATCCACACATCCACTCATTTGTTCCCTTCATTCACTCAACATTTACTGTGTGGCTGACCCCAGGGCAGGTAGGGGGATGCAGCTGTGGCTGAAATGGACATATGCCCCTCCTTGTTCTGACCTGGAACTGAACCAGTGTGGGGAAGGACATCTAAACCCTGGGGTATTTCCAGGACACAGAAGAGGGGACCAAGCCAGCCTGGGGCACAGGGCTGTTTCATGGAGGTGGGGACAACCAAGCTCAGTGGGAGTTAGCCAGGTTTGGGGGGCTGAGGGGAGAAAAGGGACACTCCAGGTGAAGAGGACAAGAAAAGGCCCACAGACCAGCACCAGCCCCAGTTACCAAGCCCTTGTTTCCGTCTGGGCCCTGTGCCAGGCGCTGGGTGGTCAAGAGCTCATTTCATCCCACAGTAGCCCCTATGAGGGAGATATTATGAACTCCATTTTTTCCAGACCATTATTGAGATACTGACATACAACATATATAAGTTTAAGGTGTACGATGTGATGATTTGATACACGTATGTACTGGGGAATGGTTACCACACTGAGGTGATTTAATACCTCCATCCCCTCACATAAGTACCATTTTTTTCTTTTTTTGTGGTGATAACATTGAGGATCTACTCTTTTAACAACTTTCAAGTAGATAATACAGCATTATTAATGATCGTCACCATGCTATACACTAAATCCCCGAAACTTACTCATCTTATAGCTGGAAGTGTGTATCCTGTGACCAATATCTCCCCATTTCCTCTACTCCCCAGCCCCTGCCAACCACCAGCCTACTTTCTGTTTCTATGAGTTCAGCTGTGTTCGATTGTACATATAAGTGAGAACATACAGTATTTGTCTTTCTCTGACTTATTTCACGTAGCATAATGCCTTCAAGGTCCATCCATGGGGTCACAAATGGCAGGGTTTCTTTCTTTATTATGGCTGAAAAATATTCCAATACAGATTTTCTTTATCTGGTCATCAGTCGACGGATATAGGTTGTTTCTATGTCTCAGCTATTGTGAATGATGCTGCCGTGGACATGGGGTGCAGATATCTCTTCAAGATAGTGAATTGTGTTTACTTTGGATAAATCCTCGGAAGTGGGAATGCTGGATCACAGGGTAGTTCTATTTTTAGTCTTTTGAGGAACCTCCATACTGTTTTCCACAATGGCTGCACCAATTCACATTCCTACCAACAGTGCACGAGGGTTCCCTTTTCTCCACATCCTCACCAACACTTGTTGTTTCTTGTCTTTGTGATACTAGCCATTCTACCATGTGTGAGGTGAGAGTTCATTGCAGTTTGAGTTGAATTTCCCTGATGATTAATGATGCTGAGCATGTTTTCATGTGCCTGTTGGTCATTTATATGTCTTCTTTGGAAAAATGCATTATCTCCTTTTTAGAAATGAGGAAGCTGAGTTGAGAGAGGCTGGGTGACTAGCCCAGGGTCACAAAGGAAGTAGACAGGAGAGACAGGACTTGGGCCAGGAGCGTCTGGCTTCAGAACTTATATATATATATATATATATATATATATTTTTAAAGATTTTATTTATTTGACAGAGAGAGACACAGTGAGAGAGGGAACACAAGCAGGGGGAGTGGGAGAGGGAGAAGCAGGCTTCCCGCCGAGCAGGGAGCCCGATGCGGGGCTCGATCCCAGAATCCTGGGACCATGACCTGAGCCGAAGGCAGACGCTTAACGACTGAGCCACCCAGGCGCCCCTATATATATATATTTTAAAGATTTATTTATTTATTCCAGAGAGAGAGAGAGAGGGAAGGAGAGAGAGAGCATGAGTGCACAAGTGGGGGGAGGGGCAAAAGGAGAAGGAGAGAATCTCAAGCAGACTCCCCAATGAGCACGGAGCCTGACGCAGGGCCAGACCCCATGACTCATGAGATCATGGCCTGAGCCGAAACCAAGAGCCAGATGCTCAACAGACTGAGCCACCGAGGCGCCCCCAGAGCCTGTTCTCTTAATCTCCATGGTGTTCTGCCCGACATTCGAAGGGGTTTTCTTCAGCCTCCGCTGATCTCCTCGCTCATTACTCCCAGAAAAGAATCCTTAGTAGTCCCTGACCGTTTTTTTCTCCCCTCCACACCTTCATCCGTGCTGTTTCCTCTGCCTCAAATGCGCACACTCATTTCTGCACCCTTTAAAAAGTCTCACCTTTAGTTGAGGGCAATTTCAGACGTGGATTTGAATCGCAGTCCCAGTCCAAACAGTTCTCCACAGCTGCCTGGCCTCAGGAGGTCACTGCTCCTCCCAGAGCTTCATTCTCTAGTCTCGGAAGTGGGCCTGGGAGCAGCACTGACCGTGTAGGGTTATGTGAGGATCCCCTGAGGCTGCGGTACTCCTGCCCTGAGGCCTGTACCAGGCCATAGCTCAACACATCGCGGACTCTTACTCCACTCTCAGCTGTAACTTCCTTGTCTTATTTTTTTAATTTTTTTTTTTTAAAGATTTTATTTATTTATTTGCCAGAGAGAGACATAGTGAGAGAGGGAACACAAGCAGGGGGAGTGGGAGAGGCAGAAGCAGGCTTCCCGGTGAGCAGGGAGCCCGATGTGGGGCTTGATCCCAGAACCCTGGGATCATGACCTGAGCCGAAGGCAGACGCTTAACGACTGAGCCACCCAGGTGCCCCCCTTGTCTTATTTTATTCATCGATTCAGCAACTATTTCCTGGGATCCAGGTTGAACCAAAAAGGTGAGGCCCCATAGGTAATGCCCTGTGTACCATAGACTTTGTTGGATTTATTCTCACTGCAAGACTGTGAACTCTCCAAGGACAGGGCTGAGGTTTAGCTGCTTTTCTTGGTCTCTCCCCGATGCCTAGCCCATGGCCTGACCTACAGAAGGCACTCAAGAACTGCAGACGGGACAGGATGGCATGGACTGGACTCGATATGTTGGATCCCCGCATTCCTGGGGAATCATGAATATGTCCCCGAAACCCGCCACCCACAGCTTCCTGGTCTGTAAAACAGGAATGCTTTTGAAATCAACATTTTTAAAATATTTGTGTGCTGTGCTGGGAAAAATAGCAAACAAGGTAGTGTTCTTGGCTCACGGAGCTTCTAGGGAAAGGTCTGAAAAGTTAGCGGAAAGTTATCATCTATTAAAGCACGGTGGTTTGCTCTGATGGGACATACAGGGTGCTGGGCAGGCACAGCTTGGGGTTTCAGAATTAAATATTAGGTGGAGAAGTCGATGGTTTCCTATATGCCGGGCACTGCTGAGTGTTTGACAAGAACTAACTTGTCTAGTCATCATAATTCTATCAGATGGGTACTATTACAATCAACCATTTACTGGGAGGGGTGCCTGGCCGGCTCAGTTGTTAGAACATGCAACTCTTGACCTTGGGGTTAGGAATTCGAACCCCATGTTGGGCATAGAGTTTATGTAAAAAAAAAAAAAAAGAAAACGGGTGTCTGGGTGGCTCAGTCGGTTAAGCATCTGCCTTCGGCTCAGATCATGGTCTCAGGGTCCTGGGATTGAGCCCCGTGTCGGGGTCCCCATTCAATGCGGAGCCTGCTTCTCCCTCTCTGTCCTGCTCATGCTCTCTCTCATATAAATAAATCTTAAAAAAAAAAAAAAGGGGGGGTGCCTGAGTGGCTCAGTCGTTAAGCGTCTGCCTTCGGCTCAGGTCATGATCCCGGAGTCCTGGGATCAAGCCCCGTATTAGGCTCCCTGCTCCGCGGGAAGCCTGCTTCTGCCTCTCCCACTCCCCCTGCTTGTGTTCCCTCTCTCACTGTGTCTCCCTCTGTCAAATAAATAAATAAAATCTTTTAAAATAAAAATTAAAAAAAAAAGTGTTTAAAAAAAAGAGAGAGAAATCAACCGTTCCCCAAGAGAAAGGTCGTGAAGGCTCAGAGAGGTCAGGTAACTTGCCCAAGGTCACATAGCTGGTGAATGGCAGAGCTGGAATCAAGAATCCAGGCCTTCTGACCCTTGACCACAGGTTCTCTTGAATCAGGGGGACTAACAGGTAACACTGAATTTTCCTCTTCTACCTCTCAGAGGACAGATGAGGTCATATCTACAGATTGTGGGGTCTGGAGAGTGGGGGTGTGGGGGTTCCAGGGTTGCAGAAGCACCTCAAAAAAAAAAAAGGCCTCTTTTTGGAATCTCAAATGAGGTCAAGGTCTGTCCTGAGTCCCGAGCTCTGAGCAGTTGGGCACATCGTATCCACTGGGCTCCTGCAGGGTTAGAGCAGAGAGAGGACTGGGAAGACGCGGGGCCTGATGTCCACGCTGTTCCTGTGGGCCCAGCTTCTGCCATGAGATACCTGCTGGTTCCCTGAAATGGAAGGTGACCTTCCTCCCTCACTGCAGAGGGGAGGCCCGTTTGGGGCATTAAGTGGCAGCTGCTACAGGGTAGCTGGCCCGGCCCTGTCTCTTGAGATTTCTCCCCACTTTCTTTTGTATGTCCACCCCTGTAACCGAGCATTATTCATGTCTGAAATACCTCAGCAAGTTACAACAGCCCTGCCCTCCACCCAAGACGACACAGCCTCTTTTAGAAGGTCATCTTCCTCCCTACCCTCGCCGTTTGACCTCCCCCGCACTCCCCCGCCCCGGGCCGTCATATCCCCCTGCTGCCCTGGAGAAGGCAGAGACGTGACCAGTGTTCCGGCCTGGAGGCGCGCACCGGGAATTCACCCACAGACTCCGTCTTCCTGTCAGCCTTTGGGGCCCCAGGCTGCCCAGCCCATCTGTCAGCCTCGAGCCTTCAAGACCTCCCCCAGAACTGTGGGGATCTGTTAACGTTGACACTTCAGTCTGCCCTGGACAACACGTGCATTTGGGGAAGAAAGTGAGCGATGGTGAGTAAGAGCCTCTCCTAACGGCCCTGCGGGGCCCAAAAGGCAAGGGCCTCAGACCTGGCCGGCCCATTTCCAAGGCGGAAGGAGCCACACCCTTCTGGGGAATGCCTCCTCGTGGACAGTCCCAAGGATCCGGGCTCTTTGGTGGAGATGACCTTGTGCACACACTGGGGCCCACCCACGCCCCTTCAGCCTGGGCAAGTCCTGTTGCCCAATGGCTCCCTGGTCACCTGGTCACTGGGTGAGTGCTTGTCATGAATGAAGTCATGACTAAGTTTAGTCATGACAAGCCCGTGTTCTGCCGGCACACATGGTAGGCCAGAAGGCCACAGAGGAGCGCCACCCCCCACCCCCCAGCCCCGCCCTGGACCTGGTAGTAACACTGAGGGCACGTCCCCCAGCCCCTCCCCCTTCAGCACTCGCAGGGGCAGCCCCCTCACTAACATACCCTCCGGGGGCTTCCTTCCTTGCCTGTCTCCCCTCCCCCGTCCTCTGCCAGTGCCTCCCAGGATCATTTCCTGAGAAAGACTGTCTTGCATTTGAATTCTGAGTCTGCTTCTGAGGAAACTCAACGAAGACAGCAGTTAACTGCCAACGTTTATCCAGCACTTTCTCTGTGCCAAGCCCCCTGCTCAGTACTTCCCATGTCTTGACTCAATCCCATGACAGCCAGGGCTGTGAGGAAGGGACCGTTACCCTCTGCATTTTACAGACACAGAAACTGACTCAGAGCTGAGGCCTGATGCCAAATGACTCCTCCCATGACCCGTCCGCTAGCAGCCTGAAGTGCTCTCAGTTCCTCAAACTGCTCACCTCCTGCCCTCTGTGGCACAGGGAGGTTCTGTCCCATGGTCCCACAGCAAGTTAAAGGTTAAACCATCCTCTGGTTCAAGAGCAGGCCCCCAGGCCTCGAGCCCTCACACTTCATCCCTGCGGTAGGCCGAACAGTAGACCCTCTCCACGTCCCCATCCAGAACCCATGACTGATCCTTTCTGCGGCAAAAGAGGCTTTGCAGATGTGATTAAGTTAAGGATCTTGAGATGGAGAGGTTATCCTGGATTATCTAAATGGGCCCGATGTAATCACAACAGTCCTCATAAGAGGGTGTCCTCCTGTCTCTTTCAGATAGATGATGAAATGGTAACGACACAGAGGGACAGAAAGAGATTCGAAGATGCATCACAGCTGCCTTTGGAGATGGGAGGCAGGGCCATGAGCCAAGGGGTGCAGGCGGCCTCTGGCACCTGGAAAAGGCAAGGAAACAGGTTCTCCCCTGGAGCCTCCAGAAGGAGCCAGGTCGGCCGACACCTGAACCTTAGCCCAGCAAAACTGATCTCGGATGTCCGGCCTCCAGAACTGACAGAGGACACATTTGTGCTGTGTCAAGCCTCTGCTTTTGGAGTGCTTCATTAGAGCAGCCAAGGGACCCAGGGGACCAACCGCTGAGCAGCGCGTCCCCCACCGCCTGCCCAGCTGCGGTGCGTTCCCGGCGACAGCAGCGACCAAGCCACCTCGTGGGGCTGTCACCTGGCAGGGGACATCATCAGGCTGCAGGCGAGTGTGACCTATCACAGGGGACACCCCGGGGCTGAGGGACGGCGAGGGGCCCTGCTCATTGTGAGGGGTCAGGACTTGGCCCCCTGCATGAGCTGCTTCAGCAGAGGCGGGAGGGTGAGGGGGAGTTCACCAGGAGGGACGGGAAAGGCCGGCGCCTGACAGAGGAAGTCGTGCCTGCCAAGGCCAGGGGACGGCAGACGGCTCAGCTGTTTGAGGAGCTGAAGTGATTCAGTCTGGACAGAGGACAGGGGTGCAGGGAGAAACGGTGGGCGCCGTGTGGTGCAATGGCGGGGAGGGCAGGCTCTGTGAGCCTCGCTAGCTCCCAGCTGTGCGATTAGGGCAAGTCACTTGACTTCTCTGTGCTCCAGTTTCCTCGCCTGCCTGATGGGGATGACACATACTACAGACCTCACGGGGTTCTGTGAGGTTTAAATGCCTGTCCAGCACCTGGAACAGTGTCCCGCACACAGGAGGGGCTCAGTACCTCTGCTGTTTACGCCTCCTCACAGCAAGGGCTCATGCAGGGTGAGCCTGCAGGCCAGGGCCGGCCACTGCGAGCCCACATCCCTCTGATGGTGGGACTGGGATGGAGCTACCAGAGCCAGTTAGCATCAGCTCTGGGCTTTGGCTAGAAGTTCTGGGAAAGCAGGTCAGCCTGGAGTGGCTGGGGGGCGTCTTTATCACCATGTGGGGTGAGCCTGCCTGAGAAGGAAGCCAACAGAGGGAAAGGCAGGGAGTGAGGCAGATCGTGATGGCATCACCTAGGGCCCCGAGGCCAGACATGCCTGAACCACCCCCTGGCACTGTCTGGTTACAGGGGCCAATCAGTTCTCTTTTTTGCTGTAGGAGTTTTAGCTGAGTTTCTGTCACTGGCCACCAGGAGAGTCCTGACTGATAGATGCGTGCTCAGTGAACACACATTCACTGACTGAGTGACCATTGAGGGCTCTGGTACTCTCTATGAGTTTGGGGGTGATTTTGTGATAAGGGCCCCCCTTCCCTGTGGGCCCATAGGGACGGGGAAAAGCACTCTCTCTGTTCTCCCCACCTGCAGGCCCTGGCAACCACGTCTAAGATTCCCTCCAAAGGAAGATGAGGCTCTGCTCAAGGCAGGGGTGCACCCCACCCAGAAGCTGAATCCCTGTTTTCCTCTCCCTGACTCAAATCTCCCCCAACAGGGAAGCTCTCCTGCCTCACTGAGAGAGGAACAGGAAAGGGACCCGAGTGCAAGAGTCCTAGGAACAGGCCAGGGGGTCAGTGCCTTTATTAGTCCCATTTTATAGATGAAGACACCAAGGCCAGGGAGGTTCAGTTACCTGCCCTCAAAGCTCAGGCCCACTGAACAGAATTCTTTTCTTGCCTCCAAACGTTACTTCTGCTCCCTTAGCCATTTTCCATCTGGTGTCCTCATTTTTTCTGGCTTTCTTGCCCTCTCAAGTCTAGATTCTCTAATTCATTGCAATTACTCATTCCTCACTCATAAAGAAGAATGTTTGGCCACCCCTGGCTTTGTGTATTTGCTCCATGTGGTAGAAGCTGTGTGTCCTTGGGCCAATGTCTTTACCTCTCTGGGCCTTTGTTCCTTCAACCATGGCAGTGGAGATGGCAAAACATGCTCTTAGGCTGTTTATAAGAACTAAGTAAGTCAATACATGTGAAATGCTTAAAACAGTAAGCCCTTCAGAAGTACTCAATAAATAGCAGCTTTTCTCATTCATTTCCCTCAGAAATTAAATTGTGTTGTATGTCTTAGAATGAAATAGAGAGAAAGAGCCCCCAAATAAGTAAATAAATGACACAACTTTGAAAATTGCGATTTCACCTAATTTTTTCTTTTTTTTTTTTTTAGAGGGTGTGGGGAGGCGAGGAGCAGAGGGAGAGGAAGAGAGAATCTTAAGCAGGCTCCACACCCAGCGTGGAGCCTGATGTGGGGCTTCATCTCATGACCCTGAGATCATGACCTGAGCCGAAATCAAGAGTCAGACACTTAACTGACTGAGCCACCCAGGCGCCCCCTAATTTTGAAGTCTGTATCTGTGTTGGCAGAAGGGCAGCAACAGGAGGGTGGGGTGGGGGTGGGGGTCCCGTGCCTCCTGCTTGTCCCCCTGGCAGGTGCGTAGTATCAGGTCAACCTTCCCACTGGGAGCACCTAGAAAAGGCCCAGAAAGAGGCGCCCAGAAAGAGGCCCCGTCGTGGTCGTAGTACCTTGATAAACCCCCCAGGCTCGAGGTGCAACTCTAATAACTGGGAGGAACACATTCAGGAAATTGCATAACAAGAATTTCAGCAGAAAACTGGAAAATATAAAAAAGAATCGAACGGAAGTCCCAGAACTGAAAGATACGATGCTGAAATTGAGATCTGCAGTGGTTAAGGTCAAAGGCAAGCTCTGAGGCACGGCCCAGGTTCTGGTCCTCAGTCAGCCTTTGCTACTTACAATGCCGGTCCTTGTTCCTTTTTGCATTGAGGTGAAAGCCACACAACATACAACGAACCTTTTTAAAGCACGCAATTCAGTGGTGTTTAGGGTGTTAATGATGTTGTGCAAAAACCGGCTCTCTCTGCTTTCAAAAATTTTTCATCACATCACAATATACCCCATGCCTGTTAAGTGGTGACCACCCATCCTCCCCAGTCCTTCCCTGGCAACCTCAAATCTGCTTTCTGTCTCTAAGGATTTGCCTATTATGGCTATATCATATAAAATAAACCATAGGGGCACCTGGGTGGCTCAGTCGTTAAGCGTCTGCCTTCGGCTCAGGTCATGATCCCAGGGTCCTGGGATCGAGCCCCGCATCGGGCTCCCTGCTCCGCGGGAAGCCTGCTTCTCCTTCTCCCCCTCCCCCGCTTGTGTTCCCTCTCTTGCTGTGTCTCTGTCAAATAAATAAATAAAATCTTTAAAAAAAATAAAAATAAAATAAACCATAGAGGATATAACTTTTGTGTCTAGCTTCTTTCACTGAGCATGTTCTTGAGGTTCATCCGAGTTGTAGCACATGTCGGTATTTCGTACCTATTTATGGCGAATTATATTCCATTGTACGGATGTACCACATTTTGTTTATCCATTCATTTACTTTTTTTTTTAAGATTTTATTTATTTGAGGGGCGCCTGGGTGGCTCAGTTGGTTAAGCGACTGCCTTCGGCTCAGGTCATGATCCTGGAGTCCCGGGATCGAGCCCCGCATCGGGCTCCCTGCTCGGCAGGGAGTCTGCTTCTCCCTCTCCCACTACCCCCTCTTGTGCTCTCTCTCTCTCTCATTCTCTTTCTCAAATAAATAAAATCTTAAAAAAAAAAAAAGTTTAAAAAAAAGATTTTATTTATTTGAGAGAGAGAGAGATAGTGAGAGAGCACACAAGCAGGGAGGAGAGGGAGAAACAGGGTCCCTGCGAGCAGGGAGCCCGATGTGGGACTCGATCCCAGGCCCCTGAGATCATGACCCAAGCTGAAGGCAGACGTTTAATCGACTGAGCCATCCAGGCACCCTATCCATTCATTTATTTTTTTTTTAAAGATTTTATTTATTTATTTGAGAGAGAGAGAATGAGAGAGAGCACATGAGAGGGGGGAGGGTCAGAGGGAGAAGCAGACCTGAGCCGAAGGCAGTCACTTAACCAACCCAGGCGCCCTATCCATTCATTTATTAATGGACATTTGAATTGTGTCTGCCTTTCAGCCCCAATGAATAATGTTTCTATAAAATTTGCATGCAAGTTACTGTGTGCACATTTTCATCTCTCTTGGGTATATCCCTAGGTGAGGAATAAGCCCTCGCTTCTTAACTTCTTGTTGCAGTTTCCTTGTCTATAAAATGAGGCTGGTGGTAGTACCGAACTCATAGAGTTACCTGAGACAATTAATGCAAAGTGCTTAGCTTGGTGAGTGGCTGCTATGGATTAGAGCTGTTACCCAATGAGGTTGTAAGTATTTGTTGACCTGTCTGCACTGCTAGATCACAGGTTCCTGGAGGGCAGGGGCTTTGGGATGCATGTCTGCACCCCTCAGAGCCTGGCATCCTGCCTGACATGGAGCAGATGCTCAGTAACTGTTTCTCGATCATTTGGAGCCGATTCCTTCCCATACATGGCCTTACCCTTCCCTTAGGCTCTGCCAGCGCCCTGGGGAGCACAGATGTTATGGCCCTTTCTAACCACTGAGAAAAATGAGGCTCCTGGAAGCTGAATACCTTGATTAATGTTACAAGACTGAAGAGAAGCTGAACCTGAACTCCAATTTAAAACCTCAAGCAAGGGTTCATTCATTCACTCAACATCAAATATTTACTGAGCACCCGCTCCGTGCCAGGCATGTTCTAGACAGTGGCGTCTTCATGAATTATTTGGAAAGAATATAAATAAATAAGTTATATAGTGTATGTAGGTGATACACTATATGCTTGAAGGTGATCTGTACCAAGGAGAATAAGACAGAAAAGGAAGGTAGGGAGTTGCCAAGGGAGAGATGAGGGAGTTTCAGTGTGTATAGGGTGCCAGGGAAGGCCTCACAGAGAGCAGGGCTTGAGTACAGATTTGAGGATGTGAGGGAGTGAACCATGGGGAATGTCCACAACTACGACTTGGGAGGATCAAATGAGAAAGAAGTTTTGGATGAAGATCTTTCTGGACAATGATAATGCTAATAATGAGGACAGCTACCAGTTCTTTTTTTTTTTTTTTTAAATAAGCTCCATACCCAATGTGGGGCTCGAACTCACGACCCTGAGATCAAGAGTTGCATGCCCTACTGACAGAGCCAGCCAGGCGCACCAACAGCTACCATGCTTGATCAGCTGCTGTGTGCACAGCCCACGTTACCTACATTATTTCGTAAGCTCGTCAGAACAGCCGTGGGAGGTGGGCATTACTATTGTTCCCACACAACTCATCAATGGCTGAACAGGGACTTGAACCTGTATCTGAGTCCAGAATCTGTGTCACGCTTGGACCTCCCGTAGCTTCCTGGGAGGCCGTATGGTGCCGCCGTTCAGAGTTATGCTCTGGAGTCAGTCAGGATGCTCCTGTCCCACAGAGGTATGTGAGGATTACATGTGACAATAGACATAAGACACTTGCTCAGTACCTGGGGCAGTTTCTGTTGTGATTATCGTAGTCATTACTAGAGAAGTTTTGCATTTCGGAGAGCCATTGAGTCCAGTGGCTTCCCTCGGGTCCTAACCAACTTGGGATCACACAACTGGTCAACCGTCTAGGCCAACAAAGGTGCAAACCTCTCACACCTGGAGAACCGGGGCCCCTCTGAGACCTCATTTAGCTCAGCCAATCACGTTCTAATTGTTCTCGTGTACTTCTCAATGGGTTTCTGTAGCCAACCGCGTTCCTAGTTTAGGCTCTAGGGGTACCGAGGAAAAATGCTCTGTGAGAGCCCTAACCCCATCCCTCCCCTCAGTTAAAGACCTATCCAGGGCCTCTGGAGGGAGAACTGACCTCCAGCTATTTTGGAAGGGCCTATCTCCTATCAGAAGCTGAGAGCGTATTTACAGTCCAAAGTCCGCTCCAAAGTAAACACGTCATCACATTCCTCACAGCCTGTAACCTCCACAGGGAGAAGCTCTGGCCATAATGGCGCAAGGGTGGTGAGGAAATCTTATCTGACTCCATTTCAGCAGGATCCCACCTAGTTCATGCTCGGTGGGGGACACAGGGGAGAGAAAGGAAGAGATCATCTTAAGTCGAATACAAGAGCACATTCATTGCAGTTACTCTCTGCAGTGATGGGCAGGGGAGACTAGACGACAAACGTGGTGAAAGCACACATTTTTATGTGGGTGTGCCTTTGAATTTATCCCTATTGCTTTTTTTCTGCCCATAAAAGACTTTCCTTTTCTGTTCTTTTCTTTCTCTCTCTCTTTTTTTTTTTTTTTTTTAAGATTTTATTTGGGGCCCCTGGGTGGCTCAGTGGGTTAAGCGGCTGCCTTCGGCTCAGGTCATGGTCCCAGGGTTCTGGGATCGAGCCCCACATCGAGCCCCACATCGAGCCCCACATCGAGCCCCACATCGGGCTCCCTGCTCCACAGGAAGCCTGCTTCTCTCCCTCTCCCACTCCCCCTGCTTGTGTTCCCTCTCTCGCTGTGTCTCTGTCAAATAAATAAATAAAATCTTAAAAAAAAAATTTTCATTTATTTGAGAGAGAGCGCGTGCGCGTACGCAAGCAGGGGGGAGGGGCAGCGGGAGAGGGAGACGCAGACTCCCCGCTGAGCAGGGAGCCCTATGGAAGCTGACAGCAGATGTTTAACAGACTGAGCCACCCAGGCGCCCATCTCTCTTCTTTCTTTTTTTTAAAGATTTTGTTTATTTATTTATTTGTCAGACAGAGAGAGAGAGAAAGTATGAGCAGGGGGGAGGGGCAGAGAGAGAAGCAGGCTCCTGCCTGCTTTTTTATATTAATGAAACTATGACTACAATCAAAATGGGGAAGATATCGATCACTCCTAAAAGTTTCCTCATCCTCTTTTGTAATCTCTCCCTCCCATCTCTCCTCACCTACTCCCGATGGCCCAAGCACACACTGATCTGCTCTCTGTCATTATAATTCGTTTGCATTTTGTAGAATTTTATAGAAGTGGAATCACACAGTATGTATTCTTTTTTCGTCTGGCTCCCTTCACTTAGCGTAATTAGTTTGAGGTTCAGCTATGTTGCCAGGTATATCCGGAGGTCCTTCCTTTTTACTGCTGAGCGCGAACGAGTCCACTGTGCAGACGCAGGACGCTCGGTTCATCCGTTCACCTGTTAATGGACCTTTGGGTTGTGTCTAGTTTTTGTTAAATGAAACTGGTATGAACATCCAAGTACAAGTCTTTTTACAGACACATGCTTTTATTTCCCTTGGTTAATTACCTAGGTGTGGAATGGCTGGATCACATGGTGGGTATAGGTTTAACTTTTTTAAAGAAACTGCTTTCCAAAGTGGCCATGCCATTTTACATTCCCACCAATAATGTCTGTTTCAAAACATTAGAGATGCATTTAAGGTAGAAAGAAAATCCTTCAGGCAGAAAGTAAAAGTTCTTATAATACCACCTCCTAGTGATTGCCTGGTTAACTGTCTCCTATAAATCCTTCCAGCATTCTTTGTTTTCTTTATCCACATACAGAATCCAGCTGAGACTCAGAGCTGCCCTGGCCAGCCAAATAATCTGGCATCCCCTCAACTTGATATTTTGATATTTTAAAAACAGTTGTCCAAAATTTACCTAGGCAGGATGTGCAGAAACTGATTTTTCTGTTAATAAAATATATCGTTCCTCTTTCTTTTCAAAATAAAGGATTTATTACATGCACAGAATGAAACCAGACCTTTTAACTTATTTGGAATTATCCTGGAATTGTAGTTGTCCAAGCAGTCTGCTCCTTGGTGCCTGCATTAAAGGGCACGTGATGCAGGTGACAGAGTCACAAACCGCGGGGTCTCAGGGCAGCACGCAGCTCTGACCAAGGATAAGCTGACATGACCAAGGACTTGGGAGAACTGTCACCTAGCTGGGCTCTGGCTTAGTGGCAAAGCCAAGAGTTGCCCCTAGTGCTGGATAGAGAGTGTTCTAATTTCCCCCAGAGGATGCTCTTTCTCTCTGATCACTGGTTACAACATGGCTGCCCCAGGCGGAAACCCGAGTTAACTGGCACCATGTTTTGATCTAGTCCAGTGCGACTTGGGCTCCCCTTCTAGACTGGTATCCCGCGACGCTGCCTGGGGTGATTAGCCCCGTGCATATATTATCACATAGTAGTGTTATTTTTATTTTAAAAATGTATACACAAATTGGATTGTACAAATTCATGTTGGTCTATAACTTGCTTTCCTTTTTCTTTTAAAGATTTTATTTATTTAATTGACAGAGAAGAAGAGAGACAGCACAAGCTGGGGGAGCAGCAGAGGGAGAGGGAGAAGCAGGCTCCCTGCTGAGCAGAGAGCCTGATGTGGGGCTCGATCCCAGGACCCTGGGATCATGACCTGAGCTGAAGGCAGACGCTTAACTGACTGAGCCACCCAAGCGCCCCTGTAACTTGCTTTTCTTTTTTTCCCCCTAAACAATACATTTTGAGATCTTTTCATATCAGCCTAGGTAGATCCATCACACTCTTTTGTAAAAAGTACTGAGGTAATCTGATGGACATACTGTAACGCAGTACTTGCCGGATGTAATGAGCATATGAATCCCCCTGGGGATCTTGTTAACCTGAAGGTCCTGAATCAGTGGGTCCGGGGTGGCGCCTGAGATTCTGTGCATGCCCAGGTGCTGACCAAGCTGCCGGAGGGACTACACTTGGAGAAGCAAGGCTATAGTGCATGTGAGGGACCCAGCAGTGAGCAACATTTGGGCTGTTATAAACAGTGCTGCAATAAACATCCTTGAGTATCCAAAAGACGCACTAGCACTTGGGTTTTCGAGCCAGAAGACCTAATGCTCAACCCACGTCTGACATTAACTGTGTAACCGTGAGCAGGTCCCTCCTCCCTGGCAATTCAGTGAGTGGTCACAAATGTCTCTCAACTCTTTTAAACCCTGAGATAAAGATAAATAGTCCCTGTCCTTGAGTGCTCTGAGAGTAATAAGTCTAATCCTGGCGTGCAGGGAATTGGGGGAGAGGGGAGTCCACGAGATAAGGATGGAAAAGGCTTTGTCAGCCGTCCTGCCGGCCACAAAGGCAGTTCTGTTCCAGTTGGAAGGCAGTCTAGGTTTGCCAGGTGAGCAGTGGCTAGACAGGGTTTTCTTTAGCAGAAAAGTGCTCTGTGGCATTTGTCTGCACTTTTTAAAAAAAACAAACCAGGCCCACACATAAATCTTCCAAAGAAGCCAGCCAAACTGGGTGGAGGAAAAGAGCCAGTCATTTGCAAACTTTTTTTTTTTTTTGGTGATTCTAGCAAGACTGGAGAGGGTGGGGTGGGGGGCTGGGCATGCTCTGGGTGAGGTCCACCTTGGGCTGGGAAGGCCTAGAGGGAGGGAATCGAAGCCTGCAGCAGACCCTGTTTCCCCACCCCTGCTGAATGAACAACACACAGATGTCCAGTGAATGGTGGCCACCGCCTTCATTCCTTTAGCAGTATGAGGCAAACTGCTTCTGGCCGTCAGGACTGCGGCCTCTGAGGGACTGAGCGCTCAGAGACTCAGAACTGACCTCTGGAGTTGGATAAACCAGGGTTTGAATCCAGACTCTGACACCGAATCCCAAAGGGACCTGAGCGAGTGACCTGATTTTTTTTTGCGGCCTCAGTTACCCTGTTTGTAACACGGGGATGATAACAACAGCACCAAGCTCACAGAGTTCTTGCAAAAATCAAAAAAGATAACTCACGGACATGAGATGCTTAGGCACTCAGGGAAGCAGCCACTTAGGGAATGTCGATAAAATCAGTCATGGAGCCCATTGTGTGAGTCCAGGAAAGACTGGCTTTCACAAATGTCGCTCTGTCCATTCTGGGCTCCACCTTAGTGGGTGGGGGAGTGGGAGAGCGGGGTCCTTCTCCGAGCAGCCTGCCTACATGGCCCCCAGCACCCACCCACATGGCCTGGGGACCTCTGCAGCTGGGGCTGGGGCGGGGGGTAGGGGAGCAGAGCCTTCCCACCTCTCCAGTTGCTGCTGAAAGAACCAGCTCCTCTTTGGAGGCAGAACAAATATTCAGGCTTAGAATTTGTTTCTCTTTCTTTCCAGCAGGGTGTGGACATCGGTGTAAAATTACAACCGAGAAGGCCCCCACCCTGGGGCAAAGATGCAATTGGGGAGGACGGGGTTCATCTTGCAAGTCCTGGTTCTCCATCTCTGTTCCCTTTGGAAACTCAGTCTTTGCTCTTTGATGTCCATTCATATCATAATCACGACACTATCATGACATTGTCATACGATAATCACGGTAATAATAGCAGTAGTTCTCTCCTAGATACTTACATGCTAAGTGCTTTACACACGGCTTCTCATTTGTCAGAACCTCCCCTCCCCCATGGTATATGGTTAATGTGGGTTACAGGCAAGGACACAAAGTCAGGGGCAGCCCCGGCTCCCTGCTCTCAGTCCTGACTATTACCTTTCTTAGCCCTTCCTGAGGATCCAGCCTGTCACTCTGTGACCTTAGGCATAGGATTATTCCTCTCAGCTTGTTTCCTTACCTGTAACATGGAAATAGCAACATCACTTGAGGGGCATCTGGGGGGCTCAGTCAGTTAAGCATCTGCTTTCAACTCAGGTCATGATCTCAGGGTCCTGGGATGGAGCCCTGTCAGGCTCTGTGCTCAGTGGGGAGTCTGCTTCTCCCTCTGCCTCTGCCCCTCACCCCTGCATGTGCTCTCTCTCTCTCTTGCTCTCTTTCTCAAATAAATAAAATCTTTAAACAAATTATTAATAACATCATCTGGGGTTTTTCTGATGATTAAATGAGAAAATGGCAGCACACAAGAAATGGAAGCTTCTATTTTTATTTTACTACTTTTACTGTTATGAATATCCTGACATGCTACCATATCAGTGGACTCCAGGATGCCAAGAAAGCACAGAATGCAGGTTCACCTGGGACCCCTTCCACAGGGTTGGGGTTCCTGAAGTGTGGAGGTGGGTTTCACATATAGGGTGGGGTCCTAAGGTTCGTACCCTGGTGAGAGCGTTATGGGTCTCCAGTTTTTTTTTTTTTAAAGATTTTATTTATTTATTTGACAGAGAGAGAGACACAGCGAGAGAGGGAACACAAGCAGGGGGAGTGGGAGAGGGAGAAGCAGGCTTCCTGCGTAGCAGGGAGCCCGATGCGGGGCTCGATCCCAGGACCTGGAATCATGACCTGAGCCGAAGGCAGACGCTTAACGACTGAGCCACCCAGGCGCCCGGGTCTCCAGTTTATTAACTGGTTTATTTCAATATCAAGTATCTCCCTATATCTGCCTTGTCCAATATGATAACTCCCCGTAGCCAAAGGCAGCTATTGAGACTGGCAATGTGCCAAGTCCGAATTAAGACATGGCGTAAGTGGGGCACCTAGGTGGCATGGTCAGTTGAGCATCTGACTCTTGGTTTCAGCTCAGGTCATGATCTCAGGGTCGTGGGACCGGGCCCCATGCCAGGCTCTGTGCTCAGCGGGGTGTCCGCTTGAGATTTTCTCTCTCCCTCTCCCTCTCCCCCTCCCGTTCTCTCTCATTCTCTCTCTCTAAAATAAATAAATCTTAAAAAAAAAAGACATGCTGTAAGTATAAAATACATGTCAGATTTGAAGACAGTAATATATATATAATATGTATATATGTGTAAATATACATACATATGTATATAAATATGTATATACTTAAACATCTTGATTGTATGTTGAAGTTGTAACTTTTTGGATATATTGGGTAAGATGACCAACTTGTTCTGGTTTGGCACAGACATTCCTCGTTTCAGTACTGAAATGAAAGGCCTGCAGCCCAGAGAACCCCTTAGTCCTGGGCAAACCAGGACAGTTGGTCATCTTATTATTGGTTAAAATACATTATTGTAAATAATTTCACCTGTTTCTTTTTAAGTGACATTTAATTAGTAACTGTTAAGCATTACTAGAAAATTAAAAATCATAATGTGGCTCTCATTATATTTTCATTGGACTGTACAGACTCTATTAGGTCTTAAACCCCCGGCTACACCCTGCCAGGGGATGGAGGTGACAGGTGCCCTCCTTCAGCAACTGGCACAGAACACGGCAATGAAACCTTAGCATAACATCAGTGGTGTGACCGCATAGGCTGTGAAAGTGAGGGGACTGAAGGCTGGGCATGGGGTTCCCAAGTTGGAGAGGAGAGACGAAGACATTCTAGACCGAGGGAACAGTCTGAGCAAAGGCATGGAGGTGATCAGGCGAACTTCCTCACAGTTGCTTGCAAAGAAGAACCCCTTCCAATCCCACTGATTTGGCAACTCGTATGACTTTGAGAAGTAGGCTCACGGCGCTTCAACCTTCCACTCAGTGTTCATGCTCAACGTTCAGCTAATCTCTTCCTCGTGGATGTCTGTGCACCTGCTGCCATCCAGCCATATCCACGCTGACCCGTAGGGGCTACTGCTCTGCCTGTGTTTGCTCAGTCAGTTGATTCTTACTGAGATCTCTCAGGGCTGCGGCAGACTGCTGTCAACATCTGTGAGTAAGAGACATGGAGGGGAGCCACGGCTCCTTCCAGACACAGACTGGAGTCTGCTAGGGAAAATGCAGCTTGTTCCAGATTTCTCAGGGACTGGTTGGAAAGTCTGTTCATTTTGCCTGGTTTCCAGTTACATTTATAAAATGCTTCTTGTGGGGCCAGGCACTATGCTAGTTTTGCTTGTGTTATCTAAAAACCCTAGGAAGAGGTGTGCTATCCCCATTATTACCTAGACGAGAAGCCTGAAGCTGGCATAGATTATTTGTTCAAGATCGCACAGCCAGAACAGCCAAAATTCACCCCCAAAGCCTGGGCTTCTCATGTCCTTGAGCTCTTCCACTCTGGGCAGTTCTTCTAAGAGATTAGAGAAGCCCAGGACAGAATTTAGAAAACAGAGGGTGGGTATTTATTAAGTGAAGGCCTTGCCAGGCAAAACTGTGGAATGTGTTGGTTAAGATGCCACTTGCAGAAATGCCTACCTGAGTTGTTCGACCCTCATCCTTTATCAAATATTGAGAAGAAGTCATCTGAAGACCTCATCTGCTTCCTCTCCTTGTTTCTGAAGCCCCTGGCTGCCCACCTCCATGGTGATTGCTGAGTCCCCTTCACCCCCCATGAATTGCTCCCTGGAAAACTCTCAGGTTTCTTCTGACTGGGTGGAGATAATCACTGGACTTGTCCTAAAATGGGATGTCTCAGCTCCGGGTGAAGTGTGCTGGATATTTACATGCAGATTTCGTTATTTGTGTCAAGACCTGGTGAAAACAATTACATAAGAAAGGGAGCAGTTAGCTCCAGTCTTACCTGGCAGGGAGGAGGACCCTCAGGGAGTGAGACACAGGCTGATAAGTTGTGATGGATGAGTTTGGGTGGAGAAAGCCTGAGGAACCAGGAGCCTTGGGCATGGGGGAGGCAAAGGTTACCAACACTGGCTCTAGTGAATCTGCAGCTCAGATGGTGTGGACAAAGGCAAAACCCAGGCTGAGAACAGGGTTCTCAGGGGGCCCTTACACATAGCGCAGACGGTGAAGTTAGAGCCAGGTTCAAGTCCAGCTTTGTCTAGTCCTTACCAGCTGACCTCTAGCAAATCTCTTCACTTAATCACTAAGGAGTGGAATGATTCTTCAAGTAGTTATTGCCTGCCTATTATGGGCCAGGGCCAGGTAATACACTCTCCCCCTACCCTCCACCCCTACCCCAGGCTGTTTGGAGCGTTTCCAATAAGTGAGGCAATCTGTCTGAAAAAACACTTCAGTGTTGTATGCAAATGACCTCTTTGTATAAATGTTACAACCACAAATCTGCTGGCTTCTCCTGAGCAACCATCAGGCTGGAAGCCCTTGACTCCATCCTGTCCAACTCCTCCCCCCCAGGAAGACTCCCTGTCTCTAAGCTTAGGTTATGTGTCACTTCTTGGGCCCAGGACACTCTGTGCTCATACACACCTGGATTCCAGTTCTGTCTATACTGTGTGCCTTGGGCAAGTCGCTTCACCTCTCAGTTAACTCTTGTCAAACTGGGCCAATAGCAAAAGAACTGCTTAACAAAGCTCTTGCCACAGGGACAGAGCAGGTACTTAGGAAATGCTAGCTGCTACTTTTATAATTACTCAGCTCTTGCCAGAAGAGGACTGGCCTGGGTTTCTGCCATATCCCAGCACCTAGCAGAGGGCTTAGATGAGTACACAGCACGTACTCAATATATGGTATTGGTAGGCAGCATAACAGTCCCTAAAGATGTTCAAATCCTAATTTCCAGAACTTGCCAATATTATATTACATGGCAAAGGAGAATTAAAGTTGCAGATGGGATTAAGATTGCTAATCAATTGTTTTAAAAATACCCTGGATTGGGGCGCCTGGGTGGCTCAGTTGGTTGGGCGACTGCCTTCGGCTCGGGTTATGGTCCTGGAGTCCTGGGATCGAGTCCCGCATCGGGCTCCCTGCTCGGCGGGGAGTCTGCTTCTCCCTCTGACCCTCCCCCATCTTGTGCTCTCTCTCATTCTCTCTCTCTCAAATAAATAAATAAAATCTTTTAAAAAAATAAATAAATAAATAAAAAATAAAAATAAAAATACCCTGGATTAACCAACTGGGCCAGATGGAATCACAAGGGTCCCTTAAAAGAATTAGAGGAAGGAGTACCTGGGTGGCTCAGTTGGTTAAGCATCTGACTTTTGATCTCAGCTCAGGTCTTGATCTCAGGGTGGTGAGTTCAAACCCCAAGTCGGGCTCCATGCTGGGTGTGGAGCCTACAAAAAAAAAAAAAAAAGAGGAAGATGTACGAAGATGTGACTATAGAGAACAAGGGAGATGACAGAGTGAGAAAGACTCAGCCTGATGTTACTGGCTTTGAAGATAGAGGAAGAGGCCACAGCCGAGGAATGTGGGAAGTTTCTAGAAGTTGGAAAAGGCAAGGAAATGGATTCTTCCCTAGACCTGCAGAAAGGAATGCATCCTGCCAACACCATGAGTTTAGCTCAGTGAAACCCATGAGGGACATCTAAGCTACAGAACGGCAAGATAATAAATTTGTGATTTTTTAAAAAAGATTTTATTTATTTTTATTGGACACAGAGACAGAGATAGTGAGAGAGAGAGCATAAGCAGGGGAAGCGGCAGGCAGACAGAGGGAGAGGGAGAAGCAGGCTTCTTGCTGAGCAAGGAGCCTAATGTGGGGCTCGATCCCAGGACCCTGGGAGGATCACGACCTGAGCCGAAGGCAGCCGCTTAACCCACTGAGCCACCCAGGAGCCCCAAATTTGTGATTTTTTTAAAGGCAAAGTTTTGGTAATTTGTTACAGCAGCATTGGGAAACTGATATACATTGTGCAAATTATTGTTTTGGTTTTTTAAAAGCTTTTATTTTTAAGTAATCTCTACACCCAATATGGGGCTCGAACTCACAACCCCGAGATCAAGGGTCGCGTGCCCTACTGACGGAGCCAGCCGGGTGCCCCATTGTTCATTTCTATTACTGCTCCTAAGCTGTTTGTGATAGCTGAACTGTATTTTTCTCTCCCATTACTCTAGCAATTCCTCAAGGTCTAGGAATAATTGTCTTATTTATATTAGTTCTTAGGTGCTAAGAGGGCCTCGCACACAGTAGGCACTCAATAAATGCTTCGAATGATAATAGTGTAATTCACATGAGTTTAATTAATATGAAGAGTAAAATGTCCATTCCTTCACGGTGTCCTCCACTGCCTAACACCGTGCCTGGCTACAAAGCAGGAGCCACTGAACCTATAGGTGGAACTCCCCCCCCTTTCCCTCCCCCATGACCCACGCCGCCACCGCCCCTGTCCATCCTGTCCTACCTCTGCACGTACCCTATTCCGGGACCGGAACCGGGACCTGGACCATGATCTGATCCTTAAGCCGAAGTCTCCCCACTGGCTTCCTTTCGCTTAGGTGGAGAGCACAGAGCGCGAGGTCCCGGGACGCCTTGGAGGCCGCGGGTGCAGTGCACGCTTAGGACCGCAGGGGGCGAGCGTGGCTCGGGAACTCCCGCCGAAGGGCTGGGACGGGGCGGGGCCTCGAGGGCGGGTCGGCTCAGTGCGCAGGCGCCGGTCCAGACGCCTCGCGCGGCCACGGGCAGGCGGCCGCAGAGCAGTCCGGGTCGCGGCTCCAGAAGCACCGAGTTCGAGCCCCGCTCCCGCTCCGCTTTGGTTCTCGCTACCCGGGCCCTTGGGCCTCCCTACGCCAGTCCCCGGCAGTCGCTGCGCATTACGCTCTCCCTGCCGCCAGAATGCCGGTAACCGAGAAGGACCTGGCGGAGGACGCGCCGTGGAAGAAGATCCAGCAGAACACCTTCACGCGTTGGTGCAACGAGCACCTCAAGTGCGTGAACAAACGCATTGGGAACCTGCAGACCGACCTGAGCGATGGATTGCGGCTCATCGCGCTGCTCGAGGTGCTCAGCCAGAAGCGCATGTACCGCAAGTACCACCAGCGGCCCACCTTCCGCCAGATGCAGCTGGAGAACGTGTCCGTGGCGCTCGAGTTTCTGGACCGTGAGAGCATCAAGCTCGTGTCCATCGGTGAGTGCCCTGGCTCGACCAGGCGCCGCGGTGTACCCTCCGGTCCCCGCGCGTGCGCCGGGGGCGGGGGGGGGGGAAGGCTAGGGCCCCCTGCCGCGCGCCCCTACAGCGCCCAGGAGCTGAGGGCTGGGTGTGGGCGCTGAGGCGGGGGGCGTTGTCCTCCAGGGGGGTCGGGACGCCGGAGACCTAGGCCCCCTTCCCGGTGCTTTTTCCTGGGCTAGGACTTCATATGATACCTTCCCGCCCTGCGCCTCGCCATGCGTCCTTGGGGGGCTGTGGGTCCTGGGCTTGGGTTGGGGCTGCACGGGGAGAGGTGGGGCTGTGGCATTTCGCCGCACCCGGGGTGCCTCTGCGGGGTGCTGGAAACCTCTGGTCCGCGGTCCATGGAAGTGGGGTTCCATGGTCAGATGCTCCCCGAAGCGTTAGCCCCACTGCGCCCACGCCGATGCGCCCAGCGTCCGACCAACGGGCGTTGGCTCGGACGCCCTGCGGGAGACCTGGGGAGGGAATGCTCTGGGACCCTGGGGCCTCGCCGCCCAGGTGGGAACGGGCACCTGGTACCCTCCCCTGCCGTCTCGGGCTTGAGTGTGGGCCCCGAAGTGGGGAGGGGAGTCGTGGGGGTGTGTCCTCCTCGCTCCCTCCGCTCCCAGCTCAGCTCTGGCCGGGTGCCTCGGGGTGAGCCAGCTCTGAGTAGAAGTGACCATTTAGGGGCAGTGGTGGTATAGAAACTACTGTTTTGTAGAGAGCCCACACTAGTGCGCGCTGTGTGCCAACAGCCCTCCAAGTTCTCAGTCCTTACACATCCCGCCAGTTGGGGTGTCCTTAGACCTATTTTACAGGCAGAGGGGGTCCAGAGGGTTAATTGACGTGCCCAAGGTCATGGAAGTAGGAAGGGTCTAGCTGAGAATTGAAGGAAGTGGGTACAATGAAAGGAGACTTTGCATTCCTCTCCTTGCTTTCCCCACACCAGGGTCTTCCTGAGAGAGGGAGGGAGTTGGTGTCGGGTTCCTCTCCCCAGAGCTGGGAGAGAGAATGAGGGTCAGGTCCCCACTATGACCTGGGCTAATTGAAAGTTTCCAGGAGGACCACATGGCTGCTGAGGGTGTGGGCTGTGACAGTAGGGGCAAGGGGTGTATAGTGTGTGTGTGTGTGTGTGCACTTGTATGTGTGTAGAGTATGTATGTATACACAGCATATATGTATAGAGCATGTAATGTATACACGGCATGGGTGTGCAGAGAAAGTGTGTGCACCTACATTGTGTGTGTGTGTGTGTGTGTGTGTGTGTTCTGCCAGGGGAGCGTCTTGCGGGAGGAGCTGACCCACGCCTGGGTCTGGGGTCTCTTCCTGAGAAAACCAGGCCTTAGGTAACTTCTGTGATAGGAAGAAAGGGGGGTGGGTGTGGCTGCTGGGACTTTCTCCACAGCACCAGACAATCCCCGACTGCCTAATTTACCAACTGTTTACAGAAGCTGCAGCTGCTTGCAGCATGGTTTCCCATCAGTGCCCTGAACTTGGGGGCCTCATTCTAGACTTCGTCTGGTCCCATCTTTCTACTTAACCCTCATGGTTTTCATTCCTGAACTCACCCAGGCCATAGCATCTTCCATTGTCCTGACATTCCAGGGCTTAGCCTCCCCTTCTCTGGTTGTGGGCCCATGGGCTATTGGCAACTTCTTGCTGTGGACCTCTTCCCACCACAGGCTGCATTGTTTTATTATATTTTCTCCTTTTAAATGATTTCTTGGGTGATACTCCCCAAAGTGGCATGCCTGGGTCAAAGAGTGTGGCCACATTTATGACTCCTGTCATTGGCTGTCTTGTTGCTCTCTGGAAACATCTCGCTGTAAACAGGTTTTCCAACCTCTAGAGTCTGGAGGGAGACTTGCCCGAGGGCCAGAACTCCTGTGGGGGTGATGCCTGAGGCCTCTTCCCCCTGCCCCTGGGGGGAAGTCACATGCAGCTCGGACTTCAGTTCACGGATTCCAGCCGGGTTGCATTGTGCTGGCCAAGACCCTGGCTGTAGTTTGGTGTTCAGCGTGTTCTGTTCATCATCCCATTGATCACCACGTTGAATCCTCAAGATTTGGTTTTCTTGTCTACACAACGATCTGCTTCAGCAAGTCACTGGGGAGGGTAAAGGGCTTGCCCTAGTTCTGCCCAAGTGCTTAGAACATGGTTGCTGTTATTTCTGTGGTGGTTGTTAGTATTATGATATCCACTGAAAGATGAGGAAACAGGAGTGAAATAATTTGCAGAGGTCACCCAGCTAGTAAGTGGTGACTGAAGGCCAGGCCTGTCCTGTTGTGAAATTGACCCTTAACGGACCTGCTTTTCAGTGGCAGAAATGAGTAAAACACAGCCCCTCTCCCCTAACCAGAGAGCCCCTGTTAACAGCCAGTTTTGCAAGTCTGGGATGTTGAGGTGGCAGCTGGACACCCACACTTTGAGCCTCTGGTCTTGGGCAATCTCCAGACTTTAGGTGAGTGACAGGATGAGGGTCTCCTGAGATGAGCGTCATGTCAGGAGGTGAGCAGAATCGGTTTGCATCTTGCATCAAGGTCAGCTTGTTGAGGGAATGGCTGCCCTGTGCTCACTGGTTGGGGGAGGGGGGGAGGTGGTATTTCCTGCTACTTAGTGGATGGTGTTTTACTCCAGAATCTGGGAAGGTATCTTTGAATGAATACAGCGTTTTGTGGACTTTGGATAACTTCCAACAATGCACATTACTGAAATCAGAAAGAGTTGTGTACCGGCGCCCAGCTCTGAGACAGGAGATGGCCAGAAGCTGCCAGAGGATGGGCTTTTCTGCCTAGAAGTCACTGAAAGACAGTTCTGGCTGTGGATTCACATTTGTGAGTTGTTGTAAGGTGGGCCCATTCTAGGCTGCATCCAAGCGTTGAAGAGTTTCTTCAGTTTCTTGTTCTGTCTTGGGCGTTCAGAGCGAGGCCCCAGCATTTTTAATCCTAGTTGCCTGCCAGGAGTTGGCAGTTTTATTTACTTGTTTTTCCAAAAACCTTTTTGACACTGGGCAGCTCGGCCAACTTGGAGAGAAAGGGGTCTCCCAGCCCAAGAATGACAATCAAGTCTGCCTAGACGTTTGGGTGGTGTGTTTTGGTTTGATCCTTTAGAAAAAGGAATTCTTTCCTTTTCAGAGGATGCGGTCTGACCCTAATGTTTACTTAAGGTGCCTCTGCCAGGCCAGGGCCCCAGAGCAGGCGGGTGGGTGTGGGTGTGTGTTCCCAAGACCTTGGGTCACTGGGCAGGGTTTCCAGGGTGGTGGGTCACCACGGGACTCAGCCCCTTTTCCTTCCTGTTGTCCCGCCCACACCAAAATCACATACCAATACCGTAATCCTAAATCCAGTTCTTTCCTGAACTACCTAGCAAATGCCAGTGAGTCTTTTAGGCAAAGGTAGTAGACAATGTTTTAAAAGTAGCAAAGTGGCAAGCCACCTCAGAATTAACAAGGTCTGGGCCATTTGCAACAAAGTAACACAGAATGAGATGGGGCTCTTGTAGTAGTTCAGAGTAAAGATTCTTGGTTCAAATCCCACTTGCCACTAAGTAGCCATTAAGAAGCTTCTGCGCCTTGCTTTCCTTCTCACTAAAATGGGGGTGATAACTACCTCCTTTCAAAGGCGGTTATAAAAATTAAAGAACTTAATATTTTTAAAAATGTTTGGCAAAGTTTGTGGCACATAGTAAGTGCTGTGTGAGTGTTTACTAAATAAATACAGTGCCGTCCAGTAGTAGTCTCAGAATTCATTGCTGGAGGGTTTACACAGTGAAAGGACGTTTAAAATCGGTGCCGCACTGGGGAGACCAGCTCCGTTGGCTCGTGTCGCTGCTGCTTTGCTATAATAGGGCTGTGGACTGGCCTCGTTGGAAGGGGAGGGCCCCTGGTTATGTTACGGCCGCCTCTGGGGCCCATTCATACCGGCTTTGTTTCTGAGACCTGGACTGGAGCACGGGGCGGCTGGTCATTCCAGCCTTCCACCCCGTTCAGGAATCTCTGGGCCAAATCACTTCCAGATGGCAGTTGGGCTCTGCGGCCCGGCCCAGGGTGCCAGGCAGCAGCTGCCTTCATTCTTGGAGAGTTGTGCTGAAGGAGGGCTTTGATTTGGAACCAGATTATGTCCCCTGGGCCCTCCCCCTCCCCTCCTTGCCCGGATCCTGGGTCTGTGCCGGGAGGCGGATGTGCAGGGTAGTTGAGGATGGCTGCCCTGCTTGTTGCGCAGCGGATGCTCAGGCTCAGAGCCTTTGGGTCCTGCTTGCTGTGGCTTCGTGGCCAGGGTACCATGTCATCCTGCTTTCTCTATAAACGGCCTCCGGGTCAGCACATACTAGGTTAAACGGGGTCCAGGTGGATGGTTTAGGGTATGGGCCTGAAGCTAGATGGCCAGCATGCTAAGCCCCACTCTCACCCTAACAGCTGTGCAGCTCTGGTCCACTACCTTCACCTTTGTGAGCCTCAGTTTCCCCCATCTGTACAGTGGAGAATAATAGTTCCTATCTTAGTTGCTGAGAGCATTATATGTTTATAGCATAGTGCTGTCATTATCATTATTATTTTTTTTAAAGATTTTATTTATTTATTTGACAGAGAGAGAGATAGCGAGAGCAGGAACACAAGCAGGGGGAGTGGGAGAGGGAGAAGCAGGCTTCCTGCTGAGCAGGGAGCCTGATGTGGGACTCGATCCCAGGACCCTGGGATCATGACCGAAGGCAGACACTTAACGACTGAGCCACCCAGGTGCCCTGGCATTATCATTATTAATATTAATGTGCTTCTGAAGCCAAGTCTAGGACTTGGTCTCATTTTCCATCTACTCCCTGGCCAGTCCTACTGCTGTCATCTGGCGTGTTAGATAGTCCCTTCCGTCAACCTTGGAACCTCTGATGAAGATGCCTCCTAAGATCCTTTCTTCCTTTCCTCATTCAGTAAATATAGGAAAGACCAGCTGGTGCTAGGGCCACAGGAATAATGAGAGTCAGGTCCCTCGCTTGCCTCATACACTGCTCAGTGCAGAGGAGAGAGTAACCAGGGAGGGTCCTTCTCAAACCGTCAAGCACATGCAGATCTCCTGGGGACTTTGTTAAAAATGTAGGTCTGACTAGGGTGCCTGGCTGGCTTAGTCGTTAAGCGTCTGCCTTCGGCTCAGGTCATGATCCCAGGGTCCTGGGATAGAGTCCCACATCGGGCTCCCTGCTCTGCGGGAAGCCTGCTTCTCCCTCTCCCACTCCCCCTGCTTGTGTTCCTGCTCTCGCTATGTCTCTTTCTGTCAAATAAATAAATAAAATCTTTAAAAAAAAAAAATGTAGGTCTGACTCAGCAGGTCAGGTGTGAAGGCTGAGCTTCTTTCCTTCCACCCGGCTCCCAGTTGTTGCTCTCCCAGCAGAGCATCCCAGTGATGCTCTCCACACTGTGGGTAGTGAGGATCAAGATGGCAAGATTTCTGGGGTGGGGTGGGGGGAGGAGTGCCTTCCCTCAGGCTGGGGTGGGTAGTCTGGAGGACTCCCTGGAGGGAGGGGCCATTAAGCTGGGACCTAAAGCCTGACTGGAATTAGGCAGGTGAACAGACAACCAGCCAAGTGAGGCACAGTGGAAGAGTTTGTCAGGTGAGGTCAGAGGGGTGGGTGGCACAGAGGTAGGCACAGAGGGCCTTCTGAGCTGGAGCCTGCCAACCGGGCATCTTCCTCGAGGGTGCTTGGCGTGGGGTAGGGGAACCCAGTGGAAAGGGATCATCTGATCTGGGGCTGTCTTGACCAGGACTGCAATCATTCCTATCAGTTAAACAATTTTAATGTGCCCCTCTCTCATATATGCAAATTCACAAGCTATATACATATATTACTGTCAGCCTGTATATCAAATATTAGTAAAGCTTAGTTTCTTTTTAGAGGACAAATCCAAATATAAGATCCGGTTTTTCCTGTGTTCTAGTGGATTATCTTGTGCGCCCTTGTGGAGGCCCTATTTGGAGTCCCCTGAGGGCCGGTTTCTACATTTCATCCCCCCACCCCCTTTTTTGATGCTATTCTGCATTTAGTTTTGATCTTTAGTTATCCTCAGTTAAGGAGGTGGATCTATTAATTCTATCCCCTTCCCCCAACAAGTTGAACCGAATGAATAAACGCAATGGAATGAGCCATTTCAGTCTAACTGCGTGCTATTTCCTGCTCTTACAATGATGAAAATTGCCTTTCATGACAATTCTACTAGAAGCCACCTTACGTTACTCTTGTAAATCTAGTTATCCATTAAACATGCTCAGTAATCACCAGATTGGCTCGGGTTACTGTATAATAAACAACAGCACTTTCCTCTGCTGGGGCTTGGAAAGTGGCCTTGCAGCGTTTAAGTGCCTTGCTCACTTTTCTCGGGAAATTGAGTCCATGTTCTAGGGAGAGAGTTTTTTGGGAAAGATGATTAGGAAAGCAAATGGTTCTCTTTATACTAAAATGATAAAGTGGTACGTGAGAGTAGTTATACATGGTATGAAGGATGGAACTGTTGGGTATTTTAATTCTGCCTACTTAGTATCATGATTTCTCTTTTTCAAAATCATATTGAGCTATACATCCGGTGCTGCCTTTCTTCTAAGAGCCTTTACAGCACTTGCCTTAAATACTATTCATTTGATACGTTGTAGATAGTTGCTGTAACTCTTCTGCAAACTCTTCAGTTCTAAAAAAAATTTTGGTGGTGTTTTACTTATACCCATTGTCTGGATACAAAACATACCAAAGAACTTTTAACTTCCCCGATCCCCCTTTGACCAGTCGCTGTGCAGTAGAATGTCCTTGGTTAAGATTTTCTTGTATTAGAAGCAGAGAAGCAGTTTGGTTTTTCACTTAGCCAGGTCTGGTTGTAGGTTTGAATTATTTTGACAGAGCATCTGACTTCCTCCTTTCCCTCGTCATCACAACCTGGCCTAGAGAGATGGGTTGGTAAGGAGAAAGCTTGTCTTCCCCCTGCATATTCCTTGGCTTTTTCAAGGATCCACGCTGATGAGACATCTGTGTACTGAATGTTGAGGTGTGCACACGCATCCTCGAACAGGATGTCTTGTGCATTCCTGTGCCTGCTGTCTGCTAAGCATGGTCCTGAGGGCCTTACCTTTATTGCTTCTCATCCTCATCATGAACCCCGCAAAGTGAGTGGCTTTGTATTTATTTCCATTTTGCAGATGAGAAAACTGAGGCCCAAATCAGCCTCCCTGCACAAGCCAGGCATGGTGCTTGCCTGCATCAAAACTGTCAAGTATTTTTTTTTTTATCTCAAAGATTGGTTTCACACTTAAAAGTAAAATAGATATACTGTAGTGAGAGAGTTTCTGCAGCTTTATTTCTGTTCATTTCTATTTTGCTTGCAACTTGACTCACTTGACCTTGATGAATGTGCTAATGAAATGTTCTTCTCTAAAACAACTTTTTTGGGCCCATTTGCCTTGCCCCTTCCAGCACCGTTGAGCTTTAATTGGGGCCTCCTCTCCAGTTCTGGGGGCACCTCTAGTTCTTTCCCTGCCTTTGTTTGGTTCCCAGGGGCAGGGTTCGGACAGTGGGGATCAGCTGAAGGCTGCTTTGGGCGGCCAGGCAGGGCTTTCTTGGTGGGGCCTAGAAGCCAGAGGTGAGGAGGAGGTGCCCCTGGTTGCAGTCCTGTGGGGCTCGCAGTGCCCACCCCTTGGGGGGCATGGGGGTGTCTGTGGAGACGCAGCTGTGTTGGGCGATCCTTGGTCACAGTCCCCGTTGGCGCAGTTGTGCACTCTCAGAAATGACCTCACGCAACATCCTTTCCTTCTGCTACCCTTTAAACATTAACCGGCGGGAGGGCATGTGGGGTTGTGATTGCTGCTGAGCAGAACCTCTCTTTCCTGGCTGGCATTTGGCCTTTATCAGTCTGGCTGCCCTGGTACAAGCCAGCAGCTCCCGGCTCCTCCTTGGGGAGCCTTGTGGGTAGGCCCCTGGCTGGGTAGCGTAGTCTGCCAAGCTGCTCTGGAGCTGAACTTGTGTCTCCAAGGGCGTCTCCTGCAGCAGTCCTGAGAGAGGAAGCTGCTGTGGATGGCCTACTCAGTGCTCAGCCTCCCTAGAAATCGCTGCGCTGCTTTGTTGCAAGATCTGGGCGTTAACACAACACTCCTGTTCTCCCTCTCTGAAGGCCCTTTATGCTGGCATGAATTCCTTTTCTCATGGAGATCTGAAAGCTCTTTTGACTAAACGGGTCACCTTTCTGGGTATTTTCGTAAGGCTGGTCAGCTTTTGCCATGCCAGACAACTTCGCTGGAATTTCCGTTTGATACAACGAGAACACAGTGTGGAATTTTGGCTTTTGAGCTATAGGGAAATGGGTGGGGATTCATGGCTGGGATATGTAAATTTGCTGCGGCCCATAAATTCAGATTTTAAGGTTAGAAAGGCAAGCAGCGGTCGGCTTTCCTTCTGCAAACAAGAACGGTGTTACTTTCGGCCTCATGCTGCTTGTGACTCGAGGCAGAAGCAGGCCTCCCGTGGAGGCTGGGGTACGAAAAGATTCTCGGTGGCTAAAATCAGATTCCTCCATCGCCCCTCCTGCCCCCAAGAAAATAATCAAGTTCTTATCATGCTGGTACTGCACTGCTTGTGTGAATCACCCTGATTTCCCTGCACCTCCCTGAAGTGATTTACCAGATATTCTAGGGAAACAAGAATTATTTGGCATTCTCCAGTCTGGTGGGAGCATGGCTGGGCCTGGGGCCTCTTCTCAAGAACAAAGCGATTTGTTCCCTTGGTGGGGTAAAGCAGGCCAGAGGTGGGGGGAACTAGGTGCCACCCTCCAGGGGACCAAAGGTGCTGGGGTCTTTAGGCTCGGGCCTAAAAGACTCTTTGTGACTTGGCCATTCTGTTAATTGAGCAGAGTTCTGGGTTCTGTTTATAAGATTCCTTGTCAGAAGACATAGAGGCTGGAAGACCAAGGGAGTGCTCCTGGGGGGACAGGGGGCCTCTCTCTGGAGCTTGCAGCCGTCCCGGGCAGAACCCAGACAGTGTGCCGAGAGCAGGAGCCTTGGGGCTCTTGGCCGGCAAGCAGCGACGCAGTGGCTTGTCATGTTCCTTATCTGCACTACAGGAGGCAAGCTGGCACCTGGGGAATGCCTCTCCTGTGCGGGCATCCTGGTCCAGGTGTCACATTACACTTCCTGCCGGGCATGCATCCCTCCCCATAATTACCTCTCCCATCCCTTTTTCTGGGCACTCTTGTCTGACACCCGTGGGAAGTCACATCTGAGGTCAGGCGGACTCGAGGCCCTCCTGGACACCTGAGGCTCCTCTTCTGCCCTGTGCCATTTCATTTCATAGCTTCCTGAGCCCCATAGGTCTTCTGACTTGCCTGTTTCGCTCTCCCACTGGATCACCTCTGCTCTAGGGGCAGGTGTTGAATCTCTTGTTTGCCTCTGTGGCTCTGGGCATGGCACCTAGTAGGAATATAATAAGTTACTGAATAAATATACAGCCTCTAGCATAGATGGGTTGGATAGTAAGTCTGGTACATTGATTTCTCTGCAATATATTTCCTTTCAGAAATGCAAAATAGGGGCCTTTGCAGCCAGGAGCGGGACAGGAATTTTGTGTAGTGGACTTCTGGGTCTGGGGTCCCAGTAGAACACCTCGTTTGGGGGACAGTGATGCTGAACGGAAAGAATTCAGCCCTTCATTGTCATTCTCTGAACATCTATGATTTGCTTCAGCTGTTAGAGTTAATAAGGCCTTTTCCAAGGCTCAGAAAATGAATATAAACGGAAACCACTGCGAGTTACTATAATCATAGTACTAGTTTCATTAATAATAGCGAATATATATTGAGCACCTACCAGTACCAGAAAATTGTGATAGATGCTTTTCACTAATAGCTAAATGAAGCCTAATTGCAACCCTGGGATGTAGTTAATGTTGTAATCCCCATTATACAGATGAGGAAACGGAGGCACATCCCAGATCAGCCACTGAGTATGTGGCTAACTATGAGTCAGACCTTTACCTCAAAGGAAAGCCATCAGCATGGTCTTCAAAATTCACTTCTAAGTATTTTTCTATATTAAAAAGTTGTGTTTGTAGCTACTGTAAGAAAATTGCAAGAACATAGAGAAATACAGAGGAAGAAAACCCCACATCACCTGTGGAGAATCTTAACAAATCTTTTTCTATTTTCAGGGACTTCTGCATAACAGCTGCCTTTTGATCAGAATGGGAAAAGGGGATTGCATTTTCTCAGGAGGAAAGAGACTGGACTGGAAATGTTTTGTGAAATCATTTTGATCATACAGATGGTTGTAACAAGAATCATTGTTGAGTTACTGCAGAGCCGGGGCCAGCATTAAAATTGGAGGTCTTGGTTGAGGCTCATGGGTTGCAAGTCTCCCTTGGTCTAGAAATATGTTATGGTCAACCACAGAGTGGGGGTGTTCCAGCTACTTTCTGTCTCTTAAAAGTTTTTAGGACCAACTTTTATTGGGACTGCCAGGGTCTCTTAATAATAGTTATTATGTTTGGTAACTATGATGCCTCTTGTCTCATGGTGAAGCCCAGCATGGAAATTCATCTACTTTTTAGTTGCTCAGCTCCATTAGCAATTTCAGTGTCTCCAATATGAGCCTAACAGAGTGTAGTTGGCAGCTTGATTCACCCTTGCTCATCTGGGAATTTTTAGAGGTCTGAATATTATAATGCAGCCCTAAGGTCTTCATGGTATTGGTGTTTCTGAAACATTTTCTCAACAGCCCTCAGGACACCAGGTCCATGGAATCACCTGTTTTACCCTTGTTCGAAGCCAAGGAGAGGGAATGAAACCACTTCCAGATACAGACTGAACTATGTTCCTGAGTGTGCCTGAGACTGTGGGTCAGTTAGACCCTGCCACTGACTGGCTGGGAGACTCAGGGCAGGTTGCTTGACCTCTCTGAGGTTCAGTATCCCAGGCTATCATAGTGCCCCAACTGTTACTGTTGTTGAAGATTAAATGACACAATCCTTACAAAGCACATGGCACATAATACATGCCCCATGAATGGTGGTCTTTGCCCTCCTCCTCCCCCTTGTCCTTCCTTGACCTGTGGTGGAAGTGACCTGATTATCTTGGAAGGGGAGAGGGTGGGTGGGGATACTTCCAGAAATTGGTCAAAGGTACCTTGTACCTAGTGGGCTGCTTTTAGAAGTGACCTGAGTTTTTGAGTAACTGCTGGGCAGGAACCACGGGCTAGAGGCACTTCCTGATCTTCAGGCCAAGCTTCCTTTAAGGATAGAAACTATTCCTGACGTCTTCCCCCCCACTTTCCCTTTTGTCCTGTTTGGCGAATGGATCTGTTGTTTTAACTGTTTTTTTTGCCTTTCCTTTTCTTCTTTAATCCTTGTCTCTTAGATTCACTCCCATTTCTTTCCTGGTTTTGCCCTTACGGAAGCGGCTGTGACACCATCTGGGTGAGGCACTTGCTGGTGGGTCTGAGCCTCGGCTCTGACCCTTGGGAGCTGGCTGACCCCAGCAAGCTGTGTTGCCTCTAGGAGCCTGTCTTCCATATGCAGAATGTGATAATAAAATGCTCTTGTCTTGGGGACGCCTGGGTGGCTCAGTGGGTTAAGTGTCTGCCTTCGGCTCAGGTCATGATCCCAGGGTTCTGGGATCAAATCCCACATCGGGCTCCCTGCTCAGTGGGGAGTCTGCTTCCCCTCTCCTGCTCCCCCTGCTTGTGCTCACTCCCTCTCTAGCAAATAAATAAATAAAATCTTTTTTTTTTTTTTAAGATTTTATTTATTTATTTGACAGAGAGAGACACAGCGAGAGAGGGAACACAAGCAGGGGGAGTGGGAGAGGGAGAAGCAGGCTTCCCGCTGAGCAGGGAGCCCGATGTGGGGCTCGATCCCAGGACCCTGGGATCCTGACCTGAGCCGAAGGCAGATGCTTAACGACTGAGCCACCCAGGCGCCCCAATAAATAAAATCTTTAAAAAAATAAAATAAAATAAAATGGTCTGCCTTATAAGGCATAAAGAGAATGTGCATCTGAAGCCCTTTGCCCCGCTCCTGGTCATGGGCAGTGGCCGGTAATTGACAGCCACTGCTCTTGAGATGCTGGCATCGGCATTATCCCTATAAAGCCCCACACCTCCCACCCACGCTTTTCGGGGCTCAGTTGAGGAGGACGAAGAGGAAGCAGCCATGCTGGAGATGGGACGCCGCTCCCTACCTGGTGTACTTTCAATCTGGAGCAAAGGAGTGTGTACCGACTGCCCTCTTCCAGCCAGGCCTGGCCCTGCCTCGGCCCTGGGCACTGTTTTCTCTCCCTTCTAGTCCTGGCCCTTTGATACCTGCGATCATGGTGGGGCTTCCTGCCACGATTCTGGCTGCCCTGGGTGTGGTCTGAAACCCAGCACTGCCCAAACTCCATGCCCGGCGCTAGTGACAATATTTTTACAGTAGTACTTGGAAACTGGAATCCTGGGGTCACACCCTGTACAAACAGCATCAGGGTTGTTAGGGGACTGGAGGAGATTGACAAGAGCCGATTCTGTGGCTCCTGAGTCTAGAAGGATGTGGGAGGTTGTGCGGTGGGGGGGCGGGGCGTCATTCCCAGTTCTTTTCATGGGTCCACTAGCCTGAGCCCTGCCAGGCCCGGGGGCGGGGGTGGGGGGGAATCTGTGCTCATGTTGTGTAACTACCTGCTTCCTTCTGTTACTCCTTGGGTACAAGGCTCTCTGCGCTTTCCCTGCTTGGGCCAGATCCCTAATGCTGCGTCCCTTTGAAGGGCGTGTCATTTTTAGATTGTCTCTCTTGGGGGCAGGGAACACCCAGCACCTTTCCCAGAGGTAGCATTTGTGGGGGTGATACTTGAGTGATGACTAATGCAGATCTTTGTGTTTTAATGACGGGAAGAAATTAGTCAGCCTGGGCACTGTTTCCATGTGACAGGGCAAAAATTTAAACACTTGCACAATGGCTTTTGTTTTGTGAGCTATTGAAGTTGACCATCAGGCGTTATCAATAAGATCAGCAGGTGTTCGCCGCTTTTTGGTCCTGGGAAAGGCCCAGAGCAAGCTGGATTTGGCAAGATCAGGCGCCCCAGGCAGACCTGGGCCTGTTTCCATCATCACTGGGGCCATGGAGAGAGGCTCTGCCTCTCTCTCTCTCTCTCTTTCTCTCTCTCTCTCTCTCTCTCTCTCTCGGCCGGTTTCCCTTTCAGTAAAAGGGGAGAACTGGACCAGGTCTGTGTTTCCCAAATTTCAGTCATTCGTAAAGGAGTCACTTGTATTATTTTTGCTCTATCCCGTGGCTGCCTCTGTTTCGTTTCTGCTTAACATTTCTCCCCCCTGTGGTTGACTCACTTTTAAAACAAATGCATTTGAAAAGGAGACTTGTGTCACCGCCATAACAAAAAAGCAGTGTCACTAGGTAAATCGGGGTAACCATAAATTAACCCAAAGCAGTGTTATTAAATTCTGGCTAGCATCATTGCCTGTTCTCAGCGGGAGGCCTACTCTTTTGGTTAAAAAGGAAAATGAGCCAGCGAGCTATCGGTGTTCCGAGTAACCTACCACCACACTGAGCCTTTCTCACTCACCTAGCCAGAGGACTGAGAAAGAATTGGAAAGAGAGTAATGTTGTCTCAGTGATGCAAAGGGACTGAAAGAGGGTCGCCGATAGCTCCAAGTAGGTGCTTTGTTCAATAAATACGTGTCGAGAGTTCATCGTGTGCCGGGATCTGTGCCAGGAGCTTGACTAGTGGCTAGGAGGACAGAGGGGACTGGGGCTTGGTCACCTGTCTCAGGGGGCTCACTGAGGGCGTAAGGTGGGGTCATAAGGAGACGTTAATGAAGTTAATGAAGAGCAGGGCAGGCCACGGAAGTTTTAGTAAGAAAATCGCAAAACTAAGTTCTGTCATGCCTGTAGGGGTCTTTTACAAATAAAAGCTTAGAAAATGATTTCTAAGAAGAAAATGATTCTTTCAATTTTAATTTTTTTTTTTTTAAGATTTTATTTATTTGAGAGAGAGAATGAGTGAGAGAGAGCGCGCACATGAGAGAGGGGAGGGTCAGAGGGAGAAGCAGACTCCCTGCTCAGCAGGAAGCCCGATGCGGGACTCGATCCCGGGACTCCAGGATCATGACCCGAGCTGAAGGCAGTCGCTTAACCAACTGAGCCACCCAGGCGTCCCAATTTGAATTTTTTTTGAATGAACAATAAACCCACTTCAGTCCAGAATGATTCTAGAGAGAAACAATATATTAAAGTTCTATCATTGTTGTTCTTATGGTGTTAAGAGAATGATCGGTTTTTTTTTTAAGCTGTTACTTATTTGAGAGAGAGAGAGAGCAAGAGAGCACAAGCAATGAGGGGGGAGGGGCAGAGGAGAGGGAGAAGCTGACTTCCTGCTGAGCAGGGAGCCCCACTGTGGGGCTTGATCCCAGGACCCTACAATCACCACCTGAGCTGAATGAAGGCAGATGCTTAACCGACTGAGCCACCCAGGTGCCCCAAGAGAATGATCCATCTTAACACTTTATGTGGTGGTAACCAACCTTAGTTCCCTAAAGCCTGATTTGAGTTTTAAGCTCTTTTGGAGTCTATGTCCACTGTAAATAGCTAAAAACAAGATGTCCTGATATGCTCTTTACAACATGACTTTTTCCCCCTCAGATTAGCATGTCCTGTAGTTTCTGCAGGCAAGATACACCCCAAGATTGGACCTTTGAAATGCCTCCGGCTAGTGTCCAGGAATGAATGGAATTTTTTGAGGTAGTGGAGTTGAGGCTGAGTCTGATTATTCTGTCCATCTGCCAGCCAAGGGCAACACCTGCTTCTCTTGGGTTTCTGGGAGGAGGTAAGTTGTGGTTAAAAATGAGGACTGGGGGGCACCTGGGTGGCTCAGTCAGTTAAAACATCTGTCGTTGGCTCGGGTCATGATCCCAGGGTCTTGGCATTGAGCCCCACAAGCCCCACATCCAGCTCCCTGCTCAGTGGGGAGTCGGCTTCACCCTCTGCCCCTCACCCTCTCCACACACTCTCGTGTGCTCTCTCTCAAATAAATAAATAAAATCTTTTAAAAATGAGGACTGGGGTGTCAGGCAGCTCCGGGGTTGAATCTGGGACTTATTCTGTGACCTGCACCCACGTGGAGATGCCTTTTGCAGGGGTGGTGATCCCAGGAAGCAGGAAAGGGGAACAGTGAGTGAGACAGGGAAGGAGGAGAAAGCGGTAGTAGGGTGAGTTATCAAGGTCACTGCTGTGTGCAGCAGGGCCTCAGTTCTGCTGGGGCCTCCTGAGAAGCATACAGAATGCTTCTAGAACTGTCCATCTGGAGAAGCACAGGAAGCTGGAGATGCACTGGCTCCAGCTCTCCGGTGATGGAGGCATTCATTCTTCAAACTTCCAGGCTGGATCCCCACACACACCGGCTCTGCTGGGGCAAAAAGGGAAAAGAAAAGGTGTGTGCTTGGGTGGGTAGGTGGTCCCCGAGAGTGATTTGAGCTGGCACAGAACTGCTGGCCGAAATCAGAGGCGGGCCAAGAAAGAGGATGGACGTAGGCAACCGTGGCATTACCAAGTATACCACCCTGGGTCAGTCTTGGCAAACAGTGTTGAGTAGGAAAAGCAAATTGCCCCAAGTTAACTATGCTGTGAGACTGTTTATATATAAAGTTTTACATATGTAATAGAAATACACATATGTTCATTGGAATGACCATCCCCAAACTTTGGATAGTGGTTGCCTATAGGGGGTGGGGGTGGGTGCAGCCATGAAGGGGGGTGCAGGGTCTCTCAACATTTTGTAACATTTTATTTCTTCAGTTGCGTGGTGCATATACTGTTCTTTCTGTCCTCCCCTTTTTTTCTGTGTATTTGTCGGAAATATGTCCCTTATAAAAAGCATCTCATTTTAATGCTGGTACAATGCATTAATGAACTTGACCAAGGGAAGGGGGAAGAAGTATCCTACTTTTTTTATTTTGTTTGTTTGTTTGTTTGAAAGACAAGCTTGGGCCCAGCTTGTAAGAAAGAAAACAGATCGTCCTCAAGATGTCAGGATGATATTTTTTTTTTTTGAAAGATTTTATTCATTCATTTGACAGAGAGAGACCGAGAGAGCACAAGCAGGGGGAGCAGCAGAGGGAGAGGGAGAAGCAGACTCCTCAGAGCCTGATGCAGGGCTCAGTCCCAGGACCCTGGGATCATGACCTGAGACCAAGGCAGACGCTTAAACGACTGAGCCACCCAGGCATTCCTATCAGGATGATATTAAGACAAAAGACATTCACACTTAGCAGGATTTCTCCCTCCCACTCCCCAGGTATGTGTTGAAACTCCTGAGCTAATAACCTTAGAATGTAAGGCCCCTCCCTTTGCTTGTGAACGTGGCAGGCTTGGGGTTCTCAAAGGCAGAGAGAGAGCTTTAGACATCTGCCTCTGGGAGCTTCCAGTCAGTGGCTTTTTGTCTAAGGCAAGGAGATACCTCAGGGGACTACTGAAATATTTGCATTGTCCTTAAAAGTGGGTGAAAGTCCCAGATAAGTGATGGTTTGCAGTGGAATGAGTGTTAAGGGAGTAGCATTCTAAGAACACCTTTGCATTATGGCCTAAATCAAGTCCATGCATTTTGTGGTATGGTGGTTCCTGGTTTCCCAGGCGCCTGAACATAGGACCTCAGAAGCACTTAATTTTTAAAAAATTACTCTATTGGGGTATAATTGACATACAACAAAGGACACATTTAAAAGTGTACAGTTGGAAGGCAACAAAAACAAAAATAAGTAGGACTTCATTAAACTAAAAAGCTTCTGCACAGCAAAGGAAACCATCAACAAAATGAAAAAAATCATGTACTGAATGGGAAAAGATATTTGCAAATCATGTATCTGATAAGAGGTTAATAACTCCTGCAACTCAATAGCAAAAGTCCAAACAATCTGATTAAAAAATGGGCAGAGGATCTTAAGACATTTTTTCTACAGATGGCCAACAGGTACATGAAAACATGCTCAAACACCACTCATCATCAGGGAAATGCAAATCAAAACCACAAAGAGATATCACCCTCTATCCGTTACAGTGTCTAGTATCAAAAAGATAAGAAATAAGGAATGTTGGTAAGGATGTGGAGAAGAGGCAGCCCTCAAGCACTGTTGGTAGGATTGTAAATTGGTACAACCACTGTGGAAAACAGTAGGGAGGTTCCTAAAAAAGTTAAAAATAGAACTACCATACGATCCAGCAATTTCACTTCTGGGTATTTATCCAAAGCAAAAGAAAGCACTAACTCAAAAAGATACATGCACCTCCATGTTCATTGCAGCATTATTTACAATAGCCAAGATATGGAAACAACCTAAGTGTATTGGTGGATGAATGGATAAAGTTAATGTGGTGTGTGTATATGTGTGTATTTGTGTATAAGTCAGCCATCAACAGGAAGGAAATCTTGTTATTTGTGAGAGCACAGATGGACCTTGGGAGCATTGTGCTACATGAAATAAGTCAGAGAAAGACAAATACTGTCTGATCTCACTTATATGTGGAATCTTAAAAAAAAAAAAAAAAAGCCCAAACTCATAGATACAGATAATAGGTTGGTGCAGAAGTAGGGGCTGGGAGGTGGGCGAAATGGGTGAAGAAGATCAAAAGGTTTTATACCTGAAATAAAACTCCAGGTATTTAATTAGTAGTCCTGGGGATGTAATGTACAGCATGGTGACTATCGTTAATGATACTGTATTGCATATTTGAAAGTTGCTAAGAGAGTAGATCTTAAAAGTTATCACAAGAAAAAAATTTGTCACCGTGTATGGTAAGAGATGTTAGCTAGACTTAACTCTGATGATCATCTCACAACATATGCAAGTATTTTAGAAAAGAGGAGGGACTCGTCTGCTCAACTGACGTTAGAATCTCAAGTTCTAAACATCAGTCATGTGCCATGTTTCCCCAGTTTTGCTCTGAAGGAAGAGTCATCCTGAGTCTCTCTCGAAATGACTTTTTAAAAAAGTGTACAGTTTGCTAAGTTTTGAGATATACACACGTACATACCACCTACAAACACACATTGGGAAACTGTTACCATAACCAAGATAGCGAACATACCTGTTCACCCCCAGAAGTTTCCTTGAGCCTCTCTGGGATTCCTCCCTCCCATCCTTCCTGTCCCCTCCCATCCCCAAGTAACATGATCTGCTTTCTGCTGCTGTAGTTCCGTTTGCATGTGTAGAACTTCATGTAAATGGAATTGTACAGTATGTACTCTTTCTTGTCTGTCTCCTTTCATGCTTTGCCTGTCGTTCTTGTTGCGTGTATCAGCAGTTTGCTCCTTCTGATTACTGAGCAGTATTTCATTGTATGGACATACCATAATTTGTTTATACATTCTTCTGTTGATGACATTTGGGTTGTTTCCAAATAAAGCTATTATGAACATTGTACAAGCCTGTGTGTAGACATATATTTTTCTCTTTTTCCTGAGTGAATGGTTGGATCATATAGTAGGTGTATATTTAACTTTTTTTTTTTTAAAGGATTTATTTATTTGAGAGAGAGAGCACGGGGGGAGGGGCAGAGGGAGAGAAGGAGGGAAGCAGACTCCCCACTGAGCACAGAGCCCAACACAGGGCTCAATCTCACCACCCTAAGATCATACCTGAGCCGCAATCAAGAGTCAGATGCTTAACCAACTGAGCTACCCAGGCGCCCCTGTATTTAACTTTTTAAGAAACTGTCAGACTTTTCCATTTCCACCAACAGTGTATTTGAATTCCAGTTCTTGCACATCCTAGCCATAAGAAGTGTTGTTTTCTTAAAGACAGAATTCTTTAAGCTGGTTGGTAAAAGCAGCTGTGGCTTTGGTCAGTTTGTATTTCTCTGTCCTGTACCACAAGTGTTCTTGCTGTCACCAGATTCTGTAACTGGTTTACTTATGGAAACAAGCCCTGCCGTGCTAACACCATGGCTGACTGGGTGCTGGGTGCTTATTGGAAACGGAGTCTCTCACAGCCATCGTTCAAGGATGGGTGGGTGAGCTCCCAGCTGCCATGTGCTGGGGACCGTGCCACGTTGGTGCCTTACATCAAGTATCTCACTTCGTTCTAGCAGCCCTACGAAGTAGGTATTACTTCTGTGTTGCAGGTGGGGAGACTGAGGCACTGAGAGGTTTAGTAATTGGCTGCACAGCCAGGAAGCAGAAGAGACAGACTTTGAAAGTAAATGTATCAGTTAGGCTGTGTATGGTTCCACATCATAGGAGACCCAACTAATCCTGGCTCCTCCAGAAAGGGAGTTCATTGGCTCCTGCAGCTGCCAAGTCCAGGCGTAGGGCAGGCTGCAGGTGCATTTTGACCTGGAGGTTTCGAGGTGGTCAGAGCCCTGGATCTGTTTCTCTTAAGATTCTGTTTTCTGTTGTCTCTGCTCACGGACAGGCTAGCATAGTCCAGGCCAGCGTAGTCCAGGCCACATGGCCATGCCCACGCCCGCACCTGCTGGAGGAAGAAGGCAGGCCCTGAGGTTCGCTGGGCTTGGACCAGCCTGGGTCACCTGCCCTCTCCTCAAGCAGTCACTGGTCAGGGTGTTTGACTGTTGGGATTGGCTTCATCTAAGATCACCTGTCCTACCTCCCCATTCCCCTCCGCAACCCGGAACCTTGAAGAGGCAGGAAGAATGGATCCCAGGGAGGCTTCTCACACCCCACCACAGCTGTACTAGGTTGCTGTTGGTTCTTTAGAAACCCCCTTCGTTTTATGAAAGTGTCACTGGCTGTAGTATTATATAGCCTGTGACCTAGGTTATCACCTCTTTCCGCACCTTGAAGTGGGATTACCTCTTCCCCTCACAGGCAGATCAAACAGAAAAAAAAAAACACACAACAAAATCAGCATGTAAATTGTAGCATGCTTGAGGGTTCTTAAAAGCTGTCTATATAATTAAAAGGTGTTAAACTTGGATATAAAATGAAATCTGACTTCAAATTTAAGTGGCATAATTTCCATGGTAAAATACCAGGTAACTTTCCTTGTGATCCTCAGTCTTGCAGACTTGGGTCCCCATCCAGAGAGGATGCAGAATGGCAGCATAGTGAAAGCAAGAGGCACCCCCATCCCCCTTTCTAGGAGGAAGAGTTGAAAGAAAGAATGAATGTGTGCAGAATAGGGGGTTTGATTGCCTTCCAGAGTTACGTTGAAGGAGAGGAAAATGTAGCTCAGCCACAATGACTCTCCCCAATTAAAAACTAAAAAAAGATCGTGGTTATGGGGCTTGGACTTCTGACAAACCAGCAGCCTCAGTCATTTTGAGTGTTACTCCAGATTGGAAGATTCTGCTGGGAGGAAGGTGGAAGCTTCAAGAATTCCTCATGGGACAGTCAGAGTGGCTCCTCCTCACCACCCAACTAGAGGAGACCACCCTATTTACTGGACAGATGAGTTGATCATGTGTGAAGTCTGGCCCAGCACAACATGTTCGCCTGGGGTGGCAACATGGGAAAGATTTTTATTGGGATTAACTTTCTATGAGGATGCACTTTCAGATGAGACCATCCTTTCTCACTGGTGATCTCACCAGGGCCCTTATTCCACAAAGCTTAATTGTTTTAGACCCATAAAGGTAAGCCTCTTAATGAATTGACTCAAGACTTAGAGCAGATTTGCTTTTCTTTGTAGTGAATCCATGGCCTTAAATGCTCTGGCTCAGGTGAAAGGGGATCCTGGAGCACAGAATGGGAAGAACGTGGAGTCTGCAACCCGGGTTTTATTCTGTGCTCTTCATTAGCTCTTCATTAACTCTGTCTTTGGGCCTCACTGTTCTGGTCTGTAAACTGTGAGCATTGATCAAGAATCAGGGTCCAAATACCTGGCACCCATGCTACGCTTGTCCCTCTCCATGGCAGACATCACTAAGGGGTCATGATGTTTTTTTCCCACTGAGCCCAGACTGGACATTGGAATCCTTTTCAATATGGTGCTCCAGGCAGCCCTTTGGTCCTGAGATGAAATCCATTTATTGTCTTGATGAAACTACATGAACTTGAACTCCCCTTTATGTATAATGGTTTGAATCCTGCCCTTCAAAGAGTTTTCACATCAACTGTACTGCCCCCACCCCCCCGCTCCTGACAGGGCTCCTCTCCTTCACACCCCCATACCTTGGCCCTTGCTCTTCCCTCTGCTTAACCACTCATTTTTTTCCTTGTAGTTCAGGAACCAATTCACATGCATCTCCTGTGTAGAAGTCCTCTTCAAGGAGCACGTGGGTAGCTCAGTCAGTTGAGTGGCTGGCTCTTGATTTCAGCTCAAGTCATGATCTCAGGGTCGTGGGATCAAACCCCTCATCAGGCTCCTCGCCCAGCGGGGAGTCCGCTTGAGGATTCTCTCTCCCCGCCTTCTGTTGCCTTTCCCCTCACTCTCTCTCTCTCTCAAAAATAAATAAATAAAAATAAATAAATCTTTTTTTTTTTTTTTAAAGATTTTTATTTATTTGACAGAGAGAGACAGCGAGAGAGGGAACACAAGCAAGGGGAGTGGGAGAGGGAGAAGCAGGCTTCCCGCCAAGCAGGGAGCCCGACACAGGCCTCGATCCCAGGACTCTGGGATCATGACCGGAGCCGAAGGCAGATGCTTAACGACTGAACCACCCAGGCACCCCTAAATAAATAAATCTTTTTTAATTTTATTTTAAAGATTTTTATTTATTTATTTGACAGAGAGAGACACAGCGAGAGAGGGAACACAAGCAGGGGGAGTGGGAGAGGGAGAAGCAGGCTTCCCGCCGAGTAGGGAGCTCGATGTGGGGCTCGATCCCAGGACCCTGGGATCATGACCTGAGCCGAAGGCAGACGCTTAATGACTAAGCCACCCAGGCGCCCCTAAATAAATAAATCTTAAAAAAACAAAAAACAAGACGTCCTCTTCAAATCCCCCGTGTAGAATTAGTCATTTCTTCTCTTGTGTTTCCCATAGCAGTGTACACACAAATTATAATCCTTATAAAATGGCCATGATCCTATTTATGACCATAGCCCTCTACCGAACGAACCTCTAAACTCTTTGGCTTTCTTGCATTACCATCATGATTTCTTTCTTTTTTTTTTTTTAACCATCATGATTTCTGCCAGACTTATTTTCTGAATATTTTTTTCTTTTGGGGTGCCTGGGTGGCTCAGTCATTAAGTGTCTGCCTTCGACTCAGGTCATGATCCCAGGGTCCTGGGATCGAGCCCCGAGTTGGGCTCCCTGCTCAGCGGGAAGCCTACTTCTTCCTCTCCCACTCCCACTGCTTGTGTTCCCTCTCTCACTGTGTCTTTCTCTGTCAAATAAATAAATAAAATCTTTAAAAAAAAATTAAAAAAAATATTTTTTTTACATCTACGCATTTTTATATTCCTTTATTTCAAAAGGAAACTGTAGAACACAATCGTCAATAGAAAACCGCTATCACTGGCCATAAAGGGGAGGTAACTATAAAATAAGTAAAATCAATGAAAATAACAGTGTTACTAAATTCTGGAAGAGCTTGTTGAAGCCTCTGACCTGGGGGTCTGCTTAGAATCAGAAAGTGATTCCGTGTGAACCGTGCATCTCTAGCGGTTACCACCTAACTCATCTGCTTTGTCTGTCCAGCCCCTTCTGGGGAAAGGCCATGCTGACTCTCAGCAGGGGCCCAGTGCCTGGAAGAGATAGCCCTCTGTAGGGTTTCATACTGGAATCCCAGCCTCCCACGTAGCATCTTTGTGTACTGTCAAAAGTAAGAATTGTGTAACAATCATCAGAACCATTGAGTGGAAAATCAGACACGTGGCTTAGGTTTGTTCACTGCCTCTGACTGGTAGGACAGACTCCTTGCTATGCTGGATTAGTATTTGATAGGTGAAAAGATCTTGTAGAAAAGTAATTCCACCCTTGAATTACTTAGGGAATTCTTAGGGAAAATGATGTCTTGGGTGTCTGTTCTTTGGGAACATCTAGGGAAGACCTGGTGGTGCAAGCATCCTATTTCACAGGTAGGAACACTGATGCCCAGAGGTTAACAACTCACCTGGAAGCGAGTCTGACAGGGGTGAAATGAGGTTACTTTCCCACGCCTCGTTTTTTAATCTCCTAGACACTTTGCTCTGCTGTAGTTCAGGTGGCTGAGTGACAAACAAGAACCACAGTGACTAGACTGAGCAGAACTAACCTTCTTGGGCTCTGAAAAGAGGAATTTCTTGGGGCCTTTTTCCTTGGAAAGGATTCAGAAGTGCTCTGGTTTGCTCTTGGAAGGATGCCAATCACTTGATTGCCTATACTCCTTTCTGCCCAGAGTGGTGTCATGTTTTATTGGCGGGCGGGGAGCGTCAGGATTCACCTGCAGTGGTTGAAGCCTGGGACACGCTCCCTGCAGGAAGGTGAGACCCCACACTGTGAAGAGCCGTGCAGAAGCAAGCCAGATCCTCGGGGTGCAGCTCCAGCAACTTCCCCGGCCCTGGCTGCAGCACTGAACCTCTCCAGCTCTCCCGCAGGATTCGTGTTTGTTGAATAATAGTACACCCTGACTCAGGGAGCAAAAGCAAATAGGACCGTCCCTGAAACCGCAGGGGGAGTGTGAGTAAACAGTTCCAGGCTACCCTGTGGAGCTGGCCTCTGGCCAGCAACCCAGTGGCCATTTGCAGTCCACTCTTAGGGAGCCATTGGCCTTCTCGTTTAGGGGAGTAGGCAGTTTCCTGGCCTGTGCTTGCAGGCGCTGATGGGGTGGGGGTTAGAGCTGAGGACATAGTTTCTTTAAAACATATCCCCCCCCCATCCCGTTCTTATGGGGAGGTTTAATGTATCTTATATTTTTGTCTCCTTTTTTCTCTACATCTTTATTGGTTTTTTAGATCACAAAATAGGTATATGCTTGTTAAAAAAAAAAAAGTTTGATCATTACATAAACTTAATTAAGATATTGAGTGCTAACCGTAATGATCAAGTGAGTCGTATGTCCTAGGTGGCTTATTTGTTTATTTTTTGCGGTACCTCAGTTCATCTTCACACTAGATCTGAGGAATGGTGTTAATACCCATTTTACAGATGAGGAAACTGAGGCTCCATTTAAAGTCACCTCGCTGGTAAACAAGTGGCTGCGCCTGGACTAGCAGCAGGTCCAGGCGACTCTGAAAAACCAGAGCTCCGTGTGGTGTCTTTCTGGACAGAAAGATTAACTTGATTCAGTATCATTTTTTTTTTTTTTTAAGATTTTATTTATTTATTTGACAGAGAGAGCGAGAGAGCACAAGCAGGGGGAACAGTAGAGGGAGAGGGAGAAGCAGGTTCCCCGCCAAGCAGGGAGCCTGATGCGGGGCTCGATCCCAGGACCCTGAGATCATGACCTGAGCTGAAGGCAGACGCTTAACGACTGAGCCACCCAGGCGCCCGATTCAGTATCATTTTACTTATAAGTAGAATGAGCTTGGATTATTTATTTTCAGGAGAAAAGCCATCCAGGTTGTTACTGTTAAAATAAAAAGACACGGACAGGGGTCTTCAGAGATGAATGGTCAGGCGTGTGCCTCCCATGTCGGGCCGCTGAGTGCCCCTGGTGTGCCTGGTTAGTCTCTGAGCCAGAGGATAAGTTGTCAGGCTAGGCTGACAGCCCGCCTCAGTGGGATAGTGGCTCTCCTGGGCAGGCTCCTTGGTTTTCCTGAGCAACCCTCCCTGCCCCCCAACCCACACCAGCCGTGGGGCAGGCTCATGAGCTCTAAGGCAGCCTTTTCTTTCTTTCTTTTTTTTTTTTAAGATTTTGACAGAGAGAGACACAGCGAGAGAGGGAACACAAGCAGGGGGGGTGGGAGAGAGAGAAACAGGCTTCCTTCAGAGCAGGGAGCCTGATGTGGGGCTCGATCCCAGGACCCTGGGATCACAACATGAGCCGAAGGCAGACGCTTAACCGACTGAGCCACCCGGGCGCCCTAAGGAGGCCTTTTCACTCCTTACTTAGTTTCCAAATAATGGGTAACGTATCCACGCCTTTTGCTCTGGTATCTTAGGCAGTTGTTGGCTGGGAATCATACCTGCCTTGAATCTGTACCTTGAGCCAAGCAGCCTTGGCCTTGACCGCAGCTGCGGGATCCGCAGACCCCTGTGTAGCAGGCTGAGGCTGTAGAGAACAGCTTTGTGATTGTGCGGGGTCACAGGCTGTTTTTCAAACCTACCTCACGGATCCTTGCCTGGCTTGCTTCTGCCACCTTCCCTCAGGAGGCCTTTACAGCCTGTCTTGACCGTGGCCTGTGGGGGTCCTAGCCACACAACTACACTGTCAGGGGCTGCCCCAGCTGGATTGCCCCGAGTGCCCTCATGGCTTTCTTTTTAGAGAGCTCTGAGACTCCTTAGAGGTTGGAGATTTTTGCATTCTTGACATTCTTTCTGTGGCCAGTTTGGTAAACTGTTCCATCTCTTCAGTTTCCCACTTGAGCCCATTCTTCCCCTTGCTCTTCAGGGGACCCACTGTCTCAGGTGCACGCTGGTGTTTCATTCTTGGCAAAGTCACCGGTGTTTGGTTTGTGTGGGTTTTCTGCAACCTGGGTTGAACAAGTCTTCTAGACTCTTAAATAGTCCCTGATTCATACCAGCCTGGTTTCCCCACTTGGCCGGGGCTCCTTGTTCACGCTGGGTAAAGCTCAGACTTGCATGCCCGCTGTTGATGGGAGGAGCTCATGAGTTGTTGTTGTTGTTTGTTCACCTTTTAGAGCGTTAGTGTCTGTAGGGTTTTTTTTTTAATTTTTAAAAAAGATTTTTATTATTATTTTTTTAAATTAACATTATAATGTATTATTTGTTTCAGAGGTACAGGTCTGTGATTCATCAGTCTTACAGAATTCACAGCGCTCACCATAGTACATACCCTCCCTAACGTCTATCACCCAGCCACCCCATCCCTCCCACTCCACCACTCCAGCAACCCTCAGTTTGTTTCCTGAGATTAAGAGTCTCTTACAGTTTGTCTCCCTCTCTGGTTTCGTCTTGTTTCATTTTTCCCTCCCTTCCCCTATGATCCTCTGTCTTGTTTCTCAAATTCCTCATATCAGTGAGATCATATGATACTTGTCTTTCTCTGATTGACTTATTTCGCTTAGCATAATACCCTCTAGTTCCATCCGTGTCATTGCAAATGACAAGATTTCATTTTTTTTTTTTTTAAAGATTTTATTTATTTATTTGAGAGAGAGAATGAGAGAGAGCACATGAGAAGGGGGAGGGTCAGAGGGAGAAGCAGACTCCCTGCCGAGCAGGGAGCCCGATGCGGGACTCGATCTAGGGACTCCAGGATCATGACCTGAGCCGAAGGCAGTCGCTTAACCAACTGAGCCACCCAGGCGCCCTCATTTTTTTTTGATGGTAGGTTTATCTTCCCTTCTATCTCATGGCGCGAAGATCTCAGATTCTCACCCTGCTGGTGATGTGATGCTGGGAATGCTTACGGTGGTTAGCATGGTGCTGGGAGGGAATGAATTCCAGGAGGCCCACCACTGGACCACGTTGTGCTGTTGACCAAGGTCAGTAGGCTTCTCATCGGTTCTTCTGATGGAGTGGAAAGGAATTGGGAGATTTATTTCATGGATGTTTCTCTGCAGTGTTGGGGAATTTGAGAAAATATGCCTTAAACTCTAGCCACGGAGATTGGATAAGTCGTTTTGGTGATTTGTTATGCACCATTCTTTCAAGTGCAAGTGAGAGAAACTCAACTTGAGCTAGCTTAAGTGCAAAAGATTAGTTTTTGTTAGGGAGGGTCTATTAAGATTGATTGATTGAGTGGCAGGTGGTGGAAATCCATTTGAAACTACTTAAAGACAGCAGAAGGAGCCACTTGGCCCAGTAACTGAGAAGTTCTGCAGCAGAGCAACCCTTAAGCATGGCTGGGTCTCGAGGCTCAAACAGGTCATTGGAGTTCGGTCCTTCTCCTCGTCTCTAGCTCTAAGTGCTGGGGGTCCCCATGGTGGCAGAATGGCCGCTATATCTCTGGGCCTTCAGGCCTCCCAGAACTAAGCCCAGCCAGGTACAAGAGAGAATGAGGTTGGTGAGCACAACCCTGTTTCCTGGGGCTCCCATACGAGACCCAAGATTTGCTGATTAGGCCCCTTGAATCATCTGCCTCGCTCTGAACCAACCTCTGTGCTTAATGGGGCTTGTCAACGCACCTTCCACCATACCTGGCATCAAAAACAACCAGGGCAGTCCGGCGGGGGGGCCTCAGGAGGACTTGGAACCAGGAGTCAGAAAGCCATGGAGACTGCCTATGTTTCCCTGTGTTGGTTTTGTCCCCCTCTTTGTAGATGGGCCCTGCTAGCACCCTGCACAGCATGGCTGCCCCACGGTTCCTGGCTGCTCACATTTCACTCAGTCTAGCCTCAACAGACCTCAAGGGAGAATGAGATTCAGCTCACATTGGAGGTTCCACCCCAATCCATTTAGCTGTGGAGGCTGAGACTGGGCCCTTTAGGACACATTTGGGTGGGCGGAGCCTCCTCTTGGAGAAGATGTGGTGTGGGGCCTGATGGTCCAGAAGCGACAGATAGGTGCTTCTCCTTATCTTGTTGAGGAGCCTTCTCTAAGTCCAAGATGTTGATAATATAGAGCATGAAGGGCCTCTGTCCCAAGCTAGGAAAATGTTGAAGTTCCAGCCCAGCTCTAGGGACGCCTCCTTCCAGGGACGCCTGCGTCCTGCGGAAGGCAATGCCCAGGATCAGCACCTTGGGACCTCTCTGAGTCTGCCCTCTGCTCCAGCATGGGCCCTTCCTTCCTGCAGAGGAGACGGCACTGTCTGAGAGGCATGAATGGGAATTTCCTCCTTCTAGGCCCAAGTCAGCATGACTTGGGATGGCTTTGACTGGAAAATCTGAATCAAAGAGCGCTCTTAGGCCAAGGATTTCCCCAAACACTAATCAGCACTGATTACTTCCAGCGTGTTGCCTTTGGCTCTACAGAGAGTTTTGTCCATTGTGGCTGCAGTGTCTGGCTTGGGCTGCCCAGAAGATGAGAAATGAGTTTGTAGGGATGAGCCCCGGTGGTGAGCTGAGTCCCTTTGCCATCCTGCCCTTTACTAGGTGTGAGAAACCCTAATTACCAGATTCATAGGTCATTGGCTGGCTTTTCCTTCAGCATTAGCACTTGGGGGTGGAGTTTTGCTTAAATGAAATCCTGAAAGTGTGTCGAGGAAACACTTTCTTTTTTTTAAGATTTTCTTTATTTATATGTGTGTTTGTGATAGAGAGAGCGCGGACAAGCAGGGGGAGCAGCAGGGAGAGGGAGAAGCAGACTCCCCCCTGAGCAAGGAGTCCGATGCGGGACTCCATCCCAGGACCCCGGGATCACGACCCGAGCCGAAGGCAGCTCCTTAACCGACTGAGCCACCCAGGCATCCCGAGGAAACACTTCTATAAAAATCCTTGCTCAGTGTTGAAAATGACTTCTCTCCCCCACATTTATGTCTTCTGAAGAGTTGAAATGCTAAATATGTGTACGGTTGCCATGTTATTGAACCCCAAGATCATCTCAAGGAAATAACGCAATTCACATCTTGGATGAACTGAGTGAAGTTTTATTATTGAGTTCCCGGAAGTTCAGTAACTGTGCTGTTTAAAATAGCAGCAGAGGACTTGTAGTTGGCTCTCCGAATGTCTTGGAGAACCTTGAAATGCTTTCAGGTCCAGCCCGGAATTTGCAGTCTGGAAGTGAAACACTCAGAGAGGGACAGGATGTGCTCAAGGTCACAGAGGGAGCTGTGGCTGGACCAGAACCCAGGTCACAGATTTGCCTTGTCTTAGTCCTGTAACTGCCTTCTGCTAGGAAGAGTAAGACAGAGCTTGTAGCCTGGAGGAATATATAGGATTAAAAAAACAAACAAACAAAACAAAAAACCAGCTCTACTGAGATATAATTCACACACCATAAAATTCACCCCTTTGAACGTACAGTTTTTAGTATTTTCAGAGTTGTACAACCATCACCACTATATAATTTTAGATCATTTTATTCCCCCCTCCCCAAGAAACCCTGTACCCATTAGCAGTTACTCACTGCTCTCCCCTCCCCCCAGGCCCTGGCAGCCACTGGTTTACTTCTTGATGGATTTGCTGATGCTGGACATTCATATAATGGAACCATACAACATGTGGTCTTTTGTGACTGGCTTCTTTCACTTAGTAAAATGTTTTCAAGGTTCAAACATGTTTATCCATACTTCATTACTTTTTATGGCCAAATGTGGGAATCAAGCCTATACAGGGCTTGAATTTGAAAATAAAGCTGTAAAATTTTCAGGTTTATTTTTCCTTTGCCTGGTAAGCTTTCTCTTGGGGAGTCAGTCTCTACATTTGGAGATGAAATGAGAGATTTTCTCAGCCTCCCTGTACCTAAGTAGTTACTACTTTCCTTAAATGTTTTGACACCTGGGGGAAAAGTTGGTTTGTGGAAGAATGTATATTCTTTTTTGTATTGCCAAGAATATTAATACATGCTAATTAATACAGATGCTCAAGAGCCAAAGTTGTAATGAACTTTTTAGCTTATTTATTTTCCAACGGTTTGACTTACTTAAAAAAAACTAATTTTTGCAATAATGTAATTTTCCTTGCCTTTCCCAAATTCATTGGAAGCTTTCAGTCCTCCAGTAGGAAAGAGCAGTCTAACAAACTCCCACATAACCTTCCCCTAGAGTCTCCAGTTGTTTCCCCTGGAGTCTCCAATTGTTAACGCCTGGTCACATTTGTTTACTTTGTCACTCTCCAAGGATTCGCATCACACGCCTATCTCTTACTGAATCATTTGAAAGTCTCTAGCACACGTCATGACTATTCACCGCCCCACCCCCCATACTTTAGCAGGTGTCTCTAAGAAAAAGGACATTTTCCTAACCACAGTATCACTGCATACCCAAGAGGTTAGCACTGATACAGTAATATCTTGTATAAAATTTCTCCAAATGCTTCCAAGTGTCCTTTATGGTCATTTTTTTTTTTTTTAATCCAGGAAACAATGAAAGATTACTCAATTGAATTTTGTTTCAAAGGTACTTCATCCTAACCTTTCATCTAGAATTACCCTATCTTTAACAGTTTTTGGTTTTGGTCTTTTCTGACATTGACATTTTTGAAGATGCTAGGCCAGTTGCTTTGTCAAATGTTATGTGCACCAGAATTACAGGGTGGGAAGTGGTGGGAGTATGCAGGGCGGCAGGGAGGGTCTTTGTAAAATGCACATTCTGATTCTGGAAGCCACTGTTGGGCCTGAGTCTGCATTTCTGGCAGACCTCCAGGTGATGTCAGTGCTTCTTACCTGCAGACCACTTGGGGTAGCAAGGCTGTTAGAATATCTGTATTCTAGATTTGTTTGTTTCCTCATGATTAATTCAAGTAAACATTTTTGGCAAGTGCAGTTGCAAAGAAAGTCATGAATGTGTCCTACTGCAGCACATCAGGAGGTACATCACGTCTGTTTGTCCTGTTATTAGTGATAATGAGTGCCATCTCTTGATTCAAACAGTGTTTGCCAGCACTCCACTGAAATGCTGCCTTTCTCCTATTGCAATTTTTAAAAAAGATTTTATTTTTAAGTAATCTCTATACCCAATGTGGCGCTCAAACTTACAACCCTGAGATCAAGAGCCCCATGCTCCAAGTGAGCCAGGGCGGGGGGGGGGGGGGGCCTCTCCTATTGTAATTTAAAGTAACCATTGAGATTGCATAAATATCTTGGACTCCAACAATTTTCACCCATTAATCAGCTTTTTTTGGGAAAAGCATCTTGAGTTATAATCTCTTGCTGGTAATGGATGCCTCTTATGTAATTAGCAATTAATTGTGTGTGTGTGAGTAATTTTTATTTTTTGAATGTAGCTAGTGGCTGGTTGACTCCCATTTGTATCGTAAACATTGGCTTTTACATTTCCCAAAATTGGAAGCTTTACAGTCCCGTTTTGTATGATTCCCATGAGAAGTATTTACATCCCACAGCCAGGGGTGGTATGGGGTCTTAAAAAAAATCAATTAAATTTTTTAGTACCTCCTGAAGTTGCTTGCTAGGACAACTGGGATTTTTTTTTTTTTTTTTAAGATTTTTCATTTATATATTTGACAGAAAGAGAGAGAGCGAGAGTGCATAAGCAGGGGGAGCTGCAGAGGGAGAGGGAGAAACAGGCTCCCTGCTGAGCAAGGAGCCTGACACGGGACTTGATTCCAGGACCCTGGAATCATGACCTGAGCCGAGGACAGACGCTAAACTGGCTGAGCCACCCAGGCGCCCCCACAATTGGGATTCTTAAATATCTCACAGATTTCAGAAAATCCCTCTTCTAAACTGGGCAGGCAATTCTTACATGTTACAAGCTATTCTTTTTGATTGAAATACAGAGTTGGTGGCTAAGAAAGGAGTATTTGAGTGGGAACCACTGGCAAACGTGTCCTTGGTGGGCTTGGTGTTCCAGGGTATGTTTCCCCTAACTCCAGCCCCTAAGAAACTGCAGAGGAGAGATTTCAAATGCAGGTTCTTTACCAATGAGTGTTGGGGGGCTTGGCAGTCTTACAGATCGGTCCAGAACACTCACTGTGCTGATCTGGGGGTAGAAAGACTAGGGCTGGAGAGTCTCCAAAGCCCATGGAGAGTCAGAAAGACCTGGTTCTAAGTCCTGGCCCCACCTTTCACCAGCACTGTGGCCTTGGGCAAGTTTCTGAGCCCTGGTTTCCCTGTCTGTGAAATGGGGATAATAATGGGTCTTGCCCTCATAGGTTTGTTGGAAGGATGAAAGGAGATGATCCCCTTGAAATGTTTAACACATTAACAGTGTGTGGCCTGGTACACACTGAATGCATGATGTATGTTGAAGGAATTTTGAGTCCTTAAAAGGGTTAAATCTATTTTAATTTAAAACCTATAATGATACATTTACCACATTTATTCAACAAATAAATATGAGACCATATTATCAGAGATTTTATGTGTAAAGTTTTGGTTTTCCTGCATTCTTTTAAGAAATGAGATCACTAAATTTTACATGTTTACTCTGTTCGGTGCTTGATATACCTAATCGGACTGGGTGGTAGTGAATGGATTACCACTGGCCACTTTCAGCATCATTATTATTCTAGAAATAAAGTCCTAACCAGGGAGATTCATTCCACAAAAATCACCTGAGTTTCTCCTCTGTGGCCGGCACTGTTGCTCAATGCCAGGGTATGGAACCTTGCCGCATGGAACCCAGGGGTGGTAGCCGATCACCCACCTTCCCGTGTAGGACGAGGACTTTTTTTTTCTGACAGTGCATTGCCTGGAGGCCTGTGCATTTTCTTGTATAAACCACATTCAAAATGCATAATCTCCTTTCTAGCTTTGACATCTTTAAGGTAGAGGAAGGACACTTGTTGAAGCAGTGTGAGTACAGAATCTTCTGGATTTGTGTTCCCTCTTCCCTGCCCCCTCATTTCTTGCAGTTAATTTTTTCTACACGTAATTCAGCGGTACCCCAAAGTGAACGGGTGGAGAGTCAGTCACCTGGGGTCCTCCAAGGTTGCCAGAGAAAGCAGTTCAATTTGAATTTCAGAGAAACAATGAATAACTTTTAGGAGAAGGATGTTCCAAATGGGACAGGCAGTTCTCTCTTGTTATAAGTCATCGAATGGGATATACTTATACTCCGCAATTATTTACTGTTGCTCTCAATTCATATTTAACTTGATATCCTGTATTTTATGTGCAAAATGTGGCAGCCAGAGATTCCCCGGCCTGCTTGGGGTTTTCATGTTCACTGCGGGGTGCTATTTGCAGTTTCAGGGGGTGCCCTAGGGGAGAACTGGAGTGGCATCTCATCGTGTTGTGGCTTTGGACGCCAGGGTAGGGGCCAGATTAGTAATTAGCTAACTGTGACCTCACCCGTGAGGAATGTGCTCTTGCTAGGTATTAGCGAGAGGTTTAGGCTCTTGGGAGCCATTGTCAGAATCCTGTCAGTGACATCATCAGCTGGAAAAGCCAGCTTCCAGACCTCCGGAAAAAGCTCGAAAGACAGGGCTCCAGTTTTGGTAATAAATGGAAATGGATTTTCACAGGTGGGGTGTGGAGGAATTTGTTACAACAGGAAGCATGATGGAGTCTCCTGCCGCGTGCAGCCCCCAGCCAAGTTTCTGGGTTCTGATGAACAACCAGAAGCTTCTAATGCGGCATATGATTATACTGTTGGCCCGATGCCCTGGAAAAATTGGCTTGTTCTCGGTGCACACTCCAGGAGCTGTAAAAGGGGGTGTCAGGACTGCTTTGTAGCTCTGAGTGGGGCTCTTACATTGGGGAGGAAGGGAGGCTGATGTGGTAAGTTCATTATACTGCTCAGAGTAGTTCTAGAAACTGCATACTTGGTACCATCTGGTCCCTCCTCTTGGGGATGGGGGGAGGGCGCGCTCTGGGCGAAGGGGTCAAGTTGTCTGGATATAGACACTCAAAAAACCCTCTTTTACCTTGCGAGTTGGAAGAAATAGAGCAAACTTTTAAATTTTCTTATTTTTAAAGGCTAATTTATCGTGCATGACTAGGCTATCAGACTGGAAGGGGACCTGACTTAAATTAGGTGCTGAGCGTGGTAAATAAAGCCATTTAATTTTATTTGAAATTTCCTTTAAAACCTCCTGGGAAAAGATGGGCTCCAGGGGTGAGGGTTCTGATCTCAGGGCTGGGTTTTGCAGTTCATGTTTCTCTGGCCTGCTGGAGGTCCTACGTAAGCAGTTACCCAGGGCACTTTGCCCAGCTGAAGTGCTAATGGCAGGCACACTTGACCAGATAGGAAGACTTCCGTTGAGCAAGCGGGAGGCTCAGAGCTCTGTTTCTGAAGGTCTGGCCTCCATCCCATCTGGCTTTCTTGTCTAGTTAGAATTCGGAAGCATTGCTCCTGAGTCTCCAGGTTGGCTCACATAATGGCAAGGCTGGGACAGATCCTCCTGAGCCTCCTTTTCTTCCACATCTCCTCTGGGCTCCACCACCCACTGGTACAGTGGCCCCCGGCAGATAGCAGAGCGTCTTGAAGCCTCTCTTTGGGCAGCTGTGAAGTGGGATGCCATGTGTGCCTGTCATATGTGAAGTGTTGCAGCCTGGGCGCTCAGTTACTTAGGAGGTGGCTGATGTTGACTGGGCCTGGTAGAGGAAGTCATCAAAAGGGTGGAGCCTGAACCATTTTTGAGTACGCCTGGCCATTCATCTTTTGGGATCCTCTCCATCTCTCTGATCCCTCTGTAAAATGGATGTGCCTGGAGTCGCCCCAGGAACGAAGGGCAAAGCCTCTTCAGTGAGCGACTCGTGCAACCCCCTTCTAGTCTGCTGTGTTAGTGTCCATTATTAGTGGATGTTCCTTAAAAAAAGAAAAGTCGAAACACAGTTCTCAAGAGGACCTTTCTGGACCTCTGTTCACCACTGCAGCCCATTTATTCCAAGGGACTGGCAGAATCCTCCTTGTCTTTGTTAGAATGTGGCTTCGTTGCTTGAGACAGGTGGCTCATCACGTCGTAAGAAAGGAGGCTTGACGCCGTAGCTTTGGGTGCTGAGTTCTGACTTCCTGGGTGCACTCACTTTTCTTTCTCCTTCCCCGTTCACCTCTCTTGGGGTCTGTCTGCCTCAGGCCCATTCTCAGTCAAGGAAAAGGTTGGCCTCTTGGGTGGGGGTTTTGGGGCGATCGGATTCATATGGGGTCTGTTGTCGACAGTGATTCTAAACCCTTAGAACCAACGCGAAAGCTTTAAAAATTACTGATACCTGGCCCCACCCTGAAGAAATCCTCATTTTGTTTTCTTTTGGGGAGAGCCACTGCTTTTTTTTTTCTAAGCTTTTCAGATGATTCCAGTGTGTAGCCAGGGTTGAAGCTCAAGTGATTTCTTTCTTTTTTTTTTTTTAAGATTTTATTATTTATTTGACAGAGAGAGAGAGAGAGCACAACCGAGGGAGAGGGAGAGGCAAGCTCCCCACTGAGCAGGGAGCCCGACATGGGTCTTGATCCCAGGACCCGGGGATCATGACCTGAGCTGAAGGTAGATGCTTAACCGACCGAGCCACCCAGGCGCCCCGAAGCTCAAGTGATTTCTCTGAGCAACAGAGGTGTTGAGGCTTGAGAAGAAGGTTGGATATGCTAAGCCTGAGGTGGGACCAAGGTCCTGACCACCACTAACAGCAAAGCAACCCTGGCCTGTCAGCGGGGGAGAGACTCAATTGATTTTACATCCATTTTGCATATAATTTAAATTGATTGTAATGGCACATTTTATAACTCAGAAAAGTAGATGATGATCAGGAAAGAACATTCCGTATATATCAGTACCAACATGAGAGGTGGCTGAGATCCCTTCAAATTAAGAACTTCTTCCAACAGGGGGGTGCCTGGGTGGCTCAGTTGGTTAAGCGACTGCCTTCAGCTCAGGTCCTGATCCTGGAGTCCCAGGATCGAGTCCCACATCGGGCTCCCTGCTAGGCAGGGAGTCTGTTTCTCTCTCTGAACCTCCCTCCTCTCATGCTCTCTATCTCATTCTCTCTCTCAAATAAATAAATAAAAATCTTTAAAAAAAAAAAAAAAAAGAACTTCTTCCAACAGGGCTGCTGGAGTTCCAAAGCCATTTTTGTCACTGTGTTTAAAACAGCCCTAGCCCACTCTTTTGAATTTCCTCCGAGATGCGGCCTCGCCTCCTCCTGCCTGAGGGTGGATCTGATTGTTAACAAAAGCCCAATCATTTGGCACCCAGCCCGGTGAGTAAGGCAGCTGAGTAAGAGGGGAAACGGGGCCTTGGGTCAGAAAAACCAGGATAACGAGTGGCCTGGCTGGATTTTCTTATCTGTTCAGAGAAGCCCCAGAAGCTGCAAAAATTACAGCTTCCAGACTGTTTTGTGTGCAGTGGCCTGACATTCATGGGGGTGGCGGGTTGTCATCAGCTCAGCCAGAATGGCTGCACACAGCTTTATAGCTCCTGGGCTGGCCGGGGCTGCAGGTGTGCACTGACCCACCCCAGTGCTTTCAGTGGTGGTGTGATCTGTGTGTGCGGGGGGAGGTTAGGGAGCACAGCTGTTGTGTGAATGCCACGCCCTTCCTGCCTTGAGATAGACCTATATCGAAGGCTGGTGCAGGAATCCAATGGTCAGCCTGGTGTTCCTGCCCCTGCTAAGTCTGGTTTGTGTGCCTCCTCCACTCCCTGTGTTCCGGAAGTGTATCCGCCAGGAAGCAGCCATTTATGTCTCTCAGCACTGTGCCAAGAGTTCTCCAGTCCTGCCAGGTGTAGGCTCTGTCAACCCATTTTAAACCTTTTTTTTTTTTTTTAAGATGTTATTTATTTATTTGTCAGAGAGAGAGAGAGAGCACAAGCAGGGGGAGCGGCAGGTGGAGGGAGAAGAAGGCTCCCAGCTGAGCAGGGAGCCCGATGCGGGGCTCGATCCCAGGACCCCAGGACCCCAGGACCATGACCTCAGCCGAAGGGAGACGCTACACCGACTGAGCCACCCAGGCGCCCCACTGTCAACCCATTTTACAGATGAGGAAAACCGGAGGTTTCAGGAGGGTGGTATCTTGTGGTAGTGGAATGGGATGTTGACCAAGTGATCGTATTCCTCTGTATTGCAGATTGGAACTGTATCTGGGCCTTTTAATTTTAATCAAGATTCCAGCCCTTAAAAAGATATGATAAACAGGTTTTAGGTAAATCTACTAATTTCAAAAAGAATATTTTTTAAAGACAGTTTGCATTCAGTACTTAGCTCTAATTAAAGTGTATTCATTTCACAAACTTAGTGCTTATTAACCTTAAAGGTGCTCTGCTGGGGACCCTGGGTGGTGCAGTGGGTTAAGCATCTGACTCTTGGTTTCGACTCAGGTCATGAGATCGAGCCCCACATCAGGCATTGTGCTCAGCGTGGAGTCTGCTTGAGATTCTCTCTCCCTCTTGCTCTGCCCCTCCTGCTTCTGCTCTCTCTCGCTCTCACTCTAAAATAAATAAATCTTAAAAAAAAAAAAAAAGTAATAAAGGCACTCTGCTAGGGACATGGTTTTACTTTCAGATATCTTAGAATGAAGGAAAAAAAAGCCAGAGAATGAGTGCACAAGTCACTGTGGCATGCTTTGTAGGAGACGGTTCTTACAGTGCCTCCCAGAGAGGCATGAAGAGCAACACTTTTCATCTGGGGTGTCAGGGAAGGCCTGTGACAAGGGTGGGGTTGGTGAACAGTGGAGTTTAAAAGGGCAGTTCAGGAGACAGGATGTTCTGGCCTGCAGAACCACTTAGACCCAGGAGTGAGAAGGGAATGCAGGAATGTGGGAGCACTTGGAATATCACCTCCTGATTGGCCTCAGTGTTTAGTACTTGCTGAGGCTGGGCCCATCAGTTGTGATGTTGGCCAGGTTATGAAAAACCTCAGAAGGGATGAAGAAAGACTTGGGTTTGACTGCGTAGACCTATCCATGAGCCACATGTGGCTGGCTAAATTTAAATTAATTAAAAAATTAAATAAAAGATACCGTTTAGCACCTTAGTCACACTACCCACATTTCAAGTGCTTAGTAGTATGGCTTGTGGCTGCCAAATTGGATAATGTACATATAAAACATTTCATCATCATAGATAGTTATATTAGACAGTGGTACCAGATCTGGCCCTCTGCCTGTTTTTGTAAATAAAGTTTTACTGAGACACAGGCCACACCCACTCATTTACATATTGCCTGTACCTACTTTCTCACAACAATAGAGTTGAATAGTTGCAACATGGACCATATGACCTGTAAACTCCAAAATACTCACTATTTGGACCTTTACAGAGAATGTTTGCTGACCCCTGCCACAGACCATAGGGAGCAACAGAAGGTGTTCCTGCTGGGAGTAACATAAATGATTGTATTTATGACCTGAGAGGATAACTCAGTGATGGTGGGTAGGCCATATTGGTTGGGAGACCTATTCACAGTGACCCCCCAGGGTCCCCATGAGAGATGACCGACGCCATGTCCTGGCAGGTGCAGTTTCACTGATCTATGGCCCATTTAACAAACATCGATTACTGAAGTCCTTTTATTTCTTGGTTCTAAAAATTCATTAATTGGAGCCAGGATTTTTTTTTTTTTTAAGATTTTACTTTTTAAGTAATCTCTACACTCAACTTAGGGCTCAAACTCACAACCCCAAGATCAGGAGTTGCATGCTTTACTGACTGAGCTAGCCAGCCAGCCTGGAGCCGGGATTCTTAGTGTGTCTTGGACCCCATTGACTCCCTGAAGACTGCACTCTTCTCTTTATGCATAAAATCATGTACATGGGTTTACAAAGGAAACTAGTTATATTGAAATACATTTATCAGAAATAAATTTTTGGATATAGTAATACATGTACATATGTATTTAGATGTTTAATAAGATATAGCAACTAGTCCAATAACTGCCATGATTTTGATGTAGTGACGGGCATGCAGGATATTTTGAGATATTGCCAACACTATAATGTGATGGGAAAAGATCTGATTTTGCTGCTGACAGAACCACAGGTACTGCTGAGACACCTGTGTTTTATGGTGTACATTCATAATGGAACAATATGCTGCCTTTTAGTTAAAGGTTACCAGAGATAACAACTTCACTTTCTTCCTGTTCAAGCTCATAGTCTCCCCCGCCCCCCGACCCGCCTTCCCCTGCAAGAGTCCCTGACGCAGACAGTCCCTCGGAAGGAGGCTGCAATGTCATTGAGGATGGTGGCTTCTCTTGCTAACTGTCCTGGACATTTGGCTTCCTGGTAAGATCATGTGGGAAGTCCCACTTCTGTCTACTTTGTGAGATGGTCTTTAGATACCAGAAAGCATGATGCCAAGGAGAAAGGGAAGGTATCCGAGAAGGCTGGATCTTGAAGGGTGGCTAAGAAAGCCACCTAGTGAGAGGCGGGAAAGGAGGGCATTCCGAATAGGGGGAGCAGCCAGGGGTTCCGCCAGCAGTGAGAGCACAGGCCAGGGCATGCAGAGGGCCAGCCGGCTGGGGACGCCAGCCGTGGGAGCCTTGGGACACTGCTAGGGAGTTCCCACTTCATACCGCGTCCTGGGTGTTTTACGACCTTAGACCCTGAGCCTATCCTATCAAATACAATAAAACACACCCATCTCTTATACTAAAAAAAGGGTGTGTTTTGTGCATGTATTGTTGTAGAATAATTTGAAAGATTAAAAAAAAATACTTTTGCTTTTTTTAATTTATATTTGTGTTCTATTATTTTGCCATGACTCCTTTATTTTACGATTGACTGATTTCTCAGCGATTATAATATGTACTTTGGAATTCTTGGGATGTGAGAAAATGAACCCATAAGTTATTTTCACATGTAATGAAATCTCTGTACATGTCAACCATAGATCGCAATTAGTGAGGAAGACACAATGCTAAATGCAGGCATTTAATAAAACATTTATTAACTTCACTTTCTTTTAATTTTTTTGTTTTGGAACCCATTCCTCCCCCCAGCCCCCCAACTTTCAAATTGTTTTGCATGTCCCTGAGAAGGAGCTATGCCTCAGGGCTATGGGGTGGCCCTGCTGGGGCCCATGGAAAGATTTGGGAAGAGTCAGGAGTTCCTGATCTGTGGCCAGTGAAGGGGGTCTGCCATTAGCCGAGGGCTGCTGGGCTGGGGATCAATTTAGAGGTGGCCAGCAGGACTGGGGGAAGGAAAGGATTTGGTGGGAGAGGGTGGTCAAGGATGAGTCCACTCGGGTTTGGTAGTTGGTTGGCTAAGTGGGTGGTGGTTTGGTAGGTCTGTGGACTACCGGTTATCTGGTCAGCTTGTCTGGTTGATTGTTGGTTAGTAGGTATTGATGAGTGGGTAGTTGTTGGTTGGGTCGTAGTTGGCAGTGGTTCCCCCCACCCCCGCCCCCCTTTGCTTTTCTCCTTTTTACTATGTGATCAGCATCATGCCAGGTACTAGAATCACAATGATGCTAGAGACAGAGCCTGCTCCCTGTCTGTAGAATGTTTGGATTACAGCTGCCTGAATCTCAGATTCAGATGCAGCATGCACAGAAGCTTAGAGAGTGGGTTTAATTAGCACTCAAGCTGTGTGGCTCATTGTTCTATTGGTATGCTTATGAGTATTTCATCCTTACATAGCACTAGGAATGCGACATGGATATGTTTCGGTTATTATATAAATAATTTTTACTAACTTTTACACACCCACACCCCCATTACAGGAAGTTTAGAGCTAAGTGGTCATGGGGTGGAGCTTCTGGAAATTTTCCCCTGTTAAATAATTTGATATTGCAATTGCTTCCATCCGGACAACGCCCCTCTTTCTACTGTATTAAGCGGTGGTCCAAATTACCAGGTTTCGTCTCTGACTCTTCCCACTTGGCAATACATTGTCTGCAGATGAAGATTTTGACATTAGAAGCTCTCAAGCAAACCCAGAAAGGAGGAGGCTGCTTTTGGCCTGGATCCCTCTAAATCATGACCCATGTTTAAGAATTACAGTTTGCACTGGAACAATAAGGTGTTTCTTAGTGTGTTTTTTAAGTGAGTTGGTTATCACCAGAATTTCATAAACATCGTGGTTAAGGGGTGTGCTTCCCTTTAGCCCCCTTCACTAGACGTGCTGTTTTGAGAACCTGCTTTTATTACCCTTTATCTGCAGAATTCACTGATTCCAAGTAACAAGGTTCTAGATTCGTAATCACTGCCACCGAAATAGTTGTAGATCAGAGAAAGCCTCAATAACTTATTTCCTGTCATCTTCTTTTGTGCCTTTTGCCTGTCTCCCTCACCCCACATCTACCAGTTTTATAAAACATAATCTCCAAACCTATGGGAGTGTTCAGGAAAAGGGTTTGTAGAAGATCTAAAGTGCAATTTAAGGTATAATTACCCGAAGTATCTTCTGGACACTATTAGAGTCCTTTGAGAGCATATTTAAAAAAGTTCCTTAATCCAGTGAAGTTGGGAAATGCTGTGGGGACCCTAGTGCTCTCAGAGATTGTCAGTGTGCGTTTGCATATTAAAGGCTCTGAGAAGTCCTGCAGCAGTTCAGAATTGTTCAGTTCCATATAACCCCAGCTTATTTGACCACAGGAGCAGTTTGTCCTGGAAAAACAGCTAATGTCTAGTGCAGTCTTTTCGAAGCTAGGGTACACAAGATGATAGTAGGTGTTACACAACCCTCATTTATAAATTGTAACTGTTATGTATTTTCACATGTAGTGTAAAAATAAAGTGACTGGGGCATCATTCATGTATATGTGTGTGTATAATTTATATTTTACGTGTGTGTGTTTATACACACATAAATAAACTAGGCTGAGGGAAGAAGAAAATGTGAATTGATTTAAGGAAAACAACCCCTGGTAAATGGTCTAAGTTAGGACCAGGTTTGTGAATGTGGCCGGAGGGACAAATCTTCCTCAAGGCCAAGTTTAGCAGAGCTGATGTTTTGCTGAGCCAGGAAGTGGCTTCCGGCTCAAGTGCAGGATACTTTAGATAACGAAGTGGTACTGAAGACGCTTGGCCGAGGGCCGTGTGTCTTTAGTCACTGGAGCTGAGGCTAGGGTGGGGCTTTGGATATTCGGTGTGTGTCACTCGCTTGTGCCTCAGGGATGTTGGAACTTGTTCCCATTTTAGCAGAGAAGCTGACCTGCTCTGTGCCTGGGCTGTTTATTTTACTGCCGGGGCCGATTATCGTGGGACAGAGTTCAGGGGCACAGCGATAAATCTCTTTTAGGAGGATGGTGTAACCCTCAGCGTTGACTTCCTCCTCAGCTTTTGCCAGTTTAGAAAGCCTTTGTAATAGTATTATGTCTGTGTATGAGCCTCTTCCCTTGCAGCCCCATCCTGGTCTCCAGGTGGAACGGTCAACAGCGGATTCTGGAGCTGGATGGCCTAAATTCAAATCCCACTCCACCACTTATGAGCTGTGTTACTTTGGGCTCCATTTATCTGCTTCTCAGTTTTTTAATCTGGAAAATAGGACTAACAGGGGTCCCTCCCAAAGCAGCAATGAGAATCCAGTGGGGTCATTGCACTGGGCCAGGGCCCTCAGTCTTCACATATAACTGAGCGCTGGGCCTGTGTGTCACGGGAAGGACACTCTCAGGGTGCCAGGGAACAAGGTAGGAAGGGATCAGGAAGGTGGATAGTTGATTTTTTTGTTTGTTTGTTTGGCTTGATAAGCATGCCCAGAGGCAACCAGACCATCTTCTCACAAGGTAATCTTGAACATCTTCCACTCCTCTGGCAAGCTGTTTAGAAATGGCAGAGGCCATCTCCTGAGGCAGGGAGACCATTTGTCCAGGAGAGTGTGTGTGGCGGAGGACCAGGAAGGCATTTGGATGGCCCCTGTGTGACAACTGAGCAGAAGCGGTCACCAGGACATCCGCCCCATCCTGCAAGGCCTCCATGGATATGTTTCCTTGTTGACGGGACATCAAACATGGTGAGAATCATATGCAGTGTAAAAAGATGACTCCCTCCCTTGCACTCCCCCCACCCGCATTCCCTATTCCTCTACCCAGAAACAAATGCAGTTGGTGAACAGTGTCTTGTCTTTTCTAGAGGTATTCTGTGCATATCTGATCGCAATGATGCCATTCCCTGGCCACCCTGTTACTCATATGCGAACCTACTGCACACATCGCTTTCATAATTTGATAAAACCTGTCAGTTTTCCCACATCAGTGCCTCTAGATGCCAACAGGCAGTTTTGTTCAATGAAGAGTTCTGTCACGTATACTGTTTCTTTCTTTTGGGAGGTGTGTGTCACAATTTATTATAAAAGTAACACATGTAACTTAAACTGAGAAAAGAAATTCAGACAACATGGGAGCATGTCACAACAAAAAAAGAGAAAGCTCATCTTTTGCAATCACCCCAAGTCTTCCCAGGGAGAGCCAGTGAACACAGTTGGGTGTGCATGCTTCCAGAACAGAATTGCACGTTCTATACGTTACTACAAATGGTCCTGTTCCCTTAATATATCACGAAGGCCTGTCCCTATTGGAACAAACATATCTTTCTCATTCTTTCACAGAGGACTGTTATTCTCTTGCTTGAATGTTCTGTAAAGTTTCTTTAACCATTTATTCACAGGGAGGCATTTACCTTGTTTTCAGTTTTGCTCCCTCATTATATGATGGTAACGCTTTCAAATGGTTAAAGATCACTTCAGTATCCAAAGCTCCCCCTCCCCCATTAGAGAAAGGAATCCTGTTAGGGAACTTTCTTGAATACTTTGTGCTTCACATTGAATTTATTGACCTTGCATTTAATTTTCTGTCAACAGTGGCCCGGGCTGGCCCCTGCAGACTGCTCAGGAATCTGCTGGAGGAGTTGGGGTGGCCTGCAGATTTTAGCAAACTGCCAGTTCATTCAGGCAGCTCACTGAGCAGAGAACATCTTGATTCTATCAGCTTTAATCCCGGGTCCCTGATGGGGGCTGGCGCTTATGGTCGTAAGCAGATGGAATGCTCGCCTGGTTTGGAAGGCACAGTTCTGGGGTCTTTGGCTCTGAGCAGTCTTGAACCAGAATTGAATGGCATTGAATCTTTCATGATATTAATGGGGCACTGTGAGTCCTTGAACTTGTGGGTATTTATAATGTTGCAGTAATAATAATAGTAGCTGTCCTGGTCTCTGCTGATATGGTGGGTCCCTCAAAAGGCAGAACACTACCTGATTTACTGTATTATCTGACAAGCGCTTGAGAGGGTGAGTTCAGTTCTGACTCTCAGCTTCCAGGTGACCCACTGCAGTCCCACGGTCACTCACTAGCCAGGCTTGGGAGGGAAACCAGGCTTCTCTGAACCCTGACTGCCCCCATGACTGACCAACTCTGTGTCCCTGGCCTCTGGGTTACTTGGCTACCAATTATTTTAGCAAGGGAGCTCCCCTTTGTCTGAGTGGCTTCAGTGCTGTCCCCACACCCATGCTCTTTATCCGGGGATGTTGGTGGCATGGAGTTCCTCCCACAGGGAGGAGCCCGGTGTCTGGGCTGAGTGGGCTCTGTTGTGGCTGGGTGGCACATGTGTCCGGAGGTCTCCTCATGTAATTCTGGGTTGAAGATTCAAATTTGGGCATACAAATTCAACAGTGGGAAAACTGTCTGAAAAGTGTCCATACAGGTAAAGCTCCTCCCAGTATCTGTCCTTTGAGAATTTCTTTTCTTCCAGCCTCATCCTTTTTCTTTAGTAATGATGGGAGCCAGTGGTTATAAATTATTTGGAATTTCCCTCAGCTTGGTTCCTACTCAAGACTTTAAATTGGGAGTTTTGTTCTTTTTATGACTTCACAATCTTTGGGCAGGCTGCCATTTCTAGAACAGGCTTATATGAGTTGTAACATGAGGTGAGCTACGGGGGTGGGGGGGGTGAGGGGGGATGCAAACTGATTTCTGCCCTTTCAAACCAAGGAAACAACCTTGATCTTTTTTGTAACAAGGCTCAACTTCTACATGTTTGCATCAGCATTATTTTTTACCTTTTACTGTTAATTATAAAAGGAAAAAAAAAAAACCGACCCCAGGAAACGTAGCTTAGCATGAGAGACAAAAGGCAAAAAAGAGAACATTTTTTCCTTTTTTTCCTTAAAAGGTCTTCAATGTCTTGCCTTGGGGCAAGGTTGCAGGGGTGGGGTGCTGGATGGTTTTCATTATAATAATGTTGTCATCTCTTTGTGGAGTATTTTAAGGCCAATTTAACTTATTGTCTTACATAAAAATATAATTTGTAGCCAGCACAGGTCCTGGCATTCAGTAGGCAGGAAGTATTTGTTGGGTACGAGAACAGATGAATAGAACAAATTGAGCTTTCACGTATGGAAGTGACCCTAATTTCTCTTTTCCAGGGAAACTACAATTGAATAGGTTTGGGAGAAATGAGGGCAGAGCTGTGTCTTCTGCCATCCTCCCCAACTTCCCATGCTGAGCAGTAGGGCATGCATGGCAGACCTCCCAGATGCTGGGACATTGGAATCCCCAGTTCCTAGGGTGTAGTAGGGGCTGAGTCATGACTGAGACACGGGGACTAAAGTAATCCGTCTGACTCCTGCTCGCACTGCTCAGGCCTGGTGCTGTCACTTTTTGTGCTGTGCTGTCTGTCCACATTTTTCTGCCAGAACCTTGACAGTTTAGCGACCGTGGGAATGACTGGGGCAATTCACGGTCAGAGGCCCTGCCTGGGTTTCACCTCCCAAGCACACTGCTAACTGGCCATGGGTCCCGAGGGTGTGTCCCTTCCTGGCACTCAGTCTCATTATCTGTGAAATGTGTGTCCTATTGTGCTCACAGAATACAGCGGTTGTGACATAATGTGCATTCAGAGAAGTAGGGAGGTTTGGGCTCGGACAGCAGAGAGAACTGGGTTTATTTTATTTTATTTTTAAAAATTTTTGTGTGTTTGTAATCTTTTTTTTTTTGTTAATGTATAACGTATTACTTGTTTCAGGGGTACAGGTCTGTGATTCATCAGTCTTACATAATTCACAGTGCTCACCATAGCACATACTCTCCCCAGTGTCCGAGAACTGGGTTTAAATTAGGTTCTCCCTCTGTGTTACTTTTGTCCAGTGCCCCTATGGACCTCTGTCATCTCATCTGTAACATGAGATTAACCATAAAAGCGACCCTCATCGGGTCACAGGGAGGGTTATGAGAGGTGATGCATGTGGCACAGGGCCAGGCCCAGGGGGCGGGTCTGGAAGAGAGGGAGCTGCTGTTAGAGTGTAGCTGCTATTGATGTCAAGAGGAGAGGGGCTTAGGAGTCTTTCCCAGCATGGTTCCTCCTGCCCTCGCGCTCTTTCTCAAAGGGTTACCCTATGGGCTGGGCTTGTGTGCACAGGGTGGGGCCGTGAGCTGCGTTTCAGGTGAGGGGGTCTTGCCACGTGACAGACTGAGCTGGGGGACTGTGTTTCAGGTGAGCCTGAGCTGGAGTCAAAAGGTGACCAAGACCTCCGTTCACAGCGAGCGTTTATTATTTCAGCTGGGCATGTTCTCCCAGTCGTGGTGGCTGGAGGCGATGAGTGAGGGCCATGCTGAGAACTTCTGAGCTCACACTGGGGTTTCCTGGTGCCTGCCAGTGGCTGGACTCTGGGCTCCTCCTGTCCCTGCTCAGGCTCAGAGGTCCCTGGGGCCCTCATCCTACCACTCACTCAGGAGGCCTGTGGCTTCGAGATCAAAAACCTAGTGTAGAATACATTGCTTTGACCATTTTGGAGTATCTTTCCTACAAGGCTAGAATCCTTGTTCTAACTTTTTAAGGCTACCCCAATAATACTAGTTGGAAGGGACTTAGTAAGTTCTAGGCCTGTTCATATACCTATCATTTAGTCCAGTGTGACTTTGTCGCTGGATAGAAAGTTATTCCCAGAAGCGATAAGAACTTTCTGAAAGTGGCATTTGGAAGCCCACTCGGTGATGCAAATGCACCTTTTAAATAAAGAATGTCTCTTAACCAGAAAATCCAGTGTTTGGGAAAAATTAGGAAGCAGGACAGCACCATTGTATCTGTGATCTGAATGTCCACCAAAAACTCTGTACCAAAATAAAAATAAGGTATTTATGAAATAATTTGTTCCAATTATTCCAGGCAAAAGTTGTCCAGCAAGTGAGAGAAAACAGAAGGAATAGTTGGCAAAGCAGGAAATTTGAAGTCTGAGGTTATGCATAAGGAATGTGTTATGGGCCTAGTAGAAATCTCAAATCTGGGGTCTGGCAATGTTTACTCAATTCTATTGCAGAGAAATCCCAGCCACTACTCCCCATGCTGTGCCCAGGGCAGGCATGGCTTATCTGCTCAATTCTACCTCGCCAAGCCTCCATTCCCTGTGCCTGTTCATGGCAGACATTGGTTATTGATTTTCTTGCCTGCTGACCCCAGATAGGGCCTCGATCTTTCTCAACACACTGAAAGGGTCTACACCTCATATGCCAATGCCATTTGCCACCCCTGGTCTATCGTGTCATCTTTTGAAAAATCACTAACATAAAAAGGCCTTGCACATGGATCTTTATTAACTGAACCCTGACATAGTGAGGTGTAAAAGTTAACTGAGACAGCTCCTTTGTCATCCTTGAGAGTTCCTGAGTAAGAAAAAGGATCAGAAATCCAGCCGACCTGGGTGCCCCAATCCACCCTTATTTTATTGTGGTCTGTATTTTATCTTGCCAATAGAAATAGGCCCATGTGACTTCAGGACTTCAAGGCCCAGAACATCCTCTTGTTACAGTTAAACTGCAGTAACAAAGAGAGAAAAATTAAAAAACAAAACAAGGGGCGCCTGGGTGGCTCAGTTGGTTAAGCGACTGCCTTCGGCTCAGGTTATGATCTCAGGGTCCTGGGATCGAGCCCTGCATCGGGCTCCCTGCTCGGCGGGAAGCCTGCTTCTCCCTCTCCGACTCCCCCTGCTTGTGTTCCCTCTCTTGCTGTCTCTCTCCCTGTCAAATAAATAAATACAATCTTTTAAAAAATAAAAATTAAAAAAAAAATAAAAAAACAAATACAGTGACTTTTTTCAGTCTTTAAGTTGTCAGGGCACCCTATTCTGGGACCCAGGTTCCTTCTGTCACCTTGCCTGGCCTCCCCTCAGGCAGGTCAGAGCTAAGTGACCGTCATGTCAGGGGCTCTGGCTGCAGGAGGGAGCGCTTGGAGGCACCTTGCCCCCCCACCCCGCAACCCCTGCACCCTCCCCCCTTCCCCGCCACCACCCAGGGCCCTGAAGTGATAGCACACTTCCTCTGCTCACCATCCATTGGCGAAGCAGCCATGCCGCTGAGCTGCAAGGGAGGCTGGGAAGGGCCATCCAGCAGGAAGCTGCATGCCTGGGGAAAGGGGAGGAAGGGTTTTAGTGGCCTTCACCGCAGTACCCCTCAATCATCAGCAGTGTGAGTCACCTGGTTGTAAGTCTGTCTAGCCTTTGGATGGGTTCAGGCCCTAGATGAAGCCCTGAGCAGGAGAGAAGCCAGCCTGGCCCCTTCGTAGTCCTGCCAAGGTACATAGTCTGTCATCTGCTGTACGGATGGAAGGACCGTCACACTCTCAGAAATGCACTCCGCTTCTGGGCAGCGGACTGAGATGGTCCTCCTCATCGTGGCCTCAGGGACAGGTGGCAGCTGAGAAACTGAGGACAGTGGCGAACTGCCTTCTTTTAGTCGAGGTGTCCCCTTGTTTGCACAGCTGAGGCCAACAATTCAGCCGCAGTTTATTGAGGCTGGGAAAGAAGGCAGGTTGGGGAGAAGCCATAAAGCTAGCCTGGGAGGCCAATGAGCCCCAGTTCCACCACCTGGGTCCTGGGCCCAGGTGACCTGAGCGCTGCAGTGTGGGGTTCCCTTGGGGGCAGCCCTGCACAGGAGGCCGCTTTGGTTGGCTCACCCAAGCAGTGAAGGCTGACAGGAAACCCCACTGCAAACGTGGGGGTCACCGCTTTTAATGGCTAAGCCTTCACTTTTCCCTTCTGACCTTGTTCTTTTTGTCTCAAGGTTGATAAAAGCATATTGAAGTCAGTGGTGGTAAGAATAATAGTAATAATACTAGCATTTAATGACAGCTGAGTGTTGGGGGGCGGGCTCTGAGTGCTGGAGATGTGTTATCACATGCAGGCTGCCCAGTGGTTCTGCACTCCTGCTCCAACATTATCCCCAGTTTCCAGGGAAAGTCACTGCAGCACGCTGGGATCGGGTCACTTGGCCAGGGCTCTACAGCTAGTGTGGTGGTGCTGAGCCCACCCCTGTGGAGCCTTAGTGACACCCCCCGCCGTCTTCCCGTGCCACATGTTCTGTTGACTGCTGGGGGTGCAGAGTGGGCACCATCCGGAGCAGGTTGGCATTCTGTTTGAAAGGCTGTGTGTGGACTTTTGCATCCACTCAGTGAGAGGCCGCTCTTTGTCTCAGCACCAGAGAGGAAAGGCCGGGGAGCCGTGCATGGGGAAGTCTGTCCCCCAAAGAGCCAAGTGTCCATGCTTAGGGGAGCAGAACAGCCTGTTCCTGCCTTTCTGGAGCCGATGCTTTGAGCAGAGGAGGCAGACGCAGCAGGTGATTATCTCGGCGTGGCCGTAGTCCCACCGGAAAAGGGCACATTTCACCAGGGGACCTATTCTGGTGTTGCAGAGTTGGATATAGAAGAGGCATTAACCAGGTCAAGAGAGGTGGGGAGAGAGTTCCAGGCTAAGCCAGCGGAGGCCAGAGATCAAGGTTAAGCCCTGGGCGGTGTGACGTTGGGAAGTCAAGAAGAGGCCAGACCCCGGGCTCTTGTGGGCTGCTTTTATACTGTGTTCTCTTTCAGGGAGGTCTGATAAATGATCAGTAGTTGGGTTCCTGGGTGGTTCTTGGTTTCTGTCTGAGGATCTTAGGCTGTATGGGTCTCCCTAAAGCACTCAGCACAGAAGTGACCCCTGGCGCCGACCACACATGTCCTGGGTTCACTGCAGTGTGCGGGTCAGCCTCCTCCCAGAACAGGAGATCAGGACCTCAGAGTCCTAATGAAATTGCTTTGCTCAGAGAAGTGACACATGGAACATCTCATTCTCCTCTTAATTCACAAAGAATTGTCTTTCTTTTCTTATCGGCAAACCTGGGATTATAGCTTCTGGGCTTCTGGCTCTGGGGAAGTGTGTTGGGCACGTAGCAGGTATTCAGGTATGAGGTGAATGAGTAAGAAAGGGGAGGCAGGTAATATTCAGCGCCTACCTTGTACTCGGCATTGCTCTCAACTCTTGGTGTTCTGTAACTCACCTACTCCTTACCAACAGCCCCCTGAATGTGTTGACTGTGATCATTTCCATTTGGTAAACAAGGAAACAGAAAGCCCAGAGAGGATGGATGGATTGTTCAAAGTGACATGTCTAGTTGAGCTGCCGGTTCTAGAGCCTGTAGTTGAAACCGTTGTGCCCCACTGCCGCTCAGAGGGTAATAGAGATGAGAGGGTGGGGAACAGAGTGTGTGGCAGACTCCTCTCCAGATGGCCAAATCGTAGTTGGAGCATGGCCTGGGTGCTTTTCCCCGAGCATACGAGAAGGAGGTTTTCTGAAACTTCTACGTCTCCTTGATGCCTGTAGCCCCGTGTTGGCTGTTTCTCACCTAGCAGTGAGCTGCTGCATTGTGGCTAATGGATGACCTGTTGTTCTTACCCAGGAGAGCAGAACTGTGGGATGGTGTTCGCTCAGGCCCCTCCTCCCGGCCCCCCACCACGCCGCCCTCAGTAATATGAGGGGAGGTCTGCACAGTAAATGGTGGGCACGCAGGCGGTTGCATGGATCCTGCCCTCCTAATAGGAGAGAGGGAAAGATCACCATCTCCCTTCCTTGGAGGAACTTGTCTACACAGTAGATGTTTCCATGATGCTTCCAAAGATTGCCTAAAAATAGCCGGTTTCCTCCCCCGTAAATGTTGCCCATTCCCGGTTGCTGCTCAGGGATTCCTGGGGAACCAGTATACAGAAGTGACGTGAAAACATTCCATCCTGGAATTTGCAGTAGCTCAAATTAACTTTCTAGCTATTAAAAAAAAAAAAAAAGGCTATGGCCCTCACTTGGAAGCATCGCTGGGTGATTTTAAGTAGTTCCAGAGGGGGTGTGTGGTTTGCGGGTCAGCGCTGTCCGGAGCCAGGCCCAGTTCCATGGGAATTGGGATTGGTTGGCTCTGGGGAGGAGAGACCTGTGGCCAGATTCCAACCCACCGACAATGTAAGCAGATTCTAGGAGGTCCAGCAGGCATGGAGGGTGTTGGCTTATTTTATTCCAGAAAGAGGCTCTCAAGGAGGTGGAATCCTGCCAGAGAGGCTTCCAGCTGACCTGGCCGTTTCTCCTGTTACATTTCTGTTCCCTGTTTATACTCGACATAAACATCACAGAGCACACTCACATTTGAAAACCCCGTAGTCGGCTTTGATGGTCAGACATCGACGTTGTGATGCTCTGTAGCATTTCATTTTCAAGGCACTGGGAGTCTCCTGTTTCATGTGGGTGGGAAAGGGGGAGACCTTTTTGGGCAAGCTGCCATCTTTTTATTGTTCCAAGAGTTCGGTAAAGCATTTGAACCTTCACCTGTCAAAATCACTTTTGGAGCAAGGACTGTTCTTTCTCCAGCTTCTTAGAATAGCAGAACAAAAGTATCGTTTATCCCAATGAGACCTTAATGGGGGCTTTCCCGTTTGGACACCCACCTTGAATTCATTGGAAACAGAAGTTTTGGGCATTGTGTTTTTCATACATTTGGCTCAGATTTTTACTGGGTCATATTTCCCCCCCAAATCTTTTTCAAAAAAGACTCCTTTCTCATTCCTTTAGACCAACATGTGTAAGCTGGGTAAAAATAGAGCAAACTGGTTTCATGTTTTGATTTATGGATCAGATCTGCAAGTTTGCATTTGAAAAGCATTTAACACATAAATCAGGAAAGTTGAACTTTGCAGTCTGGTGCTTGTGGCTGGATGAGACGTTGTGTCCCGTTCAGATCCTGCCTGGTGCAAGACCAGACCCTCCGTGGTCCACCACTGGTACCCTGACTAATGATAAGCGTACACATACTTTCCGTCCTTCCTGCCCCCTCCTCCCGCCCTTCTGAGGACTTGTTCTTCTCCCTGTGGTTTGAATAAAGGAAATTGGCATGGAAAATTGTTTGACCTGGAATTTCTTACGATTGGTAGATAGTAACTCAGTAATTAGTAGCACTTCAAAGACAACCTTATAACAGGACATCTAATCACAAAAATTCCGTCACGGTCAAGGGCTGTCACCTAGAGAAACATACATACGGTCTGATGGGATGAATTCCTCGGATGTCCCAAGTTCTGTGCATGGTCAAGTGTTTTGTGCAGCTGATTGCTGCTTCATTGACCACAGGACCTCAGAAACAGAGGTGGCTTCATGGTACTACAATACAGAACCCTGCCCTGAGAAGGCTTCTGTGCTTGGTTTAATGCTCTGCTGCTGCTGTCCTGAAATCCGTAGTACTTTTTGGACAAGGAGTCTTGTATTTTCATTTGTTGCTGGGCCCCGTGAGTTACATGGACTGTCCTGCTTCAAAGTTATTCTTTATACAATTCATTACATAGAAAATCTTTGGGCACCTTAACTTTGAGGATTGCTCAAATCTAGAGTGTCTTAGCAGCCAGTTCATGATAATCTTTACTCTGCATAGTTTTACATGATCAAGCTTTATTATGACTAAATCTGCAATCATAAAGGTACCTTTGGTTTTTGTGGGTTTGGGTGTGCCCTGTTAAGAAGATCTTTTCTTTTTTTTTTTTTTAAAGATTTTATTTATTTGCGAGAGAGAGAATGAGAGACAGAGAGCATGAGAGGGAGGAGGGTCAGAGGGAGAAGCAGACTCCCGGCTTAGCAGGAAGCCTGATGTGGGACTCAATCCCGGGACTCCAGGATCATGACCTGAGCCGAAGGCGGTCACTTAGCCAACTGAGCCACCCAGGCGCCCAAGAAGATCTTTTCTTATAAGAGGACTAACAATAAACAGGTTAATTAAAAAAAAAAAAAGAAAGAAAAGCCTCCACCCTTTCGGTTTTAAGTGGCATTCCATTTATTGCTTATTAGCATGTGTGTATATTTCTCATGTGGTTGTAGTTGGGTTTCATTAAGTGCAATCCTGCATGTGTTTAACTGACATTCAGGTGGTTTGTGGTGGATGGGTGGGTGGGACACGGTAAAGGGAGCTCCAAGATGGCAGAGGCTCAGTTACTCCCTAGCAGGTGCTCGTAATCCTGGAATGGGGGCTCAGAGGCTTGGTTTTTGTCTTGAGTGGGTCCTGGCACAGTCACACACATGCTGGTGGGAGCAAAGTGCCACCAGCTGTTGGATCTGGCCCTTGACTTAGGAGCCAGGGGTTGTCCCACAGGAGGATGGGATGAAGGGTCTTCCCATCAAAGGGAATACAGAACACATGGAGAGGTCCAAGGGGTTCAAAGCAGGATGTGGTCCAGGAATGAGGAGTCTCTGAGTCTGCAGTGTGAACTATGGCAGGAGGAGGTGACAAGTGTTAAAAAGCAGGCTGGCTTTGGGGGTTCTGAGGGTGCTGTATGTCTAAGGAGTTGGACTGTGGGCATTCGGGACCATTGGTGACTTTGGAAGCACAGAGGTACTGACCAGAAAGATAGTTCTTATTTTGTAAGATTTTATTTATTTATTTGTCAGAGAGAGAGAGCACAAGTAGGGGGAGCAGTAGGGAGAGGGAGAAGCAGGCTCCCCGCTGAGCAAGGAGCCCAATGTGGGGCTTGATCCCAGGACCCTAGGATCATGACCTAAGCTGAAGGCAGATGCTTAACCGACTTTGCCACCCAGGCGTCCCATGACCAGAAAGATAGTTCTAAGGTTATGTGAGCAGGGTTCAGCTTCATGGCTGTTGAGCACTCTGGGGTGGGGGGGGCACATATTTACTGGGAAGGTGGAGAAAAGGATTTGCCAAGAGATGTAGGTAGAGAGGGAATTGACGTGTTGTAGAAACGACAACCTGGGGTTTGAAGGAGCAGTCCAAGATGGCTCTGACATTTTCAGTTTGGGGTCCTGGTAGAATGGGGGGGTTCAACAGGGGAGGTTGGTGGGGAGAGGGTGGAGTAAGCTGAGGGGGTGGTGGGTGAATAGATAGGGGAAGTGTATGGGAGGAGGTAGAGGGGAGAGAGAGGGAGAGAGAGATGGGGGTAGATAGGAAGGGAAGTATGGGGGGGAGAGATGGGGGATAGATAGCAGGGGAAGAATGGGGGGAGGCAGAGGGAGAGAGAAAGTGAGATGGGATAGATAGGGGAAGTGTGGGGGGGTAGAGGAGGAGAGAATGAGATAGAGAGGAGATTTTGTTGATAATGTTTGGATTTTGATGGATGTAGGTAGAGGTTGGAAAGAGGACAGAGGGCCACAGAGAAGCCAAGGGAGTAGAAGGTAGAAACCAGCAGGAGTGAGATTCCTAGAAGATCCCTGGAAGGGGCCTGGGTTTGCATGATCTGTTAAGCTGGGAGTAGACTAGAAAGGAGCCATAACCTTGGGTCAGTCACTTTTGCTCCTGGCAACAGAGACTTTCTCTGGCTGGATTAGCTTAACTATTAGGGTTTTATCTTACCAGTGACTAACTTGTGAGAAGAACAGAGATGAAAATGATTGATAACACTCAGTGATGATGAGATTGGAGGGGAAACTGGCCTCTTAAACCTGTAGATGGGAGTGTAAACAGAAACAACTTTTTATAGGGAAAAGATATCTAGGACATAACAATTAGTGAAAAAAAAATTTCAAGACCCATTGTATAGTATGATATAAATTCAGGGCAGCAAACACATACACATATATATATGCACGTATAACCTGGTAGATCACATACTATCAAGTTAGCAGGTGGTTGTCTCTGGAATTCAGCTGCCCCTTTTTGTATTTCTGAAATGATTTCTTTCTTTTTCTTTTTTTTTAAAGATTTTATTTATTCATTTATTTGAGTGAGTGAGAGAGAGAGAGAGCACATGAGAGGCAGGAAGGTCAGAGGGAGAAGCAGACTCCCCCCCGAGCAGGGAGCCCGATGCGGGACTCGATCCCGGGACTCCAGGATCATGACCTGAGCCGAAGGCAGTCGCCCAACCAACTGAGCCACCCAGGAGCCCCTGAAATGATTTCTTTAAAATTTAAAAGCTCTTTTTATTATGGGAAATTTCAAACATATATAAAAGAGATAAAAGTCTAGTGCATTTTCATGTACTCATGATCTAATGACACTGGTAAACATTTTGGAAACTTGTTTCATCTATTCTCATCCTCAAGTATTCTGAAGCAAATTCTAACATTACATCCTTTTACTCTGAAATGGTTCTGTGTGGTTCTCTAACAGATGAGGATTCATTAACAACCCAGAGGAATGTGCCAGCTCAAGCCTGTGCCTCTCTCCCCAGATAGCAAAGCCATCGTGGATGGGAACCTGAAGCTCATCTTGGGCCTGGTGTGGACACTGATCCTCCACTACTCCATCTCCATGCCCGTGTGGGAGGATGAAGGGGATGATGATGCCAAGAAGCAGACGCCAAAGCAGAGGCTGCTGGGATGGATTCAGAACAAGATCCCTTACTTGCCCATCACCAACTTTAACCAGAACTGGCAAGATGGCAAGGCTCTGGGGGCCTTGGTAGACAGCTGTGCTCCAGGTAAGTGTCCATGGCTGCCTAAGCCATCTCTTCGGATGGGGGTTTGTGGATCCCAAGCCTCTTGGCTTTCCAATGGACAAGCTGGGTTTGCTGGGATTGGTGTATTCTCCTGGTTTTAGCCCACTGTAAGAGCAAAGGGAACTAAAAATGGTTCTGTTTACCTTCTAGGTGTATCCATTGACTTTTTGAACATTGAACTCAGTTATTTACGCAAATTCCCGGTGAAGCCCGTAGTTCTTGGAGCAGGCCCTGGTTTAGCTTTCAGACTCCAAAGTCTTGCTTCTTCCCACAGTTGGTGCCTGGTTTCCCATTGACTTCAGCAGAAACACATGGCCCTGTTAGTTGACTTGGCATGAAAATTGAAAAACTTCCATTGAGTGGAAAGTACCCATTTTTATCGACCGCTGGGTTGACTATATATGGCTTTCTCCACCCTTTTCTTTCTGCATTGCTATGAAATAGTGTTTGGTCAGGATCCAGTTGGAGGTTTTTCTACCCTTTTCTGAGTGGTTGAGTGTATACCAAGGTAGTAATTATCCTCACTGGAGGGTTTAGATTGATGAGTAGAGCTTGCTGGTACATACTCAGTAGAAAAACCAGAGTCCATGTTTATATGCACCCCCAAAATTGTTTCTAATAAAAAATTTACTCTAATAATCATATTTTCCATTTACGAATACTCACATTCGTTTTTAGTAAGCAAATGGTTCTCACCATGCTGCAAACAGAGCTGGCTAGTCTGTATTGAATAAGAAGGGAGGACTGACTCCAGGCTTCATTCTTCCTTGAGAGCCTATCAGCTAGTGTTATCCAGAACTAACTCAGAGCTCAGCATTAGTTAATTTCCCGGCACCTTCTTCCTTGCTTCCACCTACAGACACATTTTAAGATACCTCTTTACCAGTTTGAACCTGTGGATGTTTACTTCAGTCCTATACTTCTTGTGCTTACAAAGGTTTTTAAGATGATTCTAGGTTTGGGCTTTTGGGCATGTGGATTTTTCAATTATACAGATGCTAGCATAGTCTTTTTAGGTGTATCTAGGAACTGGATTGTGATATTGTGACTTAGAGTAAGAAGTACATATTTGGTCTTTGTCCCTTTCCTGGCACAGAGCTCTAAAAACCGTTGGAATTTCTTAAGTGGTAAGAGCCATGATAATGGTTCCTTTCAACCGCACCTGAGTTTATGTTAATGAGGTAACTTTTGGACAGCCCCTAAGCATGGGGGTAGGGCCAGGAGAACCAACCATGTGATTAGAGGGTTGGAACTTTTAGCCCTATCTCCTGACCTCCAGGGAAAGGACAGGGGCTGGAGGTTGAGTTAATCACTAATGGCCAGTGATTTAATCAAATCGTGCCTACTTCACATAATGAAACCTCCATAAAATTTCTCGAACTACAAATTTTGGGGAGCTTTCAGGTCAGTAAGCACATGGAGGTGCGAGGAGGATGGCACACCCCAAGGGGATGGATGCTCCATACCCCTTCTCCCATACCTTGCCATGTGCATCTCTTTCATCTGGTTGTTCTTGAGTTGTATCCTTTTATAATAAATTGGTAATCTAGCAATTAAACTGTTTTCCTGAGTTCGGTGAGCCACTCTAGTATATGAATTGAAGAAGAGTTGTGGGAACCTCCAATTTATAGCTGGTCTGTTAGAAGCCCAGGTGACAACCTGGACTTGCAGGTGACATCCAAAGTGGAGGAAGGGGGCATTCTTATGGGACTGAGCCCTTCACCTATGGGGTCTGACACTAACCTCCACATAGTTAATGTCAGATTTGAGTTAAATTGTAGGATATCCAGCTGGCGTGAATCCTACACATTTGGTGACCAGAGGACAGAAGTATGAAGGTGGTAGGAGGAAAAAAAAAAAAAATCTGCAAAAAGGCACCAGGCCCAAGGAGTTTTACAGACTTTATTTATTTATACCACACCTTCAAGGAATGGATAATCTCTGTGTTAATGCGAGAAAATAACAGCCTGAAGGAGAAGTCTCAGCTTAGTCTCAGAATAGTTTCCATGCTGGCATACTCAGATCTGTTATACTTGTTGCCCTTAAGGTATATAATTGACTGTGATTTTTGGAAGAAATTGCTCTCTGAATTAAGATACCCAGGGGGTTTAATTTAAGCACGGGGCTTCCTTTAGTCTCTTCAGTCAGCTAATACTAACAGAATCTTTTGTGTTATGTTAACAGGTCTGTGCCCAGACTGGGAATCGTGGGATCCACGAAAGCCTGTGGATAACGCACGGGAAGCTATGCAGCAAGCAGATGACTGGCTGGGGGTCCCACAGGTACATACACGAGCAGCACCATGTTCCGTGAGGCTATTTCCATCCTCCAGCTTGTTCTGGCCCTCTGTGGATGCCTCTTTGTGTCTACCAGGTGGTCTGACCTCCTCAGCATGAGCCTTCAAAGAGTATTGCCTCTGGCATGCTCCCATCTTCCTCAGTTTACCCATAATAATAGGTTCTCGTGGACTTGGGTGCTTATAGATCATTCAAAAATCTTACACTGCTCTTTGTCACATGTGGCAAATTTTGTAGTATTTTTGCTCCAAAGATCTTAAAAGACTGTCTTGGGACACCAGACTGCAAATGTAGACTTTAATGATTGGGTTGCACTGTAAGAAATAGCCAATATTTGACCACTTTTTACATATTTAAAAAGTCTTTTTAAAATCCAATATCTTAGGGGAAGTCACAGGACTTAGAACTTTTTAAAAAATTTATACCAGGATAACCAACCATTATTGGAAATTGTGGAAGAATTTGTATTGCTCATAATCCTATCACAGGAATATAACAGGAGAACTTGGAAATTGGGTAACTCTTGGATACCATCTGCAGTAGCCACATTGCGTAGTTGAGGTCCTGTCTTCTAAGGTTTTCCAAGGAAGCTGAAAAACTGCCCCAGACTCCCATGTTTGAAGAGCAGTTGTAGGTAGCCAATGCCATGGATGGATGACCTCACCACAGGTTACATTATGGTCTAAGCTGGTGTTCAGAGCTGAGTTCTGTGTATTTTATAATAGGATCTCTTGGGAGGTAGAAAAACTTGCCTGTATTTCTTTGGTTTGGTTTTGACATCATTATCTCTGCCTCATGGCCCATTTCTTAGCTCTTCCCCCCTTAGTAAGTGGTTTGGTATGTTTTTCATCTCCTCTTATAAACCTAAAACCATCTCCTTTTTGATGTTCATTTGATATTGGCACTGTATAGTTGTTGAAGGAGCTGCCTGGAAGAAATGTCAAATCAACGCACCTCCTACATTTTATGGAATGGGTGAAGGCAACTGTTCAAACCCAAGTAACTGTTTTGTTGCTGAACGCTAATTATCAGAATGTTTTCTGGTGTTTTTTTGTTTGTTTTGTTTTGTTTTACTGTGGGGTGAGGGAAGCTGGGTATATATGTTGTTCATCTGTATTTGGTTAACCTGGTTCATGAGACAGAGCCTTCTG
>NC_138369.1:21989223-22078997 GCF_054177405.1 Leptonychotes weddellii
CGGCATGGGCATAATCTTGCTCCTAAGCTGCATGTCAGGAGAAGTTCCTTTCCTCCCTATTTCTTTGAACAGCTCATAATGTCTTGAAACCCATTTTAGTCAGCTCAGGCTGCTGTATGACAAAATACCATAGACTGGGTGGTGTAAACAACAGAGGTTTATTTCTCAAGTCTGGAAGCTGGACGTCCAAGAGCAAGGTGCAAGCAGATTCAGTGCTTGGTGAGAAGGACCCTCTTGGTGACTTGCAGACAGCTGGCTTCTTTCTGTGTCCTCACATGGCAAAGACAGAGAGGTCCGGTCTTTCCTACCCTTCTTATGAGGGCACCAATCCCATCATGGGGGCTCCATCCTCATGACCTCATCTCAACCTGCTTACCTCCCAAAGGGCACACCTGCTAAAACCATCACACTGACGGTTATGGCTTCAGCATATGAAGTTCGGGAGGATACAAACATCCAGTCTGGAACAAGACCACATGTCTAATACATCGCTGTGTGTTGGCACTTTGTATTTATTACTATTTTTTATTAGTAACAGAATTCCTAGAGATGTAGGCAATGAGTAGATGAGCAAAGCAAAAGGACAGTTATATACTTTTTGGTAATATGCTCCAATCCCTTGTGTACTTGTTTCTTCTCACTTGATGTAGCTTACCCCTCCTGGAAAGTTTCTCTGGGGGATGAGTGAGCTTTCTTTTGGGGACGGGTGTGCACCTCTGGAAATTACATATAGAATTGTCTTGAGGGGGTCCTCAGCTTCCAAAAGGAAGACTGACACCTCTAAAAGGTTAAAAACACTGACGTTGGCATGTCATTTTAATGTAATTTCACTTAATTTAGAGCTTGATTCAATTTCTTATATTTGTAGTGCTTGGCTTAAGAGACATTTGCAAATCTTTGACAGTTACAAGTGATGTGTTCTGGGCGTTCACCTACCAGGCTTTATTCTAGGTCATCACTCCTGAAGAAATTATTCATCCAGATGTGGACGAGCACTCGGTGATGACTTACCTGTCCCAGTTCCCCAAAGCCAAGCTCAAGCCCGGGGCTCCTCTAAAACCCAAACTCAACCCGAAGAAAGCCAGGGCCTATGGCCGAGGTAAGCACTGGTCTTGCTGGTTTGAGGCTTGTCCTCTGGTCTTAGACATGGTTATGTGGCTTCAGGAGGAAGATGTGTAGCATCAAGAACGCATAGGGTTGACCCTTTAGACACCCCAGGCCTCCTTTATCAGCTGTTTTTTTACCTCATGGTCCATTTGTTTGTGACCAGCGTTGCTGCTTCATGAATCTAGGCACTGCTGCTTTAACCTGATGGAGAACGAGGGGTTTGTAGCGCTGTGATTTTAGTGCAGTAATCCTGGGACGAAGAGAGGACTATTTGCATTTTTCAGATGAGGCTTCAGAGGCCCGATCCACTGAGGTGGGGGTGCCCACCCCAGATCACCACCATCAGCAGATGGGGGTGGAGCAGGAGTTGGGTCATCTGGCTGCTGATTCATTTCTCCTTTGGTCATGCTCCTTCTGCTTCAGATTTCTAGGTTGGGGGGGAGCGATTGTGACCCCCAGACACTTCCTTGCCGAGACATCCTATTTATGATCACCAAGGCAGCTGCAGGGCAGTGTTCTGCTCAGAACATTATGGTGGGTTGAAGGCATTTTGTGAGGCATTTGGTGTTCTGGTTGGCACCTGACTTCAAGCACACCAGCTTTTTAAGAACACTGCATTTCAGCCTGGTGTGGTTTCTGGTAAAGATTAGCACAGTGAGGTACAATTTGTTCCCTTTTTTATGGAGAAGGGAAGGAATGGATTATATTTCTTAATTTTTATAACTACCATTGGGATAGCATTTAGACACACAAATTATCTTGTATATCCTCTGCTAGAATCTAACCATTCTAACATAATAGTTTTCTCTAGCCCTTCCTCTGTGTGTGTGTGTGTGTGTGTGTGTGTGTGTGTGTGTGTGTGTGTGTGAGAGAGATTGTTGAATTCTTTGAAAATCAATTGCAGGCATCGTGACAGTTCACTCAATATATCAGCAAGCCTCTCCTAAAAATAGGGCATCCTCTTGCATAACCACCGTATTCATGATCACACATAAGAAAATTAACAGTATCATATCAGCTAATATCCAGTTTATATGAACATGTCCCTATTGTCCTAAAATCATCTTTTATAGTTTTTGTTGTTTTATAAACCAAGATCTGATTAGAATTCACTTACTACAGGGGCGCCTGGGTGACTCCGTCAGTTAAGCGCCCAACTCTTGGTTTCGGCTCAAGTCATGATCTTGTGGTTGTGGGATCAAGCCCAGAGTTGCGTTGTGCTCAGTGCGGAGTCTGCTTCAGATTCTCTCTCCGTCTCATTCTCTGTCTCTCAAATAAAATCTTAAAAAAAAAAAAAAAAATTCACATATTATATTTCTTGTTTCTTTAGACTCTTTTAATCTAGAATAATTTCCCTGAAAAAAATCTTTTCCCTAAAGATTTGTTTATTTATATTTAGGGAGGTGGGGAGGGGCAGAGGGAGAGAGGAAGCGAGAGTCTTTTTTGTTTTTAAAGATTTTATTTATTTGACACAGAGAGACAGCAAGAGAGGGAACACAAGCAGGGGGAGCGGGAGAGGGAGAAGCAGGCTTCCCATGGAGCAGGGAGCCCGATGTGGGGCTCGATCCCAGGACCCTGGGATCATGACCTGAGCCGAAGGCAGACGCTTAACGACTGAGCCACCCAGGCGCTCTGAAGAGAGAGTCTTAAGCAGGATCTGCACTGAGCATGGGGCCCAATGCGGGGCCCAATCTCACGACCCTGAGATCACAACCTGAGCTGAAACCAAGAGTTGGACATGTAACCAACAGCATCACCCAGGTGCTACCTGGCCCCCCCACCCCGTTTTGTTTTTGTTTTTTTTAAATGACACTGACTTTCTGAAGAGTTCAGAGCACTTGCCTCGTAACAGGATATCCCATACACTCATTCCCTTTGAAGATAGCATTTCCCCACCTGGTATCAGCTTAGTCTTAAGGTAACACAGAACCAGAGCAGTGGTGCCATATGTGGTTCTCAGTCTTAGTGGTCAGGTTCTTTTCATCTGTCTTTTTAGCATGATTTAGAACAGCAGAGACAGCCTGATAGTTCTGGAACAAACCCACTTGCCATTTGAGGTTCCTTTTGGCATCGAGGTGCCGTCCATGCAATCATTTGTATGCAATCATTGTATACATACAGTGAAGACAGTGTAGGGCCTGGGGACTTTGCTTGAAGCCCTCCCCGGATGTGCATTCACTCGAACGTTGGCATGTCCATGCTTGCTTTAAAACTGCTTGCTCTGGGGGCGCCTGGGTGGCTCAGTCGTTAAGCGTCTGCCTTCGGCTCAGGTCATGATCCCAGGGTCCTGGGATCGAGCCCTGCATCGGGCTCCCTGCTCTGCGGGAAGCCTGCTTCTCCCTCTCCCACTCTCCCTGCTTGTGTTCCCTCTCTCGCTGTGTCTCTCTCTGTCAAATAAATAAATAAAATCTTTAAAAAAAAAAAATAATTAAAAAAAAAATAAAACTGCTTGCTCTGAGCCATAACCAAAGGTGGTGGCTGGAATAAGGAATCTTGGATTTTTCAAGGTTATGCTTCCTTCATGGCAAAAAGCTTCAAATGGCTGGGGCGCCTGGATGGCTCAAGTCTGTTAAGTGTCTGCCTTCGGCTCAGGTCATAATCCCAGGGTCCTGGGATCGAGCCCCATGCTGGAGGGGGGGTGTCCTTGCTTAGTGGGGAGTCTGCTTCCCCTCTCCCTTTGCCCCTACCCCCTCTTGTTCTCTCTCTCTCTCTCAAATAAAATATTGAAGAAAAAAAAAAAGGCTTCAAAGGGCCAAATAAATCTCTTGTCGACAAAACTGGTCAGGTGGATTGAATCTAATCAAGGCATAAAATGCTTGTTTTCAGTCACCTTATCACTGGCTGTCCAGCTTCCCCATTGTTAATGTGAAACATTTCCTTTCACGATGCTGTTTTCTAGAGAATGACTATTTGCTATAGTCAGGAATGTGGCTAGTCATTGCCATTTCCTTCATCTGCCAATTTTTTTTTTTTTTTAAGATTTTATTTTTAAGTAATCTCTACACCCCAACATGGGGCCTGAACTCACAACCCCAAGATCAAGAGTCACGTGCTCCAGTGACTGAGCCAGCCAGGTGCCCCTCATCTGCCTTTTTTTTTTCCTTTTTTAAGTGTTGTGTCCTTGTGGAGGAAGCACACCTTAAAAAAATACACACCTGTGTATGTATGCATAGATACATATTTTTTTCATTTTTTTTTGTTGTAAAATATGCATAACACAACATTCCCTATTTTAACCATTTTAAAATGTACCATTTAGTGACATTAAGGTACATTCACTGTGTTGTATGGCCATCATCACCATCCATCTCCAGAACGTGTTTATCTTCCCAAACTGAAACTCTAATCTCATTAAACTATAGCCCTCCCCTCCTCCCGCCCCCAGCCCCTGAAAACCACCATTCTGTTTTCTGTCTCTATGAATTGGCCTATTCTAGGTACCTCATGTAAGTGGAATCATACAATATTTGTACTTTTGTGTCTGGCCTACTTCACTTAGTATGTTTTCAGCGTTCGTCCATGTTGTGGCATGTGTCAGAATTTTTGTTCCTTTTTTTTTTTTTTTAAAGATTTTATTTATTTATTTAAGAGAGAATGAGAGAGAGCACATGAGGGGGGGGAGGGTCAGAGGGAGAAGCAGACTCCCTGCCGAGCAGGGAGCCCGATGCGGGACTCGATCCAGGGACTCCAGGATCATGACCTGAGCCGAAGGCAGTCGCTTAACCAACTGAGCCACCCAGGCGCCCTTTGTTCCTTTTTAAAGCTGAATAATACCTCACCCCATGGATATACCACATTTTGCTCATCCGTTCTTCCATCAGTGAACATTTGGATTGCTTCCACCTTTTAGCTCCTATGAATAATGCTGCTGTGAACATGAATATGCAAATATCTGAGGCCCTGCTTTCAATTTTTTGCATCTATACCTAGAAGTGAGATTGCTGGATTATACGATAGTTCTGTTTCCCTCTCTTTCTCTCTCTTTTTTTTTTTTTTTTTTTTGAGAGAGTGAGCATGAGTGGGGGAAGGCAGTATTGGGGAGGAGGGCAGAGGTAGAGGAGGAGAGAGAATCCTAAGCAGGCTCCATGCCCTGCTCGGAGCCCTGATATGGGGCTCGGTCTCACGACTCTGAGATCATCACCTGAGCCGAAATCAAGAGTCAGACGCTAAACTGACAGAGCCACTCAGGCGCCCCTTTTTTCTTCTTAAGTAGGAGGACCAAGTGTCATTTTAGGCAACAGGGCCACACGTGAGGCCACACGGGTCGGGCCTTAAGATACTATCTTTGTCCTGTGGTGAACCCAAGGGCAGGGGCAGTTTTCTGTCTCTTGTGTGGCCACAGTGCTTCATTTTTGCCAACTGAACCAGAAAGCATAGAGAACATCTCATCCTCTAGTTTTTTTTTTTTGTTTTTTAAAGATTTTATTTATTTATTTGAGAGAGAGAGAATGAGAGACAGAGAGCATGAGAAGGAGGAAGGTCAGAGGGAGAAGCAGACTCCCTGCTGAGCAGGGAGCCTGATGCGGGACTCGATCTCGGGACTTCAGGATCATGACCTGAGCCGAAGGCAGTCGCTTAACCAACTGAGCCACCCAGGCGCCCTTTCCTCTAGTTTTTAAAAGGGTTTAGAGGTTTTTTAAATTTTATCTCTTGGACGTTGGCCGGATTGCAGTTAGCAGCCAGTTGGCAGTTGCAGATGCATTCACTGAGACCCATTCACTGAAAGGATGGAGGGCTGGAGTGAGGGAAACCTACAGCCATAAGCAGATCTTTGTGGGGGCTCGCTTGCAGGGTTAGGTGTGTTGAAAGCATGCGTCCGTGAACTAAGCAGAAACCTTTCCTAAAACCCGTATTCTGTGTGAAGCATTCACTGCAGAGCAAGCCATAAGCACCCTTCATTGTGAGGAGTCCTAGGGAATAGGATCACTGAATATTTGATGGTTTTTTTTTTTTAAAGATTTTATTTATTTATTTGACAGAGAGAGAGAGTGAGAGAGGGAACACAAGCAGGGGGAGTGGGAGAGGGAGAAGCAGGCTTCCCACCGAGCAGGGAGCCCGATGCGGGGCTCGATCCCAGGACCCTGGGATCATGACCTGAGCCGAAGGCAGACGCTCAACGACTGAGCCACCCAGGCGCCCCAATATTTGATGGTTTTAAGGAATTATTGTTAATTTTTTTGATGTGGATATTCTAGAAATGTCTCTTAAAGATACATAGTGAATGTTTATGGATTAAAGATATGAGGTCCACAGGCACCTGGGTGGCTCAGTCGGTTGAGGGTCTAACTCTTGGTTTCAGCTCAGGTCATGATCTAGGGTCATGAAATTGAGTCCCACATCAGGCTCCATGCTCAGCAGGGAGTCTGCTTGAGATTCTCTCTCTCCCTCTGCTCCTCCCCCCACCCTCTAAAATAAATCTTCAAAAAATAAATAAGGATGTGAGGTCTAGGATTTGTATCAAAATAATACAGGAGGAGGGGAGAGGTAGGAGTGAAGACGTAAAACAAGACTGGCCGTGAGTTGTTGCGTCGAGGTGATAGGTACCCGGGACTTCAGGAGACAGGTCTCCGTGTCTGTATAGGTGTGGAATTCTCCATCATAAATAACTTCTAAAAGATTTAATTTATTTATTTGAGAGAGAGAGAGAGTGCACGTGCACAGGAGCGAGGGCAGAGGGAGAGGGAGAAGCAGACTCCCCGCTGAGCAGGGAGCCCAGTGACCCTGGGATCATGACCTGAGCTGAAGCCAGATGCTTAACCGACTAAGCCACCCAGGCACCCCAATAAAAAAACTTTTAAAATAGGAATACTTGAACTTCTGCTTCTGGACTGATGGAGTAGAAATCCTTTTCCTAATTCTTCTGCTGAGTACAACTAAAATTCCTGAGCATTTTATACAAGATAAACATATGGAGAGACTGAAAGAGAATAAGACAATCCAGCTACAGATCTCAGGACCCAAGGGCCGACAGAGTAGTGAGTTCCCTGGGCTTTCTTTTTGCCTCCTATATATCAGACTGGGTGCAGGGAAGCCACCCACCTGAAACATCAAAGGGCACAGTCGCCTGCTCTCTCTGGCCAAAGGAACAGGAAAGGGCAGCCTCACAGGACAGAACACCAGGAGACAATAACTGTTTTGCTGCAGCCAAGCATCCCAGGAAAGATAGTGGCCTCTTTGCCCTGACTTACACCAGTAAGAGCCAAGGGGGGAGCCTAGACTCGCAGCACAGTCTAGCAGTAAGGAGATGGCAGTAGATGATGTCAGCAGCAATGAGGTGCTCCCACCCCTTCCAGCCACAAGTGCAGGCCTAGTGGGGAGCTGGATCTCCCACCTCCACCTACTAGTAACGAGGAGCCCCCCTCATTCTGAGAATCAGTGGAGGTTGAATAGGGAACCTGGATGTCTTCCCCATTGGCAGTAACAAGACGTGCACTCCCCCTTCCCCTGCTGCATCAGCATTATACAAAGGCATCTAAGAAAGAACATTTAAATAAAACCTGGGTTTTATAACATAACATAATACCCAGGTTTCAATAAAAAAAAATCACTCATCATACCAAGAACCAGGAAGATCTCAGACTGAAAAAAGGCAGTCAGTTGATGCCAACACCGGATGATAGAGATGTTAGAATTATTTGAAAAGATTCAGGGCGGCTGTTATAAAAAGGCTTCAACAAGCACTTACAAATCTACTTCAAACAAGCAAAAAAATGGAAAAGCTCAGCAAGGGCATAGAATGTTTCAGCAAAGAAATAGAAGATATAAAGAAGCACCAAATGGAATTTTTAGAACTGAAAAATGCACTAACTCAAATAAAAACTCAGGGGATAAGCTCCATAGCAAATGGAAGGACAGAGAAAAGAATCCGTGAGCTGGAAAGTAGAATAAAAATTGCCCAATCTGAATGGCAGAGCAAGTAGACTGAAAAAACAAACAAACAGAGTCTCAGGGACCTATGGGACAATAATAAAACATCTAACATTTATGTCACAGGGGACCCAGAGGAGAGTAAAAAGAGGGCAGGGCGAAAACGCTCAAAGAAATAATGGCTGAAATCTTCCAAATTTGGCAAAAGACCTAACCTACAGATTCAAGAAGTTGAGCTAAACCCAAACAGGATAAACCCCCTACCTACCCACCACCACCGATAGATAAATAAATAATCCCCACCAAGCCACATCTTAGACAAACTTCAAGAAACTAGACAATAAAAGCTTGAAAGCATCAAGAGAGAAATGATACCTTATCTATCAGGAAGAAATAGAATGACAGATTTCTCTTCAAAAACCGTGGAGGCACACATGGCACAATATTTTTCAAGTGCCGAAAGGAAAGAATTGTCAACTCAGATTCTTGTATCCAGGGATAATACCCTTTGGGAATGAAGAAGAAATCAAGACATTCTTGGAGGAAAGAAAACTGAAAGAATTTGTCACCAGCACATCTGCCCTAAAAGGATGACTAAAGGAAATTCTCTGGATAGAAGAAGAATGAGGAAAGAAGGAATCTTTCAATTACAGGAAGAAAGAACATGGTATAAAAAAAAATATGTGTTTAACAACCATAGATGTTTCACAAAAAACACAAATTACCAAAATTCAACCAAGATGAAATAGATAAACCTGAGTGGCCCTGTAACCATTAAAGAAATCAAATTTATAATTTAAAAGCCCTTGGAAAAGAAATCTGCAGGCCCAGGTGGTTTTACTGCAGAATTTTAGCAAACATCTAGAGAAGAATTAACACCAATTCTACACAATCTCTTCCAGAAAACACGAGGAGGGAACACTTTCTGATTCATTTTATGAAGCTGCCTCTAATAACAAAGTCAGACAAAGGTGATACCAAAAAAGGAAGCTACAAATCAATATCCCTCGTGAATATAGAATAAAAGCATAGGGGCTCAGTCAGTAGAGCATGGGACTCTTGATCAAGGGGTTGTAAGTTGGAGCCCCACACTGGGTGTAGAGATTACTTAAAATTAAAAAAAAAAAAGCGTACAACAGAATAGTAGCAAATAGAATTTAGCAATATATGAAAATAATCATTCATCATGACCAAGCAGAATTTATTCCAGGAATTCAAGGCTGGCACACTATTAGAAAAGCAGTGAAAACAAGCTAAAGAAGGAAAATCACATGATCACATCAATTGATACAGAAAAAGCATTTGACCAAATTCAGCAGGCATCCATGATAAGAACTCAGAAAAAGGGGACTAAAGAAGAACTTCTCCAATTCGATATAGAGTAGCTACCACAAAAAGTCAGCACCTAACATTATAATTAATGGTGAAAGACTGAATGTGCCCCCTAAGATTGGGAATAAGACAAGGATGTCCATGCTCACCACCATTTTATTCAACATCATGATGCAAGTTTTAGTGAGTATAGTCAGGCAAGAGAAGGAAATAAAAGACACACATGTTGGAAAGAAGAAATAAAGCTTCCCTATTTGTAGATGACTTGATTGCCTGTGTAGGGATCCCCAAAGAATCTACAACAAAAGAAGACAAAATACAAAAAAGCCCGAGAACTCTCCTTGAATAAGTGAATTCAGCAAAGTCTCAGGATATAAGATCAGCATACAAAAATCAATTTTACTTCTGTATGCTGGAATGTATATCATATAGGTTTCCCACAATGAACATGAGGACATCCAAATTAGAAATACCATACCATTTGCAGTCACTCAGAAAACTGAGAAATAGGTATAAATGTAATAAAATGTGTAAGATTTTTATGCTGAAAACTACAAAAAACATTAATGAGAAGAATTAACACCAAAGAAAAGACCTACATAAATGGAGAGATGTACTGTTTTTATGGATTGAAAAAGTCAAAGAGTAAAAATAACAGTTCTCCCCAAATTGTCATATAGGTTTAACATAGTTTCTGTCAAAATTCCAGCAAGATTCTTCATAGATACAGAAAAGATGATTATTTAAAGCATATATGGCAAAGCAAGGAACTACAGTAGGGAAAGTGATTGTGAAAAAGAAGAAAAATGTGGGAGGAGTCAGTGTACCTGATTTCAGGACTCATCAAGGTATAGAAATCAAGACCATGTGATATTGGTGGAAGGATAAGCACATGGATCAATGGAACAGAATCCAGAACCCAGAAAGAGATTTACACAACTATGCAAACTGATTGTTGACAGAGGTGCAAAAGCAATTCAGTGGGGGGAAAGAGAGCCTTTTCCACGCACGGTTCCAGAGCAACTGGGCATCCATAGGCAGAAAACAAACAAACGAACAAACAAACAACCTCAGCGCAAGTATCACACCTTATAGAAAAACTAATTCAAAGTGGACCATATCTAACTATAAAACTTCCAGAAAATCAACAACAACATAGAATCTTTGGGATCTAGGACTAGGCCAAGAGTTCTTAGATTTGACACCAAAAGCATGATCCCTAAAAGGAAAAATACGGTAAGTTGGACTTCACCAAAATTCAGAATATAAAAAATTTCATGAAGCATGGTCTGTGCCTCGAAGTCTTGGCATGGCACACGAGGATTGGACTGCTTTCTCACAGTGAAGGCACACTCCTGGATCACCCTGCTCTCATGCAAGACAAGTGCCCTCAGTCTCCACCCCACAGGCCACCTGGACACCCCCTCAAACAGAACTCAAAATGCTGCTGAGACAACGGTTGGATTTAGAAAACTTGTTTAAAGCAATTTAAAACTCTTTGCAGTTAAGAGGACGAAAAGACAAGCTTAAGACTGGGAGAAAATATTTGAGAGCCACCTATCCAACGAAGAACCAGTATCTAGAATATATAAGGAATGCTCAAAACTCCATAGGGTAAAAAAATCCAGTTAGCAGATGGGCAAAAGATGTGAACAGGCATTTCCCGGAAAAGGGTATACAGATGGCAAAGAAGCACGTGAAAAGATGTTCAGTCTTATTGCCATAAGAGAAATGCAAATTAAAATCACTGCATAGCTATCAGAATGGCTAAAATAGAAAGTGGTGATAATACCAAATGCTGGCAAAGATGCAGAGAAAGCAGATCCAGATCATTCATCCATTGCTGGTGGGAATGCAGCTGCTTGAGAACACAGTTGGGCAGTTTCTTTAAAAGAACTAAACGTGCAACTACCATACAACCCAGCAGTTGGCACCCCTTGGCATTTATCCCAGAGGAATGAAATCTTAACGTTCATACACAGCCCTGTACACTAATGTTTATAGCAGCTTTATCAGTAACAGACAATTGGGAGCAATCCAAATGTCCTTCAGTGGGTGAATGGTTAAACACATGTTGGTACATTTGTATCAAGGAATACGCAATAAAAAAACTATTGATAGAGGCACCCACCTGGATGAATCTACAAAAGATCATGCTTAGTGTAAAAAGCCAACCCAAAAAGGTTGCATAATGTGATTCCATTTATGTAACATTCTAGAAATGATAAAATTATGGAGATAGAGAACAGATTAGGGGTTATTGGGGTAAGGAAAGGGTGGGGTGGGGAGGGAGTGTGTATGGCTATAAAAGGGCAACATGAGGGACCTCTGTGGGGATGGAAATGTTCTGTATCTTGACTGTGTCAAGCCCAGGATCATTGTGATACTGTACTAGGGTTTGTACGATGTAACCATTTGGGGAACTAGATAAAGGGTATTATTTCTTTAACCTGCATGTGAATATCTCATATTAATTTGCTCAGTCATCTCAAAATAAATAGTTTTAGAAATACTGATCAGGGCGCCTGGGTGGCTCAGTTGGTTAAGCGACTGCCTTCGGCTCAGGTCATGATCCTGGAGTCCCGGGATCGAGTCCCGCATCGGGCTCCCTGCTCGGCGGGGGGTCTGCTTCTCCCTCTGCCTTCTTCCCTCTCGTGCTCTCTGTCTCTCATTCTCTCTCAAATAAATAAATAAAATCTTTAAAAAAAAAAAGAAATACTGATCAAATGCCATTTTTTAAGCATTTCAAGTAATGCAAAATGGTCTTTAATGAAAAATGAGCCGTTCTCCCACACCTCATTCCTCCTTCCTCAGTGTTACCTCCCTCGGGGCAAACCCCACTGGTAGTTCCTGTATCATTTTTCACAGTTGTATAGACTTCTGACTGAATTGCTCTGAATATTTCAGAATCAGTTATCGCTTAAATAACAAGGACAGGGGTACCGGGATGGCTCAGTCGGTTGAGCATCTGACTCTTGATCTCAGCTCAGGTCTCGGTCTCAGGGTCGTGAGTTCAAGACCTGCATTGGGCTCCATACTGGGCATGGAGCTTACTTAAAAAAATAAAATAAAATAAAATAACAAGGGCAAATTTAGGGCTTTCAACCTGTTTGATAATCCTTGTCACAGGTGTCCCTGTCTCCCACATGGCAGCTGCGGGGCTGGGTCCCATTTCTTTTTCTTTTTCTTTTTTTTTTTTTTAAAGATTTTATTTATTTATTTGAGAGAGAGAGAGAACACATGAGAGGGGGGAGGGTCAGAGGGAGAAGCAGACTCCCTGCCGAGCAGGGAGCCCGATGTGGGACTCGATCCAGGGACTCCAGGATCATGACCTGAGCTGAAGGCAGTCGCTCAACCAACTGAGCCACCCAGGCGCCCAGGGCTGGGTCCCATTTCTTAGTTCCCTGAAGGAAACATGGTGGGTGATGGTCTCTATGTCAAGTCCTTGCCCAGCTTGTAATGTGCTTGTGTAAACCTGACAGGAATTGAGCCTACAGGAAACATGGTGAAGCAGCCAGCCAAGTTCACTGTGGACACCATAAGTGCTGGGCAAGGAGAGGTGATGGTGTTTGTTGAGGATCCCGAAGGGAACAAAGAAGAGGTAGGTTGGAAGGTGCTGCCATTCCATGGAGCTTTTGGGGCTTGTGACAGGTCCAGAGACTGTGCTTTCCATTTTCCTCATTTTAAAGCTCAGAACAAAAATTGTTTTTTATCAAAAGAATCCTGAGGCTTAGAGCAGTCAAAGTAATTGCCCAAGGGCTGGGCCTTGAAAGGTAATAGAAATTGATACCCAAGGACACAATGTTTTTTGTTGTTGTTGTTTTTTACAATGTTTAATAAAATAAAGGATACTTTGGATTTAGCAAAGGCCTTGTGAATTGAGGTTTTAGATGCTGATGGCCAAAAGAATAATAACAAAATTGATGCTTTACTCTCTTCCCAGGCCGACTATCTTTGGTTCCTCCCTCAGGGCCTTTGCACATGCCGGTCCTGCTCCTTACCTTCTTAAGACTCGATTTTATTCCTAATGCTTAGCACCATCTGAAATTCTAAGTTTACTGGCATATGGTCTGTTTCTCCCACTGGGGCAGTGATTATGCCTGATTTGTTTTATATTTGGTACCTGACACTGGGCCTGGCATTCCATAAGCTCTTAATAATTACTGAGCCACTAAAGGTTGAAGTGACTTGCTTTATGGTCCCTCTCATCTACCAAGTTCCAACCCTGGGACAGTAGGGAGTTGTGACTTGGTTATACATTCTTGCCACGTGACTTTGTTTCTGTGACTTTTGGCTGCTGCTTTCCTGGGGCATCCTTCAGCAGTGGTGGGGCAGGAAATAGCCAGGACAGGTGCCTGACCTGGCAGCTCACTTCAGGGCCTTGGCTGGCATGGCGTACTTTTACTCACACCCAGCACCTTCTCTGACTATTGCTCATTTTCTGTCCTAGGCACAAGTGACCCCCGACAGCGACAAGAACAAGACATACTCTGTGGAGTATCTGCCCAAGGTCACCGGGTTGCACAAAGTAAGATGAGGTTTCATGGCTATTGCTTGGACTGCTCTTCTGGGCTTGCATCAGTATGTGTGTAAGAGGGTATCTTAGGAAGGTTGAATTCTACTCAGTTCTTTGCAATGTAAGATTGTTTTTAACTCCATCTGGGTAACAAATGGTTGTAGCTACGTGCCTGGAGTATAGATGCTATGGGTTCTTTGTCTTCAGTGCTTCCTTAAGTATTCCCCTTTCGGGTGCTCTGGAGGGTCTATCTGTATTGAAGCCTGAGTGTGGAGAGGGCCAGTTGAATATAGTCCAGTGGCCCAGTCATGTACCTGGAGAAATGGTGGGGGTCTAGCCCGCAGGCCTTTTGTCTCAGCAACATTTTGAGTTCTGTTTGAGTGGGTGTCTAGTTGGCCTATAGGACAGGGACCCAGAGAGTCTTAAAGAGAGTAGGGTGATCCAGGAGTGTGTCTTTCCTTAAAAGAAAGCCTTCAACAGCACACACAGGTCAATCCCTGTGTACCATGCCAAAATTTTGAGACATAGACCATACTTACTACCTTGGCCTTCAGTGAATTCACGTGGCATCATGGCTATCGATTTTTCTTATACCCTTAGGACATCAGGAATTTGGGGGGAAAAAATCCTGAAGGGAGCATTTATGATGTAATTAATTTATTCAATTCATATGAAATCAACTTCATACCCCTTAAAATTTAAAAGATGAGAACTGACTCAAATCTTAGATGAAAATCTATACTGTATCTCACATGAGTGATCTTGGTCCCTTGAAAAACATTTTGACTGTAGGTTTGAAATCCTGGAACTGTGCCTTATATTCTGGGGGGACCATGGCCCCTTCTGCAGATGCCTTAAAGGGTCCAATGTCTACAGATTGAAGTAGAAGTATTGGTTCGCCTCCTATTAAAGAGGCCACTCTTATCCAATGTAAACATTTTTAGTTCGCTAAAGGCATGTTGTCCGAGGCCCAGCCATGTGGTAGATGGAGCCAGGTAGGAATCCCACTCAGGCCACTTAACCGGGGCTCCTGGTTCCAGCTACCCTTGTATGGATAGTTAGGAGGATGGAAGAGGAGATTGCAAATGCATGTGGCTTGACATGGGCGCTCCCTGGGCAGGGAGCAGTGATTATATCCCATCTGTCTGTCACTCGTAGGTTACAGTCCTCTTTGCAGGACAGCACATCTCCAAGAGCCCTTTTGAAGTGAATGTCGACAAAGCACAGGGAGATGCCGGTAAAGTTACTGCAAAAGGCCCAGGCTTGGAAGCTGCCGGAAACATCGCCAATAAGCCCACCTACTTTGACATCTACACAGCAGGTATTGTGGATCAGGCTTTCTTCCAGAGCCTGAGATAATCCTCGGGCACCCCAAGGCTTGGGATGCCTGACCTTTTGTCTTTTAAATCAAACCACCGCCAACAAAAGTACCCTTTTTCAAGTGTGTTAGTTATTTACAGATTTTTCCAAACCAGCTTTTTTCTTTTTTTTTTTAAAGATTTTATTTATTTATTTGACAGAGAGAGCACAAGCAGGCAGAGGGAGAGGGAGAAGCAGGCCCCCCGCTGAGCAGAGAGTCTGCCGTGGGGCTCGATCCCAGGACCCTGGGATCATGACCTGAACCGAATGCAGACGCTTAACCAACTGAGCCACCCAGGTGCCCTCCAAGCCAGCTTTTCTTTAAGATCTTACACTCAAGCTTGACTTTGATTATTAATAATTAGTCAATTTCTGTACATATTTCTGCCTTGGCTAAATAACTGTTCCAAAGAAACTAAGTTTTAAGAATCATCTACTAGGAGTGCCTGGGTGGCTCAGTCAGTTAAGCGTCTGCCTTCAGCACAGGTCATGATACTAGGGTCCTGGGATCGAGCCCCATGTCAGGCTCCCTTCTCAGTGGGGGGCCTGCCTCTCCCTCTTCCTCAGCCCCCCCCCGCTCATGCTCTCTCTCTCTCGCTCTCTAATAAATAAGTAAAATTTTAAAAAAAAGAAGCTTTACTAGACCAAATTCTATGCCAGGTCCGGGGGTGCAGGGAGGAATGATAAGACACAGTTTAAAAAATTTTTTTTTCTTTTTAATGATACAGTTCATGAAATGTCATCTTTCTTTTCAATGTAGAAAATTTTAAAAATAGAGAATGGGGGGAAAAAAGGAAAGTTTATGACCCTCCTAGCCCAACCAGAAAACAGTTGTTAGCATCTCGGTGTGGACTTTCTGAGCGCCTGTCTCCTTCCATCTACACTTCGCGCCTGCGCTCATCCGCAGGGAGTGTTCTGAGAAGATGACCTGGGCTCCTGGAGTGCTTGCTCTCTTCCAGGTGCTGGTGTGGGTGACATTGGTGTTGAGGTGGAGGATCCCCAGGGGAAGAACACTGTGGAATTGCTGGTGGAAGATAAAGGAAACCAGGTGTATCGATGTGTGTACAAACCACTGCAGCCCGGCCCCCATGTGGTCAAGGTCTCCTTTGCGGGGGACACCATTCCCAAGAGTCCCTTCGTCGTGCAGGTTGGGGAAGGTGAGTGCTGGGGTGGCCAGCTATACCTGCTTCTGGCCTTTAGGGTGACTGTGCGCACAGCTGGGCTCCGAGGCCAGGAGAAGAGTGGGGGCCACGCTGGACTCGTGCCTGTCCCCTTCCTGCCAGGGCCCCTTCGGTGGGAAGCGGCTTGCTGTGTCCTCAAGATACTCATATTAACATCTTCCTGTGAGCCGAGCAATGACCTGAGTGCTTCACTTGTATTAACTCATTGAATCCTTCCCAAAACACTCACACAGGAGAGTTGTCCTCACTGAGAGATGCAGGACTGAGGCCGTGTGGGCCGTTGGTGCCCGTGGCTGAGGTTAGCAGGTGTGGCACTGCCCCGTGGCCCCCACTGCTTGGCCTTTACTAGTCACCACACACTCGGCACCACGGCATCTGCTCATCACACCAGCCGGTGTGTTCCAGGCGCTGGTGTTATCTCCAGCTTGCAGGTGGAGACACCGAGACTTAGGTGACGTTAAGGCATCAGTGAGCACAGACTAGGCATCCGTAGAAGGAGAACCCAGGTCTCTGTCAATCCCTTAACCCTGCTGCTAAACCCCTTCTGCAGCCAGAGCATGCATTTTTCTCTAATGTTAGGCTCCTTTTCCTTCAGACTTGGTGGTTCTTTTTGTTTTGTTTTGTTTTCCAACTCTGCTGCCTTTTCTAACCAGTACTTGCCTTTCCCTGTTCTGTCCTCTGCCTCTGCGTCTGTAGAGCTGGCTTCCTCTTCTGAATCCTGCCTCTGGGTCAGCCTGGACCCCGAAGCTGTTGGCTTCCTAACTGAGAGCACTGGGCCAGAGGCACCTCGCTGGGTAAGGGCTGGTTGAGTGGGACTTCCGTGCCCGTTCTCTGTGCTTCCCGCACACGTCAGCTGGGCCCGTGCTGTTGGTGACCTCGGGACATGACAGTATGGGCATCAGCATCACTTGTCCAGCAAGACCCCAAACCCACTCTCTAATTGCATTGAAACCTGTGTAAAACAACTCAAAATGGTGGAGGATCTGGTGGTTTCCTTTAGTTCCATTTAGTGTTTATATGAACTGAGCAGTTACCCTTTTGATGTTGAGACTATTACCCGTGTTCAGAATTTCCATGAGTGTTGGGGTTGTTTTTTTTTTTTTAAGGCACATTAAAACCCTCCGCGGGAAGTCCTGTCATCCTGTTGTGACTTATTTCTGGTATGACCAACTTTTCTCCTTTTGACAAAAAAAAAATAAAACCAACATATTCATAAACAAAACTCTCTTTGACATAAGGCAAGAAAGCATTTTTAACAGCTTTCCTGTTCTAATACTGTTCTCTGACTTCCTCTCACTCATGGACAATGCTTATCTCTCATGTGTCTATCCATCACTTGTACTATTTAGAGTTTAATTGATAGGGTTTTTCTTTTGATGTACTTCCACTACTTAACTGATTTTATATTAAAAAGAATCTTCATCCCCCTTTCACAATGGAAAACCAATGTCACTTGCCATGAAATGTGGCCATAAACTTAGGTTCATCCACGAACCACCTAAAATCCTCTCTAACTCCTAGAGTGTGGGTATGTCCTTCCAGAAGCAGTTGTCTGCCAAATAGCCAGCTGAGGACATTGCAGGGAGGAGGGACCAGAGGAGGCATTATCTTCTTTCTATGGAGTAAAGAGTTTCATCCTCTGGAGTCTGTGATCCCACTCCTGGCATAGAGAAAACTCAAATGTGCGGTGTTAGATTTGGAAAGGAAAAGCTACTTAGTAAACAACATGCATGACATTTTGCCCACTGCTCTCTCACTTCTATACTCAAAAAGGTCCCCTGTGTTGGCAAAGAATTCCTAGGGTACGAGGATGTGTTTTATCAACCTTCTGATGACCCCCATGGAACGGTAGTTTTGTGGACCTCTCATGTAAGAAATTACTAGAAGCTACTTTGGTCCTTAATTTTTAGACTTCTGACTTTAGGTTTTTAAACTAGATCCAGAAATCAAATGGAGAGTGGTGTTTATTGCTAATTGTTGCATTTATAGCCACCCACATTCCGATTACCTGCTGACAGCACTAAAATGTTTGTCTGCTTTGGCCGAGTTGGGGTTGAACTGGTTTCTTTTTTGAGCTATCCCCTGGCTCTTCATGTGGAAGACGATCACATTTCGACTTTTAGAAATGGCCGATCCAAAGTTTGGAACATGGTCAGATGTTTTCAAGTGCTACATTTTCCAAGTAGACTTGAAGAAGTTCGGTCTTTCCAATTACTGGGCCCTTGAGTGTGGCAATGAGATTCAACTCTCCTTCACCACCAAGAGGATAAACGCCAGGATTCAGCAGGTTCCAGGAGCACAGCGAATGCAGGCTGTGCTTCCCCTTCTTTCTTTGCCAAAGTAACCCCCCACTTCCTCCCCCACCCCGGTCCCTCTGCGGTGTGGCCGGACAAAGTTATGTTGTGTCCTTATTTGCTAGCCTGGTGTGCTCCCTGAGCAGGACCCCTAGCCTCGGGCAGCTGCTGCAGGCTCTGTGCAGAACAAACATTTTCTTGGCGGGTGGCTCCAAGTTACCTTGGCTTGCTCAACTCTAACGAATGAAAGGTTGAATTGATGTCAAAACTGTGTTTGCAGCCTGTAGTCCAAACGCCTGCCGGGCCAGTGGCCGGGGCCTGCAGCCCAAAGGCATCCGCATCCGGGAGACTGCAGACTTCAAGGTTGATACCAAAGCTGCTGGAAGCGGGGAACTTGGTGTCACTGTGAAGGGTCCTAGTAAGTGCTCCTTTGTTTCTCCATCTCAGGTGTGACTTGGGCCGGCTTTGCAGCCATGGCGTATGGATTTCATCCCCCAGCCCGTTTTGATCGATCCCAGAGAGAGCGGTATCAAAGAGTTGAGGCTATCTGGGCTCCATGGGGAAGGAGGCAGTGATTAGTTATGTCTGCCCTGGGTGCAGTGGGACCAGTGGTGGCCTGACAGCCTCCCATATTAAGGCTTCTGGGAATAGAAAAAGCAGTGATGTAGTGGAGTTTGGAAAGTGCTGTCCTTGGAGGGACAACCTGAAGTGGCTTACTTTTTATTTGAGGAAACATGGGCTCGAGAAGAAGGGTCTTGCCCAAGGTCACACAGCTTGTAAGCATCTGAGCTGGAATTCAAGCACCGTCTCCAAAGCCAGTAATTTTCCCACTACAGGTTACATTTTATAGACTATGAAATTATGCCAAGTACCTAATTACTATGATCAGTGCTTATAGAAGGAAAATAAAATTCCCTGAGATTAAGTTTTCTTTGTAGATAAATGCTGTGCGCAGAGGGGTGGGTTGCACTCTGCAACTCCTTCTTCTTCCCCGTTCGGGAAGGGAGACCGCAGACGCGAGGATGAGTGCTCTGTCCGTGTTTGCCCCTGCATTTCGGGCTGCAGACGTAGCAGCCCTCCGCGGGTTCATGCCTTGTGGGAACGTGCGCAGCCTCTGTGTTGCTCCCACTCTCTGTATCCCCAGCAGGCTGGGGTGGGAGTGCTCTGAGCTCCAGAAAGTTAATATTTGATCTCAGAGCACCAGGCTGTGGGGAAGGCTGTGTTCGAAGGGTGGCCAAGGTTCTACACTGCCCGGACCTGGAGCCAAAAGCTGCTCTGGGGCTGCCCTCCCCTCTGGCTTGTTATAGGAGCCAAGGAGGCGTTTTTTTCTGACCTTGGATTCTCGCTTGACTAAGTGGCTTTCCCAGTGGTTTCCCTTTTATGTCAACATAAAACAAATTCCTACCTGATGGCTCAGTCTGGAGTTTGTGGTACAGCATCTAAAACCTGTCCTCTTGTAGGTAGCATGTAGGAGCCTTCTCACTTGTGCTGTCCAGCTTTAAAAAAAGATGTGCCAGGACAGTAAGCTGAAACCCATGCCAAATACTCATATAAGGACTCAGTTCCTCCTCAGTTTTGTGAGAGGCTAAGACAGCTAGCGATGATCGTTAAGAAAAATTAAGATAGGACTAGGTTTGTCTTTTTTTTTTTTTTTTTTTTTTTAGGACTAGGTTTGTCTTTACACAGACCCAGGAGGTCGAGGACCTGTTGGCCCCCGCCTCTAGATAAGCCTCTCAGAGAGCCTTCGAAAACCGATTAGCTGGGAAATCTTCCTTTTCCCCCACACTTTGAAGCAGAGATGGGCCTATTTTTAGGCTTGGATTAATCTCCCAGGTTTTGAGGGTGTCCCATTCTGAGGCAGCCCACTTGGCTTCCCTGTGCAGCTTATGTCTTGTGGATATTGCTGCCTTTCTGTCCTTGCCTTTGGATTCTTGTTGGGAGCCTGGAATTGCTTTGGAAGGATGGTGTGCTTTCTTCCCACAGAGGGTCTGGAGGAACTGGTGAAACAGAAAGGCTTTCTGGATGGAGTCTACGCATTCGAGTATTACCCCAGCACCCCAGGGAAATACAGCATCGCCATCACGTGGGGGGGACACCACATTCCAAAGAGGTGAGTCTCCAGTTGGAGTTGCGTCTTCTCTGGAGGCGTGCTCACCCCAGAGCAGGCTCACGGCGGTTACTTCCCCGGCTGCAGGAGGGAAGGAGATCTGCTTTGTTGAAAGCTTTTTTTGTTTTTGGTTTTTTTTTTTTTCAGAACAGCACACAGACATTTGGCCTGTTCTCAAAAACAGCAGAAAGTCACTGTGGTTTCGGTTGCCTTGCTTTAAATCAAATGCTGGCGGTTTGGGTCTGGGGGGAGGCAGGGAAGCCAGAAGGAGCAGTAATAGAGAGCAAATGGGCTGTGTGTCTCTACACCCTTATATAAACTAAGATTCTCTTTCTTTCAATGTGTGCCTCTGTTCAGGAATGCCATGGGGATAAAATCTGCCATGGTTTACATTAAAATTCTCTATGTGAGTGCAGTCAGGAGCCAAGGGACGCAGTCTACAGCTTTGCCTTGTGGGCATCACGGTTACCCTCCCCTCTTCACCCTCTCCAGCTCTCCTGGGGGCAACTTTAAACTCTGAATAAATTCCATTTACCTTGAGAAATATCTGGGTATGATAGGGTTCTGAGAATCTAAGCAAACTTTTTTTTTTAAGATTTTTTTTTTAAAGTTGGGGTGCCTGGGTGGCTCAGTCCATTAAGCGTCTGCCTTCGGCTCAGGTTGTGATCCCAGGGTTCTGGGATTGAGTTCCACATCAGGCTCCCTGCTCCAGGGGGAGCCTGCTTCTTCCTCTGCCTCTGCCTTTCTCTCTGTTTCTCATGAATAAATGAATAAAATCTTTAAAAAAAAATACAAAATAGGGTGCCTGGGTGGCTCAGTAGTTTGGCGTCTGCCTTCGGCTCAGGTCATGATCACAGGGTCCTGGGATCGAGCCCCATGTCAGGCTCCCTGCTCGGCAGGAGGCCTGTTTCTCCCTCTCCAACTCCCCCTGCTTGTGTTCCCTCTCTTGCTGTCTCTCTCTCTGTCAAATAAATGAAGAAATCTTCAAATAAATAAATAAAAGTGTATTTATTTAAACAATCTCTACACCCAACATGGGGCTCAAACTCAAAACCCCAAGATCAAGAGCTACATGTTCTACCAACTGAGCCAGCCAGGCACCCCCTTTGCTTTTTTTTTTTTTTTTTTTTTTTTTTAACAGCTTATTTGTTAAAAAAAAAAAACAGACTCATTTGTTCATGTGTGAGATAAAGCCAAGCTTAGTTTTCTTCTTACATATATATATTTTTTAAGATTTTATTTATTTATTTTAGAGAGTGAGACAGCACAAGTAGGAGGGGCAAAGGGGGAGGGAGGGAGAAAATCTCAAGCAGACTCTCCACTGAGCGTGGAGCCCGATGTGGGGCTCAATCCCAGGACCCTGAGATCATGACCTGAGCTGAAACCAAGAGTTGGACACCCATCCGACTATGCCACCCAGGTGCCCCTTGTTCATATAATATAGCAGGATACAGGAAAGTAGGCACTCTCTTACCTTCCAGAGCTCATGGTCTGGTGAGCCCTACACTCAAAAGGTGAATGGCCAGAAGGATAGTGTGAGGCAGGGTGTCTTGAGTGCCCACCTAGTGGCTACCCGAGTGCCCCGAGGCAGCCCCAGTACATTATATTGTTGACATAACAATGGCTGTGGGGGCACCTGTGTGGAGGAAGGGCTTGGCTGGACATTGGGACTCCAGGTAAAAGGAGTGGAAAAAATACCTGCAAACAGCTTATGGCTGTATTTAGTCCCTTCTTTGCTCTTCTTTAATGCTTTTTGTTCCTTTTCTCTTAGCCCCTTTGAGGTTCAAGTTGGCCCTGAAGCAGGCATGCAGAAAGTTCGTGCATGGGGCCCTGGCCTCCACAGCGGGATTGTCGGGCGGTCGGCGGACTTCGTGGTAGAGTCCATTGGCTCTGAAGTGGGGTCTCTGGGTAGGTGGAAGCGGCTGGCCAACAGCTTCTGAGGGGCTGAGATGACATGAGGCTTGGTCCCAGTGTCAGACTGAGAGCTGGGGCCTCCTCCAAGCCTCACTCCCCTTGGCCTCCTGACCCCCCAAGTCCAACTCTTAATACTGCTGTGGGATTGCAATTTTCATTTTCCTCTTGCCCTTCAAGTTGCCCTCTGTCTCTTCTTCCATTCATTCATCCGCTAAACCTCACGGTAGAGGAGCTTCCTGCGGATGTTGTGCTTGAAACAGTGCTTGGAACATAGGAGGCACTTAGCAAATATTGTTGATTGATTCTTAGTTTAGATGAATTAATGAATTTTGCTGAAATTAGAAATTTGGAGAATAAATATTTTTCGGAGCAGAACAGTATATGTTAAATACACATCTGATGTATACAGGATTACTTCAGAACAGCAGTCAGCAAACCTGCTCTAAAAAGGGCCAGAGAGCAAATATTTTAGTCTTGTGGGCCATATTCTCCCTGCTGCAGCCGTGGTAGGCACGAAAACAGCCAGAGAAAGGACGTAAGTGAGGGAGTGTGGCTGTGTCCCAGCAAAGCCTTATTAAATACAGAAGTAGATAGTGAGTCAGTTTGGCCCGCTGGCCATAGTTTAATGACTATCTGTTTCAGGTAGTAAAAGTAAGCAGACTTGGATTTAGTATTTCCTTTAGTATTTCCTTCTAGAGAGAGAATCAGTGTTTTGGTATGATATTAAACCTTTGGCATATCCTTCTAGACTTTTTTCTTTACATGCCCACGTAAATATTCATCTTCCACAAAAAATATCTAGGGATGATCTTTCTGTCTTCCTGCCTCAGATAAATAGAGGCTGTGTCTTGATTTTCCATGGCTTCTTTGGAATTCCATTGCATGGATATGTCTACCGTTAGGCTCTCCGGTTATTTCCACGGTTTTCTTTAGAAACAGTGCTGGGTACATATACTTTGTACCTAACTGTTTACGCATATTCTTGATTATTTCGTTCAGACAAAAACCCAGAACCTGATTTGATGGGGCAAAGTGTGGGCATTGGTTTAAGGTTTTCGTTGACTTGCCTTGTTAGATGATGTTTAAAAAAACATAAAAATCCAGCCCTTCCACGTCTAGTGAAGACTCAATAGGCTTGGTTTTGTGGGAAAGGGACAGACACTGATTTCAGGCTTCTGGCTGATACTTGCTTTGAGGGAGTGAGCTGGTGGTAACATAGAGTAGATTTTTCCCACCATGCAACCAGGGGTCCCTCTCACCCTGTCCCCCAGGCTTTGCTATTGAAGGCCCCTCCCAGGCGAAGATTGAGTATGATGACCAGAATGATGGGTCATGTGATGTCAAGTACTGGCCCAAGGAACCTGGCGAATACGCTGTTCACATCATGTGTGATGACGAAGACATCAAGGACAGCCCATACATGGCCTTCATCCACCCAGCTGCGGGAGACTACAACCCGGATCTGGTGAGTCTGTCTGTCATGTTTCTGTGCTCTCTTCCTGGCTCCTGGCCCTCTCCGTGGTACCCAGAGAGTGAGCTCAAGCAGCATGTTGAGGGACGGCAGCAAGGGGCCATGTAGAGCTTAGGAAGGACACTGGTCTGACTTGGAACCCTGGTAGTACCGCTTAAGTACTTTTCTTTTCTTTTCTTTTTAAGATTTTATTTGTTTATTTGAGAGAGAGAATGAGAGACAGAGAGCATGAGAGGGGGAGGGTCAGAGGGAGAAGCAGACTCCCCGCTGAGCAGGGAGCCCGATGCGGGACTCGATCCCGGGACTCCAGGATCATGACCTGAGCCGAAGGCAGTCGCTTAACCAACTGAGCCACCCAGGTGCCCCCACTTAGTACTTTTCTAATGCTGGGCAAGTCACTTAACCTCTCTGACTCTTGATTCTTTTTCAAGTGGGAATGATAGCAATGTCTGCTTTCCAGCGTTTCTGGGATGATTCAAGGAGCTAACGTGCATGAAGTGCCTAGCTCATGCAGGGGGCTGCGGAGGCTGCTCTTCATAAATGAAAGGTGTTCTTTTTCTCCCCAGCTCCCTTCTCTTAAATTGGAGCAGTGTTTCTAAGAGCTTCTGTCACACTCTTAGGAGGCCGATAAGCATCGAGTCTGAGGCAGGCTGGCTGCTAGGAGGAAGCCTCCACACTCCCATGTGTGCAGGCTGCCCTGGCCCACACAGGCGGCTCTTCGTAGGCTGGTGTCGGTCTGGGCCGGTTGCTATTCCTTGTTGGCCAACGGCTGGTCCTTTGTTCTCTCTGGAAGCTGTAAACCTTTGGAATGTCTGTGGTAAAGGTTCTGAGCCCCCTCCATGTGGGAACATTGAACCTGGGCATGGCTGGAGGTCCCTGCCCTGGTTACTAGTTGTCTATATCTGTTGGGAATAAGGCATGGAGCCCCAGGCTAGTTTGGGGCTTGGTTTTTGAGAGTTTTCTTCCTCCTGGGAGGTTAATGATACTGTGTTTAATTTCTGAGTTACAACCTACTTGAGCATTTTCCTTCCCAAACCATCCTGTTACATAGGTACTGTGAAACCAGACACAGGTGGTTTTGTTACCTTGTTCCCTGGTCACTGGTTGTTATAGAGGGGGTTTCGTTGGGGCATTGTACAAAAAGAGAATCATTATTCTTTGCCCCAGGTCCAAGCATACGGGCCAGGTTTGGAGAAATCTGGGTGCATTGTCAACAACCTGTGTGAGTTCACCGTGGATCCTAAGGATGCTGGAAAAGCTCCCTTAAAGATATTTGCTCAGGTAAGTTTCCAGGGGCCACCTGTGCAGGTAATTACCAGGAGACACGATCTGTCACTGTAATGGCAAGTTGCTCAGTTCATCTGATCCTCAGTTTATTCATCCACATATTGGGAATCATAAGAATATTTATTATTAAATGGGATTCTAATATGTAAAGCGGGGTGCTTTTCTCATTTTTATGATTTGTATTCTTTGGAAACAAGGCTTGATTTCAGATTTCCCTGTACATGTCCTTCAGTGTGGTTAAAGCTACCTAGGCCATGACAGGAGGTTTGTAAATAAGAATTTATTAAATATGTTTTTCTAATTTAATTGAATTTGGCCCAGGAATTTAAATGCAGGAATTAAAATTAAGAAGTACTTTTTTTTAAGGTTTATTTATTTATTTTAGTGAGAGAGAGAGAGAGAGAGAGAGAGAGTGTATGTGAGCACATACCTGAGTGAGGGGAAGGGCAGAGGGAGAGAGAATCTCAAGCAGACCCCCGCTGAACATGGAGCCTGATGCCAGGGCTTGATCTCTAGATCCTGAGATCATGACCTGAGCTGAAATCAAGAGTTGGACACTTAACCAACTGAGCCACCCAGGTGCTCCCAAATTAAGAAGTATTGAGTTGCCATGGCTTTCTATTAGAGTGATTTGCTCTTATGAAAAACAAATAAATACAGGCAGTGTTTTATCATCTGTGGTGATGGCATATCATAGTTCCATGTTTTGTTGGATGGGTGGTGACCTGATGGTCTTGGGAAGCCATGGCGGTGCTGTTTGATGAAGACCGTGTGAAGTCCAGTTTCTCTTCTTTGCCCCTGCTCTTTTGCAGGATGGGGAAGGCCAGCCCATTGACATCCAGATGAAGAGCCGGATGGACGGCACGTACGCCTGCTCGTATACCCCGGTTAAGGCCATCAAGCACACCATTGCTGTGGTCTGGGGAGGCGTGAACATCCCACGCAGCCCATACAGGGTAGGTTGTGAAGAATAATCCTGGCCATTGTATGAAAAAGCCAAGTCCTATGGCGGGTCTGGGCTCCATGCTAACTAACAATGTTTCACTGGGTCCAAGTGGAGGAAAACTTGGTTATAACTTTCTGCCGTGTTCTTTTTAGGTCAGTATCGGGCAGGGTAGCCATCCCCAGAAGGTCAAGGTGTTTGGGCCAGGCGTGGAGCGAAGTGGACTGAAGGCAAATGAGCCTACTCATTTCACAGTGGACTGTACTGAGGCTGGGGAAGGTGAGAGGGGGCTTCCCCCAGTGTGGTAATTGCTGCTCCTTGAGGAAGCATGTTCTTTTTGGAACATTCGAAGGACAGTGAACTTTGAGCCAGAAAGTAGTGCACCTGAATAGGGAATTGTTCATCTAATGAGCGTCTGTGGCAGTTCCTTGGTGATCTTTGCTAATCCTCCATTCCTCCTCCAAAGCCCTGACTTAGCACCATCCCTTTGTCAGGCTTGTTACTGGAAACTTCCCAATTGCTTTTTTGGGGTGTTAGCTGAGCTGAACTAGAAGCGATTGCATGGGACATGCTGTTTCTTGTACCCTGGTGCGCTCATAAGCTGGTCTGTTCCAGGTGATGTCAGCGTTGGCATTAAATGTGATGCCCGTGTGTTAAGTGAGGATGAGGAAGACGTGGACTTTGACATTATTCACAACGCCAACGACACGTTTACGGTCAAATATGTGCCTCCTGCCGCCGGGCGATACACTATCAAAGTTCTCTTTGCATCTCAGGTGTGTGTTTGGACCTGGGTTCTTTCTGGCCACCTGTGTGCGTATTTCCTTTTTTTTTTTAAAGCAATAGGGCAGTGTCTTGAGAATTCTGCTCAGGTTTTCCTCTCTGGTTCCTGAAAACCATGAAGGGGGGAAAAAAAAATAAGCAAAAAGCACCCAGAACTAAATTATTGTCATTTTCTAACAAAAGTGAGGCACGGTGTATTCAGTGGTTATAGCAGGGCTCTGGCAGGAGACTGGTTTGTTATAAACGCTTGTAAAGTTTTTGATTGAAATGAACTTCTAGACGTGTTCTGCTTCGACCGCTTTGAAGTAATGGCTTTGGCCTTGACCCCTAAACTTTTACAGGGAGAGGAGCTTTGAACTTTCAAACTGAGCTCATATTTACTTATGATAGGTGAGGATAAGGCGAGTGGTACCTAAAACGGAACAGTGGAATCCTGGTGATTCAAATTAACCTTGCATAAGGATAGGAATGTCAAGAGAGAAAGTTTTGTGCCTGAAGGTGTTGGTCTTGAATTGACTTCGTCCAGTTAACCTGTTCTGCCTTTATTCTGATAACCTGCACCATTGTGAAGAATTATAATCCTTGTATTTCTGATCAGCTCCTCCCATTCCCCAAACCTTAGCTCCAAGCTGTACCTGAGGACATGTCCTTTCGCCCAACCCTATATGTTATTGTCATTTGGGGTTTTATTCTTGGTAGGATTTTTTGCGTACTAAGTACTCAACTTTGGTGTGAAAGGCTCAGAGTTTTCAGAATCGTTTTTAGGAAACCTTCCTTCCGCTGTGCACTAAGCAGGTCAAAGCCTGTGATGGAGGGGTCCAGGCATTTGTAAGTGACCTTCGGTGGCCCCTACCTGAGGCTAGAGTACAAAGACTTGACCCGTGGGGATGGAAGTTTGCCCGCCGCCCGCCAGAGTCACAGAGGTCTCCCCCCTTGCGTTGGGCAGAAGGCTAAGCTCTGGCAGACGATTCAGGGGCTTTCCTACTGAGATAGTGTCTCCCCTACAGGAAATCCCCGCCAGTCCTTTCAGAGTGAAAGTTGACCCTTCCCATGATGCCAGCAAAGTGAAGGCAGAAGGCCCGGGGCTCAGCAAAGCAGGTAAGAGAGCACGCGGAAGAGGCCATCATGGAGGCCTTCTGCAGGCCAGTGGCCAGGGGCATGTTTGGTCCAGGGACCTTGAGGGCCTCGTCTCCACCCAGGGTGGGTGTTCTGTTGGGAGTCCCATTCAGCAGGGGCAGTGCTCCTGCCCGAGCTGTTGGCAGTGCTCCGGCCCCCGTCGCCAACCGCCTTGCTAGGGCTGGTGCCGATGAACCTGTCAGACTGGTTGTTGAAGAGTGAAACCACGCCAGTCAGGCCTGTCTCCTCACTTCACGGTCTATCCTTCCAGGTGTGGAAAACGGGAAACCAACCCACTTCACGGTCTACACCAAAGGGGCTGGAAAAGCCCCGCTGAACATACAGTTCAGCAGCGCCCTTCCTGGAGATGCCGTGAAGGACTTGGACATCATCGACAATTATGACTACTCCCACACCGTCAAATACACACCCACCCAGCAGGTAGGGGCCTTCCCATTGCCCCTTCCCCCTCAGTGCTGGGCTGGGCCCTTTGGACAGCAAGGCTCTGATCTGTGCTCTGTTGAGGTGCTCCTCTGTGGGTGAAGGGCTCTTCGTGCCTGTCATTTTGAGCCTCTCCAGGAGCACTGGCAAGAGGCCTGGCTGGTTCTGTGAGGCGGGCCTGAAGGTTTCCCTAAGAACAAGCAGGAAGCTAGAGCGGGAAGCTAGCCCGACTCTCTCCATCCCCGCCTCCCACCTCCATTTTGGCTTTCAGCAGAAACAGGGAGCTCTTGAAATTTGGAACCTAGTATCTTCCTCTTATTCCACACACTCTCCCATCCTTACCAGCTGCCCTTCATTCAGTCTTAATTACTCATAGGGGAGGAAGGGCGACGCCTTTGTGTTTTCTTGCTGGCCCTTTATGTAAGGTGGTAGAGTGGGTCTCTCTCAAAAGCCAGTTCAGCCTTTAGTCCCTCAGGCCCGAAATACTATCTAGGGCCCCAGATTGTCCTCTTACAAAATTCAGGAACACACACAGGATATTACGATCCAGGCCACTTTGCTCTGATTATTTTAGGCAAGAAGCACCTAAAAAATGACCTCTCTGCCTCTCTCTGTGAATTCTTGTTTAATTTGTTCAAAATTGGGTTTTGCTTCATGGCCATACCTCTGGGGTGTGAGGAACAGGTAACCCAGAAGAAAAGCCTGGATTTTACTATTTTTTTTTTTTTCAAGATTTTATTTATTTGAGAGAGAGAGAGCGAGCAAGCACAAGGGAGGGGGTCAGAGGGAGAAGCAGGCTCACTGCTGAGCAGGGAAGCCTGATGCGGGACTTGATCCTGGAACTCCAGGATCATGACCTGAGCCGAAGGCAGTTGCTTAACTAACTGAGCCACTCAGGTGCCCTGGATTTTACTGTTTTTTATGCATAGCATTCTACACGGTCATTCGAACGTCTCAGATTTTTTCTTAATACACCCGACCCTTAAGGAACCTTATAGTGTAGGTGCTTTCAGGTCCTGAGGAAAATAGTCCCCCTTCTGTGAGGTGCTCTTTGTAGGAGAACAGGGGGGATGCTTTCTGTAGAAACACCACCCGAGAAGCATCCCTCCTGCCTGGCCCTCAGTGAGGCGCTGCCCAGAGTCTAGTGGGAAGGAATGAGGGGTACGGTGAGGATGAGGGGTGTGGTGCAGGTGTCCCCTTGCACTGGGGGCTACATGTCCTTGGAGATGGACTCTTTGGCGGTGGGAGGGGTTGTCTGGGGTGAGTCAGTACAGATGTGGTCTCTTACATCCAGACGTCCTCCTTCCTGTGGTTTTTGTTTTTACCTTAATGAGGGGTTCTTATTAGTGATGGTAAAAATACTTTTGTACGTAGAGTAACCTTTTATCATCAGGCTGCTCAGTGCTAAGTGGGTAATTATTTTCCTGCTGACGCTTCAGAAGGCTGGCGGGAGCCTCACCATTGGGAGCACTGGCTTGACATCATCCTTGTTGCCAATTCTCCACATTCCTTAGGAGAAGGTACCAGAAAGCTTGGCCACGCACACTGGTCAAGGTCACAAGGTCTTAGACTCTTCTAAAAACATCTTGCTTTGTCCTCTATCTATAAACCTTTTTGGGTTTTGGCTGAGCTTCTAGAAAGTAAGTTGCAGACATTAAGACGGAGTCAGGTTTTGGCCTGCACCCCCAGAAAGGGCTTCAGAACCTGTTGCCATTTGGGGCAGAGGTGGAGGCTAGAGAGGGAGGCTTCTTAACTTCAAAATCACACAAGGTCAAGTTCATCCATTTCTTGGAGAACAGCAGGTTTGTCGGCAGGCTCAGTGGCTGCTTGGGGCTTTGCTCAAATGCTGCCTGTCTTATGTCCAAGGAGCCTGGCAGAGTCCTGGTGTCAGTCCCTGCCTCCAGTGTGAGCGGTGCCTCTCTGGTCCTTCTTGTTTGGCATTTAGAACAAGATTTATGGTTTCAGTTTTTGGGCAAGTTGCAGTTCTGCATATTTTTCTATGGCAAAGAAAAAATTGAATTTCTTCTCTTGGATGATGAGTTCCCCAACAATGGGATATCATGTCCTATATATATCTTTCCATCCCTAGTCTTGAGCACAGGGCCTGATGCTGTAAGTTCTCCACATGGATTTATGGCTTAAAGGGTGAATACACAAAGTGGAGCTTCTGCTCACAAGCAGAGAACTTTGTAGGGACAGTGGGGCCAACACATCCTCATGCACCTTTGATCTCTCTTTTCTGAAGAGCGGCATACAGCTCAAGATTGGGTTAAATAAGCTTGCCTTTTGAGATGTGCCCTTGGATGTGGTTAAGAGGCCTGGGTCAAGGACGCCTGGGTGGCTTAGTCGTTGGATGTCTGCCTTCGGCTCAGGTCATGATCCCGGAGTCCTGAGATCGAGCCCTGCATCGGGCTCCCTGCTCGGTGGGAAGCCTGCTTCTCCCTCTCCCACTCCTCCTGCTTGTGTTCCCTCTCTGTGTCTCTCTCACTCTGTCAAATAAATAAATCTTAAAAAAAAAAAAAAAGGCTTGGGTCAGCCCAGAAGGCCGTGCCCAACATGGAGGCAGGGAGTATACTTTGAGGGCTGGTGCCCAGAGGCGCACCTTCTTGTTGTCATTTTAGGGAATAACAGGCTGGAACTTTCTAGAAATGTAGTTGTTTGGTGTGTGGAAAGATGGCAATGGGTCCTGGCCCAGGGGGAGCGTGTCGCCCTCAGAATACAGGCCGTGCTGTGTGAGGAGCTGTTCCCTGCAGGGTCTCTGAGCCGCAGCTTGATGATGCCCGCTGACCTGCAGTGGACCAGTCACGGTCATGTCAGAAGGCAGTGGTCAAAGCTCGTTTTGCCTTGGTGGGGTGTCACTTGTTGGGCTGGGGCTTGAGGATCCTCCCAAAGGTCAGACAGAAGGCTTGATTTTATGGAAGGGAGATCGCACAATGCCATATTCGCCCACGGATTTTGCCTTCTGTGCTTTTGGTTGTCTGTGACCTCAAGGGACTTCAGTCTCTCACCGCATAGTCCCTCACGTAGAGCGAGCACTTTGAGAAGCTGGTGGCAGCAACTCCATGACCCGCCAGGTCAGAAACCACTGGGAATCGGCAACCCCACCTACTTCCTGGGGGTGCCTCGAGGAGACCGTGTGGGTTCACTGAGCCCCCTGCCTGCTCCGGAGATCTCTGGAGGAGGGGGCTGTGGGTGGCTCACTCGATCCTGTCCTCACCTGAGCTCTCAGGTCAGAGTCTTACATTCGTGTGTTGTGCAGGGTGGGGTTAAGGTCTCAGAGGTGCAGAGGGGAGAGAATAAAACTGTCCTGCAGTCAGCAAGGCCATGGTGAAATGCACCAGAGGTCATTGCTCCGACATTCCTGATGTCACCCCCCCCCGGGGGAAAAGCACAGTCCGTTCCTTAGCTGGGGCCCAGAGGAAACCTTAAATGCTACAGCCCATTGCAGGTGTAAGTCCCTTAAGATTTCTTCCTCCCCCTTGTTAGGTTATTTGAGGTAGAGTTCATTTCCTTTCTGAGTTTTTGTTTTGTTTTTTTCATAACTGGTAATGAGAACACACTTTCTTTTATGGGATGGGTAGGCTTAACTGAAAGAGGATTTTTCCCTCTCCTGTGGCACTCCAGAGACGCAATCAGAAGACTTCCAGGGCTGGTGGAGAAGGTTTTTCCATGACCCATGGTCAGCCGTGAGGCCTCTCCTTCAAGGAGTTAGGGGCTTGTGGGCAAATGCAAGCTTGGGACGAGCTGGCATGATGGGAATGCCACGGTGGCTGAAGCCACGAGTCACTCCCTGACTTCCTTATTACAAGGAGGAGACCTGTCCTGTCCTGGGCTGGCTCTCAGCTTTTTTGGCTCGGACCCGTGCACGTTCTACCATGAAACGTTACACCCTTGAGGCAGGGGGCCAGTTGGTTTGTGTGCACTGCCAATAAATCCTGGAGAATCAGTCCTCCCTCCTTCATTGATGCAACCAATTTTTTTCTTGGCTTTTGTCCCCCCTTTTTTTTATTATGAAAAGCAATGTGAGAAAATATATGTGGGCCAAAAGCTACACCCTTTTAACACTTGATCACTGACAGCTTTCACTAGAACCTGAATTCTGGTGAGCCCCCCCGGATTCTTGGGGGGCATCGTCTCTCCCTCTACGGCCTTTCACGCTATGCCCGGGGTGTTTGAGGTGAGGGAGAGCTTCATCTACTGAGATAGCTGTGGGCTTTAATGGAGCCTGGGTTTGGCAGGGAAGGGAACTTAGCCACCAGGAGAGGGGAAGCCAGCAGGGTGTGGGCCGGGACCGGCCAGAGGAGAACCGCCCTGCACATGCGGTCGTACGGAGCTCCCATGGCCCCCGGGGCTTCGAACAAGGGGCCTGCCAAACCCACAGGCAGGATTCCCTTCACACTTGAAACTTTTCTTTCCGTGACATAGATGTGGGAGTTTAGAGGCTGCTTTAGTGTGCAAATCCCTTTCACAGTCTGGTGGCCTGAAATTGATTTCCGAGACGTAGAAAAAGCTGGTTTTGTTCAGTGAGAGGCTCCCATAGACGGCAGCTTTACCCGTGGCCGTGATCGGATGTGTGCTGGGCAGGAGGAGGTAGTATGGCTGAGCAGCTGGGACGCGGGTCTGCGTGCCGCGGTTACGAGGTTCAGCTCTCACACTACCAGGCATGTGATTTGGGAGAAGTGACTCTACCTCCCTGAGCTGTAGCTTCCTTTCCTGGAAAAATGGGGACAACAGTGGGAACCACCCCTTCAGACTATTTGGAAATTGAGTCAAGGAAATGCTTAAAAGCACAGCATACAGTATGCTTATTAAGTCGCCCCTGTTGTTCTTAGCTGTTCTGATTTTATCTCACTTCTCGCTTGTTTTTGCCATGGGGCCAGAAGCTTAGAGAAATACGTCTGTGGTGTTTCTAAATCCACTGGAGTCAAGTGCCCTGTGTCTCTGGAAGAATTAAAGATCTAGAAGACAGGTTTAAACAACAAGTTAGGGGGCACCTGGGTGGCTTAGTTGGTTGAGCATCTGCCTTCGGCTCAGGCCATGATCCCAGAGTCCTGCTCTTGCTCTTGCTGAGCGGGAGCCTGCTTCTCCCTCTCCCACTCCCCCTGCTTGTATTCCCTCTCTCTCTCTCTGACAAATAAATAAATAAAATCTTTAAAAAAAATAAAATAGGGCGTCTGGGTGGCTCAGTTGTTAAGCGTCTGCCTTCGGCTCAGGTCATGATCCCAGGGTCCTGGGATCGAGTCCCGCATCGGGCTCCCTGCTCGGCAGGAAGCCCGCTTCTCCCTCTCCCACTCCCCCTGCTTGTGTTCCTGCTCTCGCTCTCTGTCAAATAAATAAATAAAATCTTTAAAAAAATAAAAAATTAAAAAATAAATAAAATAAAGATAAACAGCAAGTTAGATGTTGGTGCCCAAAGGTACCCTCGATTTCCTCTCGTTCCAGGGCTGCATGCAGGTGCTGGTGACGTATGGCGGCGACCCCATCCCTAAAAGCCCTTTCACCGTGGGCGTGGCCGCTCCGCTGGATCTGAGCAAGATCAGAATTAATGGGCTGGAGAACAGTAAGTGCGTGGATGCAGGGGAAACGGGTCACTGAAGACCACCCACCGGGGCCGCCAGTTAGATACCTTTCACAAGACAATTTGCAGGGAAGCAGCCTCTGCCATAAGAGACCTTGCAGTGGGACGGACGTGGGTGTGAACTGGGGCCGTGCAGCGGGGTCGTTCTGGGACCTTACCTGCGCTTAACCTCCCCGAGCCTCCATGCCCTCATCACACAGTGGGGGAGGGGTGGTCAAGAACACTGACATTCGTGGGAATATTTTGAAAGGTAAATGAGCTCATAATTCAGGGGCTGGCACGTTGTCAGCCTTCGGTAACTGCTGCCATCACAGTGGGATTGTTTTCATTGCAAAGAGAAGTTGGGACGCATTGCTTTCTGGTGACTTTGTACTGTGCTCGCTGTCCTTGGCCATGGGATCCACATGAGGGTGGACAGTAGCATAAAAGCCAACTCCCCGGCACTCAGAAACCGCGACTCTGATGCAACCCCCACCCCCACCCCGATATTCCTTTGGCTTGGTAGGTATCTTGTTAGCGTAAGCTCATCTGTTTTAAAATGTTTTCATTTGTTGTAGTAGGGAAAATTCCAAACATACAAAAGTAAAGACAGTAGAATATAAATACTGATGTACTTACCGCTCAGCTTCAGAAGTTCAACACATAATCATGAAATTCTGCTTTTTACACAAAGTAAGGCATAAATCCATTTTCATCTTAAAAAACACCGTTGAGAGTAAACTCCACTCTCTCCATCACCTCTTATTCTTCCTGGGGGGAATCAGGGTTATCTGTTCAGTGTCTGTCCTTTCACACTTTCTCTCTACATCTGTATGGGCACATGCGCCAGCAGCAAATGTTCGGCAGTGTTCATTTTGCATTAAAGTCATGCCTGTACACCCATATGTTTGCAGCCTGCCTTTTGACATGAGCAGTGCATCTTGGAGAATATTCACACCTCTGTCCCCTCGTTGGCACGATCTGCCATGTGGCTGAAGCCTGGCCACACCTCCGTAGCACGCACACAACACACCTGTTTTCAGGGTCACGTGGGGCTCAGTGCATACCTCCTGGGCAGGCCTCTTTGGTCTCAGTGGACCATCAGTGAGCACCTTCACTCACCTGTGACTCAAATGCACAAGCTGTGAATGAGGCCACCTCCCAGCTCTGGGTTCTGTGAAGCCGTCCCTGGAGGGCAGCCAGCTCTGAGCATATGAAAGTCACTGGCCAGTCCTTTCATGTGTCTCCTCATTGCTGCTTCCTCTAAGACACCTAGGGCTTCAATTCCAGACCAGGAAAAACACAATGCCAATTAGGAAAAGCCTTTGGTCCATGGTGCTCCGAGGCCGCCTTGCTTGTGGTTCGGAGGTGCTGGTCTTGGGAGGCCCCATACTGCCCTAGAGTCAGGATTTCCCTGGCTTGTGGTGAGAGCCCTGTGCTCGCAATGCTGTCATTTTGGTTCAAAGTCCTTTCCCTTTTTTTGTCAAATACAACACATGGATTTTCCGTGGCCCTGCTTTACAGAGACCTTTCAAATATCGGCGCAGTACAGAGAGTCAGTTCTTCAGGCTCACTTCGGTGCCCCTGCATTGGCCAGCTCTGTGACTTTTGCCTTGTTGGCTGTGGGATTAAATTTGCTTCCAAGAATTAGTAAATAAAACACTGGCTTATGGGAATGTTTTGATAGAAAGTTAATACCAAAAGTAAGTAAAGCAGAGAGGACAGTGTCAGATTATAATTTACTAGTTGGCAGAGCAGATTGTGGGGTCCAGTAAATTTATGTGTGAGTCCCACCTTTGTGGTCTGCTGCGTACGGCACCCTGGACACATTCCTTAACCTCGGAGCCTCAGTTTCCCCATCTGTTAAAGCCATTGGTAACTAATAAATACCCTATAGTGTTGTGGTAAAAATTAAAGGAGGTGATGTGCTGTACTCAGGCCTGGGGTTAAAGTGCCGTCATTAAGTAACCAATCATTATTGGTTTTTAAGTAACCCGTCATTATTGTATCAGTAAGCGTCAGCTATCATTGTTATTAATATCATCATTAGTTAGTAGCTGTTCTTATACTGGTTGTTATCCAGGGAAATGCTGATTATCCCGACTCAGTCTTGCTTCTTGTCCTTGGTATCCGCCCTTGCTTGTTGCCCAGGCTGAGATAATGCCTCGTGTCCAGGGAACCCTCATTGTTCTGCTCTCAGCTGTTCTTGCTGCTGAGAAGGGCCAGCTCATCACTTGGGCGTGTCCCCCTTTTCCAGGAGTCGAAGTTGGGAAGGGTCAAGAGTTCGCCATCGACACGAAGGGGGCAGGAGGCCAGGGGAAGCTGGATGTGACGATCCTGAGCCCCTCGAGGAAGGTTGTGCCTTGTATGGTGGTGCCCGTGGTGGGCCGGGAGAGCAGCACGGCCAAGTTCATCCCTCGGGAGGAGGGGCTGTATGCTGTAGACGTCACCTACGATGGACACCCCATGCCTGGGAGCCCCTACACGGTGGAGGCTTCACTGCCACCAGATCCCACCAAGGTCAGCTTTCGTTTCTGTACCGGGACTTGTCTCCTATCATCAAATAGAACACGGGAGTCCTTCACTGATCCTGCTTGACCAAGGCCTGTAGAAAATCATTTTCGGAGGAAGGTCCATTCTCAACGGCTGACAGAAGTTGTCTCTCCTACAGTTCAGCCGGAGGGGTCCCTTGGGCAGCTGGGTGTCCTCCCCACTGCTCCTCTTGCTCTCTGGCGGTGAGGGAGTCCTCTTCCCTGCGTTCTATCCCCTTCACTTGTTAGCATAATAACAGCACTCGCTTCACCGTGAGCCTGTAAGGGTGAGGTGAGAGCGAGCCGGTGGAGGCCTCAGCCCCGTGTCCGGCACGCAGGGTGAGCTCACCCTGCAGAAGCGATACAGCTCAATATCAAAATATATGAGCGTCATTATCATTTCTTCCTAGTATAGCCCCAAATCAAGGGTTTTAGAGTATTTTCTGTGGTCTGAACGACATGAATCCTATAAAACAGTCTTATTTGGTGAGTCAGAGATGAAAGCCCCATCCCCACCCTCTTGTAAAAGCAGTTTTGTTTATTCGTTTGGTTTTTAAATTTTTGTATTAGACTTTAGTTTTTTGTGGCTTTTTTAAAATATATTTTTAAAAAGATTTATTTATTTATTTCAGAGAGAGAGAACGAGCACAAGCAGGGGGAGCAGGAGAGAGAAGCAGGCTCCCTGCTGAGCAGGGAGCCCAATGCGGGGCTCGATCTCAGGACCCTGGGATCATGACCTGAGCTGAAGGCAGACACTTAACCGACTAAGCCACCCAGACACCCCTAGACTTTAGTTTTTTAGAGCAGTTTTAGGTTCATAGCAAAATGGAGAGGCGGGTACAGAGATTTCCCTCCTACCCCCTGTGCCTCCCCGTTACCACCATCCCCCAGCAGCACGGTGCATTTGTTCATACTGCTGAACCTGACTGACAGCCTGTTCACCCCAGATACATAGTTTACAGGAGGGTTCACTCGGGGTGCTATGCATTCTTTGGGTTTGGACAAATGTATCATGACACATACCCACCACTCTAGGGTCATGTTTTATTATGGGGAGTTTGTTGAGGGAGGTGTAGCTGTCAAAGCAACAGGGAGGTCCATAAAACCATCCTACGAGCATTCAGCCCCGAATGTGTTTGTGAGATGAGACGTCAGGTCTCCACCTCTGGCCCTGTGGTTCAGAAGTGGTGGGCACGGCAGGACGGGAAGTCACCCCCCATGATCCAGAGGACCACGCCTCTGTGCTGTGGCTTTCGGTGTTGACTGAGCTCACAGGCGTGTCTCCCTCTCGTAGCCGCTCGAAGCCTGGATTGCACTGTGGCTTTGGCTCGGTGTCGGTCTGACACGAGGTAGGCCCCAGGGAGAAGGGCCCCTCGAGTGAGAGGCAGCTCAGCGCTGAGTGCAGGCTGGGGTGGTAATTAGGGCTGGCCGAGGCAGAGTGTGACTTTTATTCTCTATTCAACCAGGTGAAGGCCCATGGTCCTGGCCTTGAAGGTGGTCTCGTGGGCAAGCCCGCTGAGTTCACCATCGACACCAAAGGAGCAGGCACTGGAGGTCTGGGCCTCACTGTGGAAGGTCCGTGCGAGGCCAAAATTGAATGTTCTGACAATGGTGATGGGACCTGCTCCGTCTCTTACCTGCCCACAAAGCCTGGGGAGTACTTTGTCAACATTCTCTTTGAAGAAGTCCACATACCTGGTTCTCCCTTCAAAGCCGACATTGAAATGCCTTTCGACCCCTCTAAAGTCGTGGCTTCAGGACCAGGTCTCCAGCATGGGAAGGTGGGCGAAGCCGGGCTTCTGAGTGTTGACTGTTCAGAAGCGGGGCCCGGGGCCCTGGGCCTGGAAGCCATCTCAGACTCGGGAGCAAAAGCCGAAGTCTGTATTGAAAACAACAAAGATGGCACCTACGCAGTGACCTACGTGCCCCTGACTGCCGGCATGTACACTCTGACCATGAAGTATGGCGGTGAGCTGGTGCCCCACTTCCCCGCCAGGGTCAAGGTGGAGCCCGCCGTGGACACCAGCAGGGTCAAAGTCTTTGGGCCAGGAATAGAAGGAAAAGGTGGGTTTCAGAAAAAAAAAAAGGGGTGGGGGGAGGTTGCAAAATAACTTGGGACTTAGGGGTCACCAGAGACTCAGAGCTGCAAACAGATATGCCCACGGGGGCCAGGTGGGGCATAAGAAAACACCCACCTGTGCTGTCGGTATCAGGAAGGGAGGGACCACAGCAGAGGGGGTGAGCACGTGGCATTTCTGCTGCCGACCCTCGCTTTGTTTCTCCAGGGGGAGCAGGGCCCCGCACTGCCTGCAGATGTTCCTATTTTTCTGGCAAAGCCAGAAATCTTGATTTTTACGTGGAAATTCAAGATCTTTCACTAATTGGAAAGGTTTAAAATGTTGTGCTCTTACCATACTTGCTGCAGAGTAGATCTGTCTTTTCCTTTTAACCTGTCCTAGAGCCCCACCTTTGTCCAAATAGTGTGCAAGGAGTCGTGTTGTCACAGGGTGGGGGCTTCCACAGGCCACCCGGGGAAGAAGCAGCTTTTGCAGGGTGGTGGCAGGGGGAGGTGGTCATTAATACTCTTGATTTGGAGAGTCAGAGAAAACAGCCGTCTGCTGTCCCTGAACTTAGACATAATGTACCTAAAGTGGCGAGAACTCTGGTTCTTGGATTTGGTCCGAGGTCCCGGGTATTCGTGACGTTCTCCTCTGTGTGATTGCTCCGCAGACGTGTTTCGAGAAGCCACCACCGACTTCACGGTCGATTCACGGCCCCTGACACAGGTGGGGGGCGACCACATCAAAGCCCACATTGCCAACCCCTCAGGGGCCTCTACTGAGTGCTTTGTCACAGACAATGCTGATGGGACCTACCAGGTAGAGTACACGCCCTTCGAGAAAGGTGAGTTGACTTCTTGGACATGACCATCATTCAGAGCTATGCTGGGCCATTTCCTTTGGTGACTGGAGCTCACTCCTGCCCTATGTGTCTAGCCTGTCTCAGCAGAAGCACGGACAGAGTGACAGGGACATGAGGAAATCTTCCCCAGCAGAGCCACTGCGCGCTCAGTGCCTGAAGTGCTGGCCCTGGTGTGTGACATCTGGGCCAGGGTTAGCCTCAGGCTCCTCTGAGCAGCTTATGGCTGATGTCTTGGCATAGTGCCCATTTGTATCTTTTTTTTGACATAATTACTTTCTTGAATATTAGCAATTACTTAAAAATTTGATAAATCATGAAAGGATAAAGAGAAAAATAAAAGCACCATATATTCTCATTACCTGGTTATATGATTCCTATAAATATTCTGGTATAGGTATATTCAGTCTCTTTAGGTAGATGCATGTATATTCTATTTCATGGATTTCCTTTTATCTCTTGGCTAATGACTGGAGGAAGTTTTTTCCAAAACAGGATGGTGCATTTAAGATGACTTAACTTGAATACAGACTTAGTGATACTTGCTTGGGGGAGAAGCCTTGCGTGTTGTGTATGTGTTGGGGATGGAGGGCTATGTGGCTGCCAGATGAACAGAAAGCATAAATAGCTATATTTTTAAAAAATCAGATCATACCAATATTGTACTATTTCTTTAACCTGCTTGTTTCCAATAACATGGGCCAGCGGATAGATGTGAGTGCTGGATGAAATTCTGTAGGAGGGACTTATTTCCCACAAGTAGATGACTCCTGTGCAAATATGTTTCTGCTTGTCATTTTGAACAGGTCTCCACGTAGTGGAGGTGACATACGATGATGTACCCATCCCACATAGTCCCTTCAAAGTGGCTGTAACCGAAGGCTGCCAGCCCTCTCGGGTTCAAGCCCAAGGACCAGGATTGAAAGAGGCCTTTACCAACAAACCCAATGTCTTCACCGTGGTTACCAGGTGAGCAAGGCCCTGGGATCTGTGTGTTGACTCTAAAAGGAGTAGCCCTGGGTAGTTTGTTTGTTTATTAATTTATTTTCTGCCTTCTTGCATTCTTTTTTCTTTTTTATTCAAATCTAATGAATTAACATCTAGTGTATTACTAGTTTCAGAGGTAGAGGTCAGTGACTCACCAGTCTTATATAGTACCCAGTGCTCATTACATCATATGCCCTCCTTAATGTCCATAACTAAAGGGGTCTTTTTTTTTTTTTTTAAGATTTTACTTATTTATTTGAGAGAGAGAGAGAGAGCGTTGTGCGCACACGAGTGGGGGGAGGGGCAGAGGGAGAAGCAGACTCCCTGCTCAGCGGGGCTGATGGCTTAATGCAGGGCTCAATCCCAGGACCCTGGGATCATGAACCCCAGCCAAAGGCAGACATTTAACCGACTGAGCCACCCTGGCGCCCCTCTAAAGGAGTTCTATGGGTATATTCTACATGTGTGTCCTAGTCTCCCAACTTTTGAGAGGCCTTTTTTTTTTCATGGTATATGAGGCATTTTCTTTTGTAGAGACTTATGCTACAGAGAGAGGCCAAGTATATTCTCAAAAAGTACCAGAAAGCCCTTGGTTATTGTCCTAATGTTGCTGAGCAAACCAGAACTAGATGGCAGCTCCTTAACTAGATAATGCAGAAACATACAGTCCATTTCCTAGTTAAGTGAAATATTAGAAGTTGTCCTACTAGAATTGGTCACAGATGCAATTAGATGTGAAAAACCAGTGAAGGATAAGCATTGGAAAGGGGGGATCAGAGCTGTCTGTATATTACATTGTTGAGAAATTTTCAGTAGTTGAGTCAGATTGGCTAACTGGGATTGTTGATAGATTTTAAATAATTCTGGCAATAAGCAGACTAGCATGAACCGCTAGTACCACTTCCCTCTTTTTTCCACCCTTTCCAGAGGGGCAGGCATTGGTGGGCTCGGCATAACTGTTGAGGGACCGTCAGAGTCGAAGATCAACTGCAGAGACAACAAAGATGGAAGCTGTAGTGCTGAGTACATCCCCTTTGCTCCAGGGGACTATGACGTTAACATCACATATGGAGGAGCCCACATCCCTGGTAAGCGATCCTGCAGAAAGGTACCCAAAGAATAACGATTTGGCATGAAAGCAGGTTTCATCTTGCTTATCTCTGAGTGGGAAAGAGAGTCTGAGATTTGCAGTCGGTGCAAAGGGAGAACTTTCCTTATGGCTGTATCTCCAAGAATATCCCAGCTTCCAGTAGGACCGGTAACCTGGCAAAACGCATTGGCTTGGCATTTTGACTGGAAATCATTCATGTGTTGGAGGACCCAGTTCTTAATTTAAGGGAAAACTGATTTTTTTTTTTTTTTTTTTTTTACAAAGGTGAAAATCTCCACTTTATTCTGTGGTTGGTTCTTCTTCACCTTATACATGTTTTCTTATTTTCTGCTTTTCATGGACAGTCCTGGTAGCCGAAAGAGACCCACAAACTCAAATTCTTATTTATTAATTTCTTTTCTAGTTCATGATGTAGTATATACACTTGCTGTAAAGCAGAGTTTGTCAGGTGCCTGGCTGGCTCAGTCAGTGGAGTGCGCAACTCTTGATCTCGGGGTTGCGTGTTTGAGCCCCACATTGGGCGTAGGGATTACATAAAAAAAATCAGATTTTTAAAAAAAACAAAAACAAGGTTTGTCATCCTCAGCACCATTGACATTTTGGGTGGGGTAATTCTTTGTTGTTGTGGGGAGGGGGGCTATCCTGTGCTTTGTAGGGTATTTAGTAGCATTCCACCACCCCTACCCACCTTCATTTTGGGACAACCAAAAATGTCTCTAGATACTGCCAAGTGTCCACTCGGGGACAAAATCACCTATAGTTGAGAACCACTGCTATATATGATTGGAACAATGAGAAATATGACTTCAGTAACGAAGGGCCCTCCGACTTTCATGCTCCAGGGGGAAGAATCTCCATATTCTGGTTGTGTTTAATGAAATGGTTGCCATTCAGCAGCACACATCTAGATGGGTAGATGACTGTGGTATAGTGTGGAGACAAGGACCCCGGGGGCTGGGGCGCCTGGGTGGCTCAGATGGTTAAGCGTCTGCCTTCGGCTCGGGTCATGATCCCAGGGTCCTGGGATCGAGCCCTGCATTGGGCTCCCTGCTCGGCGGGGAGCCTGCTCCTACCTCTCCCTCTCCTCCCAACTCCGGCTCTCTCTCACTATCTGTGTCTCTCTCTCAAATAAAATAAAATCTTAAAAAAAAAAAGACCCCGGGGGCCGCCACTGAGTCAGCCTATGCCTGTCTTGGGTATGGTGAGAAAGGGCAGAACCCCACCCCAAGACTCCTGGGGCAGGAAGAGCCTCGGATGGGTCAGGGTTATTCTTGCCCTGAAAGCCGTAAGCCAGGATAAGACTAAGGGAGAAGGAACAGACTTGAGGAGCTTGCTTTTGGGTTTCTGGATTGATTCCCAAAAGCTGGAGTGTGCATTGACCAAACACTGCGAATCTGTAGACATTTCCTCCTTATTACATGCACATGTGCACACAGACTCACTCTTCCCCTCACATTGGTCAGAAAGCACAGACATTCAGCTCAAATTAATGCCACTCAGATACTCATTTAAGCCTTAATTTTATGAAGGCTTAGATTTTCTTAGAAGGCTTTCTTTAAGTTTAAGAAAAACTAAATTGGTAAATTTCTTCTCAAACTTGTCTTTGCAGCTGATCATAGATTTTTAAATCCCTGTCAGCACCAGGCAAGGGGAATTCAGCCATGGACAAGACAGTCAAAGCTCTTGTGCTCTGGGAACTTCCTGTCTGGTGTTTATGCAGCTTCTCGTGATTACTGCTACCAAGAAAGAACAGGGCGCAGTGACAGAGGACAGAGCCATGGGTATTGGGGGAGCTTGGCAGTTTCGAAGTGGGAGGGACGGGAGAGGAGAGTGCAGAGAACAGGTGGAAGGCCGTTGTCAGGAGAGATGACGTCGTAGCTCCAAGGAGGCAGGTGCAGTGGAGAAGAGCCTCTCCTGGTCATGGATACAACAACACTGTTCCGACTTCAATGGGAAGGTCTGGCTGATGCTTTCAGCTTTGGAAGTCCCCTCGCAGAAGAGGGTGAGGGTTTGGGCCCCCATGGATGACCCAGGAGCATGAAGCAGGTGGCCATCTTTGAGAATTACAATAAAAAGAGACCCATTTGGGCTTTTCTCATCAGAGGTAGACGGTACATCCTTATGTTTCAGATATCTGTTGCCGCTCAGAGCTTCTTCCAGCTCCAGGCCCTTCTCCAGGCAGATATTTAGTAAAGTGTTGGTTGGTTGTCTTAGTGTTGGGCTTCTTAGTAAGCTAACTCATGAGGCGTTGCTATGAAACATTCAGCAACCTGCTGGCTTCTCATTTGCTTTCATGGGCATTTTCATTGGTTAAACATTAGTCCAGTGTTTCCTGGCCTGGTGCAAACCCCTAGTGGGGTTATTTTTGACCAGGTATGCTGTCCTCCCCACTGTGGCATATTGGTTTCCCCTGGTGGGTCAGCTGTGGTCAGCTGGTGGTGGCTTTTAGATCAACTGGATCCACTGGGAAAAAGTGCATCAGGAAGAAGAGCTGCTGTGGCTGGTTTTCGATGTCTGCCTGGGGCACGGAACGGGGCGACAGGGAACGCTTGGTATCTGCCACCGTGGGTCTAAAGTTTTCTTGTCAGTTCTTGGCTGTCCTCATGCTACGTATTCAGACCCCTTCCAGTAGAAGCTCTGACTTGGAGATTGGCCTCAGAGGTAGTCCATCGCCATCACCTGCTGACACTGAAATTCTCAACCGTTTCTCTATGAAATGAAGCTCCCTTTTGTTTCCCTAAACCCCAGCCTGGAGGGTGATGTTTGTCTTTGCCAGGGTCAGCCATTTATTTCAGTTAGCTGAAAAATTTGATGCCATTGAAACCCAGCTATCGTTAAAAAAACCAAGGCCTCTGTTCTTTGTGTGATCTTTTAATTTACCACCGTATTCTACAACAGATAAATTTGGGGGGATGCAAAGCAGAAGACACCGGAGTTTGTGTAGCGGTTAGAAGTTGTTGATTTTGCCAGCCTCCTTGGGAGCACAAGGACTCCTGTGCACAGCAGGAGGTGCATGTCGCCCCTTGGTGATGGACTTGGTAGCCCGAGGAGGCATGATGCCAGGGACACTGGGGCTCCGGTCTCTGGCTCACCTCTGCAGAGGTCTTACTTAGTCCCCATTGGTGGGGGAATCCCATGAGGGACCCTGGCCCAGCCCTAGTTTTTCTCTTCAGTGCTTCTCTTGCAAATCCTGATCACACAGCATTTTCTTTTTCCTTGGTCTTTTTTTTTTTTAAGATTTTATTTATTTATTTGCGAGAGAGGGAAGGAGAAGACACACAGAGGGAGATGGAGCAGCGGAGCCCACTGCGGGACTTGATCCCAGGACCCTGGGATCATGACCTGAGCTGAAGGCAGACGTTTAACCGGCTGAGCCACCCAGGTGTCCCTGTTTCCTTGGTCTTTAAAACCAATACCTTCAAAGAGTCGGAGGCCCCCAGTGTCTCCTGTGGGGTCAGCCATGTGGGAGGACCACAGCTGACAGGGAGAAAGCAAGGCTTCACCCAATGGCCAGGGAACCAAGTAGGCCATTCATGGTGGGAAGGTGTGGGCTACATTGTAGGGTAAGGACTCCGGGAAGCCCTCAGGAGCCGTTTGTGGAGAGGATATTAGATGTGGGCTGGAAGGCCTCCCTACCTCTGCAGCCCTCTGCACTCCTTCCTCCCACCCCTCAGCGTCCTCCTTCGGCATCTTCAACAGCCTGTCTTCTCCCTCGCCTCCAGGCCTCTGCACGCACCCGTCACTGTGCTTGAAGCCCCTCTCCATCTGCTTCCCTGGGTGCTATCTCCTCACTCTCTGGTCTCAGCTTAGCTGTCCCTGGAAAGTTCCTCTGGCCTCCTGAAGACGAGATTCGTTGCCTTCTAAGTGTTCCACCAATGCTTGTACATGTCCCCAGCATCTGTTATTACATGTGATGCCATAGCTCCTTGTTTGCCTTACCCTTCTCCCAGCACTGTGGGTTCCTACAGGGCCATTAAGCACTCTGGGCCCAGCACGCGGCAGGCACGATGCCTGCACGTTGTGGGTGCACGTGGGAGCACACACAGCAAGGTAGGAGGCCCTGACTGAGGTCCAAACAGTGGAGGGCCCCTGGGGTGCAGTTCTGGGTGCACACGAGGCAGGTCACCTGTCACTAAGTGAGCCGTGCTTAGAATCCTGTGACTTCTTTTCCAGGTAGTCCCTTCAGAGTTCCCGTGAAGGATGTCGTGGACCCGAGCAAGGTCAAGGTTGCTGGCCCCGGGCTGGGCTCTGGTGTCCGAGCCCGCATCTTACAGTCCTTCACAGTGGACAGCAGCAAGGCTGGCCTGGCCCCTCTGGAAGTGAGGGTCCTGGGCCCACGAGGTGAGTGTGCATCCTGCCTTCCTGCCAGCATTCTCCTGCCCCAGGTGAGGGCAGCCGTGACCCGGCGGGCACTTGACTTTGGAGTTTGGTTGTGAACTTAAAATTGAATTTCCTAAATTACTTTATTGCTCCATATTCTAGCTAAACAGGAGAAGCTCCTGCTTTTATTTATTTTTAAAAGATTTTATTTATATATTTTGAGAGAGAAAGTGCACCCAGGCTCACGTGTGCACATTTGTGAGTGGGGGGAAGGGCAGAGGGAGAGAGAGAACCTCAAGCAGACTCCCTGCTGAGCACGGAACCCGCTGAGGGGCTCATTCTCATGACCCTGAGATTAAGACCTGAGCCGAAATCAAGAGTCAGATGCTTAACCGACTGAGCCACCAAGGCACCCCGAAACTCTTGCTTTAAAAAGCAGGCAGATCTCTTATTTCTCTAGTGTTCTTTCCCCCATTTAATAATATGGCTCTAAGTGAGTTTTTAAATTTTTTTTTTTTTAAAGATTTTATTTATTTATTTGACAGAGAGAGACACAGCAAGAGAGGGAACACAAGCAGGGGGAGTGGGAGAAGCAGGCTTCCTGCAGAGCAGGGAGCCTGATGCGGGACTCGATCCCAGGACCCCGGGATCATGACCTGAGCCGAAGGCAGACGCTTAACAACTGAGCCATCCAGGCGCCCTGACTTTTTAAATCTTTATTTTTCTTTCTTTCTTTTTTTTTAACAGAATCTTTTTTTTTTTTTTTTAAGATTTTATTTATTTTTCAACGGAGAGAGAGACAGCGAGAGAGGGAACACAGGCAGGGGGAGTGGGAGAGGGAGAAGCAGGCTTCCCGCTGAGCAGCGAGCCTGATGTGGGGCTCGATCCCAGGACCCTGGGACCATGACCTGAGCTGAAGGCAGACGCTTAACGACTGAGCCACCCAGGCGCCCAAATTTTTATTTTTCTTAAGTAGTGAGATGAAGCAAGTAGTATTTGGGCTCTCACATGTATGTCTCAACATTGGTGAGGTGACTGGGGTTGGTCTGGAATTTGGGTGGACGATGGGTTTGGAGGTGATAACTCTCTTTGAGGTGCCTTGGTGCCCATGTGGAACACACCCCAAATATCTGGAAATGACAGATATGCAGCCCATATGACACATGGCTTTGTCATTGTCCCAACTTCCTGGAGGGAGAGGGTCTCTTGGGGATGGCCTTTGTCGACAATTTGGCCTGCCCTGTTGGCAGCCTGGAACTGGGGTTTGGTTTGACTAGCAGGCCATTTTGGGACAAAGCCCTGAAGTGCATTGAAATTTACCTTATTTGGTAGGCAATCACATTTCCTCTTCCGGCATTGAAAATGTGCCATTCTCTCCCTAATTTCTTAAATTATCTGGATGTTTCCCTAGTGATGTCTTCGTGGCTTTACAGAAGTGGCAAATGGGGGCTTCCTTCTTTGAAGAGGAACTTTCTACTTAATGGGGTTCAGCAGGAGGTTATGCCCTTTGAAGCTCAGGGCAGATGTGGTTTGAGGGAAATGAGGTCATGGGGCTGGAATCTGATTCTGCATAGTTACTGAGTTTTAGGACCTGTGTGTGTGTGTGTGTGAGAGAAAGAGAGAGGGAGGGAGGGAGGGCGGCTTTACTTAGCTATCTACCTCTATTTTATTATTATGGAGGACTCGGAAGTAACCGCCTTTTAATTTTAGCTGATGAGACGGATTCCCAGTCATGGCGCAGCCCCTTGAAAGCCATTTCAGAGTTCTTTAAAGGTGACCCGAAGGGTGACTTTACGGAGACAGGTTTGCAATTTCCTATTGGCTGCTGCTCTAATTTATGTGACCTGAATGCCTCTTGCTGGCCTCACCCCTGAAATTCCCTTGTTCCTGCCTCACCTGCTTTGCTTAATCAGTATGCCGTGCTTTGCTTAACCTATCCTGCAGTTGACCCATCCTTGATGCTCAAGTTCAGAAGCAGGATCTGGAATCTACCAACCCAATGCATGCCTTGATTATGCTTTAACACATTCTTTAACCGTCCCCTGCAGGCATCACTTTGAAGAGTCCCCTCCACCCCATGAGATTGGCACCCTCCCCTGCCCTGCACCTACACCCAGCCTGCTGGTGCCATAGTGGTCTGTGCTCAACGGTGGCCATAAGTTTGATTGGCCAGCCCCCCATCGGTTAACTTTTGCTGTTCAGAGTGGTGGACTCTTTGGCCCTTCCTCAGCTATAAAGTAAAATTGCCACATCCCAAGCATGCCTCACCAGCTTGAAAGGGGATAGCATGCCTGCAACACGTGTCTTCACACAAGCAAGGGCAGTCTCCTTAATTATACTCAAGGGCTGACAGAGTGTACTTTAGCCAACAGAAAGCTAAAGGTGTTTCTTGGGGTCATTTCTGCAACCATGAATTAGGGATCCTGTCTCCTGTGATTTCTCGGGCCTCTGATTATGGGCTGCCTACCTTTATGTTTCTCATCAGTGGAAGACAATAGCTCTTGGGATTGAATGTGCTCCTGTTTCAAACTCAGCCCAGGGTGGAGTGAAGGAGAGTCTAAGCAGTTCTCAGACCTCTCATTTCTGTTCTCAGGCCTGGTGGAGCCGGTGAACATAGTGGACAATGGGGATGGCACACATACAGTGACCTACACCCCATCCCAGGAGGGGCCTTACATGGTCTCAGTTAAATATGCTGATGAAGAGATCCCTCGTAGGTAAGCTCCTGACAAACCAGCCTGAAGCCCACCCCTCTGTGGGATTGACCAGCACTGTCCTGGTGATCTGTTTATCCATTCATTTATCCATCTGTCCACCCACCCAGCAATCCACCCACCCATCCATCCATCCATCCATCTACCCATCCACCTACCCATGCATCCACCTATCCGTCTATCCAACCATCCATCCATCCAACCACCACCCACCCACCCATCCACCCACCCACCCACCCATCTGTCTACCCATCCATCCACCCATCCATCTACCCATCCATTTTCCTCATCAGCAGGTATCAATGAGAACCTGCATGCTATCTGTGCCCAGGTGTTACAACACACTAGCCTTGATATCTGTGGCTGCTCCTCTCTTGGTATCCTGTATCCCCCTACTTTGTTCCTTTTGGCCATCTTTAATTTAAAGATGAGCTGAAATGAAGGAGTTGGGAATCTTTGGAGAAACAAGGAATGTGTTAGTTCATCAAAGTCTTCTTTCTGGTGACCTTACAAGTAGTTCTTTGATTAGGGTGAAGATTTTTACTTTTTTACTCTTTACTTGAAGATTTGGTTGACAATAGTGTTCCCAGAGGGTATTGGATAGAAGCCTCGTTACTCATTCATATTAATATGAAATGTTGCATATGCTCTTCCCTCTGTCAGAACAGCCTCCAAAGGGTTCTTTTCATACACCTTAAGATGAAAAAAATTGACCCATACACCTAATATGTATTTTTTTTTTATTTTTTAAATTTTTTTTAAAGATTTTATTTATTTATTTGACAGAGAGAGACACAGTGAGAGAGGGAACACAAGCAGGGGGAGTGGGTGAGGGAGAAGCAGGCTTCCTGTGGAGCAGAGAGCTCGATGCAGGGCTCGATCCCAGGACTCTGGGATCATGACCTGAGCTGAAGGCAGACACTTAACAACTGAGCCACCCAGGTGCCCCTCTAATATGTATTTTATATAGAGATATACATATAGCTCTAGGTATGTAGAAATATATAAATTACATTTATGTATTACTTTGCTAATAGGTAGTTCACCATCTAAAGCGTACTAAAAATAGAAAAGAAGAGGATAAGATATTAATTTTATTATTCCAACATTGTTTCCTAATTCCAATATTCCGTTCCCATCTTGGTGACCATTTTCTTAGCCTAACAAAAGTAAGTTAACTGTGTCTCCCAAACCAAGTTGGGGATTAGTGTGTATCCCATGAAATACACTCAGGGAAAGCATACGATGGTTACGTGCGTGTAAATTTCTGCTAGATTTAAGGTATGTAAGGCACTCGCTGTTTGTCTGCTATAGAAATCCGCCCTCTCTGAGCCCAGTCTCTTTGTGTAAGGGAGATCAGATGTAGCTGGGTTGACGGTATCGACACTTTGTATGTGTCTTTCAAGTCCCTTCAAGGTCAAGGTCCTTCCCACATACGATGCCAGCAAAGTGACTGCCAGTGGCCCCGGCCTCAGTTCCTATGGTGTGCCTGCCAGTCTGCCCGTGGAGTTTGCAATTGATGCCAGAGATGCTGGGGAAGGCCTGCTTGCTGTTCAGATCACGGTAACTTTGAGTTTTTTTCTTGAGTCAAATATGATTAATGAAGACCTAACTTCCTGGCAAGGGATAAGGACAAGGTTTTAATAACCAATTTCTGGCCTGATGCAAATGTTTGATGGATTTTTTTCCCACCAGAGAGTCGGTAATTGTGCAAGAGAACAGACATGCTTGCCTGAGTGAGAGGTCTGAAGGTGTAGCTCCAAGTACCGCGTTTGGATGAATCTCATGTACTTTGATCTCTATTCTATCCATTCCTCTGCTTTTGTTTTAAAATGTTTTAAATTCCTCATCAGATTAGTTAAGACTAGGTTGCGCTGCATATCACAACAGCCCCTCAAATAAGACTGGCTCCAACACATGGGATTATTCTCTCTGGTTAAGGAAGCCCAGAGGCGAGCCGCCTGGGTGCTGTGTGGCTCTGCAGGGAAGCCAGCTCCATCTGTATGCTCCTCGGTCCTAGCGTGTGGCTTCTGTCCTGAGGTCTCCTCGTGGACCATGAGCAGATGCACCTGGCAGGCCACAAGGAGGAGGAAAGGCAGAAGGGAAAAGGGGGACCTTCAGCTCAATCAGTAATCTCGAGCCGCTCTGTGTGACTCCCACTTCCCTCTCCTTTACTGGAACTTTGTCACAAGTCCCATGGCCATACCTAGCAGCAGAGTTTGCTAGCAAGTGGGAGCAGTGCACCCAGCCAACAATTAGGAGCCTTTAACTAAAGAGAAGAGAGAGAGTGGATGTGGTGATGCAGGACCAGGAACCTCAGTCCCCTCATCTCCCTACATTTCATTGGGTCCGGAGCTGAATCAGCTCTTGTTCACTTGACCGTAAAATTCCTAAAAATTGACCATGTCCATATGGTGTGACCTTCTCCCCTCCCTGCCTCCCCCCCAAAAAAGATGATAATTAAGATTATATTAAGCCATTAATTCTGTCTCCTGAATAGAGGCACCAGTTAATAAGCAAAATGTGTCTCGGTTTCCCATGACTGGTTTCTACATCTTGATGACAACATCCTAAATAGCATTTCTCTGTGATTCACAGGACCAAGAGGGAAAACCCAAAAGAGCCATTGTCCACGACAATGAGGATGGCACGTACGCCGTCACCTACATCCCTGACAAGACTGGACGCTATATGATTGGGGTCACCTATGGGGGGGATGACATCCCATTGTCCCCCTACCGCATCCGGGCCACACAGACGGGAGATGCCAGCAAGTGCCTGGCCACCGGTGAGTGTGGGCTTTGGGGTCAGAAAGCCAGGGGCTAACCCTTCTCTGCCACTCAGTGGCTGTGTGATGATTAGGGCAAGATGCTCAACCACTCTGAGCTTCAGTCATACTTAGATGGAAGATCTTTCTGAGAACATTTGAATTCAAGAAACTCTTCTCAGGATCAGAGACTGTTTCACAGGGTTATTGCAAAGATTAGATGAGGTCAGGCATGAGAAATGCTTAGCACAGTGCCAGGCACAGGGAAGCTATTATTATGTTACTTTTGAAGTGGCTGCCTTTGTTAAGATCTCTGCTGTGGTGGTAGATCCCATGAAAAGCTGCAAATGTATGCCTTTCCTGAGTAGATGGTTTAATTACTCAAGATTTTATTCAAGAGCATTTCAGGTCAACATTAGAGAAACGCATTCAAGGATCTAGGTTTTTCCTTAGTACTCGAGACTATGCCTACAACTCTCAGAATATCTCCAGAAATATTTGAACATCACACTTCCTTCAGTTTCTGAGACATGACTAAGCCCGTCACGGGCCCATCCGTTTCTAAGAACAGCTCTTGTTATTCTGATGCTATTCCAGCAGATGCCAAAACATGAATCCCCATCTCTGAAATGAAACAGATTTGTTTCTCTTTAAATTAAACATAGGTCCACCCTGGATGTGTTCTATTTCTCATATCTTGTTCTGAATGGAGGAAAAACTTTTGGCTTTCAGAGCAAGTTGTAAATTGCTCAGCTTGGCCAGTTTGGGGCTCAAACATTGAGAAATTTTGAACCACCGGCCAATACTATCCACCACCTCCTAGGTCTGTACTATCTGCCAGGAACAATTAAATTGCCTTTACTAACCTGCGGGCATGATAATACCGGGCAGGGACTTACTCCTTGCTCTCCAGGCCCTATTCCCTCTCTTGCTGGGGCAGAATGCTGAGCAGGATACTCTCTCAGCCTGGGGGCTCCTGGAGGCCACAGTTCTCTGTCTGTCCTTCAGAAGGGCCTTCCACAGGCTGGCCCCAGGCTCCCTTCTACTACTCCCACTCTGAACAGCATGTTCTTAGCACTCCCTATTGCTTCTACACACTTTGCTCTTTTTTTTTTGCCAATATGCTTTTGGTTCACTTGTCTGCACTCCCTGATGTGTGGATCCTGTGTAAAGGGTGCCCCCAGTCAGACAGACTGTTCAGCATTCAGGGACAGAGGTGGTAAGTCTCCCCTAGCCAACTGTACCTGTGCTTCAGAATTCAGCCATTCCCCTTTTCTCAAAAAGCCCTCCATCAAGGTGGCAATGCTGGGATACAAATTCCTAGAATTTCCTTCATGGAGCTGTTCCACGAGACATTTCTCTGAAGCACGGCTGATGCTTTTCTCTGTACCTGAGTGTTCCCACAGCACATCGAGCTGTGGTTCTTGGTGCCTGGCCTGCCTGTTAGATTATGAACATGTCCACAGCAGAGACTGTGTTTGGTTCACTCTTGTGTGTACCTGGCCCTCAAGGAAATGCCCACTGTGTGTTTGCTTAGGGAAGTTGACCATCATCCTCAGACCCTTGAATGCCGGCAAGCCGGGTCCGACACGTGGTTGACACTCAGAGCTTGTTTCCTAAGTAAGGGATGGAGCAGCCCCGGGAGCAGCACTTTCCCCCCGGGGATCTCCGGGACCGCCATGTGTGTGGCGGTTGTCAGAGGTCTGGCGTTGACAGATGCAGACCGCACCAGCGTGTGCTTCGTGCTGGGGCCCCCGGGGCGGTTGTCCGAGGCTGGAGCTTCCATTCTCTTCTCCTGAATTTGTTCTCCAGGTCCTGGAATTGCCTCCACCGTGAAAACCGGCGAGGAAGTGGGCTTTGTGGTGGATGCCAAGACTGCTGGGAAAGGGAAGGTGACCTGCACGGTTCTGACCCCCGACGGCACTGAGGCTGAGGCCGACGTCATCGAGAATGAGGATGGCACCTATGACATCTTCTACACGGCCGCCAAGCCGGGCACCTATGTCATCTACGTGCGCTTTGGCGGCGTCGATATTCCCAACAGCCCCTTCACGGTCATGGTAAGGAAAATTCCTTCCCTAGAGCGCTCTGGTATGACAGAAACCGTACAGCTGCCATCTGTTAAATCCTGGCTAGAACATCCCCTCCCACTTTTTTTTTTTCCTTTAAAAATTTTTTCTTAAGCAGTCATGACCTTGTAGAGTGCTAGAGTAATCTCTAGAAATCCAGAGACTCTTGGCTGTTAGTGTTTTTAAGGAATCTTACTGGCCATCGAAGTATCCGTCAGGCTAAGGGTCTTAAGCAATGTCCTGGCCAAAGCCCAGTTCAGAAAGATACACTCGGACCAAAAAATGTGTGTAAGTAAGACACACGTTTTTTATTCTTCTAGCTCTTCCTCCTTCCTCATCTCCACAGCCTGTAGGAGAGAGGTTCCTGATGCTGTTATGTCTGGAGACTTGACCCATATCCCAGGACACAAAGTGCCTCCAGTTTTGTTTTGGAAAGATTCAGATTTTGCATAGGCCTAGGGAATGGCATGTCTTTTGAATAGGAACACCTAGAAGAAAGGGACACCACTATGGGCCAGAATGGTGACGCTCCTTAGTTTTCAACAAGTGACTCTTGGACCCTCCTCTAATTATATGAAGGTTCTTCAATCAGGACAAGATTAGAAACCTCATTTGACCCTTAAAACCAAGCATTGTTGGCCCTTTTGCCGGTGGTGTGTAGGAACAAGGCTCAGACTCAAGGTCACGGAGCCCAGCGTGCCTGCTCTGGACAGCCACCGAGTGCCTCTTACCCGGCGTCCTTTGATGCCATGGGCAGCAGCTGTGCTTGACCACAAAGTCCTTAGGCCTCAGTGACCTAGCCCCATGCACAGCCTGCGAAGCCCTTCTAATGTTTGCACTTTATGCAGCAACAGAGAAGGGACTCCCTCCCAAACAGAAGGCGGTGCCTTCCTTCTAAACAGTCTGTCATCGGTTGTAGCTTTTTTTCCCTTTCCATAGATGTTTGTTTATCTATAAACATTCTGCCAGAGATCTGGAGGCTCTTTTTTATCTCAAGGATGTAAGCGCCTGTGACTTTGACATTGTTCATTTGGGAGTGTTTTTCTCCTTCAGGGCAGAAAGAAATGCAGCTAGAGAGTTTCTGTCATTCTTATTTACCGAGACGGGTCCCAGTTGTTGTTTTTAAGAATCTGTTTTAGTCTGTAGCGGTTTTATCAGGTTGATTGAAATAGGGCAGCATGGAAGAGCAGCTCCTGGGCAGAGGTCATGGCCTTGCTGGTGCAGCGAGTTGAGGATGGGTTAGGCGCGGCCAAGTGAGAAAAGTCAGTGTGGAAATTCAAGGGTCATTTTAGCTGCTGAGTCAGGGACCTGAAGTGGGTGCCACCAGACTCACTGGGAATAAATGTCCCCTCAGCCCTGGATTACTAGGATACATTGTGCAGATATCCTAACCACTACTGAAGGCAAAAAGGGGGGGTGGTCACCCATAGTACCTGGCTTGGGTCTTTATTCCCCCGTTCCAAGCTCTCCCCAGTCTTACCTAGGTGGACTTTGTCTGCATGTGGATTCCTTGCCTCCCTCTACAGACTTGGGGCCACAAGTCTCCAGAGCTCATGTCTCAAGGAGCCCCAGCAGGCTGATTCAGCTTAATAGATCATTCAGTCACGGGTCTAGCAGTGTATCTGCTCATCCCCATTGAGAAGTCCTGGATCATAGGCCATAGCGTGGCCGTTGAAAGATCTTCCTCCCAACCAGTTTGTCCCTGCATAGCACCACTGTGAGAGAGCCCTAGGAGGCGGGGATAGGGCTGTTCCAAAGGGTGAAGCTCACAAAGCTGCCTTTCTATGTGAAGCCCCCTTTCTGCAGATGCTAAAATACACAAAAAGGAGTAAAGCAGGCATGTTGACCTTCCTCCAAGCGGGGAGGGCCTTCCAGTTCTTGTTGATTATGGTAGAAGAGGGGGATCCCTCCCTTATCAGGTTGATCAGATCAGGAACATGAAGTCTGTGGTTTTTAAGAAAATGAATTTATAAAGACTTTTAAAACATTAATACCAGAGACACTCATCAAATAACAGGAGACCACTTTCCCAGTTCCGTGCCGCAGAAGGGACTGGCGTTCCTTTTTCCCTGTTGGCACAACAAACCCATCAGCTTTGTGCATGGGATTGAGTCCTACCCAGTGCTTTGCGACTCGTCTCGGTCCCTCCGTGTGTCGTAGGTACCCTTCCCCATTCATTCATCAGACTTGGTAGCTTTTCCAAGAGTACAGGTTTGCATAATTAATGGACTCCCAGGCAGATGGACATTTTAGGCACCTCCAAGTTCTCATGACCACAAATGGCCAGAGTAAAATCCCCTGCACGTATCACTTAGCTGTAGACACTCTGGCTAGCATTTCTGTAGGCCCGCTTCCTGGAAGTGGGGTTGCAGGTTCAAAGGGCATGTGGATTTGACATTTGAAGGAAGGATGCCAGCTCGCTCTCCACAAGAGGGGGAAGAGTGTAGACTGCCGCTAGAGTGAGTGGCTCTCTGCTGTACGAGATGGAGCAGATGGGGAGGAAGCAGCCCTCAGGTTGTAGGACCTACTAAAGTGGCAGCGTCCCTTCCATGTGATTCCCAACTAATCTCCATTTGCCACCGACCAGGCCACGGATGGGGAAGTCGAGGCTGTGGAGGAGGCACCGGTAAATGCATGTTCCCCCGGATTCAGGCCCTGGGTACACTTTTTTTTTTTTTTTTTCCTTTTTGGCATTTCTGTGTTTACTCAGCCTTCATTTCAGAAAAGCTACAGCCTGCTTTCTGGGGATTGCTTAAGCCCCCTGGGTGTCCTGGTCATTGGTTTGCCCCCCACTGATCAGTCCGTCACAATGATCCCCGCTTCCTCTGTAATGAGAGCCACCCATGTCATCGTATGCACTCCACGAATCTCCAGCCGTCATGTTGTGATCACGCTCAGTGTCGTTTGTCCCCGCGGTTCAGAGAAACACGGACTGTCCTCAGCCCTCCTGCTGACACTCTCAGCTGCCCCTTGCACACTTGGTTTCTGTTCGGGGGGAAAGCCACCTGCTGCTACTTTCTGCCACTTAAAATGCACCTTCTTTTCCAGGCCACAAGCAACTAAACCTTTCCAGGTGGAGCCTCTTGGGACTCACAGACATTGCTCTCTCTCACTTTTCCACTTTCCCATGAGCACCGCTGGGAATGCTGCAAGCAAAGTGCCTAGTGATTGTTAGCAATTGGTCAGCGTGACTTCTTCAATCCTTCAGGTTCTGCGCCGGCCCTGGGGCCGGTTAGACAGAGGCCGCTCTGCATGGATGGCAGCCACATCCCCAGATCCCAGTGGCACTAGCTTGCAGAATTCCCAGCTGCTCTGCCCTCTGTTGTTCTTCGGCCCACACCGTTGTCTGCTTTACCCAGTTATGACTCTTTCCTGTTTTTAGGTGACCGAAGAGGCCTATGTCCCCGTGAGTGACATGAACGGCCTGGGGTTCAAGCCTTTCGACTTGGTCATTCCATTTGCGGTCAGGAAAGGGGAAATCACTGGTAAGCACATTCTTGAAAGCTGCCTTGTTCTCCCTGGATTGCCCTAGCTTTCTAGAACGGTGCCTGGGAGGTGGTTCCACCTGTGCCCGACACCTGGCATCCATGAGCCCCTGAGATTGCAGACTGTTCACTGTATATATGTCTGTCTCTGAAGGGGGTGGCTCATTTATGACTTACTTGTGTTACATTCTGTCCAGGTTAAGGCCGGGGATTCTCTCCAGGTTAAGGACTGCTCTATTTAGAAAGCTCTTGACTGTCAGGTTCCTGTCCCTCCTTTTTTCCTGCCTTGTCTTATTCTCGCACCTTTCCAGAGGTGACATTCACACTGAAGTCTCTTGTACAAGAGTTCCTTTTTCCTCCAGCCTCCTTTTAATGCCCATATCTCTTTGAGCTGACACTCTGCTAATGCTGCTGGCTCATGGTCTTTTCTAGTCTAGTTTGAGCTTCTCACTTGGCAGTACAAAAGTAGAAAACTTTTTACTTGAGTTGCCTGCTGCATTTTGTGGAAGAAGAAGGGAACAAAATAAAGGCAAACATACCTCTGTTTTCCTGTTGTGGGTCTTGGATGCTTCAGGCAGCAGTGAGTGCCCTTGGATCTGAAGGCCACCTGCGCCTTTGCACTCAGCTTCTCCCGGGGAAGTCCCTGGGGGGGGGCCTCATCGCCCTGTCTCCCTGTGCTCCAACAGGAGAGGTCCACATGCCTTCTGGGAAGACAGCCACACCTGAGATTGTGGACAACAAGGACGGCACGGTCACAGTCAGATATGCCCCCACTGAGGTCGGGCTGCATGAGATGCACATCAAGTACATGGGCAGCCACATCCCTGGTGAGTCAGGCTCCGCACCCGGGGCAGCACGCCCCACAGGACGGCAGGATTCGGGCCTGAACATCTGGGAGGTTTGCACAGATGTTCAGTCAGCTGCTGTGTGGGAAACTGTTCTCAGTGGCAGGATCAGAAATGCAGTGTGGGTGTCCCTGGGAAACCAAACAGCCTGTGACCCCAGCAGATCCAGCTACTTTTCAGAAGGGATGATGCAGCTAAGCGTCCTGGGTCATAGTTCAGGCCCTTCGGTCCGTGATTGTTTGTCTTTGTCACTATGCCGAGCATGGCCAAAGGGTGCACTGGGAGAAAAATGTGAGGCGCATTGAGGGACTTTCCAGCCCGGCCTGCAGAGCCCTGTGTGGTGTGGGGTTTTGGGGTGGGAGGAGAGGACAAGCTGCCTTACGTTCACACTGCCCTTGGCAAGGAAATTCAGCTCAGATTTCATGTCCGTCAACCAGCACAGTGTTATTCGTGTTTTGTTTTGTTTTTTAATGTTCAAATAGTTCTGTTTTTTAATTTAATATATTGAGTAGGCAACATATCCACATGGTTTAAAAAACGATACGGGGAAAGGCTTCCTTCTGCCCGTTTCACCCACCTGACCTCTCCGTGAACTTGACTGCTGTTAACTTTTTATGTTGGATTTCAGAATATTTTTGAGACTCTACAAACAAATGGGAAATATAGATTCTTAAGCCCTTTCCCATTCGTACATTAATATTAGCACACGCTGCACATCGTTCTGAGCTCGTCCTTTTCAGTCTAACGGTGTGCATGTCCGAATGATAGAGCGTGTTTGTGGTGTTGCACTGTTTGGGTGAACGTGGTACATTTGACCATTTCCCCCATTGGAGGACATGGAGGGTCTCCCCTACCTTTTGCTGTCATTAGTCAGGCTGCAGTGAATAATAGCCTTTATATCCATCATGTCACACTCCTGAAGGTATAGCTGTGAGATTTCATTGTCAAGGAGGGTAGTGTGGCCGACTGATAGATCTTGCCAAATTGCCTTTCGGTGGGGCTCCCCTAGTTCACATGCCCACCAGCAAGGTAGATGAGCACCTGCTTTTCTACCAGTTTTTGGATCTTCGCAAGACAGTTAAAAAAAGAAAACAAACCGAAAAACAGTATCTCAGTGTTTGTTTGTATTTCTCTTGTGAATGAGATTGAGCAACTTTCTATATGTTTAAGGACTATTTGTATTTCTTTTTCTGTGAACTGAGCACTTGGCCGGGTTTTTCTGTTGGGTTATTGGCCTTTGTCATATTAGTTTCTGAGAGCAAATTAAATATTGGAGAGATTAGCCCTTTGTGATAGAAGTTGCAAATATCTCTCCCAGTTTGACGTTTGCTGTAGTTTATGCATATATGTTTGCATAATATTTGTTTAAAGCAAAAATATATTATTTGCTTTTATCTAAATATTCTAAAGATGCAGATACAGAGAAAGTAAAAAAACGTCTTTCTCCTCTTTCTCTTTTACTTCCACTCCTGGGGTGTGTGTCATCTCAGATGTTTCTCTCTGTGCCTACAAGACATGCATATAATTTTGTTCTGTGTTTTTTTTTTCTTCAAAGAAATGAGATAATGGTATTAATATTATATAGCAACTTGTTTTTTTCTCTTTTTAATGTGAAACATTATGAATAATTTCTCAAGTTAATACACAAAGATCTCCCTCATTTTTTTTTTTTGAGAGAGCGCATGTGCCTGCGTGCATGCAAGCAAGGGGGGGAGGGGCGGGGGGAGAGGGAGAGAGAGAATCTCAAGCAGGCTCCACACTCGACATGGAGCCGAACACAGGGCTCGATCTCCCAACCCTGAGATCATGACCTGAGCTGAAATCAAGAGTCAAACACTTTGAGCCACCTGGGCGCCCCCTCCCTCATTATTTTTAATGACCTGCCTGGAGACCAATGTTTATTTAACTGGCCCCCTATTGTCGGACACTGGAATCTTTTCCTAATTTGGATCTGAGCACTCTGGAAATGGAAGTCCTTGCACAGGGCTGGGGAGAAAGGACCACTGTGGTTTAGATTACTAGGGGCCTTCAGAAGGCTTTACATTTTGAAAGGCGCAGCAAATGGCTTTCCTAAAAGACCTCTCCAGTTGTGTTCTGTCCAGTAGTGAGTCATTTCTCCCCATGGTCAGCTGTTTCCTCCCTTATTGGTCAAGTTGAGCTGCACAATCCTGCTTGAGCCCCCTTCTAATCTGGAGCAACCCTTGGGATTGTTTTTCTTGTGCACCGCAAATAGACCCCTTGGGTATCCCAGCATGGTCAGCTCTCCTGGAATCTCCTTTCAATTTCTGCCCCTGCATAGGAGACACCGCCCTTGCCCGCTGTTAGGGGAATGTTAAAGACACCAGGTGTCCAAGGGATGCATTCCCCCCTCAATGAATCCCCCCTTGATTTTGTGTTCTTTGCCAACCCAGAAAGCCCGCTCCAGTTCTATGTGAACTACCCGAACAGTGGGAGCGTTTCTGCATATGGTCCAGGCCTGGTGTACGGAGTGGCCAACAAAACGGCCACCTTCACCATCGTCACCGAGGATGCAGGAGAAGGTACCGTGTGGTTTATGTGGGTTTTGCACTTCGGGCCGTCCGTTTGGAGAGTTGAGTGGACACAGTTCCAGGGCAGCTTTTAAAAATAAGACTGCTAAATGGTAGCATTTGTCTTCTCTTTTCTCATAAATCTCTTTGTAGAGCTGCTCTGTCTCCACCCAAAGCAGAACTTTTGAACTCCTTTGTGTTCTGATTAAAAATCAGGTCGATGCTATGAGACGTTTTTTGTGACTTGCCTGAAACTTAAGCATGTTTTTTGGTAGATGGTGTTTTTGCTTTTGTTCTTTTTTGCACGTGTACATGTATCTAGAAGACTACATGAGTTACTGCCAATTCCAGATAAAGCTCTATGCCTATGCCCCTTGTCACCACGGAGACTTCTAAGTTTGTGGTCCTTTTTTAAAAGATTTTATTTATTTATTTATTTATTTATTTTTAAAGACTTTATTTATTTATTTGACAGAGAGAGGCACAGTGAGAGAGGGAACACAAGCAGGGGAAATGGGAGAGGGAGAAGCAGGCTTCCCGCTGAGCAGGGAGCCCGATGTGGGGCTCAGTCCCAGGACCTTGGGGATCATGACCTGAGCCGAAGGCAAATGCTTAACGACTGAGCCACCCTGGCGCCCCAAGGAAACACTCTCTCTCTAAAGGCTCTCCCACCTTCCTCCCATCCACAGGTGGCCTAGACTTGGCTATCGAGGGACCCTCCAAGGCTGAAATCAGCTGCATCGACAACAAAGATGGGACGTGCACAGTGACCTATTTGCCCACCCTGCCAGGCGACTACAGCATTCTGGTCAAGTACAACGACAAGCACATCCCCGGCAGCCCCTTCACAGCCAAGATCACAGGTAGGGTTACCTGGCTTGTTTGCGGGGGGAGGTATGGCTGCCCCCACAGCCTCTCTCCCCATTAAACCAGTGGCAGTAGGCTAGGCATCTAAGTGTAGGTTTCACGCAGACTCCTTGGGGAGAAATTGGGGTGCAAAGTCAACTTTGGGCTGGCCCAGTTCCTCCAATAGCTGGTAATCCAAGGGAAAGCAAGCAGTACCATTCAGAGGGCCCTTGTTTTGTGCCAGTCTGACTGCAGCATGCCAATAGCAGGCCCTCAGAAGCATTTAGATATTACCTGAATGACGTAAAGATGCCCTTCAGCATCACTACTAGATAGATTTCATCTCCATTTCATGGATGGAAAACCTGACGCTGGGTGAGATAGTGCCTTAGCCAGATTCATACGTGGGTATTCGGGGACTCAGATCCAGGTTACCTGATTCAAAGCCCACACTCCCAGTGTCTGTTGTGCTCGCTGTGTTCATACCGCGCTGTCAGTGGGTTATAAAGGAGATACGAAAGGCGAGGTCCTTGTCCCCGAGGTGTTCAGACCTGTGTGTGGAGCAGTCAGCAGTCCCGTGTGGAGCGTGAGGCGTGCCCAAGGCAGGCAGGTGACACGTGCCCCCCCGCTGGCAAAGGCTCCTTTAAAAAGTGGTCCGAGAAGACTCAAGTCTCCTGCCAGTTCCCAGACATGAGCCAGCACTCAGCGTTGGTTAGGTCTGTTCACTGTCCCAGGCGGGCTTTTTCACTTACCTCGGAGTAATTCATTCTCGCGTGCACTTCTGTAAACGGCATGTGGACTGGGGGCTCCAGAGAGCCGGGCAGACCACACGTAACAGAAGCTGCATGGTGGGGGGGATGTTTCCCAGACGACAGCAGACGGTGCTCTCAGGTGAAGCTAGGCTCTGCTGCCGACTTCCTGCTCGACATCAGCGAGACGGACCTGAGCACCCTGACCGCCAGCATTAAGGCGCCATCCGGCCGCGACGAACCCTGTCTCCTCAAGAGGCTTCCCAACAACCACATCGGTGAGCCCGAGCTGCCTTCCTGGCCGGGGCTCGGGGGGGGAGATGGGCGTTCCTCCAGTCCTGTCCTTGGGGACCCGGTAGCGCACGCGAGTACGATGTGATCAACCTTCTGGCTCACATGTGATAAGAGTCCGAGTGTGTTTCTGCCTCGCAATGTTGACCATCTTCTTGGATGCTCTGGGCTGCTGGGCAGTCAGGAAGGAAGTCCTATTTCTGTTCCTGCAAGTGTGTCTCCCTCCCGCTTCCTCTCTTTCATCCTGTCGCCCAACCTTACCAACCCCAATCGGTGCTCCGGTGCAGGCATCTCCTTCATCCCCCGGGAGGTGGGCGAACACCTGGTCAGCATCAAGAAGAACGGCAACCACGTGGCCAACAGCCCCGTGTCCATCATGGTGGTCCAGTCCGAGATCGGTGACGCTCGCAGAGCCAAAGTCTATGGCCGTGGCCTGTCAGAGGGCCGTACTTTTGAGATGTCTGAATTCATTGTGGACACAAGGGATGCAGGTATGTGGAGATACTCCTGGGGAAGGGCTCGAGGGAATGGTCTTCTTTTGGCTCAGGCTGCTCTCTTTTCATCCTACCACTTCCCCTTTCTCTCTGAGCATCCTTCAAGCTGTAGGTCCTTGCACCTGCATCAGTATTTAGGCCCCACAACCCCCAGTGAAGTAGGTATTATCTGCATTTCGAGCTGGAGAAACGGAGACTAACAGGAGTAAATAGCCCGTCTGCTCCTGGCATTTGAATCCAGAGCCAAAAACAAGTCACAGATCTCTCTGTCATGATGGGTACTATCACTACCATCTGCCGCTTTCCAGGACCTCCTGGGCTCATCCCAAGCAAAGGAGGTTGGGCCAGCCGGCCAGGATCATGTCAGCTGAGCCGTGCTTTCGTGGAAACGTGGAATCTCTTCCTGTTTCCTCTTTAAAATGGTCTGAATTGGGTTTGGCCTCTTCGGACTATGCCACGTGGGCCGTATCTTTGTCTTCTGCCTTCTTGAGTCACGGCCATACTGGTGGCTTCCGGACAAAGTCCCAGTCCCAGGGGAGAGGGCTAGAGAACTTCTGGTCCTGGTGGGCTGGTGCTCCCTGTTGATTCTTCAGGTTGTTAAACCTTTGGGTCTGCTCCCTTAGTGGCTCCCTGGTTGGACATTGGAGGTACCTGGGGGCTGTTTAGAAATTGACATTCTCAGATCTGCAGCTGGTGATTAATACATGCCATTCTCGGAGGCATGTGGCCAGAGCGTCTTCCCCAGCAGGTTCTGTAGGACAGTTGCTCCGTGGGATATTAATAGATATCCTTGAGAGAAGAGTTCTGTGGTCAGAGCCACGCTCAGCAGGGTTTTTCGTTACAGGATTTCTCAGAGCCTTTCACTTGCTCCTCTGCCTGGAGCTCTCCAGTAGGGGCTGCCTGCCATTTCTGTCTTCCTGCCGCCTGGAAACAAAACAGTTTGAATTTCCGTTCTTTCTGCGTGTGTCGGGTTCCCCCTCCCCAGTGAGTTGTGGTGCCGTCAGCCGTGGGCCTCTGTGTTGCAGGTTATGGTGGCATATCCTTGGCAGTGGAAGGTCCCAGCAAAGTGGACATCCAGACAGAGGACCTGGAAGATGGCACTTGCAAGGTCTCCTACTTCCCCACTGTGCCTGGCGTTTACATTGTCTCCACCAAGTTCGCTGATGAGCACGTACCTGGTGCGTCTGCCCCCTCCCCCCTCCCCCCTCCCCATGTGATGGTTGGGTTTTGTGTCAGTGCCGTGCCTCAGCCTCTGGGCTGCTCACGAGGGCCTTCTCGGTTCTTGCAGGGAGCCCGTTTACCGTGAAGATCAGCGGGGAGGGGAGAGTTAAGGAGAGCATCACTCGTACCAGTCGGGCCCCGTCTGTGGCCACTGTCGGGAGCATCTGTGACCTGAACCTGAAAATCCCAGGTGAGCATGAGGAGCTTAGGGGTCAGGGCAGGGAGCACCGTTGGAAACCGTATCTGGGTATGGCCTAGGAGACATACTAAGTGCTCTGTGGGTGTAACGACTTGTAAGTAAGTAATGTATGTATTTATATTTTTCATACTATTTTCACAGAGCCCCATCCAAGAAAAAATACTGTTTACCTGACCTTTTTCTTCTTCCAGATGAAAATTGTTTCATGGTGTCACATGGGGGGAAGACAGATAAGCTTTCAGATTTGAATTTACTGTCTGTTGAATAGAGTCATGTCAGTGGGAGAATTGGCCCTGTCGATGCCAATATTTGGAAGTATTTCACAGGTGTCAGCCCAATGGCATCCTTCTAATATTCGATTCATCTCTTCCGTCCCTATAATGAGAATGGAGACTGGGTGGGTGGGCCACATCCAGCCTTTTCGCCATGAATGGTGTAAATGGACACTTCGGTCTGTCTGAATGTGGCCCAGGTTCCTTCTGTAAAGAGCCGTCCTTGGGGCATCTGGGTGGCTCAGTCCGTTAAGCGTCTGCCTTCGGCTCAGGTCATGATCCCAGGGTCCTGGGATGGAGCCCCACGTAGGACTCTGTGCTCAGCGGGGAGCCTGCTTCTCCCTCTCCCTCTGCTGCTCCCCCCCTTCCCTGCTCATGCTCTCTCTCTCTCTCTCTCTCTGTGTCAGATATAGATCGATCGATAGATAGCCAGATAGATAGATAGCCATCACCGTGAGTGCAGGTTTTGAGGGTCCTGTGCCTAGAAGCTGGCACACGCTGTGCTGCACAGATTCCATGGGGACAGAAAATCGAAATAGTCTTCAGATGATGCTCAGGTGTGATCTGCAGAGGGGGACGCTTCTCCACCACCACTTTCCCCCTCTTTCCCAACGTGCCCCGTGTCTACTCACCTGGCCTCCTCCGCAGTCCTCAGCGGCTTCTTCCCGTGTGGATGCACCGCTGGTCACGTGAGAATGTGGGGAAGGCCTCATTACTGCAGTGTCCAGACAGAATCACTTATTAAAAAGAGATGATGCGGGGCGCCTGGGTGGCTCAGTCGTTCAGCGTCTGCCTTCGGCTCAGGTCATGATCCCAGGTCCTGGGAGCGAGCCCCGCATCGGGCTCTCTGCTCGGCTGGGAGCCTGCTTCTCCCTCTCCCACTCCCCCTGCTTGTGTTCCCTCTCTCGCTGTCTCTCTCTCTCTGTCAAATAAATAAATAAAATCTTTAAAAAAAAAAAAAATGTTTAAAAAGAGATGATGCACTGTGATCATGAAAAGTTCAGGTGTTCCAGACTGGGGAAAGGAAGTGTCACCTCATCTCCCGTCAGCCAGGGAGGTTGTGGGTTCACAGGTGAGGCACAGAGCTGGACCCTGATTGCCTCCAGCCTCATGAACACATGGGCTCGCTTTCTGATCACACTTGTGCACTTCTCACATAATGTATTCTGGGCATCTTCTGACATCAGAAATGATACTTTCACATCCTATTTTTTTAAGGATTTTATCCATTTATTTATTTGAGAGAGAGAGAGCAAGCAGGGGGAGGAGCAGAGGGAGAGGGACAAGCAGACTCCGCACCGAGCGCGGAGCCCGATGCAGGGCTCGATCTCTCTCGACCCTGAAATCGTGACTTGAGCCGGAACCAAGAGTCGGATGCTTAACCGAGTGAGCCACCCAGGCGCCCCCTCCACATCATGTTTTTAATGACTACATCAGATTCCATTCCGTGTCCTGATGCACTGTCCTTCGCTGCATGGTCTCAGTCCTTGTATGCTCATTTCCATCCCTGGATTCCGGCGCCCGGTGCTCCGTAACCTTCTCACCGTGTGCTCAGGCCGTCTGTACGTCGGATGGACGCCCCGGGGTGGGACGGCTCGGCTGCTGTGGTTGCTGCCCCACCTCGGCAGACCGCCCTGGTGATAAAGGATCGGTGCCCGTTTCTCCATTTCCCCACCAGCCCGGTGCACTGTGTTTCCTTCTCACTTTGACCAATCCGATGGAAAAACCCAGTTTTCAGTTTCATTTCTCGGGTCACTAGTGACATGGACTGTGTTTTTATCTGCTTTACTTTCCTCATTTTGCAAGTTGTCTGTTTCCTGAGGACCTAGCAGGTCAGTTACTCTTTCCCTAAAGTCTCTCTAGCTCCTGGCTCCTCTTTGCTCTGATGGGTCCTTCTTGGTGCCAGCTAACTCTGGGTGAGACTCGTTTTCCCCCCTCGTTACCTGAATGAGCCTCTGTCGTCAGAATGGAGGACGGCTCATCAGCTTCCAGATGTCCTCTGGACCCAGGCCGTGTGGGGCCACCCTCTCCTCAACCGCCCTTCCTTTCTCTGTCCTCAGGGCTCAAAGTCATGGCTGCTCCGCCCAGGTCGTTGTAGGGCTGGCGAGTGCAGCTTCAGGTGGCTCTAGGTGATGGCAGTACGTGGTCACCCCGCATGCGGTGCACCGGTCTCCACCACATCAGTGCGGGCACGGTCCCTGGCATGGCATGAGCGCCTCGGGTGCAGCAGACGCCGTCTGCCGTCCCGGTGTCGGTGACCGGAGGCGCCACTTTTCTGAAAGCATGGCCTCTGGTATTTGACTTGCTCGACGCTTGGCTCACGCATGGTTTCCCTTGGCAGTTGTGACCAACGTGGGTTTCACCTTTTTCTCTAAATGCGTTTTGTCTTGTTGCCTCAGAGAAATGCCGAGGCTTCTTGAAAGTACGGGGTGACGGTTCTTGAATTTTCTGCCCTTACCTCCCAATGGAAAAGAGCCCCTCTGAGCATGATAGATGGGCATGTGTCACCTTTGGCTTAGAAAGCTCGAAGCTATTGGAGGCTTTATTTCCCTGCGGTCACTATCAGCTCCAGGCTCTGGTTTGAAACTGCTGTGTGGAATTAGGGCCAGCCAGGAAGACTGTAAAAGTACTCGGTGGGGTAGGGTCACTGTCCCTAGAACGTTCTCTGCACTGGGTGGCTGGAGGGGCCCTGCCGTCTCCGTGGTGGCTGCAGCCACCCAGGGTTCAAGGGAGACAGGAGGGTAGGCATCCCGCCGGAACGGGAGAAAGCCTGAGCACCCCACACCCCCCCAGGCTGCACCCGCCTTGCCCTCCGCTGCTTGCCCTGCATGGCCTGCTCTGCCTTGGTCCCTCACCCTAACTCTGCTCTCTCCCCCTCCCTCCCCCCAAACTCCTGCCCCCTTTCAGAAATCAACAGCAGCGACATGTCGGCCCACGTCACCAGCCCCTCTGGCCACATTACCGAGGCAGAGATTGTGTCCGTGGGGAAGAACTCGCACTGTGTCCGGTTTGTGCCCCAGGAGATGGGCGTTCACACAGTCAGTGTCAAGTACCGCGGCCAGCATGTGACCGGCAGCCCCTTCCAGTTCACCGTGGGGCCGCTGGGCGAAGGGGGCGCCCACAAGGTCCGCGCGGGAGGCCCTGGCCTGGAAAGAGGAGAAGCAGGGGTCCCAGGTGAGCGTGCGGTGGGGGGTGGTGCTTGGTACTTGAGAAGAACAAGAGGAGCCTGGCGGTGTGAGCACTCCTCGTTCTCCACCCTGTTCCAGAGACTGACTCTCGGCATGTGTGATTCTGATGGTGGTAATAAGGGGCATTCTTTAAAACAAGGCTTCTGTGGCTACACATATTTGGGAATTGCTCACTTATCCAAAGCTAAACAGGTTTCTTACTGAGGGACCCCTCAGAGCCTTTAATGACTGTGTGTGTGAGCATCTAAGAGGGATGCAGACTAATGAAGCTCTTTGCAGAACATCCTGCAGCGCTGACATTTGGTGGAACACGCTAGAATTCTACAAAACCAATGGTAGTGGTCGTTGCTGGTGGGAAGATCTGTAGGGACAAAACTGAGCATTCTCATCTTTTTCTGCCTCGGTTGGGTGTGTTTGGAGATGCCTGATTTCCCATGAACTTCATGTTCTCATGGGTGATGCTTCAAAAACATCAGTGATGCCCTTCCTTGGGGCTCTGCTTGGGCTTAAAGAAAGAGAAAAGGGAGCAGACATAACCCAGCATCGTGTGTGTGAGCAAGAAGAGAGTGTGTCCCGAGCTCGGTCACGAACCAGGTGTTTCTTTGCTTCAGCCGAGTTCAGCATCTGGACCCGGGAAGCAGGTGCTGGTGGCTTGTCCATTGCCGTCGAAGGCCCCAGTAAGGCCGAGATTACATTCGATGACCATAAAAACGGATCGTGCGGTGTGTCTTACATTGCCCAGGAGCCTGGTATGTAATCACGGGCCAACTGAGGACATGTTCCTTGTTGGGGGATGCTTAGGTTGTAGGAAATGGAAGCCTGGCGAGCTAGCTCGAGTGAAAAAGGAGTTTATCTATATGGGTGCGTGGGAGCGCCTCCTAGAAAACCCATGGCAGGAAATCCAGTCAGGCCTCAAGGGGGCAGGGAGTCTGGTTCCCTGGTCCTCTCTTGGCCTCTCTGCTTCATGCTTTCATGCAGCCCTGTTATTCTGCCTACTGACCAGCCTCTCTGCCCATCCTTGGCCACTGGCTTTGTGGCTGCTCTGGAGGAGTGGCTTCAGCATCTGAGCTCCCTCAAGCAGCAGTTCTTGACCTTTTGTGAGCCGTGGACTCTTTTGGGCATCTGGCAAAAAGCCTATAGGGACTGTTCTCAGGATAATGTTTTGAAACATATAAAATGCACTGGATTATAAAAGAAATCAGTTATGTTAAAATGGAGTTATCAAAATCTTCAAGGGAATGTGTAACACAGTAACATATACACATTTTTCCAGAATACATTAAATCATAGGATTTGGTGATGGTCTGTTAACAACCTAAATTTCAGAGTAGAGGTGAATGTAAATGATATGTCAAGGTATATATAAAACTGTAAAGTGACATGAAAATATCTGTGACTTTAGACCTGTACCCCTGAAACAAATAATGCATTATATGAAATATCTGTGATCTTTGTTGGTGACAAAGTCACAAGTACTTCTGATGTGTACTTCTAGTGTTTCTTGTTGACATTTCTAAAGTCAGTCTAAAGAAAGTGCCAAATTTCAGCCTAAAGTTAGTGAAAGTAAAGGTGTAATTTTTTATCCCATTCAAGTTTCCTGGGTCTCCTGAGTTCTATACACAGGCCCTTAGGGAGGCCCTGTGGACCCAGGTTAAGAATCTTGGCCCTTGGGGCACCTGGGTGGCTCAGTCAGTTAAGTGTCTGCCTTCGGCTCAGGTCATGATCCCAGGGTCCTGGGATTAGGCTCCCTGCTTGGCGAAGTCTCCTCCTCCTTCTGCCCCTCCCCCGACTCATGCATGCTCTCTCTCTCTCTCTCTCTCTCAAATAAATAAAATCTTTAAAAAACAAAAAAAGGATCTCAGCCCTTGCCCAACTAAGGGAATCATATTGGCTCAACCTCAGCTAGGTCACCTGCCCTCAACCAACCAACCAACCAACCAGCCATGGCCATCGGGGAGGCAGGGGCTCTTGGAAAGCATTTCAGTCCCAGGAAGGAAGCCAGAGGCCGCTTTGGAACCTCCTTCCCAGAATCTCTGAAATGATGGGACTTTCCTGTCCCCACAGGTAACTATGAGGTATCTATCAAGTTCAACGACGAGCACATCCCTGAAAGTCCTTACCTGGTGCCGGTCATCGCGCCCTCTGACGACGCCCGCCGCCTCACTGTTATGAGCCTTCAGGTGAGACGCAAGGAAGCATCCATCTCATTGGCCACAGGCCGACTAGTGAAACCCTGGACTCTTGAGGCCGCTTCAATCGTCCCTTCAGTGCCAAGGGCCCCATCCCAGTGTGACCGCAGATGCTGCCAACTGTAGAGGACCTTTCCCATGGCAGAGTCACCCCCCCCACACACACGTTTAGGACAGGAGACACTTGGGGCAAACAGAAACAGAGCCACAGTCAACAAAACACCTCAATGTTTGGGAACAAGTTAGTTTTTTAAATGTTTATTCCAGAGAAACAAAGGAGGCCTGTTAATAATTGGTTAAGGGATAAGGAGGGCTTTCAAACAGAACGAACACCAGACCAAGAGTCTGGTGACGTTCTGCCTGCTAGTTCAGGCTTCCTTTCCCTCCAGAAAGTCAATTGCGATTGATTTTATTATGATGATTTATTTATAAGTGTGCAAGGCACTACGTAAGGACTTTATCAGTATTACCTCACTAAATCCTTGCAAGAGCCTGGTAAGTAGGTTTGTCCTGACCCCGTTTTAAAGATGGAAAAACTGAGATATAGAGAGGTTACGGCTACCAGAAACCAGCTAGTATGGGGTGGAGTGATGGTCTCTGGGGCTCTAGAACCCGTGGTCTTAACCGTGGCTTCCTGAATCCCTGCCCCTGCACTAGGCCAAGTGGCTACACAGTCCAGTCTGTTGAGATGCCAGGAAGTGCAACTTTTCTCCTGTCCTCAACAGGCTATCGAAATCAAGGTTGCATTAGAGCCTGCAGCCAAACTAAGACCACTAGGGATGCCTTTGTGTCTTTGCCCGGGACACTGAAAAGTAATTCAGTGTCTGAAATCAGGAGTAGCGATTCAGTTGCAAAATCACACCAGAATCCCCAAATCTGATTTCTGATAAATGGGATTTCTCAGTAGCCTTCAGCTGCACCCAGCCCCGGCCCCCATTCTTGAAAATAATGAATGAAACCCAATCCTGTATCTCACGTTGGTGCTCTCATTGGCTCTAATTCCATGCACTTGGTTTACACTTGAGATTCTAACCTTTCCCTGAGGAGAATTGGTACTGCTGGTTGTTCCAAACATCAGGGAACCCAGACAGAACCCAAAGCAGAACCGCCATCAGCAGATTGAAGAGGCCTCACCTGGAGAGTCCCAAGGGTGCTAACTGGTCGCTGTGGTGTAGATGTTTTTCTTGTGTTTCATTTAAAGGCTTCTTAACAGAAGTTCCTTTTGTGGCCGACTTAACTAAAACCTGTGGAGGGAGATAAACCCGGCATTTGTTGAGGGCAAAGAGCTGCCTTCATGCATCTCGAAGATTTCTTTCAGATCTTCTGAGGTGTTTATCTCCCTCTTGAGGATTTAGCGGCAAGCGGATTCAGGTAATGTAAATGGTTCTGTCCCCCAGAAACCTGGTTTGGAGAAATCCTCTCCGGGAGACTTTTCTGTAGAGTCCTCTGTCACCGTTGGGTCGTAAATACTTGAATAAGTGTGCAGCAGGCTGTGTCTCTTTGTCCCATTTTTTCCCGGGTCGCTTGGTGCCGAGTGATATGTAAATTACTTATCGGCAGTTTGCTGGAGGCCTGCACGCCAACATCTGGTGCTGGTTAGGAATAGAGAGGCATATATTGTTTTGTCTTGCTTTTAAGACTTTTTAGAAAATTGAAGTCGGCTGGCATTTTGTGGAGGAGGGGATGTTGGGAGGGGGTGCGAGCTGGCAGTCAGAGATTCCTGAATTTTGTGTGCAGTCCTCTCGCCCCAGTCTGTAACCTCTAGTGCAGCACAGTGGAATAGAATGTTCTACAACAATGGAAATGTCTCATATCTCCTCTGTGCAGTATGGTAGCCACTGGCCACCTGTGGCAATTGAGCCCTTGAAATGTTGCTAGTGTACCTGAGGAACCAAATCTTTAATTTTATTTAATTTAATTGGTTTAAATTTTAAAAAATATAGTCCCCTGTGTGACTACCAATTAGGCGGTGCAGCTTTAGTACCTTGCTACTGAGATGTGGGCCTGGGACTAGCAGCCTCAGCATTGCCTGGGAATTTACTAGAATTCCAGGCTCCCCGCACCACCACCCCCCGCCCTCTGACCCACTGGATCGGAATCTGCATTTTAACAAGACCCCCTACGTCCTTCGATTGCACATTGAGGTATCATCTGAGGAGTGGCTGTCCGATCAAGTTTACCGCAAAACTGCTAACTTGTAAAATTTTGTGGTTCAGGACTGGCCAATTTTAAAATATCTTAAGCATCTAAACCTCTAATCCCCTCCTCCTGGGAGAGGCTGTAGTTTGCAGGACAGAGTGTGGAGGGTGAAACTGATCCAGTGAATAGTGAAAGGTAGCCTTCTTTTTGTTGTGTTTCTTTTTGTTGGGGGTGGGTGGGGGCTGGGAGTGCGGTGCAGACAACTTCTAAATGCATATTAATATTTAACGATAAGCTGACCTTTGTGAGCTTCTCTGTGTATGGACCAGGCCCTGCGCTGAGTACTTGGAATGCATCACTTCATTTCATCCTTATTCAATAGCTCTCTGGTGTAGATTCGGTAATTGTGCCCATTTTATAGATGAGGAGACTGAGACTCAAAGGTTGAACAACTTACTTACACATAGGAAATGGTAGTCACCCCAGGTCCTGCTGATTCTTAACCGTGTATAGTCGTTTACGAGTTTATTAAAAGTCATCTCCATTCCTACCCTTGAGATAAAAAATAGCAATGATACAAAACGTTATTCATGTTGGTGAGTACATGGTTTTGTCAGTTGCCAGGCTCCTCTCAAAAGAGGGCCCTTTCTTTTTGACCTGGAAGACACTGGGTTTTCTGGCTGTCCAGGTCTTGTTTGAGATATGGAAATTATAGTTCTGTTGGGCAGGATAGTCTTAAGTCTCCAAATCCAGTAACCATCTCTTCCAGCCCGAACCAAGGTGCTAGACGCTGCCGACGTGTGTCTCTGCTGTCATATTTAAAGCTAGAAGTGTGGAAGAAGGCACCTGTTCTTCTATTGTCAGATGTTATATGGATAAACATTCTGGGCCTTTTTGCATGAGAACCGTCCCCTGGAGTCCCGGGTCGGGTCAGTGTGTGCCACTGAGCAGGAACACCAAGGGCCGTAACCTGTTTAATGTATTAAATTCCCAGGAATCGGGATTAAAAGTTAACCAGCCAGCCTCCTTTGCTATAAGGTTGAATGGGGCAAAAGGCAAGATTGATGCAAAGGTGCACAGCCCCTCCGGAGCCGTGGAGGAGTGCCACGTGTCTGAGCTGGAGCCAGGTAAGCTAGAGGCGGGTGGGCAGGCCCCGGCATCTGCACCTCCCCGAGGAACATGTCTGCAAGCGTGCACCCCCTCGGAGGGCTCATCGGCCGCACCGAGGCCAGCCAGCCTTCAGATTCCCTTCTCCTGCTGTTGCCAGGCACTGAGTACACATGAGGGCATAAACATTTACCAGGGATAGGAAGACACTTCGGGATATAGCCTTCCCTTTTTTCTTTTCTTTTCAACAAATACTGCTTTATTTTCTGTTGTTTTTCAGATTCCCTTCACGTTCTATTCATTGTAATTTTTTTCTCCTAGTTTAACAAAATCTTATAGATTTTTATTACGTTGTTGACCTTATGACACAAATAAGTACTCTTTGACCTCACTTTGAGGGAAAAGTTAATTGATGTTCATCTGTAAATTTCAAAGAATCTGGGGCTCCAGCATGCTTCCTAGCATAAGATTTTCCTGCCCGCTCCCTTGACGTACGGAATTCTCTGACCTCTCTCAACTTTAATGAGCCATTTTGCCAGTGAACATTTATCAAGTGTGAGAGACTTGGCAGGACGGTAAGGCTAAGGAAGACATGATGCCTGCCCTCAAAGAGGAGCTCAGAGTGGAGTGGGGACCTGGCCGGAAGCCTGTAGTACCCTGGGGAGGACCCCAGAGGGTCACCAATACCCCAGGGGAACCGAGAACCAAATGATAAAGGAGGAGGAGAGAAAAATACTTCCTGCCTTGGTGAGGCCCGAGGGCTTCTCAGAGGAAGCGACATTGAATGTGGGCCCCGATGCATGAGGAAGGGCCCTGTGATCACCTGCCCTTAATCGGGCATTTGCTGTGTGTCCTGCGACATGTACAGCGAAGGTAGACATCTGGAGAGGTAGGAGAACAGGCAGTCTGCATCCCAGGTGGGAGGGCTTCAAGGAGGAAGAGATGATGGATGGATATTCTTGGTGTCTGTTCAGTGAACAGATTGCCACATGCTGTGACCCAAACACACTGTGGAAAACCTGGCCATTGCCTGGGGAGGGGGGCGGGGCAGTTGGTAGCTTAGAGCTTAATTCAGAAGCATTAATGCCAGTTGGAACCATTTCTTTTCCCTTCAAGGGGCCAAGTGAGAAGTGAGTTTTTCATAAAGTGTTTTCCCAGGGGTGCCTGGGTGGCTCAGTCGATTAAGCGTCTGCCTTTGGCTCAGGTCATGATCCCAGGTTCCTGGGACCGAGTCCCGCGTGGGGCTCCCTGCTCAGCGGGGAGTCTGCTTCTCCCTCTCCTTCTGCCCCTCCCCCTGGCTCATTCTCTCTCTCTCTCTCAAATAAATAAAAAAATATATAAAAAAAAAAAAAGAAAAGAAAAAGAAAGTGTTCTCCCAAGGCAGACACCACAGAGGATGAAACCTAGAATTTGAGATTTGGATGCATTTCCCAAAGGGTTGACGAGGGACACATAAATAGGCCCATCTGTTTTGAAATCCAACATATTGGGTGCCAGGACTTCTAGAGCTGTGGTCTTATTAATGATTTAAAATTCACCATCTCAGGCTGGCCTCCCGTCCTTTGCCCTCACCTTGCTCAGTGGTGTCCACGTACTTGGCTTTACCCTGTACTTTGTTCACTCTCCTAGACAAGTATGCCGTGCGCTTCATCCCCCATGAGAATGGCATCCACATGATCGACGTCAAGTTCAACAGGAGCCACGTGGTTGGAAGCCCCTTCAAAGTGCGCGTCGGGGAGCCCGGACAAGCAGGGAACCCTGCCCTGGTGTCCGCCTATGGTGCCGGGCTTGAGGGGGGCATCACAGGTAACCCACGACCTCGGCCTCTCATCTTTAACTGAGCCCACTCCAGGGCTCAGCCAGCAGGAGCTCTTCAGGCTTCGGGAAGCCTTCCCTGCACTCTCCCAGGGAAGCTGCAGTGATGGACACTTTGGAGCTCTTGATCCCCAGAGTTGTTTTGGGGCATGTGGTTTGACCCAAGATAAGTCTGGAGCAAGGGCTTGATGACTGTATTATCACACCTCATTACTATTTCCTCTGCTTCCCCTGTCTTCCTTGGCCAAGTGCCTTGACTTCAGGGCCAGGACACTGATCGTGAGGGAATACAGCGCCCTGTCTTTGCTTTTGAGGGTTTCTTTGCCTGCAGAGGATTCAGTGTGTGTCACGGGCCTCCTGGGAGGTCTCCTGCCCTCCGTTCCTTCAGCAGTCCTGGGCTCAGAGAAACAACCTTGAATCTGCAGTAGGACCTGTCACGGTCTATCTCTCCCTTTTAGTTTCTGGTCCTTGGGGAGGAGGAGAAAAGACGGTGGCAAAGAATTCTAGATCTTTTTGGACTCGTTACAATCTTTTTAGTCTTTGCCATGGATGGGGTACATTTGACTGTGAAAGAGGCAGCAGGGGTGATATAAATGCAACTGGCTCCGTCTCCTTGCTTCTCCCTCCTTCCATCTAGACCCAGGAGGGAACACCACCGGTGGTTCAGGGGAGGACCTTCCGACTGCCTGTATCTGTCGTCCTCATGCATGGTCGCTTAGCTAGTTGGCTTGTTAAAAAGGTAGACATAGAGTTTGGCTCTTAATATACAGAAATAGTCTTGGTGCTCGTGCTGTTGTACGTTTTCCACTTGGCATCTTAAAGAACTTCCTGTGTCAAAACACAGATCTATGCCCTTTGTAATGGCTTCGGTAAGTGTTCATCCCGTGAGCCTCGAGGCGGGGTGGGTGACTGGTACGGAGAGTGCCGGCACGGGGAGCTTGTCCACTCAGACTTCTCTGCAGGGCACGTCCGTAGACATGGGCGCACTGGGACACGGTTTGCAAGGGCCTTTGGAAGGCAGTCCAGTCCCGGCTCGAGTCCCTTGTGAGTCTCCCCCGATGCGGTGAGTTGGACAGAGCAGACCCGCCTCACGTGGGCAAGGAGACGGGTGGCTGTGGTTACTTGGCATCCAGCCCTAGGGAGCCAGTGTCCTGAGTGGCCCGAGGGGCCCTGCCCAGGTCCAGGCATCACTGACAGGCTGGCTTGCCACCCCGAGCTCTGGTCATAGCAGTGGCCTCAGAACCACCCACGGGGGTGGCGTAAGTGCTTCTGGACTCCCGAGACCCATCCGGTCCGGCTCCACACGGAACTGTGGGCCAGCAGCTTGCCCTTTATAAGAGGCATGATAACACTTCACCCTATGCCATTCCATTTCACAGATGAAGAAAGTGAGGCTCAGAAGGGTCGAGTCACTCCCTAAGCTTACTTAGCTGGGAGGGGCCAGAACCAGGCATCAGTCCAGGTCCATGACCTCAAAGCCTGTGTCCTTAACCCCAGAGTTTCACTGCCTAAGTGGCTGGCTCACTCAGTGATAGTGAACCTAGTGGGCCACTTTGTAGAGTATCCTAAACCAGGACCTCTGTTCTCCCAGCTGCCTGGAATAGTCCCCAGGCAGGAGTGCAGGCATTTGGACCCTGGCAAGCCACCTGCTTGACGGGGGGCGGGGTCTTCCCGGCATTTGGAGCCACGCACACCTTGGTCCGGGTCCCATAGCAGCCACTGAGGGCTCCTGCAGCTGCCGGCAGCCACCTTACCCTCTTGCTGGGTCACACCTGCTGCGTTCGGGGCCTCATGCTGCCTCGTGGCTGCTCGCATGCCTTCTCGGGAGCTTGGGTTTCAGGCTGTGCTTTGCAAGAGCCGAACGCCACTGAGAGGAGCCAGTCTTACGGGGAAACTCCCAGCCAGGAGGGAGAGGTACAGAGCATGCCGGTTTCAAACCCTGTGTAAATATTGCTCTTGTCAAGGGGAAGACGTCTTGTTTTTCTAGCCCTCCTGCTTCCGAGCCTTTCCCCAAATATCCATCCCAGGATTACACAGCTGCAGTGTGCATGGAATGAAAAGGTATCTGTGCTTGGCTGCTGGAGGGCCTGGCATCCTGACCTGCAGAATAAAGCAAACTTCCCTGTGTTTTTATGGGTGGGCTTGTTGTATCTCTTGGCTTGAGCTTTAAATGGTCCATTTTGCAGGTTCAGGAGCAGGGGAATGTGGAGAATTTGGGGTGGGACTGTCTGCTTGCCGAGGAGCTGAGAGGTCAGGCCTTAGACCAGGGGGTTCTCGATGCTCTGGATTGGAAGACCAGTCTTCCTGATAAAATGCTCCAAGAACCCCAGTGTGCACGAGGTGGGACCGAAGAGCCTCCTTCCCTCCCCTGCCCCCTCGCCCACCTTCACGATGGAGTAGGGCTGCCGTAGACATGCATTAGCCACATGGGGGCTTGCAGGGGGGGAGACTGCCATGCCCGGAGATGTTTGGGGGTATCGTGTTGGTTCTAGTGGAAGCAGTCGGCAGAGGGACTCCTGCACGTGGATTTTCTTTCTCCTCACTTCTCAGGCAAGTGCCTTAGCTCCACACTGGACAGATCTTGTGTTTAAATCCCAGTCCTGCCATTCCCAAGCTGTGTGACTTAGCGCAAAGGATTTGACCTTACCAGGCCTCCACTTCCTGTAAAATGGGAAGAAGGGAGCCCACCCAATAGGTTGTTCCAGGTAGCTCTTGCCTGTCCTTCCTTACTTCCCTTTTCCCACCTCTTCTCCCCTGTCTCTTCAGGCCCTCCCGGCCAGGATTCACGGATCTTGATCTTTCTCGAGAAGGGAGCAACTTGTTAAAATGCGTTGGGCTTCTTTCCCCTGAAGCCGGGTCTTTTCATCTTCGCTTTAAAAATATCTTTCCTTATCGTCGCCTTGCAGCTACTTCCTGGAAATGCCGTCCCGTGCGCCACCCCTCCCTTGCCTGCACAGCCTAGCTCTTGCCTGCACGGTGTAGAAACAAGGTTGAGATAATCGGGTTGTGGGGGGCGGGGGCAGGCTGGGACAGGAGCCTCAGGAGCTTCCAGAAGCAGCTGGGTTGTGTTTGGGGGTTGCAAGATAGCAGCGCCTTTGTTTTACTGATAGCCAGAACAATAATTCTTTCTCTGGCCTGGGAGCTATAATTAAACCCAAATAGTTCCCAGCTGGGGCGGCGTCCAGGGCTCTGGAAAAAAAGCTCTGCCCTGCGCAAGGCTGCTGTGCCAGGGATGGCCCATAGAGGGCACTGTAGCGGGCAGCCCTCACCGACCACCTCATCCCCGTCTGCGCGGGAAACGGGCCTGAAGGAGTGGAGGCTTCTGCAGGACATTGGGCTCAGGCACGAATGTGCCATGGTCATTGGTCGGCCCAGCTTTTCTCTCGTCACAAGGCAGGACGTCCGTGCAGGAGTCCCCTGTGGGCCGGGCAAGAGGCTCCCGGGCCACATGGAATTGTTCATACCCCGGTTCTACCAGTTTCCTAGTTCATAGCGCTGCCTGGCAAGTGCCCGAACCTCCCTGAGCCTCTGTCATTTGTTAAACAGGAAGCACTGGGCACGTAACGGGATGCTTACTGTGGGACCTGGAGCCCGCACGGTGCAAGTATGGCTCAGTTAGCAGGAGCCGCTGTTTTGGCCCTATTCTTGTTGCTGGTGTTCATGGCAAAGTGGGGGGCTGGCAGATTGTAGCAGCTGCCCCGGTCTTTAGCGTGGTGACTGGGGCAAGGAGCCTGTGGGGGAAGAAGATGATGCTGGGCCTGCTCGGCTTCTCCAAGTCCACTCAGGGGAAAAAGGAAAGGTCAGAGGGGCCCACGCACCCCGCCCCCCGCCCCCTGCCCCCCTGGAGGCAGGGCTGAGCCCCCGGCAGCTGAAACAGCATTTCAGGCTGACAATGAAGACTCCGGCTTCTTGCCCTCAGCCACTGTGCCTGCCCAGGGGCGAGAACAGGGTGTCCTGGCGGTTGGTGCTGGTGGGCGAAATGTCAGCCACACTCTTGCCTCTGCCTTGGAAAGGGAGGCCCTCTGTGCCAGGAGCTCAGAGCTGGTATGGGTGGGTTCGCCCGCCACCGAGGCCGCCTCTCTGTGGGGGAACCTGTGTGTCCCCCCCTCACTGCTTCAGTGCCCCTGGGAAAGCTCCCCAGACCACACCCCCCCCATCCCTTCAAACCAATATGACATTCCCTCTTCCTTTCTCCCAGGTATCCAGTCTGAATTTTTCATCAACACCACCCGAGCAGGGCCAGGGACATTATCTGTCACCATTGAAGGCCCGTCCAAAGTTAAAATGGATTGCCAGGAGACCCCAGAAGGGTACAAAGTCATGTACACCCCCATGGCTCCTGGAAGCTACCTGATTGGCGTCAAATATGGCGGGCCCAACCACATTGTGGGCAGTCCATTCAAGGCCAAGGTGACAGGTAACAACCAAATAGCTTTGAAGTTACTCTTTTTTCTATGGAGCGTGTCTTATCAGATTATCAGCAGTAAACTGTGGGTAATTTTAGATATTCTGAATCTACTTTGAATCTTGAATGTAAAGAAATGGTAGGACATGCCAGGGGAGTAAACATCTTTAGAAGCCTGTGGGTGTGTGCTAGCATCATCCCCCCACAAAATAATGAGTGTAGAAATTGAAAAAATCATGTTTTCTTTTTTTAACAGAAAAGAAAAATATTTACATATTTGATATCTTAACGTATTTGTTTAGATAGGGACCTGAAAAATACCCTTATTTCTAACCTTCACTTTTAAAATAATCAAAAGGTTTTATTACATTTACAAAAATGGGCCTCCTTCAGGACACTAGAAAAAATACCAGTCAAAACCACCTCACAGGTGGTGCCTGGGTGGCTCAGTCGTTGAGCGTCTGCCTTCGGCTCAGGTCATGATCCCAGGGCCCTGGGATCAAGCCCCGCATCGGGCTCCCTGCTTGGCGGGAAGCCTGCTTCTCCCTCTCCCACTCCGCCTGCTTGTGTTCCCTCTCTCGCTGTGTGTCTCTGTCAAATAAACAAAATCTTTAAAAAAAAAAAAAAAAAAAACCCACCTCACAGCCCACGGCCCAAGGTAATCATCATAAATATTGTGGTAAATCCCTTCCGCAGGTCTCTGCTCGGTTCACTGTTGTTTAGCTTCATTGCAGAAAAATTAAAAGATTCAGATAAAAAATCATCCTCTCACAGGCAGAGAGAATCTTTTTTGTTATTTTGTTATATGTTCTCCCCAACATATAACATTGCTTTTACACTGTTTATACATGAGTATTTTATCTCAGTGGAAAAGAGGTAAATTCTGCAGGGTGGCACGAGGTTATGTGGGAGGGATTTCCAGGCTTTGTCGTTTGCCTCGCTGTGTGGGGTGGGACCCAGGGGTTTGGAAGACATTATGGGGGTGAGATGGGGAGATGGTAATGTTTAGCTCAGGTGTTGGGGATGCGGTAGCTTTGGGATCCAGCTGTCAGGGTGCAGGGACTTTCCCGGGGCTTCTACCCAGGGCACTTGCCTCTTCTAGCTGAGAGGACCTACTGCTCTGGCCATTAACTCCTCCCTCCGCCCCCTCCCATCTTCTAGGCCAGCGTCTGGTCAGCCCTGGCTCTGCTAACGAGACCTCGTCCATTCTGGTGGAGTCCGTGACCAGGTCATCCACAGAGACCTGCTATAGTGCCGTCCCCAAGGCATCCTCAGACGCCAGCAAGGTGACCTCCAAAGGGGCAGGGCTCTCAAAGGCCTTCGTGGGCCAAAAGAGCTCCTTCTTGGTGGACTGCAGCAAGGCTGGTAGGTAGCCTGGTCCTGCTCGAGGGTTAGGGTGGAGGCGGGCTGAGGACCCTCTGCTAACTTTAGTCTTCCCTGCAGTGCCCACCTGCCCGTGCACCCCAAATGTTTACAAGTAACGTTGCTCATTACCCCACTCTCCTGCACTTAATATTTTCAAATGATTTTCCTCTTTTGACTCTTGATTCTTTCAAATGCCCTCAAGGTAGACCAGAAAGGTGGCATTATCCCCATTACAGATGGGCAGACTGAATCAGTAACCCGGCCCCTTCTCTGCCAATAATTGCTTAATTGCAGTTTGAACTTGGGTATTTATTTGGGTGTCAGTGGTTAGTTGCCTAGGTTCTGGCATCTGGCACATCTGGGCTGGAAACCTGGCTCCACTACTTCTCTCTTCCCCCCTCCCTCCCTCCCTTCCCCAAACTGAGCCATGTGATCTTGGGAAAGTTACTAAATCTTTTTCTAAATGTCAGTTTCTTGCTGTCTAAAATGGGAATAATAAAGTCACCTTCCTTAAGTTCCTAATGAGAATAAATGAGATCGGAGTAGCCATCACTTACATAAACCCTTATTACGAGCTGAGGGCTTCACATACAACTTCTGTAGACCAGGGGGTAGGTGCTGGCATCATCTCCTGTTTACGGATGGGCAAGCTGAGGCAGAGAGAGGCGAAGTTCCACATCCAAGGTCCCCCAGCTAGGAGGTGGCAGGCGGGGATTTGAACTCATGCCATCAGGCTCTGAGTCTTTGCTTGTAATTGCCTTGCCATCTCACCTCTCAGAGGTTCCAGCGTCATTGTAGAATCTCAACAGGCAATAGTTGGTATATTTCCTTTGGCTCCCACTTCCCCTCCCCTTCCTCTGCCTTCCATGATGCATCCTGACGGAGTAACCACCTTTCTTTGCCTCCCAGGTTCCAACATGCTGCTGATCGGTGTCCATGGGCCAACCACCCCCTGCGAAGAGGTCTCCATGAAGCACGTGGGCAATCAACAATACAACGTCACATATGTCGTCAAGGAGAAGGGAGATTACGTTCTGGCCGTGAAGTGGGGAGAGGAACACATCCCTGGCAGTCCCTTCCATGTCACGGTGCCTTAAAACAGTTCTCGTCAGATCCTGGGAGGAGTTCTGGTGGTTGCTTTTGTTGCTTGTTCGTAACTTGTTTTATACAAAGTTTTCCTCCAGCCTGTTTGTGGGTCTGAAACCCCATCCCGAAAACATTGCCGTTCTAAAGTGCCTTGAGAAATAAGTCCTAGACTTGACTCTTTAGGGACGCGCTGGGGACTCTTAAGAAATGCATACTCATGCATGAGCTGAGAAGATTTCCAGGCATACTCGGTTCAGATCCGACCTCTTGCTGGCACAGATCACCCCCTGCAGACAGACCAAGGTCACTCGCAAGACTGACATTTCTAAAGAATGAAATTGGCTAGCCCATCTGTGAAACGAGACTGGCAGGGAGGGACAGGGCAAAGAGGCGACCTACTTGAGGCTGGCATTTAGAAGAGGACCAGCAGCCTACCCCATAAAAGGCTCTTAGGCAGACGCCATTGTTTCAACACTACTCCTCTCCACACCCCTGCCCGCTCCGTGGCCTTTGTACGCATCTCAAAGGGAAGCGGCTACATGGTGGCAGACTGGCCTCCATGCTTCCTAGTGCCTTTCCCCTCGTTCTGCTGAGTATTTCCCTGCAAAGTTGTAACGTGCCCATCTTGGCAGCTACGTTTTGCTTTTGTCTTTAAAGGCCATTGAAGTCTCTGGGTCTGAGGAAATTCTGCTGGGGCAAGCAGCCCCCTCCTGCCAAAGATCCCTTTTTTTTTTTTTTTAACCAACACGAGCCTTTGTTCTTAACACACACTCCGGCCATTTGTCAGTCTGATGAGGCTTGCCAGCACGTGCGAATGGCCGCAGGTGGGTCACCGTGTCACCGCCCTCATCTGCAGAGGCCTATCACCGGGCAGAACACTCCACACCCACCTCCAGTCAGCCGTGGGATCACTTCTGGCAAATAACTATAGATCGGAAAGAATGGAACTCCTGCTGACCTTTGGCCTCAAAGGGCGCTGTGGAGGGCGTGGGAGGGACAGCAGCAGCTCCCTGGTGGTCTTCTGTCACTGGGCACAAGTGACAGCTGCAGAGCTGACGGGGGCTCTGTATACATTTGGCCCTGACTGCGTCATCTGAGGCTGTTTGGAAAGCAGTGCGCAGGGCCCAAATTCCAGAAACGGGGTGTGAGACATTTTGCACCCCTTTCTGCAGACCTGAGCTGCCTTCAGGATAAAGTGAAAGCCTTCGGGGCCGCACCCTGACTTCAGGGCCCGGGTGTGCGGTGTGGTCTCGGCGGGCAGACTTTTTTGATTTGCGGCTCCATCCTGAGGAAGTGTCACGGGTGCGTCCGTGGGTGGGACCGGGAGCGAGGGGAGGGGACCATCACCAAGATGCAGCAGCAGGGGGCAGGTGGTGGCCACAGCCCACCTCTTAGACACCAGAGCAGCCCGAAGCCTAATGTGAAAGGGCCACAGGTTTTGTAAACTGGGACGTGGAAGCGAAACTGGAATCAAATGCCGACTGTAAATTGTATCTCATAACTTATTAAATGTTTGCTCCGTCAAGCTCCCCTGGTGTTCTTGGGGGGTGGTGTTTCAGAATAAATGGTTCGAGTCTCTGACCAGCCCTCCCTGCCGCTGGCCGAAAGGACACAGGTTGGCGGCTTGCTCTGACGGTGAGCCTGGCCTCTGTTTGCAGGGGGGAGGCTTTTCCGTGAGCCCCGCTGGCAGGGTATCCTCAGGAGAGGCCAGGCGGCCAGACGGGCCGGGACACCGACACAGCCTCTAGGAGAGAAAGCCGCCTTCCCGATGACAGAGATACTCTCATTCTAGGGAGTTGACTCAAACAAGAAGCTAGGTCACCTGTCCTCCCAGCTGCCCTTGGACAACAGGGTTCGTGTGTGGTGTTCGTCTTCCTCTCCCTGCTCCTTCCTTCAGCTGGGAAGAGCTTGTGCCTGACGGGGCGCTTAGGATACCTCCCCCCTCCCCTCCTCCTCACCCTCACGGCGCTCCCGTGACCCCACTTCGCAGTGTTGATACCGACTCAGGTGCTGAATGGACATGTCACTCGGGGCAGACCCTAGGCCCTAGCCATTTTGTCCCCAGAATGGAGGCTCTCCCTCCCTGGTTATACCCCTGTGGGAGCAGAAAGGGCACCAGGAGCCCCCAGATGAGCCCCGGGAAGTCCTTGCTGGGCCCCTAGCCCTCCACTGGGGGTGAGGGGTGGAGGGAAAGTCAGGGAAGGAAGACGGGCTCCTGTTGTGTGTTTCTTCCTGTCACCTCCTTGTTGATCAGGATGGAGGCTTGTTTACCTCTGAGAGGTGGGAGGAGAGGAAGTTTTCCCTTGCCCCTCCTGGAGGGAGCCCCCTTGTCTGTGGGCCTGTGCCGGGGATGACTGTTCCTGGGCTCCCTGAGGGGTTTGTGGCTTGGGGGGTGCTGTCCAGGCTCTGCCTGGTGATGCTGACCTTGCCCAGAGAGGAGCCCAGGGGCACAGGTGCTGGTTTCAGGCCCGGGAAGTCTGGCTGGTTTCTGTTGGGGAGGCAGCACGTCTCTGTCCCCAGCTGGACCTGGGCATCAGGTAGAGTTGGAACGTGGGCTCGGCCGCTCGGTGGCGGTACGGCCTCGGGGAGGTGGCTTCCCCTCTGAGACCACGCCTCCCTCAGGGTGGTGGTGAGGAGCGCACGAAATCTCTCTCCGAGCTGTGAGTCTTGGTCACAGCTGTCTGTGACCGACCCCTGCCAGGGGGTGCCGTTCTTCATTCAAGGCCGCACCTGGGGCTGCCCTGGCGGGTCCCTGCCTGTGACATCACCCACGACCCAGGTGGCCAATGGCTAGAGCCACAGGGCAGCTCTTCTCTGCATCTGGACTCGCTGCCAAGGGAACGGGCCGCTATTTGTGCAAACACCTCCATGACTTGAAACTCGACCCTGAACAGGTACCAGGCAGGCCCTTTCTGACTTTCACCAGTTGACTTGGCCCCTTTCCTACCAGGGGCTGACTGAGCCATCACTCTTTCGGGGCCAGCAGAGGTTAAAGCAGACAGTGTTGGCAGCTGACGCTCAGAGATCCTCGACCCAGAGAGGCCCGGTTCCCTTGCAAGCGCCTATGCGTGTCCCTCCCTTGGCCGGCTTCCCTCTGCAGCCCGCGGAAGCCCTCGGCAGTGCTGCCCAGAAGGAAGCAGATTAACGTGTCTGTTTCAGTGCATGGGCCCTTGGCCACACGTCTGAACTTCAGACTTCAAAGGGGCCTTGAAAGCCACATCTTGATGAGTTTGGTGTAAAATGAGTCAGGCACTAGGGATTTCATTTCCCCTAAAAATGGCACCACCTTAAAAAATAAGCAGAATAAACGTAAATGGCAAAGTGAGTGGTTGATCCTTGTCACCACCACCCCCAAGTTTGTATTTTCAAATGGGGAACAAGCTCATTAAGTGCTCTTTGGGCTTAAAGCTCCGTCTGATGGAAGCAGGGTCTAGGAAAGTAATGGAAACTTTTCAAATCCCCATTAACTTGGAGGGGGAGGGGCTTTGTAATCAGGGTATTCCACTAATGAAAACTCTCGCCCAGAAACACGTCTTGTTTAGCTAATTTTTTTTTCTCCTCACAATGGCAAATCATAACTCGAAGAGGGAGTAAAAATGTCACATGGCTCAAGGCAAACGTGAATTCAAATTTTTCCCTTCTGGCTTTGTCTTAAGGATGCTGACCAGACACAAGGGTGGGAGGAAATGTGAAACAAAGGGATCCTTTCTGCTTTGTGATAAGGCTTTTGTCTGGGTCCCTGAGCCCACAGAGGACCAACTCATATGCAAGGAATTTAGGGTGGCCCACCCCACACCCCTTCTCTCTGACTCAAGAGCTCTCCAAAGCAGGCAGGCAGGAGGTGGGGAATTACGGCTTGTGGCCAAGGGTGACTTACGGCTCGTGGCCAAGGGTGTTTTGGACTTGCTTATCTCCCCAGGACAAAGCTCAAAGATGAAAGAATATTCAAGCCTTGTATTGCCCACATTACTCCCTCTGCCATAACCACCGCCTTCCCAAGGCATCAGGATGCCTCTCCCAGTGCAAAGCTAATGCTGAACCCTGGAGGCGGAGGGGGGGGGGTTGTCTCTGAGAAAGAGGAAATCTTGGCAGAGGCGCCACACCCCAGAAATGCCAGCCTCGGGCCCAGCTCCAAGCATTTGGCACCAGTAGCTGCAGAGTAGCCTGGTATGTGAGAAAAGCCCAGAAAGCAGCTAACTCCAAGTTCAAGTCTAGATTCAGTCCCAGCTCTGCGGCTTACTGCCTCAGACACCCCCTGGCTCTTCATCTCCCCAAATGTCCCAAACTTCTTCATAGCGCTCATTTTACAGCTGGGAAGACTGAGGCACAACGGGCAAGTCTAGACAACCTTACCCTTTCTTGCCTTGCAGACTGGGAGTCCCAGTATGGAACATTCTTCCTCTACTCTTTGCCTAGCTAACTCATGTTCATAGTTCAGGGCTCAAAGGGCACCTCCTCCAGGAAGCCTTCTCTATGCCTCAGTGCCCTCATCCATGAAATGGGAAAGTGGGAAGCTTCCATTCTAAGCTTAACCTCTAGAAAGACCTCCCAATGCATCCATCCTCCAGCTGGCTGGCCAAGTCCTTCCCCACCCAGATCTGCTAGAATAGGGGCTGCCTGCATGTTGGGGAGACTCAGTTCCCCAAGGCAAAGTGGAAGGGGTACCTCAATGAGGGGAAGGGAGCCTGTGGGGAATCTATTAAGCATGGTGGTTCAAAACATGGGCCAGTGGGTTCAAATCCTGCCCGGCCATGAACTCCAGCAGATCATTTACCCTCCAGAGACTCTTACAGCCTCTGTTTTCTCTCCAATGAAATGGGTACTAGAACCTACCCTATATATAGTGTTCTGAGGGTTAACTGACAAAATGAATGTAAAGAACATACCACAGTGTCTAGTACCTGATAAGCCTTCATAGAATTACTACTGCTGAGAGGTGCTTAAGAGGATTCTTCTATATGGAGAGCTTAAATCCAGGGGGGGGGCTACTTTAAGGACACAAATAACCATAAATAGGAGAGGCACTTGGGCTGGAGACAGAGCCAGGGACTGGAAACTGGGGTGGGAGTCATCAGTGGGAGTGGATGGGGTGGCCAATGGCAGTACTAGGAGCAGGGTGGATCCCTGGTGGCCCCGGGGAATGGCCAGAAAGGTGGGAGGAGAGCTAGGTGAGTCAGGTGCACTGGGGAGAGCCCCAGCTCACCTCCCAGCCTCCCCTGGTTTCCCCTTCAGTGACCCCTTTCCCTTAGCAGAAGCCGAGGCCAGAGGCAGGCCTGGGGCTGCCACCACACCTTCCCAGGGGTTGCGGGATGGGTTTGAAGTGAAGAAATCTGGAGTAAACAAAGTGTAGTAAGTAACACTAATGCTAGGCTCTGAGTCTTAACGATTACTCGCATTTTTTTACAGGGGCATTTCCCGGGGCACAGAGAGGTTAAGTGACCCGTGCAAATGTAATGGTCAAGGCTGCGTTAAAAGCCAGAAAGCCTGAATTTAGGGAGGAGGCCATGAAGCCGTGCCCTGCACGCAAGGGCCTCGCCCAGGTGGGCGCTTGGAATCCAAAGGCGACTCTCCTTGTGAGCCAAACTCTGTCCCTGAGCCCGTTGGAAGGCAGTACTTTTGGGGCGCCTTTCTACACCCTTCCACCCCACTCCCCTCTTTGGGGAGCTTGTCCACCCCTCAGTGCAGCCCCCATCTGGCCCGCGGCCAGAGCCTGTTGTCAGGACTGCCATTCCGACTGTCGTTGCCGTAGTGGCCGCCAGGGGTCGCCTTGAGCGCGCGAACGGCGGCACCGAAGAAAACCCTGCGGTACGGGGGGGCACCGGGTCTTCCAAGGCCCAAAGGAGCACACCCACCTCTGCGCTCGCGCTCGAGGCCCCGGGCCTTACCTGCCTGGAGCTGGGGCGGTCTGGGTCGGGGAGGCTTTCTTGAGTTCCGGGGTCAGACCCCGCCCCACAAGCGTCTGACACCAGGGTCCTGCCACCCCCAGCCCTCGCAGCTCCTCCGACTTACCTCCATCCGTCCTTCCTTCCTTGCCTAACACTCCCGGAGGCAACAGAACGAACGTGAAGTCCGCCGACTCATCCCTGCCTTGAGCACTTTTTCGAGCACCAACTGTATGCCAGACAATACCCCCGGAGGTACTGGAGACACGAGGTTGAGCAGGACAGGACCCAGAACGGGAGCTCCGTGAGGGAGGGAGGGTTTGTCAGCACTGTTCACTTGCAGCTCCTGGCGCACAGAAGCCCTCAGTACCCAAAGCATGTTTGGTGCTTACAGCCTGCTCAGAGAGCCTGGATTAAAAAGGTGATTGCACAATTCATCGGTGACCGCTGTGAGTGCTCCAGACGAGCTATACCAGGCCCAGGCTGTTTTACTTAACCGGCTGGATCTTAATCTTCCCTAATGTCCCACACTTCATAGCCCTCATTTTACAGCTGGGAAAACTGAGGCACAGGCGGCAGTCTAGACAGCCCTACCCTTTCTTGCCTTGGGAGTCCCAGTCTACAACATTCTTCCGCTACTCTTTGCCTGGCTAACTCATGTTCATAGTTCAGGGCTCACGCAAAGGGCACCTCCTCCGGGAAGCCTTCCCTGATCATCTCCCCAGTTCCGTGCTCCCCATCCACCTGATTATGGGTCTGTCTCCCCTTCTGGACTGTGAAACCCTGAGGGCGGGAAGCATGTAGACTCCGTTCCTCCTCATCTACCTTTAGTACCCGGCTCAGTGCCTGGCAACAGGGTCAAGAGCGAATGAATGTTTGTTGAATGAAGAAACGAGAGCGAACGGAGCAGAGGGTGGAAAGGTGAGTGGCCCCAGGGCACTATGGGTAACCTCCTCACTGGTACTCACGCTGGTCACCCCTGCAGGGCCCCGGTGGGAGAGGCACAGGGTGTGAGGGTCCTGGAGGCTGATGTTATGGTGCTGCTGGGTGACCGGTGGGTCCTCCTCTGCCCGCCCCCGCCCCCTGCCGGGCCTCCCACATGATGCTGTCGCGTTCGATGGGAGAGTTCTGTGTCTGTAACGCAGGGGTGCGGGGTTTGGCGTTCACCCCCGCGTGACCAAATGAACATTGCTGAGCCTCAGTCTCCTCATCTGGAAAAGCGATGGCAGAGAGGCTGTTAGCGAGTCACCGTGAGGGGTCCACTGAGTGGGATCCCTCAGTAAAGCCTCCAGCGCGGGGCCTGGCACGAGTAGCCCGGGTGTGCCTGGGGCAGGCGCCGAGTTCCCGCAAGCCTCCCTTTCCCCACCAGGAGACGAGGCTGACGGCAGCCCCGGCAGCTGAGGAGGGTGGTTTCAGGCAGGCGGAGCTCAGCACAGCAGCCGGCACCCGGCGGGTCCCCGCGAAACGGCGGCTGACGTTGATGGGAGGCCTCCTCCGCGCCAGGCGCTCTTCCAGGTTCTTCTACCCTGGCCTAATGGCATTCTCCAGCCCAGAAGTAATTCCCACTGTCATTCCGACGTTCCAAGGACGCCAGGAAACTATCAAATGTCGGAGCTGAGCTGGAGGAGTCGGAGTCCAGAGTTTCCATGGCAACCCCAGCCACGTGTCCAGAGCTTCCCGAGGGTGGACACCGGGCCTCCCTTTGGACTCCCTGGGTGCCTGGTGCACCGTAGGTGCGCCTCAGGGTTTGCTGAATGCACTAGAGGCCACAGCCCCCCCTGCATCTCCCCGGGACCCTCTGAGAGCGGGGTGGGGGAAGCCTTGGGCCCCGAGTCCCCCTGGGGCAGAATACAGCCTCCTGCCAGACACCGTGGGTGGGCTGTGGCCAGGCTTTGCTCCCTTTTCCAGCCCGGTCTGTCCTGTTGCCTGCGAGTGGCCCGGCCCCCTGAGCAGCCCAGCCCCCGCCCCCCCCCCC
>NC_138369.1:22079097-22084402 GCF_054177405.1 Leptonychotes weddellii
ATCAGCTGTCCAGGGGAGTGGGCGCCCAGGGCTCCCCGCCCAAGGGAGACAAGGTCTGGGAGGCCCAAAGAGGCCCTCAGGGTCCAGCAGTCCAGACCAGGCCAGAGGGCTTAGAAATGTGGCAGGTCCCCCCCAGCACCCTGCAGCTGCTCTTCCAAGGCATCTCCCACGACGGCCAAGGCCGGGCCTCGTACCTCCGCGAGCGGCATCGGAGAAGCCGGAGAAGTTTCTGTACCCGATCTTGTCATCCTGGGAGTACGGCTGGCACATGGGTAAGGGCTGCCACGGTCTTGCCACTCCAGGCCTCTGCCGGCAGGCCGGGCCTTCTCCGCCCCAGGCCTGTCCTTAATTACCCTGCAGGCACCAGCCTATCCCTCGGGTGCACCCTTCTCCGAGCAGGCCCCACGCCTTCACACCTTCAGGCCTTCACACATTTTCCACCTGGAATGTACCTCCTGCCTCTTCCTCTGCTCGCTAACTTTCACATGTCACCTCCTCTGGGAAGTCCTCCGAAAGTCTTCCAGGCAGATTTGAGTCCACCCTTGTGCTTATGCAGCTTATTGCGTCTACAAAAGCGCTGGGCCCACTGTGTTCCTTGAGTATCCATCTGGCCTAAGGAGCCCTTTGGGTTCCAAACTTCTTAGTTAATTTTATTAAGGCCCCCCCAATCCCCAGCTTGGGACTGGTACTCTGTGACCGTGGAATGAATGAACAAATGAATGAAGGTAGAACTAGGGAATGAGGCCTTGGTTTGGAATCAGGAAGTGCAAATTCAAATCCTGGCTCCTCCCCTTGGGAGCTGTGTGAGCTCAAGGAAGAACCTTAACTTCACTGGGCCTCAGTTTCCACATCTGAAAAATGGGACTATACTAATACCTGCCTTCCTATGTCACAGAGTTTTGAGGAAATCACATGGGAAAGCACCTTGAACAGAAATTTTCCTCACAAAAGCCTCACGAGGTGGGTGGGAGAGACATTCATTCATTCGACATGTGATGCTTTCATTCAGGACAGCCCAGGGAGGGAGATCTGGAATCACCGAATCCCAGCTCTGCCCCAACATGAGTTAGCAAATGAACAAGCACAGAAGAGGGACTCAGTTTGAAATTAGGGGGCCTGGGTTTGGATTCTGGTCTGTTCATTCTTTCATTCAACAAAGGTTTAGTGAGCACCTGATATATATCAGGCCCTTTGTGTCCCTGGGGATACAACAGGAAATGTGAGTGTTGATGCTGTAGAAGGAGATCAGTCAGGAAAAGGAGAGGAAGACCCAGGGGCTCCTGGGGTAGACAGGTGGTCAGGGAGGCCTGCTGGGAGGGGACGCTTGAGCAGAGGCCTGAGGTGTTTCCACGCCATCAGATTCTCCTGAGGAGGGCCTGACTCCCTGGGCCCACAGAGCGAGTCTCAGTTCAGGCGCTATGCCCTCCTCCCTGCCCCCTCCGCTCCTCCAGCCTCCAGGTCTATGCCGCCTGCCGGGGAATCCACTGCTGGGCAAGGGTCACCGCCAGACTCAGCAAATTAAACTACGGGATGCCCGTCCCATTTCAGTTTCGGGTAAACAATAATTGTTTAGTCTAAGTATGTCCTAGATATGGCATGGAACATTCTTAGACTGAAAAATTATTCATCGTTTATCTGAAATTCAAATGTAACTGGGCATCCTGTACTTAATCCAGCAACCCAAACACGGGAGCGGGGGGAGCTGCTTCTGGATGCCTCCCGCGTGCTCGGGCAGTGCTAGGTTCAGGGCAAAGACTGGAAGACTGTTTTCCTCCATAGTCGTTCTGCTTAAGGTCCCAGATGCTCCTAGAATCTCCGGAACATTCTGTAAGCGTCTGGCCTCATGCCCCTAACCCGACCAGTTCAGGGGCTAGATGAGGAACAGTTGAGAGAACTTCTCTGTCTGCGGACCATCTCTCCCCGTTCCCCGACCAGGTTACAGACAGGAGCTGCGTCATCCCCGGGGGTGCAAACAGCCATGGGGGAGTGGGGTTGAAGGCGTTGTCTGGGCCCCAGCTGGATTGTCCCCAAATGCCCTTTTACACACAGAAAGTACCGGTCTAGCGCCTGGCACTTAGTAAGTGCTCAACAAATGGTAACTGGTATTATTATTATTGTTATTATTAGGAGTTCAGCAGACAGGACTTGCAGCCTGTGGGCATTTGGGAGCTAGTTCAGCCTTGGCCAGGACCCCGGAGGTTCTTACTGTGAGGCACTGGGATGGAAAGGCTCTCACTAGACAAAAGGGAGAAATGTGATGAGGTTACCCGTAGGTGTGGTGTAGGGATGGGGTCAAAAGAGTCAACCATTGGAGTGACTTGAGTGCCTGCCACCCATCGGGGCAGATCGTGGGCCCAGGGCCAATGCAGGGTCTTGAGGTCCCCATGCTACACCAGGTGTACCGTCTAGTTGCTGGATGCTAAGAAGGAATGGGGGGAGTCAGGTAGGGATCAAGGGGCACAGAGGCAAGCGCTGCTCCTAACTGTACTTCTAACCAGAGCGGTTGCAGCAGGTGTCCGCACTGACCCTCAGCCCTTCCGGCTGGGCCAGGGCTGGCGAGAGGAACGACGGGCCCGGCTCAACCAGGCCTTTGCTGTGTTCCAGGGGACACCATGAAGGACGCCAGGGCTCCAACGTATGCCAGGTGCCAGCCCATCTCAAAGACCTTTTACATCAAAAGTAGCGTCTTCCGGGGCGCCTGGGTGGCTCAATTGGTTAAGCGACTGCCTTCGGCTCAGGTCATGATCCTAGAGTCCCAGGATCGAGTCCCGCATCGGGCTCCCTGCTCGGCAGGGAGCCTGCTTCTCCCTCTGACCCTCCCCACTCTCATGTGCTCTCTGTCTCTCTCATTCTGTCTCAAATAAATAAATAAAATCTTTAAAAAAAAAAAAAAGTAGCATCTTCCATTTTCCACGGCGAAGAGACCAGCTAAGCTGAACTCACTGGGGGTTCAGAGGCAGCTCCTGTCTTTTCCTGTAGTTTGTCTGGACCCCCCGCCTGCTACCCCTCCTTGGTCCCGTCCAGCCCTGCTCCTCTGCGGAGCGTGGGAGGACATGAACGCTTTTCTCTACCTCTGGGACTCAGGGTGGCCCCCCTGCTGCCTCTTGGATGTCCTCAGGGACCTCAGCTCCTTGCAGAGCCCTGGCCCCCACCATCGCCAGCAAGGTGCGGGGTCCTAGCTGCTCTCCTGGGGGAACAGTGGAGTCTCCAAGTGCTCCAACAGCAGAGCTGGGGTGGCGGGGGCCGGGGGGTGGGGCTCGCTAAGATCTTACGGTACTAAGTGGAGGAGGGGAGCAACTCCCTGTGTTGACTCTCTACATTTTAGTGAACGGACCCATGGCAGAATTGCTTGGTTCCGGTGTATCCCACAGTTTAAGGAGGAAGTAGTCTCCATGGTTACTTACTCTTTATCTCATTGTCCCCCCACGCCCTCCCCCAAGAACCTGCATGGGTCAGGTTTGCCTCGCTGTAACAAACAGCCACTACATCCCAGTTGCTTTAACCAATAAAGAGATTTCTTGCAGCACAGTGCACTCTGATGGTCAGCGGGCCACCTGCCACACGCTGACCTAGGGAGCCGGGCCTCTCCCATCTGGTGGCTCTGCCATCTCCTAGGGCCTCAAGGTCCTTCCCTGAGTCCTTCTACGTCCAACTGGGCACAAGGGAAGAGACAGAGAGTCTGCAGAGAACACACCCACTCTTAACCGCCTTGGCCTGAAACTGACAAATGTCGCTTCCTGTCACATTCTGTTGGTGAGAACACATCCCATGACTTGTAGGTGTGTGGAGGCTGGGAGAGCTGTGTCTCTCCTGGTCTGCCTGCCACTTCACAGAAGACCTAGGCCACCTAGAGCTGCAATTTGAGCTCATTTGTCTGGCTTTTCCTCATCAACTTTGGGAAAGTTCTTGAGTGGGAAAAAGCAAGAGGCAGAGAATGTGAGCGAGGGCCAATGTGTGCGTGTGATTCTAATGGAATTCACACTACAGCCTTGCACACCAGAGGTGCTTGGCCAGAACCTGCTGAATGTAATCAAATACCAAATAAGCCCCTGGATTCCTCTAGGGCCATGTGATTGACTGCAACAACCGTGGATCTGACAGCTCCTGGGGGTCAGGCCTCCCCGGGCCCCTGCGGAATAAGGGACCACATCTTCTTGGAGCTCATAGCACAGACTGAGAAGGGCTGGGGTGGGGGAGGGTGGGTGCTTTGCGAGCACAGAGGAGACACTGAAGTCCGCATGGGGTCTCGGGGCAGGCTTCCTGAGGGAGGTCCCTGTTATTTCTGGCATTAAAGGAAATAACACTCAGAAAATGCCTAGCAAGTGCCTGCCCATATATGTGAATTATATTAATGAGGATGACAGTGATCTCTGTCAGCAGCAAGTCTGCAAGCTGCTTAGAAGAGGACGGGCTGCCGCCAGGGCAGGCCTTCTCAGTTGGGATTTTGCAAATAGATCAAGCCCTACTGAAAATGATTTAAGTGACGATTTTCTCAGTTCTCTCAAGGAGGGGACTACATCATTGTAGAGGCATGGGAAAGAGATTCACGACAAACAGAGGATGCCCCAGGATGTTAGGGCTTACTTCTCCCGGGGAGTTTATTTATATATGTATTTAACAAACTCCAATGTGGTCTTCACTAGGTACAGGCATTTTTCTAAGGCTGCCCTGTGGCATTCGGTACGCATAAGCCACAGGTGTCCACTGAGCACCTGAAATGTGTTGTAAGTATGAAAGATGCACATTTTGAAGATTTAATATGATAAAAAATGTAAAATATCTCATTAATAATTGCTATATTGAGTTACATGCTGAAATGACCAACTTTGTACATGCTAGGCTAAACCAGGGATTGGCAGGCTTTCTCTGTAAAGGACTCGTTGTATTTTCCACTTGCAGGCCATCCAGTCTCAACTCCACAGCTGCTCAATGTAAAAGCAGCCATAAATAATACATAAACAAATGGGCGTGGCTGTGTGCCCATAAAACTTTATTTAAAAAAATAGGCAGTAGGCTCGATTCGACCTACAGGCTGTCATTTGCTGACCCCTGGGTTAAATAAAATATATTATTAAAATTATATTTACTTGGGTTTTTTTTTTTTGCTTTTTTTTTTTTTTTAAAGATTTTATTTATTTATTTGAGAGAGAGAGAATGAGAGACAGAGAGCATGAGAGGGAGGAAGGCCAGAGGGAGAAGCAGACTCCCTGCTGAGCAGGGAGCCCGATGCGGGACTCGATCCCGGGACTCCAGGATCATGACCTGAGCCGAAGGCAGTCGCTTAACCAACTGAGCCACCCAGGCG
>NC_138369.1:22084902-22108993 GCF_054177405.1 Leptonychotes weddellii
CTTCTTCTTTTTTTTTTCTTAACATATCTTGCATTATTTGTCTCAGAGGTACAGATCTGAGATTCAACAGTCCTGCACAATTCACAGCGCTTACCAGAGCACATACCCTCCCCAGTGTCTATCACCCAGTCACCCCATCCCTCCCACCCCACCCCCCACTCCAACAACACTCAGTTTGTTTCCTGCGATTAAGAATTCCTCATATCAACACCAACAGAACCTTCTATCTTAAAAGTGTTTTTCCCTACAGAGCTTTTGGAACAAAATTTTAATATTCCTCAATCCAGAGGAAGTGTCAGATTTCCTTGTTGGTGTTATTGTTTGGGGCTGTTGCTGACTTTGGAGTTTTCTTCAAAAACATTTTATTTTGACCTCAGAGATCATGGTTTTCCTTGAGATTGATGGGTGCGGCTGAGGACAGATGTCATCCTTAACCCGAGGGGCCACCAGCTCCTATTGTTATAGGCACGATTTACTGAGCATGCATTATGTGTCAGGCCAAGCATTATATGTTTCATAAAGTTGAGGCGCCTGGGTGGCTCAGTAGGTTACGCATCCAACTCTTGATTTCAGCTCAAGTCATGATCTCGGGGTCCAGGGATGGAGCCCCACGTCTGGCTCTGGGCTCACTGTGGAGTCTGCTTGTCCCTCCCCCTCTGCTCCTCCCCTCCCCCATGCTCCCTCTTTCTCTCAAATAAATAAATAAATCTTAAAAAAATGTTTCATAAAGTTTAAGTTAAATCTCATGATAAACACTAGGAGGTAGAATGGACGTTTAATCCCTGTGGAAACAGGATAGAGGGATAAAGCGACCCGCTCTAGACCACTCCACTCGTTGGCTCAAGTGGTAAAGTCAAGAATTCAATGCTGATCTGCCTCCCTGAAGGCCCTCAGCACAAGAGTAGCCCCTCTTATTCACTCTTGTGCCATCAATGCCTCCCTAGTGCCTGACATTTAAGAAATGCTCAATAAATTCTTGTTAAATGTCGAAGAAATCAAAATTTTAGGAATGAATGAGTCTTTCTCTTGCCTGGCTTTTTACAAATAAGCAATGAATCACACACCTCGTGCTCTCCATGTCCTAGCTCTGTGTCCCCACTTTACTTGACTCATGTTGCACTCTGGACGGTGGGACTGAAGGAGGGGGCTGTCACTGGAGTCACATCCCAAAAGGAGGAAAGAGGAGGAAGAGCCCTGGGGAACACTTCCTTATTTGCCAAGAGCTTTCACAGACCCTCAGACCCACGGAGGGGTGGCATCGCTGTTTTCCAGATGAGGAAATAATTGAGGTCAAGAAGGATGGTGGATATAGTCCCCTAGATAAGCACCCCTAGATTTTTGGGGAAACGACTTCCCTCCTTCACCTCAGTCTGTGAGGTTGGGCTGAAGCTCACACAGATTTAACGAATCAGAGTTTCTCAACCCCCTTGAACACTGTGGTTGGTTCAGGGATGGACATGTGACCCAATCAGGGCCAATGGGACTCCACTCTGGGGCACTTGCCGCATTATGTGGGTGGGCTGGAAGCTGCTGGTGGCCATCTTGCCATCCCAAAGGTGGAGGCCACCCAGAGGAAACGAGGGCTAAGAGATGGAAAGAAAGAGACAAGCCAAGCCCTGATTACCTTGCCTGAGCCCTGCATCCAGCTATGCCGGACCTACTCCTGGACATTTTAGTTACATGAACCAATAAATTGCACCTCCCTTTTCAGGAACCAATTTGAGAGTCTGTCCCTTGCCATGAAGGACTCCTGACCTCTGTGTGTCTCACTGTTATCATTGCAAAGGGAGAATGATAAAGGTAGTTAGTCGTGGGGTTATTGGGAGCATTAAACGAACTTGTCCATGTCCAGCCTCAGCATAGGGCCTCGCACCAGCTATTCGCTCGGTGATTTGGAGCACTGAATGAATTGCCGAGACCCACGTGGGTGGTACCCAGGCAGGTTTAGCAAGAAGGATATTTAAGGCTGAGGTAAGGCCTAAAATGAGGCTCCAACAGGGTGGTTGGCTGCACATGTCCTTCCCCACTCGCCCTCCCGGGGAGTCGCTCATCCCTTCCCAGAACTGGATTCTGCCTCAGCTAGATGGGAGTTCAACAGACAGAGAAGGTCATCACCTCCGCCTTCCAACGGCGTTTCACGTCCCAGTAGACATCAGCCAGCTTATCAATCTCTTTCACGGAGGTCTCAGGGGTGGTGTGCAGGGGGACAATCACGAAGTCCTTGACAACTGAGGAACAGGAAAGAGGCGGAGGTCACATGCACACTTCCCTGAACAGGAGCAGGTTCCATGAACACTGCTCCTGGGAAACGGGACTGCGCTGTCTGGGTCTCCTCATTTCTAGAGGGTCCAGCCGGTGGCTGAGATGTGAATGTTCTTGGGACCATTGGGCCACTGTTTTCAGCACATGAAAGCTTCTTTTCACCCACTCAACTGCCTGGCTAAGAGAAAGCTGGTAGACAGGCCTCCTTGCTGACATTGTGGGTGTTTTTATTTTCTCGTTTTTTGAAAAATGCTATTTTCTACTTTTTAAAAAAATAAGAAGCCTCTTCAGCTTTTGTACTAAAGAAAAACGTTTTTTCTGATATAAAAAATATTGAGGCTTGTCAGTTTATGCTTCTTTTATAATCTGGAAAAAAAGCCCTTCTAAAATTATGGGTTTTTTTAAAGCAGCTTTTTGTGAAATATCTGAAAACCTTCCCCCACCAGGAGGGACTGAGAAAGCCTGCATCAGGGAACGTGGTGAGCCTGGGAACCATGCCTTGCCCACCTGCCAGGGGCAGCTGACGTGTTCTGAACGCCTCTTCCCTGGGCTTTTCCTCGCCCAGTGCCTGGGTCCCCGCTCCTACTCAGGAGCTGAAGGCTGGTGGGGGTCACTGCTCAAGTCACACAGTGGAGAGTCAGGACTCAGATCAGGAAGCCTGTCTCAGGACCCCACACTTACCCACCAGCCTTATCTCCCCCCTCTCCTCCTCAGGCCTCTACTCCACTCCCCATCTTCTCTTTGGTCCCCCTAAACACCCCCACCCCTTCCCCACCTGTGAGCTTGTGTGTGCTCACTGGGATCTCCCCCTGGAATGTCCCTTCGCGCAGCTCTCTGTGATTGGCTTCTTCAAGTCACAGCCCAATGTCACCCTGAAGAGGCCATCTGTGGCCTACCCCATCTAAGGCGGGCCCCTCACCCCACCATGGAATGCACCCTGCTTTTACTTCCTTCGTGTTCTGAAATTACTTGCTGTGCTTCTTAGTTTGGCCCACTGGAACCAGAGCTCTGTCTTGCTCACCCTCTTGGCTCCAGCACTTAGCATAGCACCTGGCCCATGGGAGGGACTCAAAAATGTTTGTTGATTGAATACATGATTGAATGAATGAATGAATAAAGGAAAGAAATGATAAATGAATGGCTAACTCAAATAGAGGGGACGTAAGGATGTTTCCTTGTACAAGAGAGAAAATTCCAAACAGGGCATGGCTGCGGTGCCATCCTCAGGGAGGAGGGGAGGAGAAGGGTGAAAAGGTGGATGCTCAAGACAAACAGGTTTGTTTAGCAATGTTTAGCTATGCGTAGCTGAAGACTCTCTTCGAGAAGGTGTGGGGTGCTCTCCAAATACTGTCTGGTTAGCCAAGTGAGAATCATGTGCACGACAAAGGTGATTATTACACATGCTCTTTGAAGGGCATTTCTGCCCTTAACAGCCCCCACCTCCTTCTCTTTTTCTACTGGAAATTTCCTCCACCATTCTTCCATGTTTGTTTTCCTGAAGTACTAATTAAGCCAGGGTAGAAATAGTTACCTTCCTCGTTCAGGCTGTTTATATCTGTGTAATATATATGTGGGTGTGCATTATGTACAGCTCTGCATATATTTATTTGGTCAGTATCTGTCTTGCCCACTACAACATAACTTCCCTAGGACAGGGACCTTGTCTGTCTTGTCCAGTGCCTGGAACAGAGCCTGGCATGTGGTAGGTACTGAAAAAAATATTTGATTCCATATAGCTCCAATCTGTAAATCAAATTAATTCTTGACTTTCCATTTAGAGATGCACAGTGCTTAAGATTGTGGGCACCCAAGATAGTGGCTTGGGTTACAACCCTGCTCATTCATTTCAAGAGCTACTGAGTGACCTTGGGCAAGTGACTCCACTTGTTTGAACCTCGGCTTCCTCAAATGTAAAGTGTAGATAATCCTAGGTCCTCCCCTGCAGGGTGTTGCAAGGATTACAGGAACCTAGCACTAATCAGGGATCAATAATTATTGGTGGCTTATGCAAGTGTAGTTGTCTAAGTTCAAAGGTGCAATCATTTGGATTTCCTCTCTACACCCAGTCTGTGGAGGAGATTGGAGGGGGAGGGAGGGGTGGAGGGACAGGGAGGCTCTAGGTTGGGGAGGGAGAGGGAGACTCTAGGTTGGGGGTTCATCTCTGCTAGCCATCACTGGGATTTTTTTTTAATGACGTTGTATTTGATTGGGACTGAAGAATTGTGGTAAATAATTTCCATCAGCCTAAATGCTCCAAAGAGAGTGGAGTTATCACTGATTTCAGAACGTGGGTTCCAGGTTGAGGAGGTCTTGAGTCATGGCATTTTGAGAAGCCAGGCTACATCCTCAGCATTCAAATATTAGACGTTCTTAATGGCCATCTCAAGTCTAATGCCTCCCTAACGATGCTGTGCAAACCCTGGGACCCCAGCTCACACTCGGGGCTACTGTCCATTCATGCGATCACAGGAAGATCATGCGCAAGAGGGACCTGTGGGTCTCACCGGTGTGAGGTGACTGGAACCAGACCACAAAGGGTTCCCTGGAAAACACGTCTGAGTCTCCAGCCTGATAGTCATGGTAGAGGTAGCGTTTCTTCACAGACACTAGCTTTTCCCTAGAAATAAAAAAAAGGAAGCCCTTCCAGTTGAGTCAGTTGCCTTCTTACTTCATTCAGGAAGCAGAGACATAGCACATGTCTTTATTAGCCCCCCAGGCAGGCTCTTGCCCTGCAAGGGATCTTTCGCTCGAGAACAAGTTTCTGTCAATTCTTCCCAATGGCCAGAGCCCTTTGAAAGCTGGTGATCTGAACAGTCCCAGTTATCTGGGGCACCCACAAGTTAATGTTCAGACTTAGAACAAATTACTGGTAGGAAGAAGACAAGACTATGAAGTTTCAGAGTCAACCATGCTGGGCAGCTCAGGTCTCTATCCCTGGGCTAGGACTTGACTGTGAAGGATAAAGAACTGACCCTGCAGACGAGGCAGCCCCTGAGTCAACCAACAAATTCGGTGTCAGGAAGCTGCTTGAACTTTTTAGTTTGAGGAGATAATGCTTTGCTTCAGCCTCAATTTGACAGCAATTATTTTGATCAATATTGAGAACTGGTTAGAGATCATTAGAGATCCAAATTTGCTTTTGAAGAAAAGAGATGCGGGGCGCCTGGGTGGCTCAGTCGTTAAGCGTCTACCTTCGGCTCAGGTCATGATCCCAGGGTCCTGGGATCGAGCCCCGCATCGGGCTCCCCGCTCAGCAGAGAGCCTGCTTCTCCCTCTCCCACTTCCCCTGCTTGTGTTCCCTCTCTCTCTGTGTCTCTGTCAAAAAAATAAATAAAATCTTAAAAAAAAGATGCATTTTGATTCAATTCATAGTCATCATTTATAAGTGAATCATGTCCCAGGAAACAGAGATTACACTTACTTGTAGAGAAAGGCATACTGTTCCTTATATGTGTTTCTTCCCAGCCGAGAGCTAATCACATAGTTGTACTTTATGCTTCTTCTTGAGTTTCTAGAAAACATAAAGATTTTACATTGCATCTTAAAAAAATAAGCATTCCCCTGCTGCATGCTCCCCTCTCTCCAATCTGTGTCCATATTGCCAATGGCATCATGGAGAAAGGCTGCCATTCATCATAACCTTAGAGTCTAATGAGAAGGGCCACCATCGACTATGAGTGTGACATCTCTCAGGATCTTTACAGCCATTATCTCTTGCCCTTAGGAGGTAGGTAGTATTGTTACCCATTTTTTTTTTTGTTACCCATTTTTTATAGTTTGCAGGTGCAAAGCTGAGATTTGAGCTCAGATCCTACATACCCCAAATCCACATGCTTTGGCCTGCACCTGTGGGACATTATTGAGACCATAGAAGATTCAGTCAGAATCAGCCCCAAATCCCACTCTGGCTCATGGCTGGGGCTGACCTCATACTCAGGTTACCCTGTCCCTGCATTACCCCTGAACATTTCTCATAGGCAGGATCCCTAGTACCGTTTTCATTGGACATTCACTTCTGCTCTGAAAACCCCCAAACATTTTCTCACAAGTCCTGGAACTATGATTTCAAATCAGCTATGGGGGCACCTGGGTGGCTCAGTCGTTGGGCGTCTGCCTTCGGCTCAGGTCATGATCCCAGGGTCCTGGGGTCGAGCCCCACATCTTGCTCTCTGCTCAGCGGGAGGCCTGCTTCTCCCTCTCCCACTCCCCCTGCTTATGTTCCCTATCTTGCTGTGTCTCTCTCTCTGTCAAGTAAATAAATAAAATCTTCAAATCAGCTATGGTTTATGTCCTGGGGGCTAGAGATACAGCTGTGAAGTCCCATTAACTGTACCCCTCATTTATACCAGGGAAATGGACTCTCCGTGTGCTTGCCAAGCCTGCTGGTAACTCCACCCCGGGCAGAGCCTGACATGGTTTTACTCCATTCACACACGTAGATCTAGGGCATATCTAAGCTGTGGCATGTTCTCAGGTTCGGTTGAAAAATAGCAGAAGGGGTCTTTAGGAGCCAACTGAGGCCCTGCAGAAATTCCTGGGAGTGCAGATACATCTTCTAAGGCAGATCCGGCCACTGGGGCCCGAGAAGTATGGACAGTGGATTCTACTAGGCTTCCAGTTTGGGAAAGCTGGCCTTGTTCCAAATCTCGCCTGCCAAATTTTGGGTTGGCAAACTGCTTACAATGACTCATCTGTGAGGCGACTAAGGCCCCTCCTGGCTTACGGGGGATAAGGGGACAAACAGGCCTGCGTCTGCCTGGAGTCCTTGGCACAGTCTAGGGAGGTTGGGGAGAACTGAGAGCAGTGAGGGTGGGAAGACCCAATCCAGGCTGGCTGTGGGGAGGGGCTTGGAGCCCCCTGCTCTCCCATACTTCTGAAAACTGACCAGAGCCGCTCTATGGAAGACTGAGGAGGCTCAGAATAGAGCAACGGCTTTAAAGTCAGACATGACCCAGGTCCAAAGGTAAGCTCCACCATTTACTGGCTGGGGAAACTTGGGCAGGTCCCTCCTCTCTGTGCCTCAGTTCCCTCAGCTATAAGGGAAGCATTAATAGTACCGACCTTACAAAGTTGTTGTGGGAGTAAATGAAATAGCACACATAAATTGATTAACAGGATGCCTGGCATGTAGTTAGGGTATCGATGGTAACCGTTACACGTGGCCCTCTGGACCACCATCTGCCATCATAATTTTCCTCCTTTTACTAGTAATAGACACCACCAGCACTTACTGATCCCTACTATGTGCCAGGCACAATCCAACCAGTTATATGCAGGATTTAATCACTGCCACATCCCAGGAAGATGGGTTCCATTATTAGCCAGGGAAAATGAGGTACAAAGAGGTTGAGTACGTGCTCAAAGGCATAGCAGGGCCAAGATCCAAACACAAGTGGTATGAGACAAATGTAGGTGCCTAGCCCTTGTGCTAAACTCCCTTTTCTATTGTCAAAGATCAGATCTACAACCACTGAGGCGAAAACATATTTTTAGATGAGAAACTGAGGCCTAGAGAGGGGCGAGGCCAGCCGCAGAGGCCTCCGTGTAAATGAGAGTGTCCAAGGCTGGACACTAATGAGGCTGGATTGACCATTCATTTATTTTTTTAAAAAATCCAAGTTTTCTTAATTATAAAAGTATAATGATGACCAGATGTACCGGATGGTAGATTACACGGTTGGTTGTTAGCATTTTCTCTGTGCTTTTAAGGATGTTTAAAATGTTTCATAAGAAAAAGGAAAAGAGGTATAACATTCTCATTGTAGAAAACCTGGAAAATACAGAAAATATATAGAAGACATCACATTTAAATTCCTTGTAATTTTTACTCTGAGAGAGCCTTGGTCAACCGTTTGGTTCACTGCTTTTGAATCTTTTAAATGTTTTTTGTTTTGTTTTTCTTTTGACATAATTGAGTTACTTGGTGCATATTATTGTATACACTAGTTTGTGGTGTAATCTTACTGTGCATGTACAAAAGAAACATTATATTAGAAGTTTTTAAAAATTGGAGTGCATCAGAATCACCCGGGAAGGTTATTTAGATGAAGATTATTCTCAGGGATCCCACAGACATTCTCATTCAATAGACTGGCGGTTCTTGAATGTGCCTTTTTGACTCACTTTGGGGTGATTTTCAGGTGGGTGGCTTTGCTGATTATTCTTTGAGAACGAATATAAATCATAAATATAATCCAGTGTAATCAAAGATTATTTGAGGACATTATCTTTTGGGGTTTTTTGAAGTTATAAAATCAATTCAGACTTTTTGTGAAATATTCAAGTCATATAGAAATATATAAAGTAAAAAGTAAATGTTCCCCATTTCTTCACTGATCCTGTCCACAGTGGTCTTACAATCACACCCACCCCCTGGCCCAGAAGTAACCACTGTTAACAGTGTGGAGTGCATCCTCCCGTTCTTTCCTCTATGCCCATGCAAACTCAAACACACTCTTATTCATGCATAGTGTAATGTGATCACTGAAATGGGCTACTCTACCTACAGTTCTGAACCTGCTTTTTTCAATATACTGCAGCTGTCTTTCCATGCTGGAATATTTAGCTCGAACCTATTCTGTAGTGAACATGCTTTTTAATGGCTACATAATATTCCAGCCTGTGGGCGTATCATAATTTCATATTTGTACTCAATCTTTTCCTTATGACAGTAGTTCTCATTTCAGCCTCTTGTCTCTTTCGTTTCTTTCTCTGTCCTGGCTCCTCATCTGTTTCCTCTATTTTGCTTTATCATATTAAAACTAGCCAGTCAAAAGTTCTCAGGACTGCAGTTAGTGGAGTTGGAAGCCTGGGCAGTGTTGGCCATGTGACCTGGTGGTCAGGACGACTGCTGGCTTTCACGCTAGTTTCAGTTCCCGGGGCTTTTCAGGTGCCCTTGCACTTGACCTTGAGCCTGCAGGGGGTCCAGCCCTCCCCCCGCCCCATCTTTACCCATTTAGTCTCTCCATCAGTGTGGGACAGATCATGTTGTTGCTGTCCTTGATTTCCATCAGGAGTATGATATCACAGCGTTTGATGACCTGCAGAGACAGAATTCCCAGATGTTTCAGGTAAATAATCTACAGATAATAAAATCTTTTATTGGGCACTGTGTTTTAAGTATAGGATTGGTGTTTTGTTAAAGTAATTAACTTCATTGCTGAAACAAATGAGGAACTTTCTGAAGTAGGTAATATCGTTATGTCCTTTTTATTTTATTAAAGATTTTATTTTTAACCTCTACGCTCAAAGTAGAGATTGAACTCACAATCGTGAGATCAAGAGTTGAAAGCTCTGCCAACTGAGCCAGCCAGGCACCCCAGTTATGTCCATCGTAAAGATGAGGAGCCTGGGGGCTCCAGGGAAGTCAAGTAAACTACCCAAAGTCACTCAGCTAGAAAGTGGCTGAGACAGAATGCAAATCCAGGCAATCCGAATCCAGGGCCTATGATCACATGACCACACATCCTATATCTTGGCTTTGCTTGAATAATCACAATAACAATAATAAATATTTATTAAGCTCTTAGTGAGAGGTATACGGCTGGATATGGGTCTCCCCAGTTCACCTGGCAACAAAATTATAGTAATAAAATTTCTAAGGGCTAACGTGAGCCTACTCTGAGCCTCACCAACTCTGCGACATGACTATGATTATTAGCTCACTAAACATAGGAGGAAACCAGGCTCAGAGTGATTGAGTGAAAAGTTTGAATTCACACAGCCAGTATATAGATAGTAGAGTCAGGATTTAAACTCAGGTTCGTGTGACTACAAAGCCCACCATGCTGTTAAAATACCAGGGAGAGCTGGGTCTGGCCACCAAGCCAGCCTGCTGATTTAGTCACTTGTCACTGTCAGACCTTTCTGGAAGGCACCTTCACATATATACCTAGGGGAGCCGGGCTGGCTCGGTTGGTGGAGCGCGTGACTCTTGATCTCAGAGTTGTGAGTTTGAGCCCCACGCTGGGTTTAGAGAGTACTTAAAAATAAGTAAAATCTTTTTAAAAAATACTCTTTAAAGTATCTATCAAAAGCCTTAGAGAATATACTTACCCTTTGGCCTAGTTTTCCCACCTCGTGGAAGGTCTTCTATTGTAATGAAATATCTACTATGTCTCTGCCTCTCAGTGTCCTCATCTATAGACTGGAATGATGATAGTTATTCCCTCACAGGGTTGCTGGGGGATTAAATGGTTACTTCAAGCAGTGCCAGCCATGTAAGAGGCACACAATAAATTATTATTGCTATTATTATTACTTGTACAGATCAAAGAGGAAGATGCATTTTAACAACAACAACCACAAAATTGGAAACAACCTAAGTAACCCCAAATAGGAAAGCATTAAATGAAAGATAGCATAGGGCATTATATAGCATTAAAAGTCATGTTTATGGGCGCCTCAGTGGCTCAGTCCGTTAAGCGTCTGTCTCTTGATTTCAGCTCAAGTGATGATCTCAGGGATGTGGTTTCAAGCCCCATGTCGGGCTCTGCACTGGGCGTGGAGCCTGCTTAAGATTCTCTCTCTCCTTCTGCCCCTCTCCCCTTTAAAAAAAGTAATGTTTTAAAAGAATATTAACAAAATAAATAAAGAATATTAACAAAATAAATAAAGAATATTAACAACATGTGAAATGGTTCTGATATAAAAGCAGGATACAAAACTGATGATATAGGGTAGTCTCCATGCTGAAAAACAGATACAAATTTATGTATTTATTTTTGCATAGAAAAATGCCCATAATGCCCTAAATGCCAATAGCTCTTATCTTCCAGTGATGGGATAACACTTCTTTATATGTTTCTATATTTTCAAAATAGTCCCTAATGACTATTTTTTACTTAATAAAATTAATTTAGAAATTATAAATTTTAAAAAATTATACCTTTCTAATTAAAAAATATTAAAGTGTTATTTAAAAAAGAAGACTGCAGGGCGCCTGCATGGCTCAGTCGGTTAAACATCTGCCTTCAGCTCAGGTCATGATCCCGGGTCCTGGGATCGAGCCCCACATCGGGCTCCCTGCTCAGCGGGAAGCCTGCTTCTCCCTCTGCTCCTCTCTCTTGCTCTTTCTTTCACGTGAATAAATAAGTAAAGAATATAAAATCCCTGGCCTAGAGCAGGTGCTCATACACGGGGCTCTGTAAATATCACTGCCCTGAATGTCTGGGTTCGGGTTTCACTGCCTGCCGCTCCCCCTGGTTGTGCTCTCTGTGTCAAATAAATAAATAAAATCTTAAAAAAAAAAAATAAATGTTAGCTCTTATCATCAACTTACTGAATTTTTATAATAAACCTTCGATGCAGGTCCTCTTATTATCCCCATTGTGTCGTTGGGACTCAGGCTCGGCGTGGCTAAGTACTCTGAACATCGTGTGGATATGAATAATGGGATCCTCTACTACACAGCCCCTCTTGACCACTATGCTCAACAAACAAGGAAATCATATTCCTGCAATTGTTCCTTCTCCCTTTTCAATGTAATCCATAGGTGGAGGGCAAAAATGGACGAGGGTTCAGACTCCCTTTCCTGAGCTGAAGCGTTGAGCTTTTAGATTCCCTGCTTACAACCCTTTTGCCCACACAACGAACACTCCAGAGCCCCACATCTCCAGCCGTTACTCTAGCAGATTTCCACTTCCCTTGGGTACTTGCCTCTGAACCTCTGGGAACATTTCCTATAGACTGGAATCTACACTGTGGTGAGCAATGGCTCAAGATCTCATCGTCAGCATTCTCCTTGGGATGAAACCTATAACTTTAACTGGTTGGCCCTTATCTAGCCGTCCATCCTCCCACCCATCTATCCATTCATTTGCTTATCCATCCAACAAAATTTTATCAGGGGCGTGCTACGTACCAGGCAACGTGCTAGGTCTTGCTTTACTCCCAACTGTACAGCATCTGGCATCAGTCAAGGAGCGAGGGGAGGGAGGGGGAGGGAGGGAGGGACAGGGAGCCATACTGGAACCAGTTGAGCCAAGTTTATAAAGCACAAATACCTTCCTGTGTATTTAACTCTTCTTTATGGCATTGTAAAGAAAAATGGGAATAAATTTCCTAGCCAGTCCTTTAAAAAATAATTTTGTTACAGTTTTCTTTTTTTTTTTTTTAAAGATTTTATTTATTTATTTGACAGAGAGAGAGATAGCGAGAGCAGGAACACAAGCAGGGGGAGTGGGAGAGGGAGAAGCAGGCCTCCCGAGGAGCAGGGATGCGGGGCTCTATCCCAGGACCCTGGGATCATGACCTGAGCCGAAGGCAGACGGTTAACGACTGAGCCACCCAGGCGCCCCTACAGTTTCCTAATTATAAAAATAATGTTGCTTATTATAGAAAATTTGAAAAATACAGAAAAGACTATAAAAAATCATCTGATGACCTGTAAACCCAACACTCAGACACTTTTCACATGATTTCTCTACTTACACATATTTACAAAATGACATCAAAATAACTAGCCTGTTAACTGAATCAAATGGCCTTAGATTCATATCTGGACTCTATTGCTCACCAGCTGTGTGACCCTGAGCAAGTCACTTAAGCTCCCCGAACCCGCCAGACTCCTTATCTGTAAACTGAGGCAATATCCTCTTCATGGGGTTGTCATGGGCATTAAAGGATATGATGGATGTAAAACATTCAGTCCAGTTCCTGGCACGGAAAAGATGCTCCGCAAACAGTGGCAATGTTTATCACACAGTATGGGTCTTGTTGTTTTGTTTGTTTGTTTGTTTGTTTCCAGCCTCATGTGATGTTGTGAGCATTTTCCCCACAGTGATTAAATACTCATTTTTCAGATCTATAACTGATACATGTTTTCCCTGCCCCAGTTTCAGGCCAGGAAAAATATATCTCCCCTGACTCTATGTCTGCAGAATGAAGCTCCAAAGATGGGGGGCCCCCAGAAGGCCCTCTCAGACCTGAAACTCAAGATTTTCCTGACTGTTCACAGAGGGAGGGAGTAGAGGTTGAGCACGGCCAACAGTGAGGGGTTCCCAGCAAGCGGCGTTGTGTTGTGAGTGGGCCTGGGGAGAGCAGAGGGACAGTCTAGAGAAGTCTTATGAAGACTTTGGGGCCAAGAGTGGCCTATGAAGCCCTCTTTTGTGCCTCTAAACAGGGGGCAGCACAGCATGGGAGGGGAAGGAGCCCAGATAGGGTCAGTTAGGCCTGGGTCCCCATCCTTACTCTCACACTTACTGGCTCCATGACCCGGGACTATGTCCTTCTCCTCTCTGAACTCCACTTGCCCATCTGCAAAAGGCAATCCGAGGGGTTGTGAGGCTGAACTTGGATGCTGCACATTAAGGACCTGGCCCACAGTAAGCACTCCTGAAATTATAAGTACAATGTGCTGTGGGAGACTATGCTTACCACGTCCACCGTCTCATCCCCGGTGCCTCGGGGCATCTGGCACATGGCCTACCTTCAGTGAGTATCTGGGGGATGAACGAACTTTGCACTTTAAGGACACAAACTGAGGGAGGGGACAGAAGCAGCCTTGCCCAGGCAGGGTTTGGCATCTGGAGAACTGCTTGTGGTGCCGGCCAGCAAACCCAAGATGGAGAAGACAGGCCTCCCTCACTCTCCAACCTCCCCAGTGAAGGTCATCATGACAACAGCATGATGAAGCTGGGCTCATCTCCGAAGTGATCAAGCCAGTATGGAAGGGTGGACAAGGCATCTCCTCTAATAGGGTTGGGTCGTATGGCTGGATTCGATCCTGGTTCTTCCGCTTACCCGCTAGGGAATCCTGGGTAAGGCACTTCAGCATTCTGAGTCTGCCTTCTCAGTTACAAAGTGGGGGCAGTGCCCTCTATGCCATAATATTAAATAAGAACAGAGGGGCGCCTGGGGGGCTCGGTCGGTTGAGCGTTTGTTTGCCTTCAGCTCAGGTCATGATCCCGGTGTCCTGGGACTGAGCCCCACATCAGGCTCCCCGCTCAGCATGGAGCCTGCTTCTCCCTCTGCTCCTCTCTCTTGCTCTCTCTCTCACATAAATAAATAAGTAAAGAAGAATATAAAATCCCTGGCCTAGAGCAGGTGCTCAGACATGAGGCCCTGTGAATATTACTGCCCTGAATGTCCGGGTTCAGGTTTCACTAAGTGCCCTCGGTGCCTCTGGCAGTGTTTGGGGATGGCCTCTGTTTACGGGATGGTTTTGCAGCAACAGGGTTCGGTAAGGAGTCCTTGACAGAGACTTCCCACACGCTTGGTGCTTGGGGTGATGCGCCGTCCGTCAGTCGGCCCTCTAGGACACGGCAGCTCAGGGGAGGTGTGAGTGTAGGGCCCCAGTGATGGAGTCTCCAAGAACCAAAAGATAGCCTCTTAAGACTGTGATGACTTTTCCTGGGTAGAATAAGTGAGGAAAGTGATGGGCACCTGGGAACTCGGAGGTACCCAGGCTCCATGCGCCCTTGTGTGAGGAAGCAGGGAAAATAGTTTCCTGGTGCATCAGAGCTCCCTGTTGAGTCAGGGAGTCTCGGCTCCCACAGGTTGGGCATGGCTGTTTTGGTTAAACGACCAGTGCTGGAAGGCCTTGGGTACCATCCAAAGGGCAGGCCAGCCAGGGGGAGGGCAGTCTGAATGGGAACAGAACATGTAGTCCTTGCTCTAATCCATTTCGTGTATTAATACCAACAGTGGTGGCTCTGTAATCATCTGCCTGGTCCCAGGCTCTCCTGGGGCCCTTCCACACCTTGAGTTCTCTCTGCCAACTGGCGCTACAGGTTGTGTAAGGCCCACTTTCTGAAAGGCCCAGAGGCTCAGGGAGGAGAAGGGAATTCCTGAGCTCGCTCACACAGCTGCTGGGCAGGATCTGAACCCAGGGCTCCTGGGGTTCCCACCATACCATGGTGCCCCCACGGTTTTCTAAGGTGATAATACCCAGACAGAGCCCTGGGAAAGGTTTCAGCTCCCAGCATCATCAAAGATAAATTAACCTGTTGGGTAAAGAGAGTCAACTGACTCCAGAGAAACGTGAGCAGCGGGCGCCTGGGTGGCTCAGTTGGTTAAGCGACTGCTTTCGGCTCAGGTCATGATCCTGGAGTCCCTGGATCGAGTCCCGCATCGGGCTCCCTGCTCAGCGGGGAGTCTGCTTCTCCCTCTGACCCTCCTCCTTCTCATGCTCTCTGTCTCTCATTCTCTCTCTCTCAAATAAATGGATAAAATCTTTAAAAAAAAAAAAAAAGAAAGAAACGTGAGCAGCGACTCCAGACCTTGGTCATATTGCCCAAGGGAAGTTTTATCTAAGTGGAGAGAAAGATTAGAATTGGTAGTTGGGAAAAGGTTGATGGGGTGGAAGGTGCAGAAGGAGGGAGAGAGGGGGAAGAGGGAGAGAGAAAGAGAGAGGAAGGAAGGAAGGAAGGAAGGAAGGAAGGAAGGAAGGAAGGAAAGAAAGAAAAGAAGAGAAGAAAAAGAAAAGTGAAAGAAGAGAAAGCGAAAAAGTCTGTGCTGTATTGATGGATAAAAAGACCAGGCTGGGCTGGCATCCCAGCTCCCCTCCACCCACCCACCCACCACCTACGTGAGGTCACTACACCTTTTGTTGTTCATCTCTTCCTGGGGGATAATGACCCTCCTTCTCAAGGGTGATGAAATGAAATTGTGTATTTGTAGTGCCCGGCAGGGGCATTCAGTAAATGGTGATCAACATGATAGTAATAGCCAGCCCCTCCCTGGAGCTTACTAGAAGCCAGATACTGTTTTAGGAGCTTTACATTTACCAACTCACATATTCCCCCCAAACAGTCCCACAGGGGGGTACCATCATAGCTCCTGAGCACCCCTCATGTTCGGAGGGTGACATGAAGCCCAGAGAGGGGATGTGGCTATTGGCATTATTGCTGTCAGGGTTGTGACCGAATGCCAAGTCAGCTGCTACCTAGAGACAACTTCAGTGACATTTCTCCCGAGTCTCTTCAAATCTGAAAGCAGAGAGATGGCGTGAGGGGTGTCCAGCACTCTTTCTGACAGGAGGGGGGTCTCACCTTCATGATGATATCCATGGCATTCTTGTTTTCTTTCTTGGCTTCCCCAAAGGACCTCACGTTAAAGGAGCAGAGCCTCAGGGCCAGGGCACTGGTGATGGACAGGAAGAGAAGCAGAAGGCAGGCCGGCGGCTGAGGCATCCTGGCTCGGCTCGGGCTTCACGAGAGGACAGCGATGTCTGGCGTGCGCGGGCTCTGGGCCACCTCCTCGGGCTCAGCTGACTTATAAAGGCTGCAGATAACAGGAATGACTGGATTCCGTGTTGCTACTTTCACTTCTCTGAGGAACTGAAGATCATGGGTTTCATTCCCCAAGGAAATGCAGAAAAGGGAGCCCCTTTTAGGAGCCCCTATTTTTGTCACTCTGGTGAGGAAATCGGCCTGCTTAATCGAGGGACCATCCCCCTGCAAAGTCTCTCAGATCCCAACCGGGAACCAGCTGTGAGATCTGTTCATCAACCCTGAGGTGGCATGCCATGTGCCTTTTCCTGAGAATGGATGACTCAGAAGCGGTCCACCCCGGAGGGCAGCTGGGCTGAGGGCGCCTTCTGGGGGCGAGGGCGATGGTGGGGCAGGGGTCAGTGGGAAATCCTGCCAGGTTTTCTGTCCTTACTGGGATTTAGCCACCAGCTGTCCGCTGGACACACCCAGACTCCAACTCTCTAATCGCCCTGGTGGGCATAATTAAGGTCAACTCTGGTTTGAGTTACATCATGTTTTAGGCAATTTTACCATTTGCAGTTTAACACTCCAGACGCTAGCGATGTGTTGCCAGGGAGCGCAATTTCTAGTCTGCTGGAACGGGTCGGTCAAATGTCCTTGCACTCGATGGACAAAGAGCCAATGAAAGCCCCTGGAGAGATCCACGGTTCAACCAGATACTATCTTAATGTTTGTGAGAGATGAATGACCCCAAGAAAGGAAGGTTTTTCAAGAACTGTAGGATTTCAACCCAAGTGAAGTGAGTTCTAGAGAGGTGGGCATGGAGATGGGACTATCTGAAATGCAAAATCCAGTCAAGTCATAAGCCCTTGGTGAGATTTGCAGACTTTGGCAAGGAAAATTCTTCTGTGAAGAAGGTGGGTAATGAGAATAACTGGAAGCCAGCGTTGGGATCTCTGGGCCACCCCCTCTTGAAGCGATGGGCAGGAAAAGGGAAGACCACACATACATCACTAACACGTCCAGGCAGCATCCTGGCCAAAATCTCTGGCCAAGCACGCTCAGGTGTCCTAAGGAGATAACCCCAAATAACACAGGGAAGGAAATAATGGTTTCCTGAGTTTTGACTTTTTAAAAAAATTTTAATTTTTTTATTTTAGAGATAGAGAGCAAGCAGGGGAGAGAGAGAGAGAATCTGAAGCAGACTCCCTGCAGAGCCCCATGGGGGGCTCAATCCCAGGACCCTGAGATCATGACCTGAGCCAAAATCAGGAGTCAGATGCTTAATTGACTGAGCTTAATTGACTGAGCCACCCAGGCACCCCTAGGTAAATTTGACTTTAGATAATTCAAATTTATTTTAGATAATTCAATATTTTTTAAAGACTAGAATGATACAAGCAAGTTCGATACTGAGTTGACTGCGTTCCTTCCTTTACCACCTCGTTGTTCCCCTCACCTTCCGTAAGGCGAAAGTGAACAACTTAAGTTATTTTTCCTTCAAAAATGTGAAAGAGGGTGCTTGGGTGGCTAAGTAGGTTAAGCATTTGCCTTCAGCTGAGGTCATGATCTCAGGGTCCTGGGATTGAGTCCCACATTAGGCTCCCTGCTCTGCCGGGAGCCTGCTTCTCCCTCTGCCTCTCTCCCTGTCTCTCATGAATAAATAAATAAAATCTTTAAAAATTTTTTTTAAAAATGTGAAAGAACTTCATGCCGTGAATTTTTTTTTCTTTTGCAAGACAGCTGTTATCACCTTGTTCAAATGTAAATGTTCCCTTATGCTTTTGAAATAAGTTTCCTTTTGTAATTTTGAAAAAAAAAAAGCTAACCTGTAGGATGAGAGAGTCGACTACTCTGTTTTTGAATTTTTAACTTTGAATTTTTTGATTATTTGAATATTAATTTGAAAAATAAAGTAAACCTCTGTATAGTGGTTTCTGCATATAGAAACTGCCCTTGAGGACTTAAAAAAAAAATCACATAAACAGTCTGAAGAGACTGACCCCATTCTGTAATTAGCACATTCAACTGCACGGAATTGGACTTCGAGAAAAAAAAAGTATCTGGATTCCAGAAAGAAAATGCTACGCCTCAAATTTAACTCAAGTCAGCTAGGTGCAGGGGCTTTGCTGAGTGCTTTCTGTGTTTAATATCACTCAGGACTCCCTTAGGTCCTTCCTATGCTTCCTCCATTTTATGGATGAGCAAACTGAGGTTGGCACCCAAGGATATACAGCTAGCCCGTCTCAGCTAGGGCCTGAACCCAGTCCCTCGGACCCCAGACCAGCCTTCTTGCCTGCCAAACCAGGCATAGCAAACCTTAATAAGGAACAAACACTGTAGGTGGGGGATGGGAAGGAGACCAAAGGAGACTTTGACTTTTTACTGTTAAACATTTGGGTATTGTTGGATTTTTTAATTTGTTTGTTTTTACAAAAATATGTACTTGTTTAGTAATTGAAAAGGAAGATAGAAGTACTAAAAAGCTTTTTATTTTTTAAAGCAGATTAAACAATACCCCTGCCAACATGTTTTCTTCGACTGAGCTAAGCGCAGCTTTCAACCAGCTCTGGGAGTCACTGATAACACAGAGGGGGTCAGGGACACGAGGCTATACCGCAGGCTCAAGGAAAGCAGAAAGCCCACACTCATCCACCCTGTGCTGGGAACTGGGGGTTTGAGACAGTTCCTTCCAGGAGCCCAGAGTCCGGAGCCGGGAAGGAAAGGCAGACACTGGCCTGACCCACAGTGATCACTTTGGAGTGTCCTTCCTTCTGCCACTTAGTGGCTATGGATGATGTTTCCCGGGGCATGTACTTCCGAACACTAGTCTGTAAGATGCTCCTAGAAAAAAAGATAAATTTATGTCACTCCCTGGAGATTGATAAAGCACATTAGCACATTAAATGCTCTGAAAAGTCCTGCAATAAAGAAAGCTGCTTCAGTGTGTTGAAATAGGGTGTCCGGACTTTATTGTCCATAGAACCCTTTTCTTCCTATAAGTCCTTTCAATATCTTGAGCAACATCCACCTTGAGAAATACTGTCCCAATTGGGCAGGGACAGTCAGGTCCCTCAAAGCCTCACTAAACCCCCACGGAAGAACTCCCAGAATGTCATAGGAATGGGCAGAAATGAGGAGCAGGTGTTCAGACACATGGTCCCAAACATCACTGCGAGCCACAGCCAGCCACCATGGGCCCTGGGGGGACAGGAGTCAGTGGGGGCAATACACTGGGACAAAGGGTATCTCAGAATTGGAGAAAGCCACGATGGGGATTTCAGGGGGAGTGAAAGTGCACAGGCTGAGTAGCAAAAGTAGCAAAAGGAAACAAAGGGCTTGTGGGAAAATCCCCGCTACTGATGGGGGGACAAGCCGCCTGACCCAAACAGGTGTTTCCAGTGACCGATGTCACTCTTTGTCTAGTAACAAATAGAGCTATAACAATAATCATACAATATATGCAAATCGCTCTGGTTATCACGGTTCAGAGCCAGCCTCCCTCACCCCAGCCATGAGGCGAGGTGCCTTATCTAAGGTTGCTTAATTGAGACCAACCTCACCGTTGTGTGATGGTTTCCGGATGATGAAGCAGGCTCTGGGTTTTGACCTCACACAGCATCTTCCAGCAGGACCTCAAGCAGGTCACGTTCTGAAGGACTGGCCTCGGCACGTCACTGCTCTGATTAGAACCCTTCAGAGCCCTTCATTTGACATGAAGACCAAGCTCCTTCCTGTGGCCTCTACCTATCTGCCTCTTCAAAGGAACATCTCTCCTTTCCCTTCTTCCTCCCCCACCGGCCTCTCCTCACACTGAGCGGCTTTCAATGCCTACCTCAGGGCCTTAGCACAGCTGTCCCTCCACCTCCACCTGCAGTGCCCTTCCTCCCTCCCACCTCCAGGTCTCAGCTTAAATGTCACTTTCACAGGAAAGCCTTGCTGCACACCCCAGCCCGTCAGTGTCTTCCCTTTTATTCTCTTCCATGGGGCCTATGTCTTTTGCTTCGTGGCGTGTAGCACAATGTATAATTATGTATGAGACTTAGAGATAATAATGTCAGTGTGTTCTCTGACATCTGTTCCCCCCTAGACACCTCTGTGGGGACAGGGACACCTATGTGTGTCTGCACGGCCTGGGACAAGGCCAGCACATAGCAGGTAAATCATTGCTGAAAGCATGATATGGTGCTCTGACTGACCCCAGAGCCCATCTCCTCAACCATCGTGTGGGGGGGCTGAGCCAGGGGAACTCAGGTCCCTGAATTATCAAGAGAATCCAGGTCACTGAGACAAAAGAACTATAGCAACCACCTCCACATAGCATCTGCCTTTCAGGGAGCCCCGAGTGTGAAGTCCTCATATAGCTCCCTGATCTCAACAGCAGAGCAGGGAGCGGGCTTCTCCACCTCAGCACTGCTGACATTTTGGTCCAGATAATTCTGTGTTGTAGGGGCTGCCCCATGCATTGCATGATGGTTAGCAGCATTCTTGGCCTTCACCCACCGGATGCTAATAGTACCCCCCATCATCATGACAACGAAAAATATCTCCAGACATTGCCAACTGTCTCCACGGGGATGGAGATCGCCCCCTCCCTGTTGAGAATGCTGGTGTGGAGGTTAAAGCATATGCACTTCTACTTACAGGCTGTTCAACCTTGGGCAAGACGCTAAAGCTCTCTGTGCTCATTTCCTCATCCTCAAAAATGGGGATAATAATAGCTCTTATATGGTAAAGCTGTGACCATTTTGTGAGTTTATAAATAAAGGGCAGACTCAGCACAGTGTCTGGCCCTCAGGAAGTACTCAGTTGGGTGATAGTCTGCCTGCAGAATGAACTGCAAAGGGATTGTGATCTCCATTTTACAGATGAGAAAATTGAGACTTAGAGATAATAATGTCAGGCCCCAGCCACTGACTGTAAAGCGACATTTAAAGGCAGGAATTCAGGTTTTCAGGATTAATTCTCTTAGCCAGTCCTTTCTTTATGGTACAAAAGGGCCCATTAACTCCAGACCTTATCTGACCAATTGCAAACTGAGCTGCTGGTGTTGCAGTTCATGGGTTTGGGACTAGGAGGCACTGGGTGGGACTAGGAGGCACTGGCCTCAGGTGGAACATTTAAGCGGGTGACAAACAACTCACTAATCAAGATCAATAATATTTTATTGCAATATTTTCAATCATTAATTAACCTTGAGTAATTAATCAAAATTAATGCAGAACATCCACAATGAACAAACTATCACATCTTAAATGAAGACAGAAGCCAACCCTCACTTTCAGGCTGCCGCCTGATTCACCTGACCCTAATCCTGCCCTGGGATCTGCAGATCCGTGAAAGCACTGTGAGCACACCCAGAGTGGAAAAGTCTGTTGGCTCCCAGCATGATGCGGGAGAAGAGAGCGCCCTCTCCTGGCTGATAGTGGGCACTGCTCCTCTCCTGGGGAGCCAAGTTCACCTTCTTCCTGGGATCAAGCAGCATCTCAGTGCTAGAACAGTCTCTTCTAGCATCACAGTGCTTCACCCTGCCCTTCCCGAGACACCTAGGTTAAAAAGCTGCAGGCAGGCCAAATGAGGTCATTGGAGCCCCCTCACCCCACCCCTTCCCACTGGCCACTGCACTGTGCTGGATTCCATCGCCTTTCTCTCCTTACCACGCGTGCAAACAAGCCCGGCACTTGTCCCTGCCTCTACGGCGGATTCTAAAGCTCCCTGTTAGTATACAGCTGGCCTTTCCAGGCTGACCATGAGAGGGGACGGTGAGGAAACAGGACCAGGAGGTGGAAGGCTTCTGACAGCTGCTGACCGTTTGCCTAACTGCAATGTTTCTTCTTCTTCTAAAGGTTTGGTAGTTTATTTTATTTTACTTATGTTTTAATTCTTATTTTTAAATAATTTCAATGTGCATAAAAGTTGCAAAAATAGTTTGAAAACTCATATATACCCTTCACCCAGATTCACCAATGAACATTTAGGCACATTTGCTTTTTCATTAGTTTTCATACATACAGATTTTTTTTTCCCTGAACGGCTCAAGAGTAAGTTGGAGGCATTAGGACACTTTATCCCTAAATACTTGCAAGTGATTTCTCAAGGACAAGTAATTCGCCTATATAACCACAGGACAATTATCAAAACCAGAAGGTTTAGCAATGACAAAATATTATTACCTAATCTACAGACCTTATTCAAATTTTTACCAATTACTCTAATAATGTCCTTTACAGCAGTTCTTTTTTTCTTCTGGTTCAGGATCCAATCCACGCTTACGCATCATCCTTAGCGGTCCTGTGTCCTCGACCCCCTCTAATCCAAGCAGTCCCTCAGCCTTTGTCTTCCATACCCTTGATATTTTTGAAGTGTACAAGCTGGTTATTTTCCTGAATTTCCCTCAGTTCGGGTTTGTCTGGGACTTCCTCATGATTAGATTCAGGTGATGCATTTTTTTTTTGATTTTTTTTTTTATTTATCTGAGAGAGAGAGAATGAGAGAGAGCATGAGAGGGAGGAGGGTCAGAGGGAGAAGCAGACTCTCTGCCGAGCAGGGAGCCTGATGCGGGACTCGATCCTGGGACTTGATCCTGGGACTCGATCCAGGGACTCCAGGATCATGACCCGAGCCGAAGGCAGTCGCTTAACCAACTGAGCCACCCAGGCGCCCCAGGTGATGCATTTTGAGTGGGAATACTACTTATGTGTTTCACGGAAGTTCTTAAACAAGCTTCTCCTGGTATTCACAGAGAAGCTGGGTGACTCAGACACAGGAAGTAGATGATGATTTAAAAGCTCTTAATAACAGTTGCTAACATTTATTGAGTGCTTGCTGTTTGACACTCCCTTCTGTATTTGTTGATTTGAGCACTATTCTCTCTTGTATGGGGTACTGATGTTGGAGAACAGTAATTAAACAATAATAGCAGCTATGGGTATTGAGCTGTATTCGGCCTCATATTACACATCTTCTTTTCACGGACGAGGTCAGAGAGGGGGTCGCTTGCACCAGGTCTCACAGCTACCTAGAGGCTAGGGCTGCTTGACACTGGAGTATGAATACCTGGTTAGTCCCCCATACCATTTCTTCTCTGGCACGTAGCAGTGACAAAAGCCCCGTCAGTATTCCAGCTGAGAACACTGAGAACAATCCATGTCTCACCCCCTAGACTCCAGGCAAGTGGGGATGTTTTCTCCGCATAATCTGAACTCTCCTGCTTACCCCACACGTAAGGAGCATGAGAACTTGGCAGATACCCCATGCTGTGAGTAGGGGACCTCAGTAGGTTGTATGGTGTTCTCCAGGGGCAGATATCCGTCCATTGAAAACTCTATCAGTCCCAAAGACAGGGCGAGGAGTGCAGTTACAAGTGGGTGTCAAGCCTTAACCAAACAGTGACTCATGAATGATTCTTGAGGCAGGAATCCCACTGTAGGATAAGATTTCCCCTCCACAGGCTGAGCCTGCTCCAAAGTCATCCCAGAACCAGATTTAGATGCAGGCCGGTGTCATTCATAATACACGATCTTAAGAAGTCAGCCCTGATGAGATCTTGCCATTTGCAACGACGTGGATGGAACTGGAGGGTATTATGTTGAGTGAAATAAGTCAAACAGAGAAAGACATGTATCATATGATCTCACTGATATGAGGAATTCTTAATTGCAGGAAACAAACTGAGG
>NC_138369.1:22109493-22116719 GCF_054177405.1 Leptonychotes weddellii
TTAAACTATCTTGGCACTCCTGGGATAAACCTGTCTTGGGAAAGATGCATCATCCTTTTTATGTATTGCCGGACTCAATGTACTAATATTTTATTTAGGATTTTTACTTCCATGTTTCTGAGCGATTCAGGAATAATACTGATCTGATATTGCTTGGTATGGAATTTAGACTGGCATCATAGAGTGAGTTGGGATCTGCTCTCTCTTTTTCTATTTTCCAGAAGGGCTTACGAGAGAATAGTATGATCTATTCCTTGAACGTTTAGACTTGCTTCTAGAACCATCAGGCTTAATGTTTCCTTTGACTAAAAATTTTAACAATTTCTCTAATAATTATAAAATTTACATTTTATATAGTTGACAACTGATATAATTTGCTGGCAAATCAAACTTGTTATCATTATGTAGTGATCCTCTCCATCCTTAATGATTTTTGTTAGTCTGTTATCTAATATTAATATAGCTACACCAGCTCCCTTTTGGATACTATTTTTGAGGTATATCATTTTCCACACTTTTACTTTTAACCTTTCCAAATTCCTATGTTTTAGGAATACCTCTTGAGACAGTGCCTCTTAGATTCTTTTAACATCCCATTTGACAATTTTTTTTTTTAAGATTTTATTTATTTATTTGACAGAGAGAGACACAGCAAGAGAGGGAACACAAGCAGGGGGAGTGGGAGAGGGAGAAGCAGGCTTCCCATGGAGCAGGGAGCCAGATGCGGGGCTCAATCCCAGGACCCTGGGATCATGACCTGAGCCGAAGGCAGACGCTTAACGACTGAGCCACCCAGGCGCCCCCCATTTAACAATTTCTGACTTTTAACTGATGAGTTTAGTTAAATTACTATGATTATTAGTATATCAGGACTTTTTTTTACTCTCTTTTTTAGGGGGAGGAGTCTCACTTTTTCTACATGTCTTTGGATTGATTAGCATTTGGGTTTTTTATTGACTTACGTCATTTCCCCCGTTCTACTGGTTTGAAAGTTATACATGTTATTTGTACTATTTTAATGAATACCATTGGCATTGTGCCATGCATAATTAGCAAAGGCCAAAGTTAATATCTTAATTCCCTTCCCACCCCAAATGCAAAGGCATTGGAACCCTTTAATTTTGACCATCTCATTCCTAATTTACTGTTGTCCCCTATTTTTGTTCTGACCTTGTTTAAACCTATAAATTATGATTATTCTTGTCATCGTTATTGTTTTGTACTGACAATTTTGTTTAGATTCACTCTATTTGCCCATTTCTTCACTCATTATTCCTCCTTTCACTGCAGTTCTTAATAGAGTTGTTTTTCTTCTTTCTGAGGTATATCTTAAAAGTTCAGTTAGTCAAATTTTCCTGTTGTAAATTCACTTTATCTGTATGTCACCCTCATTCCTGAAAGGCTGGGGATCCAATTTTCAGGTCTTTGGAGATACTCTTTAAATCTTTTAGCTTCCTATGTTGCCATTCAGAAATTTGCTGGCAATCTAATTCCTTCCTTTGGGAATAAGCTGTCTTTTTTTTTTTTTTTTTTTTAATCTCTAGCTGCTTTTAAGATATTTTCTTTGTTTTTAGTATTCTGCAGTTTCACTGCAATATTTCTTGGTATGGATTTCCTATTATTTTTCCTGCTTGGGATATATTATGTTTCCTAAATCTGCAGAATTATATCTTTTTTCTGCTCTGGAAATTCTCACACATTACTACCTCAAATATAGCCTCTCCTTTCTTCTTTCCTTCTTTGATGCTGCTTAATTGGATTTTAGATCTTCTCAGTCTATTCTACACATTTGTAAGATCTTTCTTTTCATATTTTTCATGTCATATCACTCTTTGTTGCATTCTGATTAATTTCTTCAGATAGGTCTACCAAATCACCCTATTTGGTTAATTATGATCTATAAGAATCCTGAACAACTTTCTCTTTGATGAGTACATTGTCCCTGAAGCTCTGAGAACAATTCGATGAAGCATGTCAAATGCAACTCTTGTAATCTGAATGATGAGGTAGCCAACATCTTAGAGAAAGATGCTCCAGTCCAAGCCAGGGAGATTGTCCTTAACTCTGGATGGATTCCAGCAGCCCTGACAGAGGCTGGTTTTACAAGGTGACCTCAAAGATGTTCTCTTTGCCACATCTCTGAGGCTTCTTGTCCATGACCCATTCTTAAAATTCAGGACCCACCCAACTCAGCCAGGTTCTACCAGTCTGGAGGGTTTGGCAGGCAGCAAGCTGCCTTTGGGGTGGATTTAAATACCAAGGGAGTCCTGCTGGGCACTGGTCCCACCTAGGTGTAGAATAAGGGCAGAAAAGGAAGCCATGGATTCAGGGTAGCAGAAGATATCAAGCCCCAATACCCCACCCCACATACAGGCTCAGCACATAGTAAGTGCTCAGTAAATATTTGTTAAATGAATGAATAAACACTTTGATGGAATAAGTCCATAGAGCACTGTGGGTCCAAAGGGGACTTAAGGAAGGTTTCCTGGAGGAAGTGACATTTAAATTGAGGCATGGAAAAGAGGAAGTAGTCAGGCCAAGCAGAAAAGGAAGAGTTCCTGGTGGAGGGAACAGCCCATGCAAAGGCCAAAGTGGTAGAATTCAGCCTCGGTGCCCTGAATAGTAGATGAGGCTGGAGTGGGAAACTGAGGCCAGATGCTCAAAAATCCAGGCTTTGTGACAGATAAGCTAGTCAGACAACACCGTTTGAATTTAATGGGTAATAACTTTTATGCTCTGCTCCTGATTTTTTTGCCTAATGAGGTTTAACTGTCCTTAAAAATTAGAAATGACCATAGTGGGGATTTAACCAGTGGTGGCTGAAAGTCTTTCAACACTGCCATTTTGCCCCCAGAGTTTGGAGCCAGGTGCTGGGTCTAAATCCCCAATTCTGTCCTTTATAGGCTGAATCCATGGGCAAGCTCCTCACCTTTCTTCTGAGAAAGGAAGCCAATCCCAATGCCCACCTCATAGGATTAAGAGACAACATGTGTAAGACAGCGTTGCTAAGCTTGCCTGTGAACCTGGGCCTGTCCCTCTGAGCCCTTTGAGAGCAGAGATCCAGCCAGAGTCACTTTGACGGCGCGGGCCCAACAGCACCAGGCACATAGTAGGTGCTCAGTAAACAATGAACCAATGCCTCGACGAACTCTGGCATCGCGCGGTGGAACTGTGGCTCCTTGGGTCCCCAGCCCTTCCCCTCGCCGAGAGCGCTCTTTAGGGGCGGGGCGGGGTGGGGCGGCCGGTTCCGCCCTCTGCACTTGGCGCTGCGCGCGAACGCAGTAGGTGTTGGCCCTCGGGCCTGAACTCTTGGATGCTTGGAGACGGGTTGCCGAGGCCGGGATGTGCGAGGCGCTAACTTGCCCCTCTGGGTGTAACGCTGTGAGCGGCGGAGCCGAGAAGCTGAGGGTTCCCGTGCGGGATCGGCGGTAGACCGGACCAGGCAGCGGCGGGGCGGCGCGAGGAGCCGGCGCGGGCGGAGCCGGCTTTTCTGTCGGCTGACGCAGGCCGGCGCGCCGCGCCTTTAAGGCGTCCAGCAGAGCCCGGCGCCGGGAACTGAGCGGCGCGGGCACGAGCGCTGCTGCCGGACGCGAGCGGGGCTGGGGCCAGAAGACGGGCGTCCGGATCCGGCGGCGCGACCCAGGCGCTTGAGGTCAGATGGAGTGTGCGCCGGCGGGGCGGACTGGGGCGGGTCGGGGCGGGGGATGCGCACCTGAAAGGCGGGGGGTGTCTGGGGTCTCTCCCTTATGGCCCCGTGACCCACCCTCCACTTCTCGAGTCAGGGCTGCCTGGCCTCCCCGCAAGCGGCACACGGGGCGAAATGGGTCGGGGACCTGCACCTCTCTTTCTACTCGGTTCCCTCGCTCCGGCATCAGCCCTTGCGCGCTCCCCTGCAGTGCCTGGACACGTTTGACGTTCCCGAATCCCAGGTGCCCTCACTCCCCGAGCTTGCCTACCGCCCTAAGCCCAGGGACAAGGTGAGGGTGGGTCGGGGACCTGCACCCTCTTTCTACTCCGCCTCCCACCGCTGGCTCCGGCACCAGCCCCTGTGCGCCCCTCCTGGTGCCTGGATGGTGTGGAGGCTCCTGTACCCCCGTTCTAACCACTTACTGAGTTCGACCTCCCAGCTAATGGCACCGACCCCCGTCCCGCCCCAGATATCTTCGCCCCTCAGGACCTCCCCCGGCCAGTACCTACCCCCAAGCAGCTTTTTAGCTCACCTCGGCCCCAATTTTCTCAGCCTCATGCCCTTTCCTCCCGGCCCTCTTCTCCCTCCTCCTTGAGTTAGGATGCTGGTCCAACCACCCCGACAGCCAGGTGCTGCCCCAGGACCGCCAGCATCCTCCGCCTACACCTTCGCTGCCTTCCTGGCAGCCTTGGAAACTGGGATTGTGTAACGCAGGCTGCAGGGCAGAGCACATGCAAGATTTGCACCCCTGTATCCGCATTCGAGTGGAGGAGGCCAAGTTGACAGAGTGAATGAAATAGGGAAGGAGGAAGAGGTTGAGGGGAGGGTCTAGAGCCTGTGCAATCTGGGGTATGTATCTGGAGACCTTCTTATGCCTCAGAGTCTGATTGATTAAGAAGAGGTCTCGGGCGCCTGGGTGGCTCAGTTGGTTAAGCGACTGCTTTCGGCTCAGGTCGTGATCCTGGAGTCCCGGGATCGGGTCCCGCATCGGGCTCCCTGCTCAGTGGGGAGCCTGCTTCTCCCTCTGACCCTCACCCCTCTCATGTGCTCTCTCTCTCTCATTCTCTCTGTCTCAAATAAATGAATAAAATCTTTGAAAAAAAAAGAAGAGGTCTCAACTTGGACTGGAGGTCAGCATTTGCCTCACCTCTCCCTCATGGCTAGTCTACCTGGCTGGGAGCTAAGAGTTTATTATAAGTAATAGCTGACATAGAATAAGCAAGTACTGGCTGCCAGATCCAGTCCTAGCACCTTTAGATTACCTGCTTTACTTCTCCCAACAGCTCCATGCATGAGGTAGGTACCGATGTTATGCCCATTTCTCAGAGGAAGAATGTGTCCCCTTCCCAGGACACACAGGGAATCTGACCTCAAAGCCCCCGATTCTGAATCACTAGACTTAATTTTTACCCAGTTGTAACTAATAAATTCTTATCAACATTTTTATAATATAGGAAGTTAGAAATAAGATCAATAACCTATGTTCTTAGCACCAATTTTTCTAAAAGTAGGTACTCAGACCAACAGAGGGTCCTGGGTGTCCTCCTCAAGGAGACTGATGCCCAGAGAGAAGGGATGTGCTGGAGGCCACACAGCTAAGAAGTACCAGGGTTGGTATGCTAAACATGTCCTGGGATGCTCAGTCGTTACTTCCTGGGCTCCCAGTTCTGCCCCAACCCATCAGCCTAGGCCCCTGGAGATTCTTTCCCTCCCCCTCTGCTTGCATCCTGATCTTCCCCTTCCCCCTCTGCTTCCTTTGCTATAACCCAGGAGGTGAGCTGCTGCCTTTGCTTAGGCTGTCCTCTCCTTTAGGAATACCCTCCCTGGAATCTCTGATGTCTCAACCTAACCTACCCTTTAGCTCCAGCTCAGCGGTCCCCTCCAGGAATGCCCCTCTGATTGTTCCCCTGCCCCCAACTGAAAGCGATTCCTTTCTCCCCTGGGATCCTTACCTTCCACCCACATGATGGCATTTGGAAAGTTCTATCTGCATGTATCTGCTTATGCTTTCTGGTGCAGCTGTGCTGGCAGAATCAGAAGCACTCCCCAAGACCCCTCTAACCATCTGCCTGATGAAGCCCCAGGACAAAGGGAGAGAGAGAGAGAGAGAGGGGGGTCCATGGGGGTATGGTGTGGATTCTGAAGTAAGGATAGGCTCAGAATTAATGAATGCCGCCAACACCAGACTCCCTTCATTGAGCTACGGCCTGGTCATGGGAGAATGGCTCAGCATGGTACCTAACATTATAACTGCATGTTTGTTTTTGCTCATAACCCAGAGGATTCCCACCAGAAACTCAGAGAGGCTTGGGTCCTAATCCCACTGCTGCCACTGCTAGCTGTGTGGCCATGGGCCTTTTACCTAACCTCTCTGAGCCTTAACTTCTGGTAATGGCACCTGCTTCAGAAGGCAGTGATAAGATTTAGATAAAATAGAGTACAAGGCCCAGCAGGTGGTGAGCACTCAGTAAGCACCAGCTATTAGGAAGAGTTAGTGTTGACCCCCTCTTTGAATTACTGGAGACATATTAAATCATTACTAAATGACTCACACTGACTCTGCTTAGAGGTGGGCCAAAGGAATCCCAGCCAAGGAGAGGAAAGCATTTTTTAAAAAAGATTTTAAGTAATCTCTACACCCAGCGTGGGGATTGAACCCACAACCCCTCGATCAAGAGTCGCACGCTCCACCAGCTGAGCCAGCTAGGTTCCCTGAGGTAGGCATTTTGTGTGTGTACTCAGAAAGGCCTGTGGTGCTTTCTTAGACTCTAAACCATCCATTGCCTTGGCGAAAACAATCGCCTTTCTGTTTTTTAGCTTTAAAAATCTGTGAGCTTTGAGTTCTGTGAGGCTCCACACACCTAGAATGAGTGTGTGAATGCAGTTCATGAAATTGTAAGTAATTGTGAAACTTACTGATATGAGGGGAAAAAAAGCTTGTTCTTAGAGGTGACCTTGGTTTGCACTGTGTGTTGTTTCAGGCTTGTCTTGGGGGCGAGAGGTTTGAATCAAAGGTTTACTTTGGATTTGGAGGGAAGGAAAGGTGGGGTGAGTGTTTTTCCCTAGTACGCTAGTAAGCGGCTCAGAGTAGAAATCAACTTCCCTGTGTCATATTCTTTACCAGCTCCTGGTTATTTTGGTGATTAGATCACTTTTTTACAGTGATGAGTGCTCCAAAAGTAAAGGGCCAGGAATGTCTCCCTCAAAGCTAAGTGTTTGGAATATGTGGGGAAGCCGGCTCTGCTGGTTGAAAAAAAATATATTTTAAAATGTCTCCTAATTTGATCATTAGGGTAAGTTAGGTTCCCATTTGATCATTTTAAGACTGTTGCGTTTAGAGTGCAGGACTGTTGAATCTCAGATCTGTACCTCTGAGACAAATAATGCAAGATATGTTAAGAAAAAAAAAGAAGAAGAAGAAGGTAGCGGGAGGGGAGGAATGAAGCGGGGGAAATCGGAGGGGTGGACGAACCATGAGAGAAGATGGACTCTGAAAAACAAACTGAGGGTTCTAGAGGGGAGGGGGGTGGGAGGATGG
>NC_138369.1:22116819-22128466 GCF_054177405.1 Leptonychotes weddellii
TATGTGGAAAAAAAAAAAAGACTGTTGCGTTTAGATATTCTAAGGCATATATTTTTGTAAATTTTCACGGTTCCGTAGCATTTAGCAGCCTACGGGACTTTATTTTTGTGACCCTGCAGGGACACAAATATTTTTCATGCTATTAATATGGTGGCCATCAAATTCAAATTAAATAAAATTTAAAATTCTCTTCTTAAGTCACACTGGCCATATTTCAAGTGGTCGATAGCCATGGGTGGCCAGTGACTACTATATTAGGGAGAGCAGATAGAGAACATTTCCATCTTCCCAGAAAGTTTTATGGGAAGGCACTGTTTAGATCAATAAAGCCATGGGCAAACTGCATGATTACGGGGTTAAGTTCCATTCTTTCTAGCAAGTCATCTGGAGGCCAAGAAATGGAGTGTGCTGAGGATGTTTTGTTGTCAAGAATGAGGTTGTTACTTAAATCCCCTTAGCTTCATTTTGGTTTTCTGGTTCACTGGCTTTTAACACTGCCAGATTCAAAGGATGGGGGAGATGGAAGCACATGGAATGTCTTCCGGCAATGCTTCTCCATCCTGGCTGCATGTTAGAACCGCCTAGGGAATTTTTAAAAAATACCCATGTCCTGCCTCTGCCCCAAGCCCAGTGAATCTGAATCTCTGGGGGTGGTATCCCGGAATCTATATTTTTAAAACGCTCCCTGGGAGATTCTGCGTGGCCAGGGTTGAGAACAACTGCCTTCTAGACTGTGAACTTAGAAAAAAAAAAATCCCTGAGGACTGGAAGACATCGTTTTAAGGCAGATATGGTGAGTGGCTAAGAATGTTCCTCACTGATTTACTGCAGACATAAATCCAGGGTTGGAGTCGAGTGGGCTCACTTCCTCCAGAAGGGCTCTCAACTGAGGGCAGCTTTGCCCCCCGGGTGCATTTGGCAACGTCTAGAGACATTTTTGCTTGTCACAACTTAGGGGTGGCATCGAGTGGGTAGGGGCCCCCGGATGTTGCTAAATATCCTACAGTGTATAGGACAGCCCCCCACAACAAAGAACTAGGCAGCCCAGAATATCTGTTGTGCCACAGTTGAGGAAACCCTGATCTAGATGCAATTTTCGCAAACCCAAGTCCTCTCTGACCTTGGATGTAGTTGTCTCTTCAAAGAAGATCAAGATATTCTCCTACACTGGGCCCTCCGAAACCCTCTTGATCATCTTCCAGGCTTTCCAAACCCAGAAGCCACGGAGGGGGTCTCCGCCTGTATTTGGATGTGTTTGGGGCTGCACCAAGGAAACTGCTGATTCAGGGGTACAGGGCAGCCTGTGAAAGGTGTGGGCAGAGGTTCTTACTGCCCACAGGTTGGGATCCTATTCTTTTTGTTAATTACCTGAAGTAACAGCAGCCTTTGCCTTAGGCTGTTTTCCCGAGGCTGTGGCTCTGTGGCTCTTGGCGTTGGGTGTTGGCCTTGTGATATATACTCAGAGCAAGATTTAAGCCTTCTATGTGATGAAATTTGGTAATGGAGCTAGGGGCCAGACTCTGGGAGTATAAAGATAGCAACACAGACATGCCCGTAGCCTCAAGTGTCTGAGAGCCCCAGGCACGGTGGCACTGCAGGGGAGGGAGGGGTGGGGGTGTGGCTGGGCTCCCTCCCTGGGCCTGTGAGGGCTGGTGAGATCTTCCCAGCTGTCCAGAGTGAGCACTTGGTGTGCGCCAGTCACTGCGTTGAGCAGTCTCCGTGCACCCTCTCATTTCGTCCTTTTACCGAGGCCCTAAGAGGTGAAGTGACTTTGCCAAGGTCACACAGCAGGTCAGTAGCAGAGCAGAGATTTGAACCCGGTTTATAGAGCTGCAAAACTGAATCCTCAGCGGAGCATTTACAGACTGGGGCTGCGCTTCATGGCCAAGACTTGTGGAATGAGCTGGAGCTCACCAGGCAGGAGGGAGAAAAGGCAGGCGAGGGAGAATACCATGTGTGCCAAAGGCTTGGAGGTGTGAAAGAGTATGACATATCAGGGATTGTGGCTCATTGAAGGAAAGAGGTGGGTGATAGAAGAGGATAATGCTTGAGAGACAGGCAGGTATTAAATCCTATCCTCCACAGCCCTGTAAATCATGCTGAGGGCCACTGTGAGCCACTGGTGGATTGGAAGCAGAGAAGAGCTGTGTGACATTGGACAGCCTGCTTAACTTCTCTGGGTCCCAACTGCCCATCTGGAGAATGCCTCTAAAACTCAGCGCTCTGATGAATGTTCATTTTGTTGGTGACCATCATAACAAAGTGAAGGAATGGCCTGCGGTGGCCCTAGTGGGCAGCCCTGTTGATTCCTGACCTCCTAGCTTATCATTTGGTATTGACTAAGTGCCCTCTGAGGGCAAGGCACGGTCCTGAAGTGCTGTGGCAGATGCTGAGATGTAGTAAGACTCGTCTTGGAGACTTGCCGCCTGGTGGAGGGTACAGCTGGTGTTCTCACGGGTCCCATGCTTAAAGGCACAAATCACCAGTGCCACGAGAGAGAAGCATCCCTACAAAATATCTGAGGCATGGAGGTTACAAATGGGGGCGTGGCGGTGCTGAGGGAAGGTACATTGAAGGAGATAACTCCTAGCTCTGCCAGAAAGACTTGTAAAGGAGAATATAGGGGTAGGTCAAGGGTATCCTCCGGAGAGAGACAGTGGGGGAAATGGAGAGAAATAAAAAGCCAGTTCAGGTACAGTCCCCAGAGGGTCAGACTATCAGCATCTCTGGTATCTGACTCCCCACAGTTTCCAGGTCACAGAGGGGAAGCAGAAGTCATCATTGCAGGAAGATATTCAGTAATGGGCTTGCCACTTACAAACTGAGGTCTGATGCCATCATCCCTCCCTCTGTTTTCAACCCTGTTGTCTAGCCGGGCTCCAGGAGCATCCATGTCTGGGTCATCTGTCTCTCCCAGCTCCTAGGACGTTTGCAAATAGGTACAGGACAAAGAGTGGAAAGTGAAATTGTAACTCTTGTGAGAGAGGCAGGATTTCATGAAATCAAAGCAAGCGATGTTGGAGAACTGCTTAAATGACATGTCAAGGCAGTAATAGATGAGGATCTGGCAACGTGAGACCCGATGAAGAGAAGGGGGAGAAATGAATTAAAAAATCAATTCTTTGAAAATCAAAGAATTACGCCCTTGAGAGATCAATAAGGTCAATAAGGTATGTTTGTAAAAATGTCCTCTTTGGGATAGCACTGTGATAACCAAATACTAACCGGAAAGATTCATCATACTCTAAGACAGTCCACGTGAGACTTTAATTCTTTGTTCTAAGACTTAGCACAGGATTGCAGTTATGACCTCATTTTCATTTTGTTCAATATTTACTCTTGCTTTTAAAATACATTTGATTTTGGGGGCGCCCGGGTGGCTCAGTCGTTAAGCGTCTGCCTTCGGCTCAGGTCATGATCCCAGGGTCCTGGGATCGAGCCCTGCGTCGGGCTCCCTGCTCAGCGGGAGGCCTGCTTCTCCCTCTCCCTCTCCCCCTGCTTGTGTTCCCTCTCTCGCTGTCTCTCTGTCAGATAAATAAATAAAATCTTAAAAAAAAAAATACATTTGATTTTGGGGGGTTTTTTATTTGGATTAAGTTCTAAACCGAACTGTGTTTTTTTGGTTTTTTTTTTTAAAGATTTTATTTATTTTTTAGAGAGCGAGCAAGAGAGAAACAGCATGAGAGGGGAGAGGGTCAGAGGGAGAAGCAGGCTCCCCGCTGAGCCGGGAGCCCGATGTGGGACTCGATCCCAGGACCCTGGGATCATGACCTGAGCCGAAGGCAGACGCTTAACCATCTGAGCCACCCAGGCGCCCTGTGTTTTTTTTTTCTTAACTGTGAACTTCCCTGTGTGGCTTCACCGCAGGTTCCTTTTTTGGATGCTAATTCTCCAGGGTCACAGAGATCTCCTCTGGGAGGAGATTCTGCTAGATAGAAGGTGGGGACCAGCTCACAAAGGGCCCTGAATGCTGAGCCTCTGCTGGGAGCCAGAAATCTTGTCCTGATAAAAAACCTCCAGGCTCTTACTAACAGAGCTCCCTTCTGTCTAAGGCCAACTTTGTTCCTGCAGTTAGAAAATGCTACCGACCAACTTCACCTCCTTTAGAAATGACAAAACCCTCTTTAATCTCCTTGCTTTTCCTTTTATTGGTGAAGCACAGATTCAGCAATGGGAGACTGTGTTTTGGGTGCTGAGGTTCTATTTTAGGCCCTGTGCCATTGCGTACCCATATAGAGGGCTATTTTAATTCCTTTCAGTCATGTGGAAAATAATCACTTAAATGATGCTCTTTCTAGCACTTTACCTTTGAGAGGTGACCTCAGCTGATGACAGTGCATACATCCGCAGTAATCCGCGGGCCAAATGCTGGGATCAAAGCTACGTCTGGGCTCCCTGAGAGCCTGAAGACGGTGGGGTCTTCGGAAGTGAAAGGTCAAGTGACTTTGGCGCTTCTTTGATCCAGCAGGAAGACTGGCTCATATTTCTGGAGGGTTTTCTTGTTTTCAACATGATTTCAAGCAGGCAGTTAGGTCAGACTATCATCAACCTAGATCTTGACCCCCCCACCCCCACCCCGAGGCTGATATTTTGAAGGTGCTCATCTAGGTCAGGTCACATGTTGTGTATTTTATTGCCTTGTTTCTTGGCCAATACAATTTTTTAGAAGATATGCTGCCAGATATATAAGCCACTTACCTTCCAGCTGAGCCCCTGATTCAGCTGCCTTCCCTCCCACCTCACCCCCACCGTGTCCTTTCTCCAGGGAATTGGGTAGCAGGATTATCTGGTTCTCTAATTCCCTGCCTACAGGACCAGCCTGGCTAAGCTGAGTTTCCTTGCCCACAGAGCTGCCCCAGGTGGTAGAAGCAAAGGAGAGGGGCTCTGGGCTTGGCTGGTTCTTAAGTAAGAATCCCCAGGGGGAACCAGTTGCTAGCACTTTGGCACCAAGTGGGACCAAGGGATCCTCTTATCAGTACCTCTCCCAGATTATGCATTTCCAGTTTATGCACATGTATGGTTGCAGAATGGAAATCCTTATCTTCTTAGAGTGCTGGACTTTGAGGACTGAAGTTTATGTCAAACTGACATAACCTTTGGGTAGTCACACAGGGCAGGAACCCTCCCCGGTCTTTGTTATTCTAGTAGGTGGCCTGGCCTTTTAGCTTGTGTAGAGGGAGAAGGATTTGTAGGCTAATAGCCTTCACATTTGTAGTTCTTCGCTGATCATGCGAAACAATTAAGGTTTGGTTGCTTGCTCACGTGGGCCATTTTAACTAACATAGAGTCCAGGACTAGCCAGTAGAACTCTTTGTGATGATGAAAATGAGCTCTATGTCCGCTGCCCAGTCTGGTAGCCACTAGCTACCTGTGGCTCTTGACCATGTGAAATGTGGCTAGTGCAGCTGAGGAACTGAATTTTACATTTTATTTAATTTCAGTCAATTTAAACAGTCACATGTGGCTAGCAGCTACTGTATTGGACAATGGGGATAGACCATTTCTATTTGAGGATTTTATATTATATTTTGTAATTAAGTATAGAAAACCTTATACACGCACATAGTAGCAATTCAAAAGATACAAAAGGATATCAAGTGACAAGTCTCCCTCATCTCCTTCTCTGGTCCCCCTGTTTCCCTTCCCAGTGGCAGCCCTGATAACCAGTTTCTTGTGGTTATCTTATGGTCTGGAAACATTTCATACATATATAAACATATTTCTTTCTCTTTCTCCATTCCTCCCCTCTTTCTCTCCTCTCTTCCTTTAATGCAAGAGGTGTTATTCTATCCACTCTCTACTGTTCCTGGCGTTTTGTTTGTTTGTTTTAGAGGCAGGGAGGGGTAGGGGGAGAGAATCTTAAGCAGTCCCCACACCAGCACCGAGCTCAGAACCGGCAGTGGAGCTCACGACCTTGAGATCATGACCTGAGCCGAAATCAAGAGTTGGACGCTCAACCGACTGAGCCACCCAGGTGGCCCCGTTCCTTGGTTTTTTGAGTTAACAACAATCCTTGGAGGTCATTATTTTATGGCTTACATTTAATTTTATTTGTATTTAATGGCTGTACATAATAGTCCTTTATAAAGTTATACCATCATTTACTTAACAGACCCCCTTAGAAGTGAGCATATGAGTTAATTCCAGTCTTTTGCCATGATAAATACTACTGTAACAAATAACTTGCGCAAGCATGATTTCATGTTAGGTATAAACACAAACTCTTAGAAGTGAGACGGTCAAGTCGAAGGAATGTATGGTTTACATTGCCTCAGATTGTTACCAGATTGCCATCCATAGATAGAACTTGTTGATGGGACTGGAAGTTGGTGCCTGTTCCAGCCTCAGAGACAGTCTGTTAGTGAACTTTTTGTTCTTTGCCAGTGGGATAAATGAAGATTGCCGTTACCTTGTAGGTTTAATCTGCATTTCTCTTATTATAAATGAGATTGAGGGTCTTTTTATATGTTCAAGAGTCACTTCTTTTCTGGTAAATCGGCTACTCAGATCATTTGCCCATTTTTCTATTGGATTTCGTTGTTGTTTTAATTGATTTGTAGGAACCTTTTATACCTTCAGGAAATTAGTCTCTTGCCTCTGATTTATATTGACAAATCTTAATCTTGTTCGTGGTCTCTCTTTCCCTGTGGACATTTGAAAATATTTTATGCGGTGAATGTATTAATCTTTTTGTTATGGCCTCTGCGTCTTGTATCTGACTTAGACTTTCCCCGTGGAGGTATTTTCAAACAGGTCTCGTGTTTTCTTCTAGAACCTCCATGGTCCCATGGTTCCTCACTGACTCCTCTGAAATAGTTCAGGGGTTTTGTGGATTTTACCTTCCCTTGCCTGGCTCCTCATTCTCCCTCCGTGATGCCTTTGCCAGGGCTTTCTGTCCAGCCCTGGTTTTGAGCTGTGGGGTGCCCTCTCACTGGCCACTCGGGGAGAAACATGATCCTCATTTGTCCACTGGTTGCCACCTTGTTCTCATTCCTTTCTCTCTTTTTTTTTTTTAATTTAAAAAAAATTTTTAAGTAATCTCTACACCCAACATGGGGCTCAAACTCACAACCCTGAGATCAAGAGTTGCATGCTCTACTCGCTGAGCCAGCCAGGCGCCCCTTCTCATTCCTTTCTGAGTACACCTTTGAGGTAAACCCTAATTCCGAATGGAGAAGGTGAGATTCAATCTTTATTTGGGGGTCTTAGTTACATTTGTAGGTCCCAGAGTCCCCTTTTACCTCAGTATGCCTGACAACCCCTACCCCCCCCTTGCCTTTCTCCCCACCCCAGCCCCGGAATCACCAGGTCCCTCCCTGTTTTGTCCTCTCACTGCAGATCTCTTCTGTGACCTTCTGCGTGCCTTCCTAGGCCCTGCTCATTATCTGACATACCCTGCCCTTTGTGCCAGTTGCTTAATTGGGAGGGGTGACTTGAACAAGAGGTGGGCAATAAAGCCGCAGGATGTTTGTACTCTGTCTGTGCGGAGGAGGAGAGCACTCTGCCTCCAGCGAAGCCAGCAATTTTGTGGCTGTTAGCACTTCATTCATATTCTCTAATATGATTTAATGCTTTGTCATTTTCTTTCTTGTGATTCCAGAATCTCATTTTCAGCTTCTGCCAGAGCCAGTAGCAGTTGGGAAAGAAGGCTGTGTTCTTTGAAGAGTGAGTATGGATTTTTAACACTGTTGATTACAAAAAAAAACAAAAAACAAGCAGCCCTCAATGAGCTTGGGGCGCCTCTGTAAGCTTCCCCCAAACCGCTCTCTGGGCCAATTTGTGGTGGGTGATTTCTCTGGTTCAGTTGGTTTGGTGGGGAAGGGTGTGGGCACCTGAAGGTCAGCTACATGCCCCAAAGCCCCCTATGGACAGTTCTCAAAGCCTGTGCCAGGAGAAAGACTCTGAGTTTGAAGGGAGTCTGGAAGATCTGAGCCTCTGGGAAGGAAACAGGATGCTTTCCTGGGGAGTGTGATGCTTGAATTAGCCCAGAGGCGGAGAGGAGTTCATCTAACATCCAGGACATGGTTGTGCTCCACAGAAGGGAACAGCCTGAGGAGAGACAGAGCGTGAGGCTGTGCAGGGTGGCGTGGGGACAGGAGGTGGTCATTCAGGGTGCAGGCAGAGATGTGGGAGTTGGTCCAGGAAGCTGGGTTGGGATCGTATTGAGTGGTTCGAGTTCACATTCGACCAGGGCAGCCTAATGTATGGGTGGGAGTTGTGAAGGTTCCCCTGGCAGCTAGTGTTCGGGCTGAGACAGAATGGGAGCAAGAAGAAATGAGGACCTGAACCCAGTGTGGTGCCTGAGGTAGCTGTGGTCTGACTCACACTTGCTGGGAATTTGTCTTCCTTCCCGACATTCCTAGGATGTGTTGGACAACATCAGCCTCAGGAATTGGTGGCATGAGGCTTTCAGGGGTATAAACCCCCTAAAACTGTGCTCCTCTTCCTGTGTGGCCCTACCATGCACTTAAAATGTGACAGGTGTGACTGAAGCACTGAACTCTGAATTTTATTTAATTACATTTAAATAGTCATGTATTGAACGGCCTCGTTTGTCTAGACTCACACAAGTTGGCTCCAGCGCTGGTGCCTCTCCACTTTTGCATAAGAGGAGTGGGAAGAGTGAAAGATGTATCGGCCTCTGGGAGGCTAGATTGATGGGGAGACTGTCGGCAGAAATGAATGAGAAGGGGGAGAGATGTGTCTGGGACATGGTAAGACTGTTGAGTCATGCAGGTGGTCAGGCAGGCTTTTAGAAAAGTCTGGAAGGGGGTTCTGGCCAGGCATGTTGAGTTCTGAATTTCCTGAAGGAGGGAATGGTGGAGGATGTAGGGATGGAGAGCTTTCCAAGGAAGACTGTGAGGAGAGCATGATAGGAAGATCAGGAGAGAGAGGAGAGCATCATGGGAATATCGAGGGGGAGAGAGTGAGGAGCGCATGATGGGAATATCGGTGGGGAGAGAGAGGATAGCATCTCAGGATCCAGGTCAGGTGTGCTCGTTTCAACAGCAGGGCTGTCAGGGGCACTTGGCTGGCTCAGTCAGTAGAGTGTGTAACTCTTGATCTCAGGGTCATAGTTCAAGCCCCACACTGGGCATGGGGCTTTAAAAAAATTTTTAATTAATTAATTAAAAAAATGAAATTAATTAAAAAATTAATCACTAATAGGGCTGTCAGAGCTGCAAAGCACAGAGGAGGAAAGGGCTCAGCCAGACTGAGGTGGGAACAATAAGACAAGGAGGGCATAGAGTTGGGCACCTCGTGGCGGTAATCCTGGGGGCCATGCCACACTCAGTGATGACTGAGCAAGCTTAACTGCTTATTTGGAAATTTCAGTGTGATTTTCTTCCATGATGGAGATGATATATATGATAAGAAGTTAGAACTGCACATTTCTTGGGGTGCCTGGCTGACTCAGTCAGAAGAGCATTTGACTGTTGATTGTGCGGTCATGAGTTCGAGCCCTACGTTGGGTGTAGAGATTACAAATTAAAAAAAAAAAAGAACTTACCATTTCTTGAATTATTGTCTCATCAAGTCCTGGGGCTTCCACATACGAGAATCTTACCATCTTTGTATTTTTTCTAGCTGTTAATCGTTAGTGATAGTTTTGAGGGATTGGTTTATCTTGATAAGAACCTAGTTTCAAAAAGCAGTGTTAGGTGGATGCAACAATATTTATAATATTTAAGGGCTTGGATATTATACTCAGATTTTAGGGACTTAGCGTTTTCCTTGTGGAAAACATTGTAGGAAGAGTTTTCGGCATCCAGTAGTTATTCCATAGATGGAGGTTGTGGCTCTCACATCTTTGGCTGTGGTGGTGGTGGTCCTGGTTATTACCGTTGCTACCATTGTTATAGTAATCATTATTTTGAAGAGACCAGGACTTTAGTCTGTCAGATATGATGGTATATGCGTAAGATATCTAGGGAAAGGCAAGATTCTTTGAAAATGTTTCACATTCTATTTTTTCTTAGAATTTTGCATTATACCCTAAGATGAAGGTATTGGAACTCAGGATTCCCAGTTTTCCAAAATCAGTGAGTACATGGAAAGACCGTCATGACTCATTATGCCTTGCTACCCCCCCCAGACTAGGGACTTGGAGATGCCATGTGTATGTGGATCCACTGGTGTATCCTCTGTCCAATTAGTCTTCACCCCTGTATTCAGAGACAATGGCCCCAAATGCACAGCTTGGACGCTAACGGGAGGAGGCTGGGTGGCAGGCTCCAATCTGGGATGTGAGAGTGTGTTATTCTCCCTGGTGTCCTAACAGCCAGCTCTCTTCTTCCTAAAGTAGTTTCTCTTCACACTGTGCCACGAGGCCACGGAGATCGTTGTCCTTAACCCTGGGATGCCTCGCTTTTACTCAGCAGAGACGTAAAGTGAGTGCATTTTTTCCCCCTTTTTTTCAATCTTTTTCAATAAGTGGGGCAATATACATTGTCAAGCCACAGATATTTGCCTGGTACTGTTTTAGGTTGTGGGAACAGGCAACAAGGAATAAGATTCTCGAGGGGTGCAAACCAGATCCTCCTCTTTAATTGCCTGGCATCATTTCAGAAACATTTTAAGTCTTCAGAGTAGGAAAAGACCAAAGAGGTGATTTGGATGAATGTTCTTATTTAATGGGTTGAGGAAACCAAGCCCTCGCAGCTGGTATGTGGAAGAGCCTGGTAGGAGAGAACCAGCTGGAATGTTCCACCCCCAGCCCGGTTGGGGCCCAGCCCTCACTCATGTGGATCCACCCCAGGGGCAGCCGTTGGTGTTTCACAGTTATGATTGTCGCAAGACCGATACTTAGCCTAGTTCGCATTGTTCTTGAAATTGACTCCTTTTAACTTAATTTTAAAAATTAATTTGCATCCCTACTATAAATTGGAAATCTCTGTCTACTTGCTAGATGGGATGCTGCCCCATTCATGAATGGCTTAATAAAGACAATTAGATCTTCAAAAAAGAAAGGAAGGAAGGAAGAAACTGTAAAAATCAACACAAAGAAACCATGTTATTAAGTAGCTAGGGACTGTTGCTCACGGGAGGGGAAGGCTTAGAGAGGTATCTAATAACACCGTACTGAGAGTTCCGTTGACCGAGGCAGAACGGACAAAGAACCGGAAGCCGACTTCTCAGTATGGTTGTCAGTGTGATGTTACCCGGTTAGTGCTGTGGAGCCCTGAGCATTATTTAGCATCCTCCTGCTCCCTAACGTCATCTTGCAGGGCATCGGCTGTATGGGCCCCGTCCTTTGGCCAACTCCATTTTCCACCCTGTAGTTGATTTTCCATCATTGGTGGCTCCAGGTTCACAAGGGTTCCGTTTTCCTGTCTCCAACCTCTCCTCTGGGTACACAGAGTATCCTATAAACAAACCTCAGCGGGGTAGGAGAGCTGCCTTTTTATTTTTATTTTATTTTTTTGAAAGAGAGTTTTATTTATTTATTTTATTTTATTTGACAGAGAGAGACAGCGAGAGGGAATACAAGCAGGGGGAGAGGGAGAAGCAGGCTTCCCGCGGAGCAGGGAGCCCGACGCGGGGCTCGATCCCAGGACCCTGGGATCATGACTTGAGCCGAAGGCAGACGCTCAACGACTGAGCCACCCAGGCGCCCTGAGAGCTGCCTTTTTATTTATTTTTTTTA
>NC_138369.1:22128966-22156156 GCF_054177405.1 Leptonychotes weddellii
TGACCTGAGCCAAAGGCAGACGCTTAACGACTGAGCCACCCAGGCGCCCATTATGAAATGTATTTAAATGATGGAGGAAGCTTTCCTTACAAGTGACCTTAGAAACTTCTCCCCTAAAAAAAGGCTCTAAGACCCTAGGAAGGGAGAATTTGAGGAGGGGATAACAACCCTGTAATTAAGCAGCCTGTTTCTGGAGGGGCCCAAGAACCTTTCTCAAAATTCAGAGATCCTTTCTGAGGGATTCAGCAGGTTCCTACAAAGAAGTCCACCCTCACTGTACCCCCGCCCCTCCTCTGGAGGCCTCTGCATCTCCGTTATAGGAACCTGGGGGATCTGTGGGTTCTGACCTATAAGAGGCCCAAGACATAGAGGTAAGTGAAAAGAGCAAGCAAGGGGTGAGGGGTGGGCAACAGTAATGCCCAGCATGACCCCATTTATGTAAAACACACAAACACACACATGCACACAGCAATAAGCCAGCTGTAGGGGCCTCTCTGTTGATGCATATGTATGTATAAGCATAATTTTTAAACATCATTTTGTTTGATTTGTTTTAAAGTGACAGGGCATTATTTGTATAATTTAATAATTATCAAGTAAAAAATTGTCACACAAAAATCAAAACTTGCTCCTAATAGTCACAAGAGGGAGCCATGGACCACACCCATCTGTATGCCTCTCTTCCCACTTGGAAGAACAGACTCTTCCTCAAGGTGCCCCCTCCTGCCCCCCAACTCTCCCCCCAACCCCCAACCCCAAGGCAGGAGAGAGGAAACAGGGAGTGGAGGCCTGCCATCCCTTATCTGCAATTCTGAAATCCAAGAAAAACATGGAAACCAAATCTTTCTTCATGTGGCACCCAACGCTTAATCTGAACAGAGATGAAGATTTTTATAGATTTTGTCCCATTTACTGTGGCTATTCATACATCGCACAGCAGAAATGTCAATGCATTTGATCATATAAGGCAGCCCCAGCCCCACTGGGGATGTTACATAATCTGTGGTGCACACCCCCTAATACCTTTCTAAAATGGGAAACTTTCTGAATTCGGAATCACATCTGGCTCTTGGAGGCTTGGTAAGGGATTGTAGACCTATACTCATGTTAATAGTTGCCCCTTTCTTGCCCCTAAGAATCCTTCCTTCTCTTTCCATCCCCTGCTGGAGCTTGTGTGCCCTAAAGTTCCTAGTCGTTGCCTGGAGGGTAGAGAGACCAAAGATCCAGCAAGCCATGAAGGAAAGGTTCCTCCAGGAGCCAAGGGAGAAGGGCCTTCCTGTTGCTAAAAGGAGCCATCTGATATCCTGTCCCTGACTAGGCTAGTGATGGTCATGCAAGACTTTCATCCCATCACAGGAAACCACAGGCCCACTTGCTGGTGACCTCCAGTCCAGAGCCCCAGGGTAGCTGGCCCCGACTTCAGCAGGTAATGTGAGCACATCTCCACTGCCCCATCTGTGACCACTCCCACCCCCTCTCTACTTTTTTGCCTCCTTTCAGGGATGGAGGGGTTGTATGAACATCATCCAACTTTGGCGGGGGGAGAGAGAAGCGGCTGGTGAGAAAGCCCAGTCTGCACGGTTCAAGGAGTGGTGTTGAAGACATACAAAATGAAGGATCAGAAGAGCCAGGCTCCCACCTGTCAGGGGAGGGTGTGTCTCTGTGTGCCCGTGGGCATGGGTAAAAGAGACAGACAGATGGATAGGAGACAGATAAACTGATGAAACAGATGGGGTGAGGGTGGAGTGGAGGAGAGACAGAGACAGACTAAGAGTTAAAACAAAAACAAAAACAAAATCCCAAACCTGGCCAAAGAGTATTTCAGCAAACATTTTTGGAACAGACCCAGTGAACTGCCACTTTTAATAAAAGACTTCTTGATCTAAGACAGGAAGTCCCCAAAGCAGAAGGCTGGTACATGCGGATGTTAAAATTTGCATCCATCATTTTAGAACAATGTTTATTTCACGAACCAACTAATGATTGTCCTGAGATCAATATATCCGGGGCTTGGGAAGTAAATGAGGGAGCTAAAATCAGCATTTATATTTAATTAAAACCTAAAATTTTTCTGAAGGCAGTGGGAAAGCCCGGGCTGGTATAAAGTCTGGGGGTGACTCGCCTCACCTTCAAAGGGAGCCTGAACTTGATCCCAGGCAGAGCCTCGGGCCACTTCTGGAATGGCAGCCAGGAACAGAGCCAAATCAACTGACCGCTTTCCAAGCCTGACCCCAAGGGGCAAGAAGCAGGGGAAACCTCCCCTCCAGAAAACTCCTTTGGGCAAGCAACACTGATGATCCGGGGCCCCGCTGGCTCACCTGAACCAGGCCAGAGTGTGGTAGAGAGATGGGGGTTATCAACAAGGTGAATGAGCCCTTCCAGGGAGGGCATGACATAAGTTCTGGTTACTAAAGACACTGGCAGATGAGCAGGCTGTCCCTTGAGGCCCTTAGATGCTGGAATGTAGGTAAGCTTGTTTCCTGCCTAGCAGGAGGCTCGGCACTGGGATAGCCTTAACTATTTGCTGAGTGAACAACCAGGTCACTGTCTTCAGGAGGGGCCTGGGGTGTGTGGCCTCAGTGAGGGTGGCTGGAGCTGCCCCACACTGGCCTGGTGCAGGTAAGCCAACAGGGCCCCAGCCTCCACTGGAAGTTGGGCCAGAGAGCTTCTGCCTGAACCGGTGAAAACATTGTTTTTGCAAGTTACCTTCAATCATAAACTGTCTCTATCTTTTTTTTTTTAATCTTTTTTAAAAAGATTTTTTATTTTTTTATTTTCAAGTCATCTCTACACCCAACGTGGGGCTCGAACCTACACCCCTGAGATCAAGAGTTGCATGCTCCACCCACTGAGCCAGCCAGGCGCCTCTCTCTACTTGTTATTTGTGTGACCTTGGGCAAGATAGTTCACTTCTCCCTGCCTCAGTTTTCTGGCTGTAAAATGGGCACAGCTTAAAAAAATAAAAAATAAAAATAAAATGGGCACAGGTTGTACGTACCTTTTAGGGGTGTGTGAGAACTTGATTAAGGGGATGCATGAAACATACTTGGAAGAGCACCAGCTGGCCTGACCCACCTTATAATCTTCCCAGTACCTTCTGGGAACTTCCTTTGGAAAAAGCAACGAGGAAGGTTCCCTGGGATGGGGAATACTCATGGGGCCTCAAACGGAAGGCAGACTTACACGCACGGGCAGCACCATCAAACTGTTGTGTTCCTTGCCTCAGTCACTCCTGGTGCTGCATCTGTGCTTGACAAGAAGCCCAGACTGATGGCAAATTGAGAGCTAACCAGGGCCTGGCCCTCAGCTCCCTCAGTGCCTGCCCAGCAGGGTCCGTCCTCGGCAGCCCTGACGGCCGCATTCCAGGAAGTGGGGTAGCGAGTCCGCTTGTGATTCTCGGGGCTTTCCACTGTCACTTCAGAAACTTCTGGCAGGGGGGTGTAGCTCAGTGGTAGAGCATTTGACTGAAGAAACTTCTGGCAGTCTTTCAGGCAAGGCTGTGCTGAATGACCCTTTTCTTCTCTCCAAGACTGTCATTAAAGGCGCCACCACGTGGCCCATTGGGCCGTGGCTTGGGGGGCAGCCAGCTGGCGGTCACCAGCAAGCTTTTCGTAATCACAAAGGCAAAACGTGGGGTGCCAAAGGGGAGCTGTGCGTGTCTGCTTTCAAGTCTTCCTAACACGGTGGGGCCAGAAGTGCAGGCCCAAGGGAGAACCACGACAACCCAGTTTTTAGGTCTGTCCAAAGGACTCTTTCACATGCTCTGCTCATGACTTCCCGTTGACGCGTTCGCGTGACAGCAGAGGAGGCGGGGTCTGCATCCCGCCGCTGCAGACCCCCCCCCCACTGTCCTCCTGGTGGGACGGGCAGCCCACACCGCTGCCTGGATGGGCCCAGTGTGGGCGCAATGCAGCAGCGACTGTGGATGTGATCCTTAGCTGCCGTTCACCCAGGGCGTAACAATTCCGGCACCTAGTACGCTTTCCAATTTGCAGGACTTACCCCAGGCTGGAGGCGTCTTCAGCTACCCTGGACACCGTCCCTCATCACCCAAACCCACCCAGACTGACCCCCATTCCCAGGACCGCATCAAACTCAGAATTCTTGAGGAACATGAAAGACTGGAACAAGCAGTGTGTCTAGTATCTACTCTTTTCTCCATGCCATTGATTTTTGCTCTCACCTGTATTATTTCCTTCTATTTTTTTCTAGGTTTATTTTTGATTTATGATTTTTCTTTTTTTTTTTTTTAAGATTTTATTTTTAAGGGGCACTTGGGTGGCTCAGTTGGTTAAGCATCTGCCTTTAGCTCAGGTCATGATCCTGGGGTCCTGGGATCGAGCCCCACATTGGTCTCCCTGCTCACGGGAAGCGGGGAGTCTGCTTCTCCCTCTCCCGCTCCCCCTGCTTGTGTGCTCTTTCTCTAATAAATAGACTCTTTAAAAAAGAAGATTTTATTTTTAAGTAGTCTTTACACCCAACGTGGGGCTCAAACTCACAACCCCGAGATCAAGAGTTGCATGCTCCACCGACTGAGCCAGCCAGCCACCCCTCTTCTTTGCTAATACATGTACTGAGGCCTCTAACGTTCCCTCTGAACACTGCGTTAGCTGCAGCCCGCCCGTATGAGACATCACATTTTCAAATCTTCTTGTTTTTAAGATCTGTGTTCTGTTCTTCTCTGATAAATTAAAATATAAAGTTTAAACGATAACTATAGTTTTTAATTTAAACTATAAAATTTATCTCACTTTATTTCCAGAACTACTTGGCTGCAGATTCTGTAAAAAGATTTGGTGGATTCAAGCTCCGAGGATTTTTTTTTTTTTTTAAGTAGGCTCCATGCCCAGCATGAAGCCCAGCGCACGGCTCAAATTCACGACCCCGAGATCAAGACCTGAGCTGAGATCAAGAGTCAGATGCTTAACCGAGTCACCCAGGCGCCCTGAAGCTCTGGGAATTTTAAGGGCTCCTCAGTACAACAGACAAGGGTCAAAAGGAACAGTCTCATGACTGTTGCCTTTTGTTTCTGATATACAATTTCAGCTGAATAAAAATGACAAACATGATTTTCTTAAAAGAAAACTAGTAACTCATCCAAATAAGGTCTTCCAGTGCCTTAGAAGAAGGCTTACTTGAAAAAATGCTTCTTGGGGCGCCTGGGTGGCTCAGTTGGTTAAGCGACTGCCTTCGGCTCAGGTCATGATCCTGGAGTCCCTGGATCGAGTCCCGCATCGGGCTCCCTGCTTGGCAGGGAGTCTGCTTCTCCCTCTGACCTTCCCCCCTCTCATGTGCTCACTCTCTCTCATTCTCTCTGTCTCAAATAAATAAATAAAATCCTAAAAAAAAAAAAAAAGAAAAAATGCTTCTTGAAGTTAACAGGAAATCTGCCAACGTTGTACTTAAATAGGAGCTTAGGAACAGAAACCATCTGCATGTTGCTGATCTAGATTTATTAAATTTATTTCATGTCATTGTGGTCACTTTTACAGCTGTTTAGACTTATTTTCAATCACATGACTGTTCACAGAATTCACAGAATTCATTAACAAACTAGTATTTTACACCCAAAGGTCTTCAGTAGCACAGCAAGATAGAAAAGATGCCCACGAGGTGCTTGTGTGTGGAATCCGAGTCTGATTATAGAACATTATTGCTTCATTAGTCCTATTTTAAAAAATAATCAATGATTCCCAGGAAACCCACCCTGTTCTTTGTACGGCGACCGTTCCGGGCTCCCTCATGACAGGGCTGACGTGCAGGGGCCCATCGACCCCCCGACCCGTGTTCTCCACTGCTCTGGCAGCTAGGGGGGCCGCGGACATGGGACCGCACCCCTCCTCACGTGCTAATATCATTTATAGCTTGCATCTTGCTCCCTGGTCTTGCAGCTGACGGACTTGCATTCACATAGGGCCTCTACATAAAACTTAAACTAGACATAAAAAAGAAGGGCTCAGCAGATGGAGACTAATGCTCCTATAACAGCCACTGACCATGCAGGGGAGAACGTCAAAGCAGCAGAAAAACCTCGAGTCTCAGTCTGTGAAGGATGTTTTAAAGAAAATGGCCTCGGTGATTATGGTCCCAGGGCAGCCGCTTTGCGACACGACTTGAAGACTTCTGGGTAGATTTCATGGTTAGGTTTTCTTAATTTTGTCCCATGTGAGTTTCTATATTGTGAAAAATATCTTGGAGATTTCCTCGTGGCCCCCAAAGCTCTGTGGATCTGTTGAGACCGGGGACACGGGACTGGCCTCCTCAGGGACGCCGGCACTCCGACCGCGTCTGGGGCAGGATCCCTGAGAAATGGTGGCCGTGTCCGATTCTGGAGATGGGGGTGGATGCTGTGTGCGAGTGCAGGCTGCGGGCGGGGTCTCAGTCCAGCTTCTTGGTGTTGCCTGTGCTGTGCACAGAAGCTAAGAAGTCGACGATGAGCTTGGCCGTCTTCCTGGGCCTCTCCATCACCACTGAGTGCCCACAGTTTTCCAGAAGTTCCACCTGGCAGTTGGCGATCGACTTGGCCAACATGTCGGCCCCAGACACGTCAAGCACCTGCAGGACAAGAGAGGACGCTAGGTAGAAAAGCCTCAGATGCCCATGTGCACTCAGGGGACTGGATGCCGGCCCAGGCCTGGCAGAGGTGATTTTTAGGACCAAGTCACTTCAGCGTCAGGGCATGTGGCTTGCTGACAGGAGTGACTGCATGCCTTGCTCTGCAATTTGGTGTCCAGACTTGTGTTGTTGCCAGCATTACTGAAGTGGAAACACACAGTCCCTGCCCAGGAGGAAGTTTTTTGGTCTGGCAGGAAAGCCAGGCTGGTCAGCAGATGAGGGCTCTGAGGGTGGGGAACATACTGGGAGCTGAGAGTGCACAGGGGAGGAGGATTTGTGAAGAGGGGGGCAGGTCACGGAGAGGCAGGGGATGGCAGTTAGCTTGACACTAGACAGTACGCGGGGAGCAAGGACGGCGTGGTGGAGAGATGGGGGGTCAGGCCTCCATCTGAGGGCAGTGGGGAGCCGTGGGGCTGTGTTAGGGACGGACACGATCAGGCTGGACTAGAGAAGGCCAGCTCTAGGAAGGGCACACAGGGAAGACACAGGAGGTGAAGGCTAATTATCCCAAGCTGGGAGAGGTGGGAGTGTCTCTTTGAGGGTCTTCTGGGGGTCCCCAGAGCTGTGTGACCACGGGCCCTGGAGTTTGTGAATAATGGGGAATGCTCTTTCGATAAGAAAGGCACCGCTCTCGAGGGCTGACCCTTTCCTAACAATGCACTCAATCTCACTGTCACCTGGGTTACCTTGCTTATTTACACCCATCCAAGATTTTCTCCCCAACACCGTCCTATAGCATCAGATCTGCATCCGTTCCCCGTTTGTCATCGCTTTCCCCTTCAACTCATTCCGCACAAGAGGACCCTTCCCCTCATCCTCAATGCAAAAGCAAGACCCCCAACAAACTCACGTGCTGTCTGTGTTTGAGCTCCATTCTGGTCAACCCGGACCATTAAAACCAAGATTTTCCACCTGGGAAGTTGGGGGTCGGGGGCAGCACGCCTCAGCCAAGACATGGAGCGTGGAGCATAGCAAAGCACCTCCCGGGGCCACAAATAGGAGCAGTTAATGGGGAGCTTGGTGAGAGGGGCACCCCGTGAAGGAATCAGACACCTCTGCCTGCCCCACACTCACAGGGAAGGCTGCTGCGGCAAGTGGGCAGAAATAAAGCCCAGCTTCTGTAGAAAAATCCCCAGAGGAAATGCAGGTGGAGTCAGCGGGTCACAGCACAAACACTGAATGTCTATCCTGCAGAGAGGTCAGAACCCATAGCTCAAGAATACCCACATGAGCCTCTAGCTTTGACACTGTTACACTGGTCAAATCCAGCATTCCCCACGGTCACTCAGACGTATGGGAAATAGCCAAATGGACCCTCATGAGGTATGCACGTCTATGGGAACCACATCAGCTATTTCTTGGGCAAGACATTCATGTAGATGGTCAAACGATTCTCCTCCATCTCATTTCGGGCCAGGGCCAAGACTAGGGTGACGGAAGTGAGGCACCTGCCTTGGGCACAAAACTTAAGCAGCCTCCAAAAAACTCACGAATTAAGATGAAGATTTTAATGCAGTATTTAAAAAAATAGACATTAATGCAAAAAGATCCACCATGAACAAAATATAAAAATTATAAAGACAGGATCCAACCCTGCACTCACATGATCGACCTCACACTAGTTTGGGCTCCGCCAGGCGTTATAATGGCAGATAAACTAGAAGTTGCTGGAGCTCAGGAATCCCGTCTGTCTCGGTGCCTTCTGTATCCTCAGGGCCTAACACGGTGTCAGGCACATACCAGGTGCTCAGTATAAATCTGTTAGCTGACTTAAATGTATAGGCCATAAGTTGGTTTGTCCCTTTGCTAGTGTATTTACTTTCTTGCTTGCTTGCTCACTCACTCATACTCTGGGTCTCCTGCATCCTAGGCACTGTGGGGGCAGGATGAAGGGACCTTGTATATCTGCACAAGGCCCTCCCATTCTGGTGGACTAAACACAGAGGGGAAATACTTGAACTGATGTGCAGAAATCTAAGGAAGGGCTGCCAGGTTCAGTTGTGCAGGCTGCATACTGCCCAAATCCAGCGGGCATGATTCATGTAGACAACAATGGGCACAGCTATCCTGCAGTTGTACAGCACGGTGGCTGACCTACAGGGGTCCAAAGAAGAGGGAGGCTGAATTCAGCCTGGAAGGCACGGGGTTGGTGATCCTAAATGCTGACAACAGAGCAGAAAAAGAGCCAGATGCTTGGGAAGCAAAAGGCCATAAAATAAAGGGCCCCCAAAGCCTTTGCTATTTGGATTCTGCACTGGGGATGGTCCATAGAACACAGAGAATATCTGATCATATTTATAGTAGGCCCATGGAATGTTAGGCTCTTTTTTCAGAACAAAATGGACCTCAGAGCCCTGGAAAAATTCTGGATCATAGGCAGAGGCCAACTCTCAGAGGCAAAGGATGTGATTAATAAGTAACTTATTTTCTTGTCACTGGAGAAAGATCACCCTCATGTGTGTTACTTCACTTGAACCTCACATCACCCCAGTAGGAGAAGAGAAACCCAGGATTGGGAGCAGCTGAGTGGTTTGCTCAGAGTCATGGCCTCATGTAGGGCAAAGGCAGGGCTGGAACCCAGACTTTCAGAGTCCGAGCCCAGAGATCTTGCTTCTGCACTGTCTCTGCAGGGCAGGGCGATGGGTCCTTGCCTCTCCTTGCTGGTCCCTGAGAGCCCCAAATCACCTTTGGGATTTTTAGACTAGAGAAAGGCCTTCATTGTTCTAACTTGATTTCTGATCAAATAACCCCCTGCTGGCCTACTCCGTGTCCGCTTCCCCACTCAGATGCACACAAAGCTCCTTCTAGTCCCTTGGCTGCTGCAGAGGGGAGCAAAGAGCCCTCCCTCCTCTCCATGCCCACATCCCTGCACTCTGTATCCTCAGCTGTACCTGCCGGTTTGGGAGAGCTGTACACTGACGCGATCATCAGCACCCCCACGTGCACTGGGGCACAGTCCTGCCTGCTTCTCCCCACGGGTCATCCTGGGCCTTATAAAGACTCCATTTCTCATTGCCTCTTCTTGCTTTTTTATTTTATTTTATTTTATTTATTTATTTGAGAGAGCGAGAGACAGAGAGCATGAGCAGGGGGGAGGAGGCAGAGGGAGAGGCAGAAGCAGGCTCCCCGCTGAGCAAGGAGCCCAATACGGGACTCGATCTCAGGACCCAGGGATCAGGACCTGAGCCGAAGGCAGACGCCTAACGACTGAGCCACCCAGGAGCCCCTCTTCTTGCTTTAAACTTCAGAAGAACTTTGGGGCGCCTTCGGCTCAGGTCATGATCCCAGGGTCTTGGGATCGAGTCCCATGTTGGGCTCCCTGCTTAGCAGGGAGTCTGCTTCTCCCTCTCCCTCTCCCTCTGTACTCTCCCTCTCTCTCTCAAATAAATAACATCTTTTAAAAAAAAGAAGAAGAAGAAGAACTTTGAGAGTAAGATATGACTTCTAAAGAACAACTGCAGGCAAGAAAGGAGCTTCTGGGGTATAAATCAGTCTCTCTTTGGAGGGTCTGTTACTGCTGTGTCCCCTCTCTAAAATTCGTAGTTTGAAGCTCTAACCTCCAATACCTTAAAAGGTGACTTTATTTGGAAATAGGGTAGCTGCAAATGTAATTAGTTAAGATGAGGTCATACTGGTGCAGGGTGGGCCCCTCACCCAATATGACTGCCACCCTTACAAAAATTTAAACACAGAAAAAAAAATTTAAACACGGAGACACACAGGTACAGGGAGAACGCTGTGTGCGGATGAAGGCAGATGGCAGCATGACACATCTATTAGCCAAGGAACACAGATTGTCAGTAAACCGCCAGAAGCTGGGGAAGAGGCATGGTACAGATTCTCCGACAGCCCCCAGGAGGAACTAAATTGTGGACAACTCGATCTTGGACTTCTAACCTAGAGAACTTTAAGATGATCAATTTCTGTTGTGTAGGCCACCCAGTTTGTGGTACTTTGCTATGACCGCCTCAGCAAACTAATACAGAGCCACCTAATCAAACCTATTAAAATTTTATTATTTAAAAAATTTTTTTTTCTAAGTGAGCTCTATACCCAACATGGGGCTTCAACTCATGACCCCGAGATCAAGAGTTGCATGCTCTACCGAATGAGCCAGCCAGGTGCCCCCAAAACCTATTACAGTTTTAAAATGCACCTGCTCTTTGACCCAGTGAGTCCACAATGGAGAATTTACTTTTCAGGAATGCTCTCACACTCCCCAAACACACGTCTATGCTGGTGTTCACTGAGGTATTGTTTAACGGCAAAAAACTGGAAATGACCTAAATGACCATCAGTAGGATGCTAATGAAATACACTGTGGCAGAGCCACGTAATGGACTACTACGCGGCTGTTATAGAGGAGAATGTAAACTTTGGGGCAAGAATCATTCACAGATGGTCAGTCTAGGGGGGAATGTTTGGTAAGGAGCAGGATATTTCAAAGTGTCTCCCACAGACTGCTTATCAGTCACCAAGGGACATAATACCTCTACAAGGAAGAGTGAGACAACGCCCTGACCAGGCAATCAACACGAACCTCACCAGGGAAGGGCAGAAGGACACTGTGTGTCCCAGGATGGGCTACCTTATCACTTATGAGCTATTCTGGCGGTGGTCTATAATCTGAGTTTAATCATGAGGAAACAGCAGACAAAGTCAAATTAGCAACATTTCATAAAATGACTGAGCTGTACTCTTCAAATATCTCAACATCATGAATGACAAAGCAGACTGGGGTCTCAGTCCACAGTAAAGGAGACTACAGGGCCGTGACATGTTCAGGGAGGCAGGAACATTCTACGTAGCTCCTTACTGAAATAACCGATGAATTTTATTTTATTTTATTTTTTTAAAGTAGTCTCCATGCCCAGTGTGGAGTCCAACGTGGGGTTTAAACTCACAGCCTTGAGGTTAAGACCTGCGCTGAGATCAAGAGTCAGACGCTCAACCGACTGAGCCACCCAGGTCCCCCGCCCATGAATTTGGAATATGGGCGTCAGATTAGACAAAAACATTGCACCAGCGTTAAACTTCCTGAATATGACCACGCGCTGTGGTTAAGTGAGAGAATATTCTTGCTCTCAGTAAATATACCCTGAAGTATTGGGGGTAAAAGGGCATAATGTAAGCAACCTACTTCAATGGTCAGAAAATAGATAGATGAGAATGTTTAAAAAAGCCAATGCAGCGGGGCGCCTGGGTGGCTCAGATGGTTAAGCATCTGCCTTCGGCTCAGGTCATGATCCCAAGGTCCTGGGATCGAGCCCCGCATCGGGCTCCCTGCTTGGCGGGGAGCCTCTTTCTCCCTCTCCCTCTACTGTTCTCCCTGCTTGTGCTCTCGCTCTCTCTGTCAAATAAAAGAAAATCTTAAAAAAAAAAAAAAAAAAGCCAATGCAACAAATGTTAAAAAATTGGTAGTAAATAAAACATGGTACATGTATACCATGGAATGACACTCAGCTATAAAAGGAACAAAGCACTGACATGAAGGAACCTCAAGAACATTATGCATGAGCGAAGAGAGCCAGATACCAAAGACTACCTATTATATGATACCGTTTATGTGAAAATTCAGGAAAAGGTAAAACTGTAGAAATAGAAAACAGATCTGTGGTTGTGTGGGGCTGGGACTAACTGCAAATGGGCGGGAGGGAACTTTGGGGAGTGACAGAAATGTTCTACAACTGGGTTGTGATGGGGCACCCAAGTAGGTGAATTTGATGGTAGGTAGATGATACCTCAATAAGGCAGTTAAAATGAATGGAGTTAGGGAAAGTGTATATAAGAGTATTCTGTACTCATTATTTTTCTTTTTTTTAAAGATTTTATTTATTTATTTGAGAGAGAGAATGAGAGAGAGAGAGCATGAGGGGGGGAGCGTCAGAGGGAGAAGCAGACTCCCCGCCGAGCAGGGAGCCCGATGTGGGACTCGATCCAGGGACTCCAGGATCATGACCTGAGCCGAAGGCAGTCGCTTAACCAACTGAGCCACCCAGGCGCCCTGTACTCATTATTTTTCTATAGGTTTGAAATTATTTCAAAATAAAATATTAAGAATGGGAAAAGATATGTGCAAATGACATATTTGATAAAGGGTTGGTATCCAAAATATATAAAGAACTGATGCAAGTCAACATCCAAAACTGGGGCCCCTGATTGGCTCAGTTGGTTAAATGTCAGACTCTTAGCTCAGCTCACGTCTTGATCTCAGGGTTGTGAGTTCGAGGCCTGCACTGGGCTCCACAATGGGCATGGAGCCTGCTCAAAAAAAAAAATCCAATTAAAAAATGGGCAGAAGACATGAACAGACATTCTCCAAAGAAGACATACAATGGCCAACAGACACATGAAAAGATGCTCAACATCACTTATCATCAGGGAAATGCAAATCAAAACCACAATGAGATATCACCTCACACCTGTCAGAATGACTAAAATAAAAAACACAAGGAATGACAAGTGTTGGTGAGGATGTGGAGAAAGGGGAACACTCTTACACTGTGGGTGGGAATTCAAACTGGTACAACCACTGTGGAAAACAGTTTGGAGGTTCCTCAAGCAGTTAAAAATACAACTACACTGCGATCTAGTAATGGCACTACTGGATGTTTACCCAAAGAATACAAAAATACTAATTCCAAGGGATACATGCACCCATATGTTTATAGCAGCATTATCTACAATAGTCAAATTATGGAAACAGGCCAAGTGTCCATTGACTGATAAATGGATAAAGAAGATGTGGCAGATATATACAATATTACTCAGCCATTAAGAAGAATGAAATCTTGCCACTGGCAATGACGTGGATGGAGCTAGAGAGTATCACGCTAAGTGAAATAAGTCAGTCGGAAAAAGACAAACACCATATGATTTCACTCATGTGGAATTTAAGAAACAAAACAAATGAACAAAGGAAAAAAGACAAGCCAAAAAAACCAGACCCTAAACTATAGAGAACAAACTGATGGTTACCAGAGGGAAGGGGGGGATGGGTGAAATAGGTGATGGGGATGAAGGAGGGCACTTGTCCTGATGAGCACCGGGTGATGTATGGAAGTGTTGAATCACTGTATTGTTCACCTGAAACTCATATAACACTGTATGTTAACTTACTGGAATTAAAATTTAAAAAAATCCTGTGGCACCTGGGTGGCTCAGTCAGTTTAGCGTCTGACTCTTGATTTCGGCTCACGTCATGATCTCAGGGTCGTGAGATCGAGCCCCGCATCAGGCTGTTGCTGGGTGTGAAGCCTGCTTAAGATTCTCTCTCTCTCTCCCTCTCCCTCTGCCCCTCCTCTCTCTCTAATTAAAAAAAAAAAAAAAGAAAAAAATTTTTTAAATCTTTTAAAAAAGCAGGATTTAACCACTGGTCATGTCATTTTTGTGTATGACTACAAAAGCTTACCCAAACGTATTAATAAAAGTCAGTAAAATTAAAAAAACATATATAAAAAATAGACTGAGTAAATCTACATGGGCTGGTATGAAATGATTTCCAAGATACAGACATCCCTACATATATGAAGTACTGGGAACAGTGTCGTTACACACGTTTGAAAAACTTACAGATGTGACTACCTCTGCAGATACGCGTATGCTCAGAACGGCAGTAGGCAGGCAGTGGCCAACTGCCTGTCTGTGGGAACAGAGGTTCACTGGCACTCTGCCACGTCACTTTCTGCATACTGTCTGTAGCTACTCTGCACAACAGCAGAGCTCGGGAGTTGCGACAGAAGTATACGACCCACAGAGTCGGAAATATTTGCTATCTGGCCCTTCACAGAAAACATGTCAATCCCTGCCTTAGGAAACGGAAGAAACGTACGCAAGACAGTGAGAGCTACCCTGGGATGGAAAATAGATCAAATTTTCGTTACAACCCTTTTTGTACTCTTTAAAGTTTTTTTTTTACGATTTTGTTATTTATTTGAGACCCGGAGAGAGACAGAGAAAGCGAGCATGAGCAGGGGGAGGGGCTGACGGAGAGGGAGAAGCAGACTCCCTACTGAGCAGGGAGCCCGACATGGGGCTGGATCCCAGGACCCCGGGATCATGACCTGAGCTGAAGGTAGACGTTTAACGACTGAGCCAGCCAGGCGCCCCTCTTTAAAGTTTTTTGTACTATGAGACTACATGGCTTTGATAAAAGTAATTTGTAAAAATGATTTAAGATTGCCTTTCATTTTATTTATTTCATTTTTTAAAGATTTTTAAAACTTTTTTTTTTAAAGATTTTATTTATTTATTTGAGGGAGACAGAGAGAGAGAGAGCATGAGAGTGGGAAGGGTCAGAGGGAGAAGGAGACTCTCCGCTGGGCGGGGAGCCCAATGCGGACTCCATGCTGGGACTCCAGGATCATGATGTGAGCTGAGGGTAGATGCTCAACTGACTGAGGCACCCAGGCGCCCTTAAGATTTTTAGTTATTTATTTGAGAGAGAAAGAGAGAGCAAGCATGAGGGGGAGAGGCAGAGGGAGAAGCAGGCTCCCCACTGAGCAGGGAGCCTGATGTGGGGCTGGATCCCAGGACCCCTGGATCATGACCTGAGCCAAAGGCAGACGCTTAACCGACTGAACCACCCAGGCGCCCTGATTTCCTTTCATTTTAAAAGATCAACATCTTTGCTCTCAACTCAAGAGAACAATGCCCCCCATAAATATCAGCACCTGACCCAGGTGTGCTCTATCTCGTCCTGGTATCAGAAACCAGCCAGTGAGGCTCACTCGATAAATGACCTCTTGCTTTTCCTCAGAGGCCAGTGTAACTGGCAAAGGGGCCCCAGGGACGCGCTACATACCTGGTCTTGTTTCCCCCAAATGATCTGCGTTGGGACCTTGATCTTGTCCATGTTCTGATGGAGGGAGTATCTTGACTTCTCACTGACGATTTCCAAAAACACTTTTCAGAAAAGGAAAACAAAGTGAGTGCGTGCCGGGCTGTGCCTGTGGGCACCAGAACTCTACACAGTTCAGGGACGGTCATGGACTCAGGGCTGCCACTTTGTCCTTAGGGGCCCCAGAAAATGATCAAAATCTTGGAAATGTCAAATACAAAAGCCAACCACCCATACAGCTTCACTCGTCACAAGCACAAAGCTTAACCACGGCTACTTACGCTTTCTGTAGAAGTTGTTATGAGGAATACGGACGTCAACAAGGCCTTGCAGGATCTACAGAGAAGTGAGCCACGGTTAGAAGGCAAGAGACGGGTTGTTTCCTCAGGCCCCCCGTGGCTCCGGGACAGCGAAGGAAATAAAGTCTGGCAATGTATGGCAGTGTCAAGGTTTTAGGGCCCAGGGCTCTAAATTCCCACCACGGAGTATGCATTGTAATTGGGAGTTAGGGTCATCTGACGCTTTTTCCTTTGTAATTAGGAAGGAACCCGGGTAATGCTGGGAAGCCAAAGCATGTAAAAACACCTGACATGGGCTCACAGCCACTTTATCTTGAGATATTCTCTGCTTAGCCTAAAATACAATCAAGGCTGGAAATAATATCAAGGAATTGTTTAGTAATACCCAAATGCAGAATAAGGTCTATTAAAAAAAAAAAAATCAAACTATTGGGGATGATGGGCCTCTTGAACAATAAAGAGATAAACCATTTAAAAAATTCTGGGATCGGTTCCATAGTCCTTTGTTTATTATTCAGTGTTATCCTTGCTTTCTTCGTGGAGGGCTGGTGAAGGCTGCAGTCAATGTGGGCACGCCAGATCTCCTGGACCTGGGATCCTGACCCCAGAGGCTGGCTGTGGGAAGAAGGAACACAGCCCTCCTCTTCCTCCTGCTGCAGGATCCCTGAAGTAGGGTACAGCATTCACATTAGCACCAGCACTCCTCTCATCTACCTGGGAATGGTTTGAGCCCCTCAGATGCACTCTGAGGAGTCCTGTGCACTGACTGAAGGGGGAAAATGCAGCCAGAACTGCTCTGAACCAACCCTCTGGAGCATGACTAGAATCTGACCATTCTGGAAGTGAAAGCCTAGACACCAATGGCAAGTTGTCCAACACACTGCACTCGGCATCAGCCATTTTGTTTGCTCTACTATGATCTTGCACCCGCACATCTATCCATCTTGCATCCTCTACCTCTGCTCTACCCACCCAGCCACCCATCTTGCTTGCATCTGACTCATGTGTGCATATATCTGTGCATCCACCTACCCTGCACCTACCTATCCATCCATCCATCCTCCATCCCTGCTTCATGCAGACATCCATCCACCCATCCATCCCCCCACACTACATCTCTGAATCATACATGCATGTCTACTGATGTATCCCTCTACCCTGCATCCACCAATCCATCCACCTTCCATCCTGGCATTCTCCAGGCCTCCTCATCCAACCAAGTACTCAGCCATTCATCTCTCCTGCATCCCTAAATCACCTACTCATGCACATGCAACAATTCATGTGCCCATCTACTCTGCACCTACTCACACATCCATTCTCCATCCCTGCATTATCCTCCCTCCCTCTGACCCACCCAATCTATACCGAGGACCTACTTCACGCAAGCACTGTGTTAATAAAGGCTGCCAGTTAAGACAAAATCCTTGATCTTACTGAGGTTAGAGTGGAAGACACAGACAAGTTAACAGACAAACATAACATGACACAGAGTGCTCGGGTGCTCCTTGTCTCCTAGGAGGGAAGACTTCTAGAGCTGCCACTTACTCTCTCCCTGTGTTTTCATATCCCTGACAACTCAAAGCATGGAATTTCCTAAAGCACTGTTTGGCCACTCTCTTCTGGGTAGAGAGCATGGCTGGGAGGGGATCAGTGCAACCTCACAACTAAAAAGAGGATTTCAGGGATAGAATGTACCACAGAATCGGATTCTGGGTGCTTCTATACCCCTTAACTGAGTCATGTTCACACCTTCTGAATACAGCCCATTCCCTCAACTTGTGGGAGGACCCACCCCACTGCGAGGCAGGGTCCAGTTCCTACACTAGAAAGAGATTAGTTGCAGTTATGAGGCTTAGCCATGCGTTCTCGTCTCTTGGCTTCCACAGTGCCTCCCATTCAGACCGTGACCGGTAACATCATCCCGGTGGACGGCTCTAACTGGACAGCTCCGGGCCAGACGTCCCTCAGCTCCGCCTGCATATGCAACCGGCTGCTCGGCAGCTGCATCTGGAGGCCTCAGAGACAACCTGAACACGTCCGAAATGGAGCCCTTCGCTTGTTTCCAAGACCTCTTCTCCCGCTCTCCTTCCCTCACTCAGAAACTGCCGCCTTTGTCCAACTGAAGTACCAGAAGCCCCCTGTGAGTCCTCACTGTCCCTCATCCTCCACTGCCAATTTGCCAGTAAGTCCTGCCCATCCTTCCCCCCAAAGCAGCTCGAGTCTCTAGTCTCCACGGCCACTGTCCTCGTCTACACCACTGTCATTGCCAGGCCACAGGAGCCCGCCCCTGGTTCTCTGCTTCTGTTTGTGCCCCCCACAGTCCTCTTAGGGGAACTGCAGGCTCCTTCCCATAACCTGTAGGGTCCTACGTGATCTAGCCTAGTGGTTCTCCAAGTGGCTCCTGGGAACTCGTGAGGTCAAACGATCTCCCCCATAACGGCTAAATGTTACTTGCCTGCTTCACGTCCATGCTCTCAGAAGCATTGTGTGTCTCAGAGCCTGCTTGTGGAGGGGCAGCGTCATCATGCTGACAGCTAATGGAATGAGCGCCTGTATGTTCTTGTGTTTTACCTTTGAGTTTTACTTTCTAATATGGTAAATATCAGTAGTCAGAACCTCCACAAACAAAAGCTCTTTAGGGTTCTTAGCAATTTTTAAGTGTGTAAAGCAGTCCTGAAATTTAAAAAAAAAGAAAGAAAGAAAGAGAGGAAGGAAGGAAGGAAGAAAGAAGGAAAGAAAGGAAGAAAGAAAGAAAGAAGAGAAAAGAAAAGAAGCAAGTCTCTGCTGCAGCCCTTGCCTCCCTCCCCCGCTCTCCCTCTACATAGATGCCAGGCCCCCCAGCCTCCTTCCAGTGTCTTGAACTTATCTATGTTTCCCCCACCTCTGCCCACATTATTTCCTCAGAGAGGCTTATCAAAGACTCCCCCGACTCCCTGCTTTCAATCACTATACCATCTTCATTTCCGCCATAGGACTTATCACCATGCGTACGTATTTACTTGTGAACTGTCTGCCTCCCGCACTGGCCTGTGTCTGCCCAGGTACCCTCTCTGTCTTCTTTCCTCACAACTGTGTCTAAACACCATGCCTGACCCGTCACAGGCCCAGGACAGACAGCCGTCGAATGACTACATAGAGGAGCACAAGAGGGAAGGGGTGCGTGAGGAGGCTGGCTGAACCTCTGGCAGGGGGCAGGCATATTGCTGCTGAGAGCACGGTACCTGCTGGGGCACCTTGAAGCGGACATAGGAGCAGAGCTGGAGCATTTCACTCATCTCCTCTGGGGTGGATGGGATCAAGGGGATCTTCTCCACGGCGGCCGAGTTCTGCAGTTCTTTGAGCCGCTGTACAAATTGATTATCAGTTGAGTACTGCAAGCCTGCGGGATTCAAACCAGAACAGCTTGGCAACGTACCTACCTTCTTACCAACTCTCATTTTATATAGGAAACTTCCAATATCAGCCCAGAGGCTAATATATTTCAGGTGTTTTTCACCAGATTTCTTTTTCATTGGTACTACCATCCTGGCTCAGTCAAAACCCCACTCTGAGAAACATAGAAAAAGACTCCTTCAGGATGGTTTAGGGACTGGTTACTCAAACTGTGGTCCATGGACCAGCAGCATTGGAAGCCCATAGGAAATGCAGAATCTCGGTCCCTCTCCTAAGTCTCTTGACTCTGAATCTGCACTCGAACAAGCTGCCAGGGAGGCATGTGTATGAAAGAGTTTAAGAAGCATCAGTCTAGAAGACAACTTGCCTGAGCCCCTTCACATCCGTTATCATTGAGAGGAGAGCTGACAAAATACATGATGGGAAGAGAACACAGGACTGGAGTGACTGACGCCTCCTTCCCTTGGCCTGGAGCCACTTAGTAGTCTCTTTTTTGGGGTCAATACATAACCACAGGGAGAGAGAGAGTAGCTGCCCTCCACACAGCCCCTCTTCCTCCAGGAGAGCATTAGGTGCTCACTGAGACCAGACGCCTTTGAGATTGACCATCATTTCCTATCTCCCTGGAGCAAGACATGAGAGAATTCATTCACATGAGCTGATGTGCACGGGAGGGCAGAAGTAATTTTCACTTCCAAACGGAGCGAAGGTCTAGGTGTTTAACTTAGCTGACGAGCTACATTTCACAAAGAAAGGCAGTGACATCGATACTGCGCTGCAGAAATCCACACTTTATAAATTTCCTATATTCAGCAGTTCCTTTAAAGCTAGCGCAAGCATCGTGTGGCTTCTGTGATGTCATGGGGCAGGTTACACGATCTATTTCCTTTTACTTTAAAAATAATCCTAGATTGGGGAGCCTGGGTGGCTCAGTCGTTAAGCGTCTGCCTTCGGCTCAGGTCATGATCCCAGGGTCCTGGGATCGAGCCCCGAGTCGGGCTCCATGCTCGGCGGGAAGATTGCCTCTCCCTCTCCCACTCCCCCTGCTCGTGTTCCCTCTCTCGCTGTGTCTCTCTCTGTCAAATAAATGAAATCTTTAAAAATAAATAAATACATAAAAATAATCCTAGACTAAATGTCATGTGGTATCCTGGATTGGATCCTGGAACAGAAAAAGGACATTAGCGGAAAAACGAATGAAATCCAAATTCATCCCAGAGTTCAGTTAATAGTGCTGTTACCAGTGTTGGTTTCTTAGCTGTGACAAATTTACTGTGATAAGGTGAGCCACTAACAATGGGAGAAGCTGGGTGAAGGGTTATATGGGACTGTCTGTACTATCTCTGCAACATTTCTGTAAATTTAAAATTATTCCAAAGTAAAAAAGCTTATCTTTTCATTTCCACACACAAATAATTTTAATTTTATTTATTTTTAATCACTCAATCAATCAGTTAAGAGCATGAGTGGGGAGGAGGGGCAAGGGGAGAGGGAGAGAGAGAATCATAAGCAAGCTCCACACTCAGTGCAGAGCCAGCCGCGGGGCTCGATCTCGAGACCCTGAGATCATGACCCGAGCCGAAATAAAGAGGCGGATGCTTAACTGACTGAGCCACCCAGTTGCCCGCAAATAATCTTAATTTTAAATTCCCAATTGAAACTTAGGTGTGAAACTCTTCTCTGAGCAAATGAACATACATTCAAAAAAGCCAGTTAGATTTGACCTTCCATAAACGATTACAAATCTGATAATTTCCATAGGAGCTGTTTCTCCGATTCCCAAACTTTATTACCAAAAGACCAAATGAATTCAGACATAGTGCTTGGACAAAGGAGAAAAGAAAACCCTTTGGGAGTTTCAATTTCAATGTCCTTAACAGACCTGAAAGCGATTTTGTGACTAAAAGATTTTAAAAGGTCAGTTTAGTTATGTTTCAGTAGAAGGTTTGACTCACGGCAGGTTCTAGCAGATAAAGGAGGTAGTGGGTAAGAGTGACATATAAGAGGTAGTGGACATCAAAGGATTTCCAAAAAAGCCACAGTTTGGGTTCTAGGGTCAGACAACCTAGGATCCCTTCCTATTGTAGCTCCAGCAGTAACGTAATTTTTTCGTGCCTCAATGTTCCCACCTATAAAATGGCTGTACTATCTTGATCTGGATAGTAATTACCCATGTAAAAAGTCATTGAGATGTACACTTAAAATTTGGGCAATTTACTATGTGTAAATCATAATCTAATAAAGTATGAGAGAGAGGGAGCAGGAGAAGGAAAAAAAAAATTAAGATTTTCTCACTAACACATTATAAATCCTAATTTGAAGACTTATAGAAGAAAATGAATTCTAAAAATCCAACTTCAGGGGCGCCTGGCTGGCTCAGTCAGTGAATATGTGACTCTTGATCTTGGGGTTAAGTTTGAGCCCCACATTGGATGTAGAAATTACTTAAAAAAATAAAATCTTTTTTTCCCCAATAAAATCCTTAAAAAAAAATCCGACTTCAAATTGTCATTTCTGGGGACATATTACAGTTCAAGTTGACATGTATACACATAAAAACACAGAAACTAAAGTTTGTTGATTTTTTAAAAAAAAGATCTTGTCATGTATCAAGATTTCTGAGTTTTCAACAAAAAAGGAGAGAGTACGTTCACCTTAGAAGGATATGGCAAGAATTAAATCCATATAAAGACCTTAGCTCGTAAGAGCTCAATAAATGTTAGATGTTAGGGGCGCCTGGGTGGCTTAGTCAGTTGAGCATCTGACTAGGTTTCAGCACGGGTCATGACGTCAGAGTCATGGGACTGGACCCTGCACTGGGCTCCATGCTGATCGCGGAGTTTGCATGTCCCTCTCCCTAGGCTCCTCCCCCTAGGCTCCTCCCCCTGCTCACTCTCTCTCTCAAATAAATAAATAAAATCTTAAAAAAAAAGTTGGCTGTTAATATTATCATTACATTTCGAAGTATTTATATGCTGCAACGTACTAGGACACACTTAAATTAACCACCTTGGATCCTTTGTGGAACAAGGCTGGCTCTAGATTTTCAAAGTTAGTATGGTTATGATTACGGTTATACAATTATTGTTGGTTAGTTATCACTGAAGCATTATATATCTCTAAAGTAGATATTGAAAAAAAGATTCTACAAGACAGCACAGACCCTGCCATTTGCTCAAGTCACGCACAGGACTTATTTTAGCCTCGTAACTTACCAGCAGGGCACACGAGACTAAGACTGCAGATATCTGATGGGTAGTAAGCAGCATATACCCCAGCCACGTGGCCACCCATGGAGGTGCCTATGAGGTGGAAGGGTTTTTTGTTCAGCTTGAGGCATTCTACAAACTAGGGAGGGAAATGAGAAGGAGGTTTGGTTATATAGCTGTAGACAATAACAAGACTGATTACATAGCAGAAAACCTCTGACATCTACTGGATCCATTATCCAGACAAACCCTGTGGCATATAATCCTCTTTACCTGGCAAGGTGATTGAAGGGTCATTTTTAAGTATAAAACCAACAAGGATTCCCCTAACTCATGAGCCAGCAAACTTTTTTTTTTTTACGAAGGTCCCAAGAGAAATATATTTCTTGCTTTGTGGGTCGTATGTTCTCTGCTGCTGTTGTAGCACAAAAGTGGCCAGAGCTAACATGTAAATGAACGAACATGGTTATATTCCAAGAAAACCTCGCTGACAGAAAGCCAACGATGGCTTGCTGACTCTTACCCTACATTTAAAGCCCTTCCCATCCATCCATTCATTTCATATAATGATTCACCTGTCTATTCAACCATCTAACCGTTCATCCAACCATTCCACCAACCATCCACCCATCTAAAAAAAATATTTATAGGATATCGATTATGTACAAGGAACTATGGTCAGCTCCTGAGGATACAGCAAGGACCCCAAAAGACAAGGTTCCTGACCTCATCAGAACACACACTTTAAAGGTAAGGGTTAGGCTGGGTACAGACATTAAATAAACAACCTCATCTGGGGAAAATTCATAATGTCAGTTTGTAACTTAGAGATTACTAAATTCTGAAGTGATTCATGAGCCCCATGACCTTGAAAGCCCTGCCAGAGAGAGGCTGAAGCTAGATGCTAAGAAAGAACAAAATGCAAAGAGCACCCTCCCCATCCTGCACAACTAGGCAGAGGGGCCATCATTATGTTGTGTCATGTAGGTGGTAAGCAAAAAAATAGACTCTAGGGAAATGGTCTTGAGAATTCTAAACTCCTTTTTTAAAGAGCTAAAAAAAATGTATCATATTTCTTGAGAAATAACTAAATAAAGTAGGCTTAAAGGAGAACCGTCTGCAATAGGTCCTGATCCTCCACAGCTGACCAATGATACCACTGGGATGCCATTTTTGTTTGCAAATATTTGCAGACAGAATGCACTGGATACTGGTTACAAGTCAGCATGGAACTCTCTTTCGTGCTCTCCAGACTTGGGCACGCAAGGTGGGTAACACACAGTCTGAGCAATTTTTGGCGGAGCCTCCTGCTTACCTGGTGTATCCTCTTTACTTGCCCATCTATGGACAGATCATCCAGGGAGGATCGGGTGGTGCCCTCATGCCCTGGCATGTCCACGCAGACCAAGTGCAGGTTCTTTGGAAGGAACTAGGGACACACAGGTGCAGAGAGTCAGGATGTGGTGTGCAGGACATGTCTGCCCACTCTTCTAGGGAGGTCACCCCCACTTACCAAGTGACCTGGACAGCCATCCCTGAGGATGTCTGGGCCTGGGCCACCCAGTGTCTTATCCTAGTTATATCTCATGTGAGTAAGCACTGCTAGTAGCCTCCTAGGGAGCAGAGACCCTCAAAGACCAATACAGAGATGGGAGGGGACTCAGGAGATGTGTGGAAAGGGGGGGGAAGAGGGGAACAAAGGTTAGGGTAGCAGGCCTGAATCTCGCTCTTTCTCGATACCAGTTGGTAGGTACTATCTCCTTTCCTTTCACCCCCTCCACACTTACTCCAGTCATGCAGCCACTGACTTGGGGAGACTTGGAGCTAGGAAAGAAGACTCTGTTCTCCCAGAACCCTGGGCGGCTCCAGAGCCAACAGGAGCAAAGCTCAGAACCATGTCTGATCACTCTGATTCTGGTTTCAACCCACCCCCCCATTTTTTTTTTTGCATTAAGGTCTAATTCCTGGGGTGATTATTATCCAAAAACACCTTCCATTTATATTTGTGCCACTTTTAACCAGAAGCTGAGAAACATCAGTTATCAATATACAAAATACCAGTTATACCAAAAATATCTGAGGTGGGTCAGGAAGTGAGAGGTTCGTTAAGGCATGAGGATGACTGTCCTTATAGTGGAATTTGGGAATGAGAACAGAAGTGACTATAGGATGTGTGAGCCTTTCCCCCTGGTGTAGATCCTACTTGGAATCATCCAGGTATGGTTCTGCTTGAGGTGGGAGTCTGGAGCACGTCCCTCCCAAGACCTCTCCCAGGCCCAACCTGTAGCAGCTGGTCACTCTTACCAAGTAGAGCAAGTTGCCACACCCAAGGAAACCAGGACAGAAAGTGAGTGATTTGGAAAACTATCTCAGAAAGCTGTCGTCAGATCAAGACAGTTTCTCTAAATGGCTCAGGAAAATTAAAAAACAAAAACAAAAGCAAAAAAACAGAAGTAGAAGGAGGAAGGGAGAAGAAGAAGAAGACAAAAGGGGGGCTGAGGGGAAAGAAGAGGAGACACCTGGAGTATAAAAGAATAAATGATTTTGTTCAACCTGATCTTGACAGTCATGACAAGTTCTGAGAGGAAGCTGAGTGTCAGAAACCTTCCCTAAGAATATTCATATGGTGAATATTCATATATTCATATGGTGAAATGATTTCTAAGGTGCAGATTTTACAAATAATACTGAACTCAGTAACTTTTGTCTGACAAAAGGATTTGAGTAACACAGCTGACTCTCAAACAACATGGGTTTGAACCGTGCAGGTCCACTGAGACATGGATTTTTCCGATACGATGCAGTACATGTATTTTCTCTTCCTTACGATTTTCTTAATAACATTTTCTTTTCTCTAGCTTATTTTAAGAATACAATCTATAATACATATGACATACAAAATATGTGTTAACTGACCATTTATGTTATTGGTAAGCCTTCCAGTTAACAGATTATTCGTAGTCAAAGTTGGGGAGAGCAAAAAAGTTATACGTGAGTTTTTGACTGCATCATGGGTGGGCTCCCTTAATTCCCATGCTGTTCAAGGGTTAACTGTATACTGAATTAGTTTTTTTGTGTGTGGGGTTTTTTTAAAAATAGGTTCCATGCCCAACACGGGGCTTGAACTCACAACCCCTGAGATCTAGAGTCGCATGCTCTACCGACTAAGCCAGCCAGGCGCCCCTCTACTGAATTAGTTTTAAGATGATTTGAACCACAGTTCTGGGTTCCCTTGGCTTTCCAACATTGCTGATGACATCACAGGCAAGTGGACACCCTTTTCTTTACTGAGTGCCACCCTGTGGAGAGAGAAGAACCTAGAACCGCACCTTGACCACGCTGAGCCACATATCCTTGTGTGCAGAGAACCCATGGAGCATGAGGATGGACGGTTTGTGCCCAGGCCTGCCCCGGAAGGAATAACAGAACTGATAGTCTTCGTGGTAAACGTAGCGGACCTGCATACCCAACGTTCTCCGCCAGTACCTAGGAGGAAAAATAGAGGCGAGACAAAATCAGCAAGCTCCAGAGAAGTGGCTTTGGGAGGGGCACGTGCCCTGTTCACAGTCCTACTTCATGGGAAGACAAACCCTTCTGCCAGCTCCCCTCCTCCTCCTCCCCAGAAGTCTCTGGAGTCCCCCTGAGCTTCACCCTCAGGGCGCACTAAGTGAAACCGTTCCAGGAAGCACCTTAAATAAATATTCTGGAATGTACTTTTCTAATACTTCCAACTAGGAGGAGGAAAAAAAGAGTAGTTTCTGAAGGAGCATGACACGTCATAGCCTTTTGTTAATCTATATATTTGTATCTCTATTTTTAGCAGTTTGAATGGTGGTGTGATGAAGGAGTAGGTGGTGGGATCTCTCCAGCTGTCTGACTGGCCTTTCTCTGCCTCGCTTGCTTGAGCTGCAGCTGAATTCAAAGTGGCTGGCGGTAAGGATGGGAAGAACTCCAGAAAGGCCAAGACGAAGGCAGTTTCCCCTTGCAGAGAGCCGGCTTGCATTTCCTGGCGGGCCATATTCACGGACACCTGAAATCTAGGACGAAGAGCCACGAATGCTATTCGTGTAGCGCCATCCCAAAGTAAGTACCTCACTGCAGAGGGACTCTGACAGGCAGGAAATGCATCCCAAGACTTAAGGTAAAGCAACCTGCTCTCTGTGGAGAGGAAGAACCAGCCTCTCTCATCAAGGCTACAATTGCTGCTGGTGGTGTCACTCCACACATCCACAAATCTCTGACTGGGGAGAAAGGACAACACATGACTGTCTAAAGGGTGCCTGGATTCCTGACGATCTCAGGACGAAACCCTCGGAGACAGCTGTCCAGCGTTGGTGAGTCCAGGGGACTCTTATCTCTGTGAAAAACACAATTTTGTCCTTCTGTAATTCTATTTGAGCAAGTGGGAAGTTTAATTCGCTTTCCAGCCAACCAAATTTCTGCTTTTGAGTCTTAACATTTTTTAAGAGCTACTGTGGCTTCAAAGAAGCTATTGATTTTGAACTAGTGGATTTTGATTGAGTGGACTGGATTTTAATTGTGATGTAGAAGTCATAGTAACAAACATTTGTTTTTATACAAACATTATTTCCACTCTGGTGGATAAGCTCAATAAGGGCCATATGCCACCTCCCAAATACATATGCATATATATGTATTTAAAAATGTATATTGGGGCGCCTGAGTGGCTCAGTCAGTTAAGCGACTGCCTTCAGCTCAGGTCATGATCCCAGGGTGCTGGGATCGAGCCCCGCATCGGGCTCCCTGCTCCGTGGGAAGCCTGCTTCTCCCTCTCTCACTCCCCCTGCTTGTGTTCCTTCTCTTGCTGTCTC
>NC_138369.1:22156656-22169178 GCF_054177405.1 Leptonychotes weddellii
GGGTAAATTTGGTTTGACCAGAAATAAATGAATTACTATACTAGGAGTTCTTTTAAAAATCAAATGGGTCAAAAAAAGAAAAGCAAGGGGTGCCTGGCTGGTTCAGTCAGAGAAGCATGTGACTTGATCTCAGGGTCATGAGCTCAAGCCCCACGTTGGGTGTAGAGATTACTTAAATAAATAAATAAACTTGAGGGGCGCCAAGGTGGCTCAGTCGGTTAAGCGTCTGCCTTTGGCTCGGGTCATGATCCCAGGGTCCTGGGATCAAGCCCCACATCGGGCTCCCTGCTCAGCGGGAAGCCTGCTTCTCCCTCTCCCTCTCCCCCTGCTTGTGTTCCCTCTCTCGCTGTGTCTCTCTCTGTCAAATAAATAAATAAAATCTTTAAAAAAAATTAAATAAACTTGAAAAACATCAAATGGGTTCAGGGTGCCTGGCTGGTTCAGTTGGTAGAGCATGAGACTTGATCTCAGGGTTGTGAGTTCAAGCTACACAGTGGGTGTAGAGCTTACTTTAAAAAAAAAAATCAAAATGGGTTAAATTCTCATTTAAAAAATGGGAAAAAAGTGAAAAGTAGCTTGTACCTTGCTAATTTGTAGCCCTCTTGATTTTTCATTTCTAGATGTGGTCAGCTTTGGAAAAGATGCCAGCTCCAGCCACCACATATGAAAGAATAGTTTACAAAAATCCCTCTGAGCACCATTATATGAAAGTCTGCCTGTGAGTTCTCCTAAGTTCTATTTGTGATTACATTTTTATGAATCTGAATAGTATGAAATTTGATACATTTTTTTTCTTTTTAATGTTTTTATAGAGAATTTCAAGATCGTGGGGTTGGACTGAATGCTGCACAATTCAAACAGCTGCTTATTTCAGCCTTGAAGGACCTCTTTGGGGAGGTATGAATCACTTGGTAGATTGAACACTCCTCAGATCTTTGTAAGACATACTAAAACAATGCTTTTCCAAATAATGATTTTAAAACTTTAAAAACATATTTGAAATTGCAGAAGCAGACTTTCAGAAATGATGAATTTTGGGTAGGTTTGTTCTAATATGCCTTCTATTTGACAAGGAACTTGTTAGACAAATGTTTTAGTGCCGTGCTACTCCCAGTACGGTCCAGACTGGCAACCTGCAAACAGTTTTTTGGGTTTTTTGTTTTGTTTTGTTTTTTAAGATTTTATCTATTTAGAGAGTGTGTGCGAGCAAGGGGAGGGGCAGAGGGAGAGGGAAAGAGAACCCCAAGCAGACCCCACATTGAGCGCAGAGCCCAACCAGGGCTCAGCCTCAGGACCTGAGATCACAACCCAACCCAAAATCAAGAGTCAGATGCATAACTGCCTGAGCCACCCAGGCACCCCGTGCAAACAGTTTTTTTGCCCATTGTGAAGATTTACACCAGAATCAGCACACTACTTCCTTTACTAAAAAAGTCCCCGTAATCAAAAATTGAGATGAGCTATCAGAAGAGCTTGCAGTGCAATGCTTGATCTTGGGATTGTGAGTTAGAGCCCCATGTTGGTGTAGAGATTACTAAAAGTAAATAAATAAATAAACTTTAAAAAAACTGAGCTGAACTAAACAATGTACTTAGTGATATTGTTGATTTGCATTGTGTTACAGCCTCTTATTTTATCACAGACCAGCACATTGAGTAGTCCTATTTTAGCATTTACTTGAAAATAAGTAGAATTTTGAGAGAGAACAAAGACGATTCAGGAAATTATTTCCTGATTCATATGTTTTATCAAGTCAAAATCTGGTAAGCATCTCATTAAAATTAAAAACATATACTCCACAGCAGACTCAGTTAAGAGGATGAAAAGACAAATTACAGACTGGGGGAAACTAGTTGCAAACCACATATCTAAAATATAAAAAGAACTCTCAGGCATCTGTGTGGCTCAGTCGGTTAGGCGTCTGCCTTGGGCTCAGGTCAGGATCCCAGGGTCCTGGGATTGAGTCCTGCATTGGGCTCCCTGCTCAGCGGGGAGTCTGCTTCTCCCTCTGCTTCCCCGTGTGCATGGTCACACACTCTCTCTCTCTCAAAAATAAATAAATAGGGCGCCTGGGTGGCTCAGTTGGTTAAGCGACTGCCTTCGGCTCAGGTCATGATCCTGGAGTCCCGAGATCGAGTCCCGCATCAGGCTCCCTGCTCAGCGGGGGGTCTGCTTCTCCCTCTGCCCTCTGACCTCTTCCCTCTTGTGCTCTGTCTCTCATTCTCTCTCTCTCAAATAAATAAATAAAATCTTAAAATAATAATAATAAATAAATAATCTTTTAAAAAATAAAAAGAACTCTAAAAACTCAATAATAAAGAAAACGAAACTTTTCAACTTGAAAATGTGTAAAAGACACAAATAGACATTTCACTAAAAATGATGTACTGTTGACAAAGAAGCACATGAATGAAGAGATGTTCAACATTATTAGCCATTGGGGAAATGCACATTAAAAACACAATAAGCTCCAAAAAAGAACAACAACAAAACACAATGGGTGTGGGCGCCTGGCTGGCTCAATTGGTGGAGCATGCGACTCTTGATCTTTTGACTCTTGACTCTTGGTTGTGAGCTCGAGCCCCATGCTGGGTGTCAAGATTATTTAAAAATAAAATCTTTAAGGGGCGCCTGGGTGGCTCAGTTGGTTAAGCGACTGCCTTCGGCTCAGGTCATGATCCTGGAGTCCCTGGATCGAGTCCCGCATCAGGCTCCCTGCTCGGCGAGGAGCCTGCTTCTCCCTCTAACCCTCCCCCCTCTCATGTACTCTCTCTCTCTCATTCTCGCTCTCTCAAATAAATAAATAAATCTTTAAAAAAAATAAATAAATAAAATAAAATAAAATCTTTAAAAAATAAGTAAATAAAATAAAAACACAGTGAGCTATCACTACACACGTAACAGAACAACCGAAAATAAAAAAAAAATAGTGATAATACTAAGTGCTGGTGAGGATGTGGAGAAACTGGATCACTCATTCATTGCTAATGGAAATGCAAAATGGGACAGTCACGGGCGCCTGGATGGCTCAGTTGTTGGGCGTATGCCTTTGGCTCAAGTCATGATCACAGGGTCCTGGGATCGAGCCCCGCGTGGGGCTCCCTGCTCAGTGGGAAGCCTGCTTCTCCCACTGCTCCTGGTTGTGTTTCCTCTCTCTCTGTATCTCTGTGTCTCAAATAAATAAATAAAATCTTAAAAAAAAAAAAATGGTACAGCCACTTTGGAATACCATTTGACAGTTTCTAAAAACAACTAAACATGCATCTGCTATACTACCCAGCAGTTAACACACCTAGGCATTTGTCCCAGAGAAGTAAAAATTTTTTTTTTTTTAAACATGTTGGGTACTTATTTTTTTTTTTTAAGATTTTATTTATTTGACAGAGAGAGACACAGCGAGAGAGGGAACACAAGCGGGGGAGTGGGAGAGGGAGAAGCAGGCTTCCCACCGGGGCAGGGAGCCTGACACGGCTCGATCCCAGGACCCCGGGATCATGACCTGAGCCGAAGGCAGACGCTTAACGACTGGCGCCCCGAGAAGTAAAAACTTAATGTTCATACAAAACTTGTATGTGAGTGTTCATAGCAGCTTTATTTGTAAGAGCCCAAAAGCAGAAATCAACCAGATGTCCTTCAGTGAGTGAGTACTTAAACATTCACGATATATTGATACCATAGAATATAGTCAGTAATAAAAAGGAACAAACTATAGATATACATAAAAACTTAACTGAATCTCCAGAGAATTATGCTAAGTGAAAAAGCTAATCCCAAAAGGTAACATTTTGGGTAATCCCATTTGTATCATGCTCCTGAAATAATGTAATTATATAATCTGGAGAAAGGTTCGTGGTTAGGGATTGGGAGGAGGAGTGGGTGTGACTAAAACGAGGTAGAAGGAGAGCGCCCTGTGGCGATGGTGTAATTCTATCTTGATGGTAGTGGTTGCAGGAAACTACCTATGTGGTAAGATTGCATCGAAGTATGCACACACACGCGCGCGCGCACGCACGGACAAATAGGAGTATGCGTATAACTGGTAAAATCTGAATAAACTGGTTTATCAATTTTAGGTCTTTGGTTTTGATACTGTATTACTGGGGGAGGCTTCATGAAGGGTGCATAGAACCTTCTTGTAAATTTCATTGTCACCTCCTGTGATTCTAATTTTTCAAAATAAAAAGTTTAAGAAAAAAGTGTGTACCTTCTCTGTCGGGTATAAAACCTGGTTCCAGAATGATGGGTATTATGAAAGAGGAAGTGTATGGTTTCTATATGTGAAACAGCATAGAAAGCAATTGAGCTTAATTTTGGGGATCAGGGATGGAACTTTTTCTTTTTTAACCCTGAGATCGAAAGTCTCCTGCTCTACTAACTGAGCCAGCCAGGCGCCCCCAGGGATGGAACAATTTAAACAAAGACTTGAAGGATGAAGAGTCATTAGCAATATGAAGAGTTACAGGAAGAACATTCTAGACAGTAAATAAGCAGTCCCAGTACTACAGCACCACTAAATAAAATACTGCTTTTTTGGAGGAGAAAAGCAGTTGACAGGATTAGTTATTAGACTTTAAGAATAGTGATGATAGGGGTGCCTGGGTGGCTCAGTTGGTTAAGCGTCTGCCTTCAGCTTGGGTCATGATCCCAGAATCGGGATCGAGCCCTGTGTTGGGCTCCCTGCTCAGCAGGGAGTCTGCTTCTCCCTCTGCCCCTCCCCCTGCTTGTGCGAGCTCTCTTTCTCTCTCTCTCTAGCTTGCTCTGTCTCAAATAAATAAAATCTTAAAAAAAAAAAAAGGATAGTCCTGATAGGGGCACCCTGCTGCCTCAATCATTGGAGCATGCAACTCTTGATCTCAGGGTTGTGAGCCCCACGTTGGGTGTAGAGATTACTTTAAAAAAAAAAAAAGAATAGGGGCGCCTGGGTGGCTCAGTCGTTAAGCGTCTGCCTTCGGCTCAGGTCATGATCCCAAGGTCCTGGGATCCAGCCCCGCATCGGGCTCCCTGCTCAGCGGGAAGCCTGCTTCTCCCTCTCCCACTCCCTCTGCTTGTGTTCCCTCTCTCGCTGTGTCTCTCTGTCAAATAAATAAAATCTTTAAAAAAAAAAAAAAAGAATAGTGATAATAATAGTCTGCTATTACTATTTTTCCATACCTAGGTTGATGCAGCATTACCCTTGGACATCCTAACTTACGAAGAGAAGACCCTGTCAGCCATCTTGAGGATATGTAGCAGGTACGACAGAGGCCCCTTTGTAGTATAACAGAGCAGAGAGGTGGATGGAGAAATAGAGCAAAAATGCTCTTCTCTAAGAAGGGGCTTGGCATTGTGAGCTCTGAGTAGTTTTTGGAAGTTTAAACTGGGAAAGATATGACCTTTTATCCACCAGGAGCTTAGACTATACAGAGCAAAACTCATGATTTGCTTATAGCTGTAGTGTTTCCCAATTGGTGGCCATGGTTGCAAACTCAAAAATGTGTATTTTAGAAACATTCCTAATTGAGGTTCATTTTATTCTCTGCTATGACATAATGTGCTTTTACTTTTAAAGTTTTCTCATTTAGTGCTCTCTTTGGCAGCACATCTACTCAAGTTTTCTCATTTAAATTAGGTTTTCTGGACCTAATTTAACTATCTGGCCCATCACAAAAGTACTAGGGAGATGTCACAGAGACAAATCTTTATGCATTCATTCTTGATCTCTCTACAGTGGTCTTGTCAAATTGTGGAGCTCTTTGACTCTGTTAGGATCCTATAAAGGCAAGAAATGTGCCTTCAGAGTGATTCAGGTAAAGACCGTTCCTTCACATATTCCAAACAAGGCTGAGTAGGGGTCAAGCAGCTTTTTCTTTTTTTTTTTTTTTTTTAAGATTTATTTATGAGAGGGAGCGAGCGAGTGTTCGGGGCGGGGGGAGGGGCTGAGGGAGAGGAGAGGGAAAGAATCTCAAGCAGACTCCATGCTGAGCAAGGAGCCCGACACAGGACTCAATCCCATGACCCCAAGGTTATGACCTGAGCCAAAATCAAGAGTCAGACACCCAACCGACTGAGCCACCCAGGTACCCCTCAAACTGCTTTTTAGTACATGTCCCATTTTTTGCTTGCATAAATCTAGTGTGGTTAACATTATCCACTGGGGGCAGTAGGGAGGAATAAGGACTACATTGCTTCTGGAAATGTGAGAGAAAGCACTTAGATTTTAGATTGTATGGGAGATGTTTAGGGATGAAACTTGGAACTCTTGTGGAAAAGTCTTAACTTTTCATTTGTTGCTTAATGCCTGGTGCCTTAAATATTAGAACACTCTTTCTAAACCTACTGTGATCACTTGTGTATCTGAGGCTACCTCTAAGGATGCTCTTTAAGATGCCACTGCATCAGCTTCGCTTACCCGAGAAAACTAGGCATATTTCCACACACCCTGTGTTTCAGTGCAGTCTTCTCCCCAGATTTCTTTAACTGTTTTCTTTCTCTTACAGGTTTCTCCATTTCTCCTTGCCTTATCTGGGAATAGCAGGGAACTAGTATTGGATTGAACAGTCTTCAATTGCAGAAACATCCTTCTGCTCTCAAAAGCATGTTTTGGTGACAATATGCTGTCTGAAGACTGAAGCAGTCTAAAAGCTCTGATTGCTGAAGATGTTCCCCGTAATTTCCCGCCATCATCTGTGGTCGGGTGGGCTTCAGAGGAGAATCCTCCTGAGCCAGCCAGTGGTGAGCAGGCAGCACATTGAGCAGATGCACACCAGAGTTGGAGACCGCGCTGAACTCAGCAGGGCCTTCACACAGAGGGACGTGGCTGCCTTCTCAGAATTAACGGGGGATGTCAATCCTTTGCATTTAAATGAAGATTTTGCAAAAAACACCAAGTTTGGAAAGACAGTTGTGCATGGAGTTTTGGTCAATGGACTTATTTCGGCTCTCCTGGGAACTAAAATGCCAGGGCCAGGCTGTGTATTACTTTCACAGGAAATTAGCTTTCCAGCCCCTTTATATGCTGGAGAAATTGTTGTAGCTTCCGCAGAGGTGAAAAGGCTAAAGCGGTTCATTGCTGTTATTGCAGTGTCATGTTTTGTAAGAGAAAGTAAAAAGACTGTTATGGAAGGCTGGGTTAAAGTTATGGTCCCAGAAACTTCCCAGTCCTGCAATGTGTTTAAAGATGCACATTCAAGTGCCAGTGGTACCGTTCTTGAAGAGCCTCTGAGGAAAAAGGAATGCTGCTCTGCACCGAGGGATGGCCTGTAGACCTAGAAGCCCAGGTTGGGGGAGGGGAGCAGGTAGAGGGGTGTCCAAAGGTCCACTGTCCAATTTGGCTTTATGCTTCACACAGACTTGAGTATATTCCTCCTCTGTCTAGATTTTTAAAACTGAAGAAATACCAGGAAAGTTACTTAGCTAAAGGTTCTTTTAGGATTTCACATCTAGTCAGATTTGCATTTGAATAACACAAGCCTGCCTCTGTCTGTGCAGAGTAAGTTTGTCACTGAATTTATAACTAGCCTTTAATTACTGAAGGCAACAACAGAATTCAGGTCATCTTTGAACACCTACCTTCTACCAGTCAGGGTACTTAGATCCTGTCCTTCAGCAGTTTCTGAGTCAGAGTTTATTGTAATTTGTTACTGTTTACACCACAGTGGCACCTTGTTCCATCTTCAGTGGCATTTGCTTTTCAGATGGCTTTCCTGTGATTGGAGAAGGGCTTATGTGCACGTTTGGACTCATTTATGTAAACTCTCTCAATCTCAGGTATACAACAGGGATAACAACACCTACCACACAGGACTGTTGGAGATGCTAGACACAAATAGCTAAGCACGAAGTCCAACCGGTCATCCATTCTCCCCTGTGAATGAGGTTAGAGGTTTTCCCAAGTTTAAAGCAAACTAGCCCACAATTAAAACAGGTAACAGACTTCATTTTTCAGGATGTCAATCAATCTAACCTGGAATAGAATTGGAATGCAAAATTTCTATTTTAGTAATCCAGATTATTTTCTCCCTCCCTTGAAAACACTGTGGATTCTCCCCTTTACAAATAATATATGCTTATTGTAAAGATTTATAAATAAAAAGTATAAGGAACCCTGTGGAGGCCAAGTTCTTAAGAGTTGAGGGATATTGAAAATCAGTATTGAAAAAAAAAAGGATACTGAAGAGGAAATGTGCCTAATGTGTTTGTACTGAGTGGTCATCCCAATACAGCCAACACTTTTAAGATAATCTATAACAGAACATCCATCTCTGCTCTGTGGCTTTAGATGGTGGTTCTGATTACAACTAGATGCTTTGATCAGGAAGATAGATCAAGTGTCATTGGTGGGATCAACCCCCATTTCCCGGGAAAAGGTTTTTCCTCCTGGTGGATCAGTAACTAGATTTTTTTTTTTTTTTAAACATCAAAGAGATAAGCAGATTACTAGGAAAAAAATCATTCTGGGCACTAGAGGGCAATGATGTGTATAAATAATATTTTTAAACTGTTGAATATTGTACCACCATACCCTAGTCGGTGGATGGTGAGATGAAAATACTAAAATCAACATGAGAAGCAAGGATGCCCTCCTGAGTTTCAGAAGGGGCTGCTCTGGGGGCTCAGATGCACATGAAGAAGACTTATTCATAGGGGAAGGCTAACAAGCTAAAACTTTGATACAACATTGGAAAAAAAAACTTGGAGCACAAAATATAAACTCAGAGCCAAGACTGCCTCTTCCTGTAGAACTCATTCTCTGGGACTAGTAGCACTCTTGAAGCATAGGTCCATAAGTGGAGTGTAATGTGATTATTAATACTAGTAGCTACCATTTTTGCACTGTCTATGAGCCAATCCCCCCCTTTTTAAAAAGATTTTATTTTTGAGAGAGAGTGCGAGTGGGGGAGGGGCAGAGGGAGAGAGAATCTCAAACAGGCTGTGCACTGAGCACAGAGCCTGATGCAGGGCTTGATCTCATAATCCTGAGATCATGACCTGAGCTGAAGCTGAAACCAAGAGTCAGACACTTAACCAACTGAGCCATCTAGGCACCCCATTTTCTTTTTTTTCTAATTGATTTTATTTATTTTTTTAATTTTATTTATTTGACAGCACAAGTAGGCAGAGCAGCAGGAAGAGGGAGAAGCAGGCTTCCCGCTGAGCAGAGAGCCCGATGCAGGGCTGGATCCCAGGACCCTCATGGGTCCTCATGACTGAGCCACCCCAGCGATCCTAAGATTTTATTTTTAAGTACTCTCTACACCCAGTGTGGGGCTTAAACTTATAACCTCAAGATCAAGAGTCACATGCTCCACCAACTGAGCCAGCCAGGTGCCCCAATGAGCCAGTTTTCTACATTCACTCCAATCTTTGAGAACGTTGTGAATTAAAGTTAATGTCCCATTTTATAGGCAAGGAAATAGACTGATGCTGTGTGACTTGCCCAAGGCTGTAGAGCTGGGATGCAAATGGGGACCTGCCTGGCTCCAAAGTATTTCTTTTCTCTATCTCCCTGGGGGTCTTACAATGTTCCCATTACTGCAGCACTGTCAGTTTCTGTAATAGTATCCCGTTATGTGGCATTAAAGTATTCAGAACCACCATTTTATAGAATTTTCTTTATATTCAGAATGTGCTAGATCTTACTTCCTGCTACAGTTGCAGCATTTTCCTATATATTATTAGTTGATGTAGGTAACCATCACCTACCCTTTTTCTCAGTGATTACTTGTCTTTAGAGCAGAATTACCAAAAGGGTTATTCTAAAGGTGAAAAGTTATGTGTAGGCCAAGTATTGTGGGGACCAGCCACACCTGGCTGGTCACTGATACTGTGTAATTCAAAAGTAGCTTCTCAATATGAGCATTTTCATTTTTTAAATGGTCCCTGAGTGCCATGGTCTTCTTTGATCTCCATAAATCAATAAAAGGTTGGACTAGAGAAGTAGGCAAGAAGGGATACTTCTCTGTCAATGATAACTTCTTACTTTTACTCAGAGATGCTCCAGCCACTCTTGCTTTGTGAAAGCTGGCTCTAAGGGAAACTGGCTGATGGTTGTTTTCATGTTGAGCCCTGTAGGAGATGCCAAAAAGAATGTGGCTCTTCTGATGAAAGCAGGGGTGACCCTCAAATTAGGAACTTCTCTCTGGGATAGTTGAGAGGAGGCCTTGATTGTACTAGGTCACAGGTGGAAGTGAGTACAAAAGTACTGACTAAAATAGCAGGCCAAATTGTACTAGCACTTTCCACATAGGGGCATTCTAAGACTGCAATTTATGTCATGTTTGATTGCTACAGAAAGACCCATCTTAAGCAATTTCAGCCTAATGTACTGGAAAATTGCTTAACAGATTTTTATATTCTATTAGAAACATTTCCATACTGGTGAGATGCCGCTCATTTCTTATTCTGAGCAGCAAATCTTGAGTAGCGGCAGGAAGAAAGCCTCACCACAGCTTCCATTCATCTGGTGGACCTGACTTGCGTATTCATCTAGAAAAAGAAGAAATTGCTACATGCACACTGGTACCTCTTAGGTAACCACAGGTTTTCATTTGGTGCTGAATTATTAGTCATTTTTCTTTTATCTTCTTTGAGTATGATTCAGAGACCAATTTACTCCCAAAGAAAATTGCTATTAAATTATATCTATTAAGTTTTTATATTAAAACATAACTCTAGCAAGGGTTGACTGTCACTCTGAGCAGCTGTGCCCCTCTGAATGCCTCATGTGTTGGCATAATTTATTAACTGGCTCTATCTGAGCAGACTGGGAGTGCTGTGAAGTTACTCTTGGGTTGCACTTCAGTATCTCTGGGGTCCCAAATGTTTCACTTTCTTTGTTCTTGGCTTGCCTTCATTTGGATTACAAACACAGCAGAGATAAGAATTCTCAACATCTTCAGAGAAATGTTGGGTTGAAGTAAAATCAACTCCAAGAAACCATTTAAGTTCAAAATCCTAAAAGAACCCAAGAATGATGTTGACACTACATAAATAGAACAGGATTAATAGGAGGCCCCACTAACAGTCAATTACTAGGCCACAATCAATTTCTAGGGTGGCTTTTAGTTGTATATGACCTTCTTATAAACCCTGGGCAAAATTCCTCTGTGACATGATAGCAAATCCCAGGGTCTTGGGATCGAGCCCCGAATTGGGCTCCCTGCTCTGCAGGAAGCCTGCTTCTCCCTCTCACACTCCCCCTGCTTGTGTTCCCTCTCTCGCTGTGTCTCTCTCTGCCAAATAAATAAATAAATAAAATCTTAAAAAAAAAAAAGAAAATGAAATTATAAGGCTCACCATAGCATTTATTCTGAGGGGCTTACTTCAGGCAAGAATTTCCAGAAAAAGGGAAAATCTGATTGAGAGTTAGTCTCTGGCTTCATTCCATCATATATCTGATTTCTTGCCTTCAGTTTCTTTTCCCCAGTGAGGAAAACTTAGATAAGGTTGTTATTTTACAAACTTTGCACTCGATTGCATGTTATTTTTTCATAATCATACAGGTAAAATATCTTCATTAGAGACATTTTGGAAAATACAGAAAAGCATAAAAATGGAAGGCAGTCCTTCCTAGAGACCCTCAATTAATATTTTGGTGTTTTCCCTTGTTTTTCTATATAAACATTTTTAAAACTTGAGATCATACAAATGCATATATTGCTTTTTTTTCACTCACTATTACATCAAGAGCATTTCCCAACATCATTAAATATCCTTTGATAAGGATCACCCTTGATGATGGGTGAGAACATTTTCAAAGCCCTTGATAATGTATTGTCAAATCTCAGATCCTAGCACCAGGTAAAGTACCTATTACATGGTAAGTACTCTGTAAATTATTGTTGAATGAATAAATGCCTTTCAGAAAGGTGGACCAATTTATACTCCCACCAGCAGCAGTATTTGAGAAGACCCTTATCTTGGTCAGTCCACATCATGACAGGAATAATGATTAAAGCAGAATTTTGGTTTCTGTGATTCTGGCAATGAAATAATCCATTTACTTTAAAGAAATGGAAGTAAAAAGCCCTGGGTGGCTCGGTTGGTTGAGCATCTGACTCTTGATTTTGGCTCAGGTCACGATCTCAGGTTTGTTAGACTGGGCCCCATTGCAGGCTTTGCGCTGGGCGTGGAGCCTGCTTAAGATTCTCTCTCTTCTTCTCCCTCTGTTCCTGCCCCTCCCCCTCAAAAAAATGAAAATAAAAAATAAAAACAAAAAAAGAAGTAAGAAGTTGAATCATCCCTAAATGATATATGATTGCATTTTAATAGACTGCTGCTTTTAAACATGTGGAGACAAAAAATGGAATGCAGGAAGAATTCTGATTATAGGACTGAATCATGAAGTTCCTTGTTTCCTTTTTCACATGTCAGTCTGTCGTGGCTACTCGCCCAACAATTGCTATAAACTCAAGATTTGGAGAGGGTATTCTTTTTTTTTTTTTAAAGGATTTTATTGGGGCACCTGGGTGGCTCAGTCGTTAAGCATCTGCCTTCGGCTCAGGTCACGATCCCGGGGTCTTGGGATCGAGCCCCGCATCGGGC
>NC_138369.1:22169278-22181409 GCF_054177405.1 Leptonychotes weddellii
TTTAAGAGTTAGAAACTCTCCATTCTGTGAATTGTAGGGGAAGGAAGTTAACCAATATTGTTGAGCAAAATGTACCAAGCCCCTTCCTGTCCTACTGCATTCCACATCCTAACCTTTCCAAACAGGTAGTAGTATCTCCATTTTGCAGATAGGGAGCTGGGGCTTAGAGAGGTTGGGTAACTTATTCAAGGTCATACAGCTGGTAAATACCAGAGCCCCAGAGATCCTGGTCATCTGATTCAAAGTCTAACTCCACTGTCTTGGGATGCAGCCCTTGGAAAGAGCAGTGTGGGTGGGATTGCAGGGGTGTGGTGGGGTGGAGAGGACTGGGTGGCAGGGGGAGTGCCAGAATTGTGACCTTGGTTTCAGAAAGACTGTGGGGGCAAATGTGGAGCTGGGAAGTTATTTCAAACCTCTGGGTTTGAGGTTCTTGGAGCCAGTACAGTGGGACTGAAGACCCCAAGTCTGCAGGATCTTAGTTGAGGGTTCTCGGGGTGAAGGCTGTTAAAAGAATTCAGCCAAGTAAATTTGAAGATCTAACAGGCATTATTAAGTGATTCGTAATTCAGGTAGCAACCCATCTAGCAAGTAGAAAGGAGCTCTAAGGAACTGTACAAAAAGGGAGGTTTTTATAGGAAGGAGGGTGGGGCAAGGAAGTTACTAGCAAAAGAAAGGATTATTTCAGGCAAGGTCACTTTCCCTTAGGGGAAAGAGCAGGGGGTCTTACCATGCAAATTACCTCATCTTCCTTTGGCGGGGGAGGGGGATGGATAGTCTGCGTGTCAGATTACCTCACTGAATATTCCTGACTGACGGTTAAAACTACATTTCTGGGGGAGGTTGAAACCATAGTTAGGTTCGTTGTAAGCCCTGGTTTGGCGATGTAACATAGGATAAGTGACTCCATTTTGGGTCTATGATTTTCTTTCTTTTTTTTAATTTATTTTATTTTTTAAAGATTTTATTTATTTGACAGAGAGAGATACAGCGAGAGAGGGAACACAAGCAGGGGGAGTGGGAGAGGGAGAAGCAGGCTTCCCGCAGAGCAGGGAGCCCGATGCCGGGCTCGATCCGGCATCAGGACCTGAGCCGAAGGCAGTCGCTTAAGGACTGAGCCACCCAGGCGCCCCAATGGTTTTCTTTTTGACAAGGCCTTGTGGCTGGGGCCAAGGGTGGAGGTTGGAGTCCTGGACTGAGGCCCAGGTTTTAGGATCCCCAGTTCCAAGGGCTTGGATCTGAGGGTCCTGGAGTCCAAAGGCTCCAGCTGTGGGGTTCAATTCTGAGGACCCAGCTCTTAGATTCTTGGGTCTGAAAAGCCAGGATTAAGGGTTCAGTAAAACCTGAATCTTACGGGCTGGTTTTAGAAAGTTTCTGGGTCTGCAGGGGTCGGACTGAGGGTCTCATCTTGAAGGTCCCTTTTCTGGGTCTTAGGGTCCTTGGGCCCGGGAGGTCTGGGTGGGAAAGGTCCAGCTGTAAAAGTCTCAAGTCTGGCAGTCCCGGCCGAAAGTGAAAAGCCCAACATTGCAAGGCTTGGTTTGGTAATCTTTAGACCTGAGGGTTCCTGGATCGCAGGGCTCAGGACGCCATGTCTTCGGATCTGAGGCTCTCTGGACGTGGTGGCTTAGGGTGCAATGTCCCGGGTCTGAGGCTGGATGCTGAGGGTACCGGGCCTGCAGGCGGCTGCGAGGAGCTTGGAAACGCGGGTCCGGGGCAGCGGCGAACGCGGCAGTGTGGCGCTAGGACCCTGCGGGAGGCGGCAGCGGGAAGGGCGGCCAGTATTGACAGCGACGGCGGCGGGGAAGCCGGCGCTAGGACCCTGCGGGCGCGGCGGGTGGCGGCGGCGTGTGGGGCGGCGCGTGTTGACAGCGGCGGCGGCGGCGGCGGAGCCGGGCGGCGGCGGGAGTCGGCGCCCGTGGTTCCTGCCGCTGGTGTCGAGGCGGTGGCGGACGGGCGTCCGGGGATGGCCTTCATGGAGAAGCCGCCGGCCGGCAAGGTGCTGCTGGACGACACGGTGCCGCTGACAGCAGCCATCGAGGCGAGCCAGAGCCTGCAGTCCCACACGGTGCGCGGCCCGCCGCTTGGGCGGGCGGCGCGGGGCGGCCCCGGGCCGCGAGAGGGCTTCGGGCGGCCCGGCGCTGGCCGGGCTGGGTCGCCGGGGCGGGGAGCGGGGCCGGGGGTCGGCGGCCCAGGCCGGGAGGGTAGTGCGGTGGCCGTGGCTCTGGGACAGGGGCCCCGGGGCCCAGGTGAACTCAGGTCTGCAAGGGCCGGGGGTGGGGATCGCAGCCCCGTGGGCCAAGCTGGAGGAGGGGCTCGGCGGTGCGGCTCCGAGTTGTAGGAGGTGTTGGATTCCCGGGCCCACCTTGGCCAGGCGGAGTAAAGGGAGCACTTGGGACCCTCTCCTCCACTTCTGCCCGCCGCCAGCCTTCTCTTTGGGGCCGCTGAGTTTTACTCCCTTCAGCTGGGGACCTGAGTGGCGGCGATGTGGATATGCCGGGCCAAATGGAAGTGTGACTTTAGAGCCTACTTGTTGGGATGGCAGAGTGTAAGCGGCTGGGGTCTGCAGCCCCAGTTGCTGGGCAGCTGCTTGGCCTAGGCGCAGGGAAATGGTGAGGGAGGCAGTCTGGGGTCCTGCTGAGGCAGGTATGTGAGTGTGCTCCTTCCCTCCTCTAACCTGTTCTTTAGTGGGCAGTGGTAGCATTCATTTGAGTTTAAAATCCACTGGAGTAGCATAAAAGAGTAATAGGTCCTCATAGTAAACACAGGCAGAATTCATTTCTGTTACCTATACTGTCTTTTATGGGTCTTTAAAACCAAGATTGTTTTCATTTGCCTGTACCTTTTTTTTTTTTTTTGAAAAGCACACTGTGCATTGTAATTTACAAGCAATAAACCTAGGAACCAGCAGAAAAACAGGAGCTGCCAGCCAGGGGGACTTTGGGAAATAATGAATGGGGAGAGAGAGATTCCTTAAATTGTAATGTTTTGTCAGGTCACCAAATCAGATTTCGGCTCAGAGGCTTGTTTGTTTACCATTGCAGTGTGTTTAGGGTTCATCATCTGGAGGCTAAAGCCCCACAATAGCCTTCTGTTTCTCTTTTTGTTCAAGCTGTTCTGGTGACTTCAAAGAGATCTTTTATTCTGTTGTATTAAAGTGGGACTTTTTTGAACCTCAGTTTCCTCTTCCGACAGCCGTGCTTTGTAGGGTTTGGATTGTTCAAAGTGTTCATTTCCAGTTAGGAAAATGATTATATATATATTTTTTAAAGATTTTATTTATTTATTTGAGAGAGAGAGAACACCTGAGAGGGGATAGGGTCAGAGGACGAAGCAGACTCCCTGCCGAGCAGGAAGCCCGATGCGGGACTCGATCCAGGGACTCCAGGATTATGACCTGAGCCGAAGGCAGTCGCTTAACCAACTGAGCCACCCAGGCGCCCTAGGAAAATGATTATATTTTTTAAAAATGTATTTTATGTTTTCGTTTATCTTTAATCCTGTTTTACAGACTTGGGAGAAGGCACTGTGTTGGACAGAATCTTTACTCTCTGTAATGTATACCTATGGGAGTATGGGTTAAAGGTTGAAATTTAGGGCAGGTGTTCAAGAATAAATTCTGCTATTAAACTAGATTTTTGACTTGACTTTTGGCAAATTTTGGGGGAGAGGGGTTGAGTCTTTTAGGTTTATTTTTTGCTGAAGGTAGAGAGATGCTTATAAATGCTCACAGATCACTTCTTCCAGGAAGCATTCCATGATGGCCACTGCCCCAAGTCCATGCTCACTTCCACCTTAACCTAGATCAGTTTATTCTGAAATTATTTCTTTAGTTTTCCTCTCCCCCAGGTTATGAGAGGAGGACAGGTGCTTAATTTTGGGTCCCAGTCCCTGGTGTCTGATAGGATTTCATATGTATTTGTTGAATGAATATAAACAAATAAATTGCAACCTTACTTTGCCTCTTTTTTGTTTGTGTAAAACAGTAGTGGTGAGAATTGGAACAACGTGGCATCTGAGGTGCTGAGTTAAGGGGGTCAGCGCTTCAGCAAGGTAGTGAAAGATGTATTAGGATTCTATTTTTACTGCAGAGCTTTTCTTTAAGAAATAACATAATTTAGAGTAGAGAATGGGAGTCCCTATAATGATGACTGATCACAAAAGACAGTGACTCACAGGAGACCCATAGAGGCAGATGTGAATGAGTAAAAAACACTGTAGCATTGTCTTGCGCAATTTTTAACTGTTCTATGTTCTTGTCATTTTAGCTGTAGAATTGGAGACTGGGAAGTGTTGCATCAGCCCTGAACTTTATTGAGAAAATCATATGCTGATGCAGACTTTCTGGATTATTAGCCCCTTATGAGTAAGTCCCTTTAAAACAGGAACTGTTGGAAATAATTTTGGAAAGAAGTAGTTGTTAATGGTGGCAAATGGAAGAAAAGAGCATTGTTTTCTATTGGGAAAACTGAAGGTGGCTTTTCTACTTGTTAGCTGAAGGGAAATGGTGTCCCAAAAGTCAGAGGGCAGTCCTCCCTCTGAAATACTGAGCTCCTTGGCTGTAGGATAGAAACATACAGAGAGAGTATATAGTAGACAGCCTTTGAGTTGGAAGAGGCAAGACGTTAATACAGTTTTGGGCAGACACTTGCTAGTCTGTGACGTTGGTTGGGCAAGTCACAAAGAGGTTAACTTTTTGATGTGTAGTTTTATGTTGTAAAGAGGGTAATAAAAGCCTGCTCTGCCTGCCTTCCAAGGTTGTTACAAAGATCAAATGAACTAGTCTTTATGAAGTATTCGTAAAGGGCATTTCTTTCTTCTTCCATCTATTCACTCCCTGGTGAAATAACTTCCAAAGTGTTAAACAAGGTAAAGTGTGATTATCGAAAATAGCTAATTTCTATCCAGAGTTCCTTCCCCTTATCAAGGTTGTTTAGCTTTGGGAAACAGAATTTACAGCAGAAAATTTTAGGTTACATAGGATTTAAAATTTAGGGACTTGGAGGGGGGGAAATTCTGTGGGTAGGAAAATACAGATGCCAGGATGAAGGGAACACAAGGTCACCACCAGAAAGGCATATTTAGATGAGAAACTGGCAGAGAGGGCACAGATTGGTAGATGATTCTGTTCCTGACTGTGGTCTGAATGATTTTATTTTCACTTTTATGGAGCACAATGAATTTGGCTTCAGGAAATACACCAGGCCTCTGCTGCAAGGAAATGAAACTTCCATAAAATCAGAAGGGACCATAGTTAGGGAGGATGCTTTCAGCCTGGGGTGGGAGGAAAGGGAAGGATTTTCCAAACAAAAGGAATTTGAATAAAAAGCCGTACAGGTGAATTGTGGGGAAGTTTGGGGGGGACGAAGAGAAAACAAGGGAAATATGGACGTTCTTGGCGATGTGAAAGGGAAAACTTCTAAAAATCGATAGACTGAAAAAATGCTTACCTAGCTGAAATAGAAACCAGAGGAAACCGACAGTTTGGGAGAGGGTTGTTATCAAATATGCGTATCAGATTTTTGCTGGTCAGTGTGCTGTAGTGTGCTAACACTTCATCTCGGTTTTCTCCTTTTAAAATACTCTTCTGTGAGGTTCATCTGAATCAAGGCCCATTTACTCTGCATTTGGTGCATTTTGTTCTTGAGAAACAAAAGATAATTTTAGTGATATTTGAGGCATAACAACATTTTTTAAATCTGGGAAAGATAATATTACATGTTGAGATCTTTACTGAAAATGGGTCTCTCTTTGACCTTTGATTTTTGGAAACTGTATTCCTGCACAGTTTATTTATTCAACAGTACTCATTAATTCGAGAAAAATGTGTTGTGTACCTACTGGGTGCCAGACACATGCTGGAGATCTGGTGGTCTGCTAGATAGCGCTTGCTTTCATTGAGCTTTTGTTCTGTGGGATTCTGAGGTCTTCCATTTCCCAAGGTGTTGACAAGTCAGAGTCTTTACCTGTCATAACACAGGTGGTTTTGAAGTTCCTTTTGTGGCTTGGATTATTGAGCCTCAGCTTTTTAATCAGTGGCCTTTTTTATATAGTTTTTTAAACTCTATTCATATATCATCAGAATACCTATTCAAATGTGATGTCAAATTAGCAGACCTCATTGCCTTCAGGGCCTGACATTTTAGGCAACGCAGTGCTCAATATCAGGATCTATCTGGGCTTCCTTTTGGGATGCTATTTGGAAGTTTCTTTAGAATTCCAAGTTATACTGACTACTTTAGAAAATTCCTTGAAGATATTTGCATAGGCAAATGCAGACCAAATGATAGTTCCTCATTTTATAATAAGATAATAAGTTTTCTTGAAATCTGCTTTTTTTAAAGATTTTATTTATTTATTTGAGAGAGAGACGAGAGAGCACACACAGAGGGAGAAGTAGGCTCCCCACTGATCAGGGAGCCCCATGCGGGGCTTGATCCCAGGACCCTGGGATCAGGACCTCAGCCGAAGGCAGATGCTTAACCAACTGAGCACCTAGCACCCCAAGTTTTCTTGAAATCTTATCACTTGTCTTCTACTTACGTATTTTTCCCCACTTGTTTTTGAAACCTGTAATGGATGCAGTTACAAAAGTCTGAGTTGGAACGTTTTAGATAATGGTAATTAGTTAATATAGAGATTGTAAGTAAACTGTACCTATTGAAGTCAATTTTTTTGCAGACTGATTTAGGGGCTGGTGATTTTTTTTTTTTTGAGAAAGAGCGTGCAAGTGGGGAGGGGTAGAGGCAGAGAGAGAGAGAACCTTAAGCAGGCTTCACACCCAGCACAGAGCCTGATCTCACAACCCCGAGATTATGACTTTAGCCGAAATCAAGAATTAGATGCTCAACCGAGTGAGCCACCCAGGTGCCCCTAGGGGCTGGTGATTCTTAATCCTAATTTATCACCTCTTTTGAGGATTATCCCACTAGGAAGATTTCTTGTAGTAGGAATACAAATAAGAAGCTGGCTATAGTTACTTGGAAGAAACATGGGATTCTGGGGCTGAAGTTTATTTTAGGAGAAAAGATCTTATGTGTTTTGCTCCTTAGGGGAATATCGTAAATATTCACCTATGTGTACACAGCTTCCATATATTTGTGATCTTAATAAGATTGTTCAAAATATGGATTGTTGATTGGTGGTCTAAGTGGGTTCATTTGGGCCAACTAGAACAAACCTGTTTTCTACTGAGGCAGGTAGTGGTTCCTTTTCAAGCTGCTGGAGGTGTCTAAGCAGCTTCACATGAAATGAGGCTCCTTTATGTCCCAGCTTTTGGCATCCTGAAAACAGGAGAGCTGAACTTGAATATTGTTTTAGAACTCAGAAGTGCTTGAGTGCTTGCGGGTGTTGTAGAAGAGAGAGTAATAGTTTTTTTCCGTTGTTTTTCCCCTGATATTGGAAGTCATCCTTGTCAGTGACTTCTTTTACAAGTAAGGTGCACATGGTAGGGGAAATTAAGGTATGGCTGTCATCGGAGGAGATGACAGAGCCCTTCATTTTCACTTTGAAAATTTTGACTAAGGACTAAGGGACAAGCACTTTATCTGGGGTAAATACGTGGACCTCTGGAGGGGAAGAGTTTGTGCAGATTGACCATTTAGTCTCCAGCTGATCTTGCTGACTACCAAATTTGGGGTGAGTCTGTTCATTTCCAGCTGAAGATCAAACTGTCAAGTACTTTCTCCTGCTTACCAAGAGTACATTTTTACTGTTGTCTTCAAATAATTGAGTAGTTATTTTTTGGTGGTTAAGAAGGTATTCCTATTAGTATAATATTAGTTTGGGGAACCCATTGCAAGAGGAGTCTTCTAGAATTTTTTTTTTTTAGTAACAGCTTTATATATAATTCACATACTGTACAATTTATCCATTGACTAAACAAGTCAGTATAAATATATTCACAGAGTTGTGTACCTATCTCCATAATCAGTTTTAAAATTTTATGTTTTGTTTTTTTTTTATTTGACAGAGAGAGAGAGACAGCTAGAGAGGGAACACAAGCAGGGGGAGTGGGAGAGGGAGAAGCAGGCTCCCGGCCGAGCAGAGAGCCCGATGCGGGGCTCGATCCCAGGACCCCGGGATCATGACCTGAGCCGAAGGCAGACGCTTAACGACTGAGCCACCCTGGTGCCCCTAAAATTTTATGTATTTATTTTAGAGAGAGAGAGAAAGAGCAGGGGGGGAAGGGCAGCAGGAGAGGGAGAGAGAATCCTCAAGCAGACTCCCCGCTCAGCCCAGAGCCTAACCCGGGGCTCAATCCCAGGACCCTGAGATCATGACCTGAGCCTGAATCAGGAGCTGGCTGCTTAACTGACTGAGCCACCCAGCACCCCCTTTTTAAGATTAATTTATTTATCATAATCAATTTTAGAACATTTTCATTACCCTGAAAGGAAGCCCCATACCGTTTAGCCATCACCCTGGGAAGTTTATAACATTGCAATATGCTAAACTCAGGACATACTCTTAGCACAAGTTCTTTACCTCTCTGGATTTACCTCCTTTCACAATCTTATCAGAGAGACAGGTTCTCCATAAATGCTCATACACATGTTTAGATAACCTCCCAGAACCTCCCCGGCCTGAAGCCTGCTCTTAGGCAGTGAATCTTAGGGTAAGAATCACTGCTGAAGGTTTTTCAAACTGCAAACTTGGAGAAGAAGCATGCATCTAAACAGTTCACCTTGCTGCCATGTGAACCCTGCTTTCAGGAAGCCGTGGATTTGGAACAATAGATGAATTCTGTCTTGTTGGTGTGAAAGAGTTACTCTGGGTTGCACCTTGCCAAGCGCATTGAGGTGTAGGTGCCCAGATGACTTATTAGAGGAGCCCAGCGGGAGGGCAGAGGGCTCTGTGCTGGAGAGCAGGGTGTTTGCGCCCTGGCCAGCTCTCTGTTTATGACATCTCAGCAAGGCTGCCCACATTTCTTTGGTGTGGCTCCTCCGAAACTGGTCATTTCTCCTCAGTTCAGTCGAGGCTGTTTTGGGGTGAAGGGAGGAGGCAGTGAATAGAGTGTTGGTATGGGACAAACCTGGGTCTAAAATGCTGGAACCATTTCGGAGGTGGAAAGGGAAAGCAGTGTTGTTCTGCAGGCCTTCCTTAGAGCCTGCCCTTTGCCCAGGTGACAGGTGACTGGTGGGCAGGGATGCGGTGCACTTCAGTCCTGCAGAGGGAAATGGAGCCTGAAGCGGGCCTGCTCACACCACACCGCTAGCCTGGCGGGCATGACTGCTCTCACCGTCCCACTAGAGCACAGGGGAGGGCTGGCTGACACATTGCCGTGCTCTAGGCATCGCTGCGTGTGACCCTGTAGATACCACACTCTCTAACAGCCTTCCTCCGTTCTTCACTCCATGCTGCTTCTCGAGCTCCGACGGGCACTGCGGTCGGTGCTGGGGATGCAGTGGTGAGCAGGCCCGACTCCAGGAGCTCTGAGGCTGCTGAGCGTCTGAGCAAGCAGGACACACCTCTGTCCCTTCCCACTCCTTAAATGGTAAGGGGCATATGGGCAGCTTGTTCTGCCTCTGTCCATGTCTTTCTCTTTGAAGTCCCCCCACCGCAAATCCAGCCCTTCCTGTCTATGTATTGTTACTTTGATTCCATTTCAAACTAGCTCATTCTCTAGTGTATACAGTATAGATAGTAAGCATTCAATAAATGTTTGTTGAGTAAGTGGACTTGTTGTATGATTACAGTTATCTGAGCTGCAACTCAGGGAATCCTTCTTGTGGACAACTACTTTACCAAGCTGCATTTGCTTTTCTTTATTTAAAAAAAATTTTTTTTTTAAGGATTTTATTTATTCGAGAGAGACAGAGAGAGCACAAGCAAGGGGAGCTGCAGGCAGAGGGAAAAGCAGACTCCCTGCTGAGCAGGGAGCCCAACGTGGGGCTCGATCCCAGGACCACGTGGATATCATGACCTGAGCCGAAGGCTGGCGCTTAACTGACTGAGCCACCCAGGCGCCCCATGAAGCTGGATATGCTTTTCCTTCCTCTGAAATTCCCATTCAGCTTTATTGGTTCCAAACGTGCAAGCATTTTACATACCTGTTCTTTCTTCTTCTTTTTTTTTTTTTTTAATATTTATTTATTTATTTTAGAGAGAGAGAGTGCGCACATGCGGGGGGTCAGGGGAGGGGCAGAGGGAGAGAGAATCTCAAGCAGACCCAGTGCTGAGCGTGGAGCCTGACGCAGGGCTCGATCTCATGACCCTGAGATCATGACCTGAGCTGAAACCAAGAGTCGATGCTTAACCGACTGTGCCAACCAGGTGCCCCCATACCTGTTATTTCTTACCACTTTGTTTTCTATTTAATAATCTCTCCCTCCCACACATGTGAAAGTGTAAGGCAGGAACAGAGGGACAATACCTTAGTGACGTTGGACAAATGGTTTAATCTCTCCAGCCCATTTCTTTGTGAAGTGTGGATGGTAAGAGTATGTTAGTGCTGCTGTGAGGATTAACCGAGCTCACACATGGAACATTCTAACCAGAGCTTAACACGTAAGTATCAGCTGTTTTGATGTAGTGTATTACCTCTGTATTTGCCAGAACACTAGTAAGTTTTTAGGTACTAGTACTTGCTGGGCACTCAGGTATCCTCAGCGGAAAAAGGAGAATTGTTTATTTAAAAGTTTGTCTCACTGTCAGCCGTGACTGCTTTGCTAACAAATGGCAAAAAAGAGACCAGTGACATGTCAAAGAGCAACTCCCCTGCTGCCTTTTTCTCTTTCGCTCTGAAGGAACCTGTTTTGATAGCCAGGCCTGGGGGCTGCAGAACGGAGTCCCCTTCTGGGGCCGGCCACTGAACTGGCAGATGGGCTCCCAGAGGCCAGGCCTGAAGGGAGGCGGGCCCCTGGCAAATGCCCGTTTCAGCTCTTCACATCCCAGCTTTTGTTCGTCACCAACATCGGTGTATGCAAATTTGACCTCCAGCAGCGGGGTGAGAAAGTAAAATAGAAAGCCCTCTGCTTTGTTCTTTCCCCTGACAAGTAGACCATGCCAACTGACATTTGTGAGGGGGTGGGCTGGGGGGCAGCTGACATCTTCAGAACGCTGCTTCCTGAGAAATGCTCTTCTATTCCGGAGAGCCCTGCTGAGTTCCTTTCCCCTAAGTGCCACGCACCAGTAGTCAGGCTGTGGGCATAGACACCAGGTTTGGGTGCCTTTCACTCTGAAGCACAGAACTTCTTCCTTATCCGAAAGCAGCCTCTACGGTGTTGGGAACCTTAGCAAGCACCTGAGGAGTCTCCTGTGAGCTGGGCACTGGGCCGTGTATTAAGATAAAAAGACGAATGAAGCAGGGAGCTTATATCCCAGTAGAGGTGGCAGACGTATAAACTAAGGGTGAAGTAAGGTGTTGAGAGTGCCAGCCCGCCTGGGAGCCAAGAGGGGCAGTGGGAGTGGCTCCAGCCACCCAGGTCCTTCCTGGAGCTTTGGGCTGAACAGCCTTTCAGAGAACAGCTTCTAGATCAGCACTCCCCAGGCTTGAACTTGCAAACTCCTTTCATAGTACTTCTGAATTGTAAAAAAAAAACCAAAACCCTCTGGAAGTGATTTTGAATTAAAAAAATATGTTAGGGACGCCTGGGTGGCTCAGTCGGTTAAGCGTCTGCCTTCGGCTCAGGTCATGATCCCAGGGTCCTGGGATCGAGTCCCGCATCGGGCTCCCTGCTCCGCGGGGAGCCTGCTTCTCGCTCTGCCTCTGTCTCTCTCTCTGTCTCTCATAATAAATAAATAAAATCTTAAAAAAATATATTTTATTCAGATTAGTACATTATTAAAAATTATATTAATGTTTGGGATCTGAATTACACTGTTTTTTGAAATATGAGAGGCAGTGAGAATTGTGATAAGGTGAATACAGCTTACGGCACTGATAATGAGCGTCTTCAGACAGTTTGCAGAATTACCAATTTTATGATGGTTCTCACTTCTTGTATTTCTCACGAACTTCTCACTTAACTCATATTTTACCATTGGCATTCCTAATAAAGCCTATCTTTAGTCATGGTACATTAATGGGTGTAAATGAAACCATGTATGACTCAGAGCAAAATCAATTAAAAAGCTACGTAGTGGCCAAAACCATGATAAACCAAATAAACCATGAACACACTCATCTGATTTCT
>NC_138369.1:22181909-22238820 GCF_054177405.1 Leptonychotes weddellii
GAGAGAGAGAGAGAGCATGAGATGGGGGAGGGTCAGAGGGAGAAGCAGACTCCCCGCCGAGCAGGGAACCCGACGCGGGACTCGATCCCGGGACTCCAGGATCATGACCTGAGCCAAAGGCAGTCACTCAACCAACTGAGCCACCCAGGCGCCCCTTATTTTTGAATTTATTTTATTTGAGAGAAAGAGAGAGTGAGTGAGAGAAAGCACAAACAGGGGGAGTGGCAGGCAGAGGGAGTGGGAGAAGCAGGTCTCCCTGCTGAGCAGGGAGCCCGATGTGGGGGCTCGATCCCAGGACCCCGGGATCATGACCCGAGCCGAAGGCAGACGCTTAACCGACTGAGCCACCCAGGCGCCCCGGAGAAAATATTTAAATAATTGTTTTATTGATGTATTTTTTAAAAAGTAGAAATACAAACAGAAGCCTTGTAGCCTTTAACACGTAAATCCTTCCAGAGACTCTAGTTGTTCATCCTATTCTAAACCGTTACTAACCCACCATAAGGATCTCAGTTTAAAATACTAAAGAATGACTAGCTATGTTCTCTGAGGCTAGGTTGTATTTGCAGACTTCAGTTCATTCAGCAGATACTGCTGTGAGCATGCCCCTTGTTCTTGGCACTGTGCTAGGCACTTGGGGTGCACATCGGAGCAAGACAGATGTGGTCCCTGCCTTTGTTTGTTTATTCCAAAAGGATCTGTCATGGAGGATTCTGGTGTGGGGTAAAAGATGGGAAAGGGAGATTGGGGCCAGCTGTGGGGCCCCTTAGAGGCCAGGCTCAAGTTTCTGAATAGCAGTGAGGGACTTGAGCGGATATGTAGCATGTGGAAGTGGTATTTTAGGAAACTTAATTTGCTGGCGGTGAGTAGGGGTCCGTGAAAATCGTGAAGGGAGGGGAAAGGAGAGTCCAGAGTGGTAGTGAAGCAGTGGGCTTAGAAAGGCCACATCAGGGGTGCCTGGGTGGCTTAGTCGGTTAAGTGTCTGCTTTCGGCTCAGGTCATGAGCCCAGGGTCCTGGGATTGAGTCCTGCATCAGGCTCCCTGCTCAGCAGAGAGCCTGCTTCTTTCTCTCCCTCTGCCTGCCACTCTGCCTACTTGTGATCTCTCTATCTCTCTGTCAAGTAAGTTAAAAAAAAAAAAAGAAAGGCCACATCAGGTCAGTGGCACAGGGGAGAGAAGGACTGGAGAGAGGGAGGAATGCAACAGATAAGTCTGCTAGGTAGAGGCCGTGAGGGAAACAAAGGCACCAGAAATGATTAGAGAAACAGTCCTGGTCTTCCCAGGAAGATCGTGAGTCTGAGTTTGGTTCTAGAAAGTTCGGGCAATACTGAAGAGGCAGTGGCACTTGCCATGATAACAGCTAGCATTGTTTAAGCACTTAATACGGGCGGGGCCCAGCCCTGTGCTAAGTTCTCTATGTTACTTACCTCATTTCCTGAGTTGGACAAATTCGGGCCCCCATGTAACCACTGTAACGTTTTCATCTCCAGATACTTCCTTGAGGCTTCTTTGCAGTCAGTATCCTTCCTCTGATCCCTGGCAGCTGCTGGTCTGCTTTCCGTTACTGTCATTTCACCTTTTCTAGAGTGTTATATATAAATGGCATCTTATAGGGTATAATGGTTTGTGTCTGGCTTCTTTCACTTAGCATAAAGCTTTGAGATTCTTTCATGTTGTCGCATGTTTCTTTTTATTGCCCAGTAGTATTTCACCGTTTGTTATGCATTCATTAGCTGGTTGACATTAGCCCACTTTGGGGCTATTGTGAATAGAGCTTCTGTGAGCATTGGGTACCAGTCTTTGTGTGGACGTACTTTCATTTCTCCTGGGCAAATACCTAGGAATGGAATTGCTTAGTCATATGGTAAGCGTATATTTAACTTTAAAAATGAAATTGCCCGAACTCTTCTAGATTCTTACCTGATTCTCATGGCAACTCTGGATTGAGTTCACTATTATCTCCATTTTTCAGTTGGAAGAAAATGAGGTGCAGAGAGAGTAAGTAACTTGCTCCAGGCCATAGGGCTGGGGGTGGCAGAATGGTTTGTAGGCCAGTGGACATTGAGCCATCCCCAGCCTGATCTATTATTAGGGCCCGCAGAGTAGTGGACCTGTTTGATGGCCCCATGAAGCCCAGGCCTGGACGAGGATGAGTTAGGGGTCCTCCCCTGAGCCACAGAACCAGACACTAATTTGGGTTGCCATTTTCTCAGTTCTCCCATCCTGGCTGCAGAGGGGTGGACTTAGTTCATTACATGCAGCGGAGGCTTTAGAGCAATGCAGTCCAACGGAAATATAATGCAAACCACGTATGTAATTTTAAGTTTTCTCGTAGCCACATTAGAAAAGTAAAAAGGAACAGGTGAAATGAATTTAAATAATCTGTTCCTAACCCAATATATCCAGAATATTATTTCAGTAGATAATCACTATAAAAACTATTAATGTGTTTTGTGTTCTTTACATCATACAAAGTTTTTGAAACCTATGTGTGTTTTACAATTACAACATACCTCAGTTGGGACTAGGCACATTTCAGGTGCATGATAGCTCCATCCTGCTTGTGCCTACTGTACTGGACAGCCCAGATGCAGACATGAACAATAATATCCAGATGTGCGGTTGCTAATATGGAAAGAGATTCATCTTATTTTAAGTGAGGGCAAAAAAGCAAGTCATAACATACTATGTTTAGTGTGCTCGTGTTTTCATAAATATCTAATGTTTATATCTGCAAACAACCTATAACTCTACTGGCCAGTGGCTACAGTTAGCCACTTACACTACTTACATTTAATAAAATTAAATAAAACTTAAACTTCAGGCTCTCAGTCAGTGGCTACTGTGGTGGACGTCACAGCCTTAGGTCAGTACTCTCTCCAGACTGCTGAGCCGAGTGAGAAGAGCTGAGCAGGACCTGCCCGTCCTGCAGCCAGTTGGGCTTTGTGACCATTGAGACCCAGAGCCTTCATGGTTTCTGACAGAGTAAAGCACAGGACAGAGGTGCAGCTGTTGTTGGAGTTTTAACAGGAGCATAGAGTGGAAACAGAACGGCCTAGTCAAAGACTCTGTTCCCTTCTGGGACAACTGAAGTTAACCACCATTCACATTGCTGGGTGCCACTCCAGAAGCCTGATGTCCACTTGAGGCACGTTCATCTAAAAATGTTCCCCTCTGCTGCTTCAGAACCTGCCTCATGTTCATGGGGGGGCTTATATAACCTTGGGAAGAGAAAAGAACTTTCCCACTTGTACACAGCTTCTGTGTGGTGCCAGATGACATTCAGCCCGCAGTTTGTGAGCATGCAGGAGTGCGCAGCTTGCTGAGCGCAGAGGTCTCCGAGTCAGGAGACTGGGCCGGGAGGTGTGTCGAGAGCTCTGCGGCTGTTTCTTACTCCTCTTACCCAGGCCTGGGTCCCCGTGGTCCGCAGTCTGCCCCTCACTCTCTCTGGGCTCTTCCTCACTTGAGGGACTGGTTCTGCCTGTGTAGCTGACCTCTCCAGCAAAATGAGGGGTGTATGATGTGTAAGCGTCCTGCCTCAGGCCGCAGGGGGTAGGAAGAGCTGTGCCCTGGGTCAGACAGGCCTTGGGTGGAGTCCATTCTCCTGACTTCCTAGCTGAGTGCCCTTGTTTAGAGCACCTGCCCTCTCTGAGAAGTGGGGTTCTTGTGAAAGAGATACAGTGACATGTACCTCCAAGCACTGTGGGGAGTTGGGATAAGCTGAGGAACAGAAGAGTTAAGTGCTCCACGAACGTAGCGGTTACTACCTTCAGCTCTGAAGAGGTCGACGGCAGCGTGGTGTGTAGAGTCACTGACATGGTTGTGATTGGAACTAGCATCTCAGGAGGACACAGGGATTCTTTTAGGAGAGGCAGAGTAAATTTATGTGCAGTCAGCCCTCCCTCATCCTTCGTGATGCTGAGCAGTTCTACTCCGTTGAAACCACTAGGGACTTCCCTAGCTTGACTTCCCCATAGTTTCAAGCTCCTTTCCCACCAAATATTTTACCACCCCGGATACTAATAGAATTAATTTGTTTGACTTTCATCTTCTGTTTTTTCAATCTCTCCAGCACAGTGAAAGTGCTGGTGAGTCATAAAATGACTAAAAGTTCCCTCGCCAAAGGAAAAAAGATGAGAGCTTGCATTTATCATTGATAATGTACTGTGCTCTTATCCGAGCTCAGATCATCTCAGTCCTTATCACTCAAGATTCTTCGTTTGAAAGTAGAATGTTTTAAATTACATGTGTAGCAAACCAAGGAACTTTTGGAAAAATTGTTTTTCCTGGTTAGGAAAGTAAAATATGCTCATTGAGGATAACCTAAAAAATATGAAAAAAATAGCTAAGAGAATTTAAACCACACATAATTTCACCCCAGAGATAACTGCTGTTAACATTTGTTGTAGTTCCCTCTTCTTATCAATGTTATCATTGTTTTTTATCCTTTTAGAATATTTGACATTACAGCATACACATTGTCCTGTGTAATGAAAAATTCTTTTAATACACCATTCTAAAGGCTTGCGTATTCTTCCACTACATGATTATACCATAAACAACATAACCATTCTCTTATTGTTGATATCCGGGTTTTTTTAGGGTGAGGCTTTTTACTTAGCTTCCTTAAAAGTGGATATAGAAGGGGTTCCTGGCTGGCTCAGTTGGTGGAGCATTGACCCTTGATCTTGGGTTGTGGGTTTGAGCCCCACGTTGGGTGTAGAGATTACTTAAAAATAAATTTTTTTTTTTTTAGAGATTTTATTTATTTATTTTGACAGAAAGAGAGCACAAGCAGGGGGAGCACCAGGCAGAGGGAGAGGGAGAAGCAGGCTCAAAGCTGAGTAGGGAGCCCGACGCAGGGCTCGATCCTAGGACCCTGGGATCATGACCTGAGCCAAAGGAAGGTGCTTAACTGACTGAGCCACTCAGGCGCCCTTTAAAAATAAAATCTTAAAAACAAATAAATAGGTAAATAAATAAATGTGGGCATAGAAGCTGGGACAAGAGGAGCTGGAGTAATGGTGCTTGCTGTCAGAAGTCAGAGACTGATAAAATTATTTCCTGTGTTCAAAGGGAATGGCTGCTTTTTGTTGTTCCCTTGGTGCTCCTGACAGTGCTGTGGCCATCTCCTGTGCTTGCTGATTAGGGCCCTGGTGTATTCACCCGTACACACCTTGTGTTTGCTATTTCTTAGCAGAAAAAAAAACTAAGTTCCAAAGCTGGCCTCTATGCTGGGTGCTGGGTAAGTATACAATCTCATCTAATACTTACTGCCATCCTGTTGGAAGGGTATGATTTTGCAGATAATAAACAGGCTCAGAGGCTCAGCAGAGTTAAGTCACAAAACTAGTAAGTGGCAGCTGGGCTTTGAATTGGGTCTCTGTGACTGGAAAGCCAGGCCCTCTCCCCCTGGGGACTTTCTGTGGTGGCATGGGGGAGGGGCGCACAGTGTGGCTGATCAGCACATCAGCCTCCAGAAGGCTCTGGGGCCCTAGCACGGCGGTAGGCAGAGAAGTGGCCCCAGGAGGAGGAACACTTCCTTCCTAGCTGGTACTCAGGTTGGTACCAGCTGAGGGCGGGAGGGTTGAGGAGTTGGCCACCCTCAGAGACCAGAGTCCCCATAAACATCATTATTTCCAACCAGATCGGAGTTTGTGTGTTTACTGTCTTTTCTAGCCAGCCAGCTAAATAGTGGTTCTGGGAGGTTATGTTCACTGCGTCTGTTTCTACAGTTTTAGGGCGTCGGCCCAAGAAATTTGAGGATTATTGGAGGTCATATTTCGTTTTTAATTACTATTTGAGCCCAAGATTTTTGAGGGTTTTTTCCCCTTTGCTTTGACGTAAGATGGATTCCCATCTTAACAAATTATATAATTTGCTTTGGCGTCATTTAAGGGTCCTTGTACTACAGAATGCCATAGGAACTGCTGTTTAAAATGCCACGTTCATTCTCTAGTCATGTCTGCGGCTGAAAGGATTTTTGAGCCCTGCTTTGCAGTGTTTCTCCTAGCTGAAACATCGGCTGGCTATCTTTGAAGTCGGCGTGGAGACCAGCTCCCGCAGCAGGGCAGGAGACTGTCCCGCAGAGGAGAGCTTGGACTTCAAAAGGCCTGGAGAAGGAAGAAGCATGCTCAGTAAGGCGGTGGCACCTCACTGCAGGCATCAAAGCACGTTTATGATGTGTTCCTTGCCCCTTCTGGGAACACAGAGTAGAAACTGGAGAACTTGCTTTGCATAAAGGTGAAGCACACAGTTCTATGATTCAGTTTAGATTCAGTTGGCTTTACTCACCTGCCCAAATTTAGGTTAAGATAGTGGTGATTCTTCATATGCCTTTTTTTTTTGAAGATTTTATTTATTTATTTGAGAGAGAGAGAACGTGCTGGCACAAACAGATGGTGGGTGGGCGAGGGAGAGGGAGAAGCCGGCTCCCCACAGAGCAGGGAGCCTGATGCAAGACTTGATCCCAGGACCTAGAGATCATGACCCAAGCTGAAGGCAGACACTTAACCGACTGAGCCACCCAGGCTCCCCCCTTCAAATGCCTTTTAAAACCCTAATGCTTTCATTGCTTTGGTGGCAGGTTTTGCACATTATTGGAGTGCACAGCAGTGAGAATATAACACAGGTACATTTCAGCACTGAAGATCTGCAAATGAAACAACAACAAGTAATGAATATTTAGCAGAGTAAAGAGTAATCATTAATTCTAGGTGAAATATTAAGAATTGTAAGCAGCCAGGCAGGTTGCTGGTGAGCTGAGCAGAAGTCCTGCAACTGAGAATTTCCTCAGAGACCTTGTTGTCCTTCAGGGTGATGTTGCCCACTACCCGTGAGCTGTGGCTCTTGTGCTGTGTGATACCAGGGGTTTGAATATTGAGTTTATAAAGGGATGATAAATCAGGGCTTGGAAGATCCATGGAGACTTTTTTTTTTAATTATTTTTTATTATTTAAGTAGAGTTGACATAGAACTCTGAGAGCATGAGAGGGGGGTGGAGGAGCAGAGGTAGAGAGAGAAGCAGACTCCCCGCGGAGCAGGGAGCCCGATGCAGGGCTCGATCTCAGGACCCTGGGATCATGACCTGAGCTGAAGGCAGACGCTTAACAGACTGAGCCACCCAGGCGCCCTGTGACCTAGTTATTTCATAACTGGAAGTTTGTACATCTTAATCCCCTTCACCTATTTCACCCATGCCCCCACCCCCATGGAGATTTTCTTGAGCATGCTGTTTGACTTTTCCTAGATGTACGTACACATGAAAAAGCAACATGCTTCCTCCTTCCCAAAGGAGCGAGCAGTCAGTTAACAAATTCCCACAATGAGTATTTGCTGCACTTCTACTACGGGCCTGACCTTGTGCTGGGTGCTGTTTGCAATACAAAGAAATATGTGATTCTAGCCCTTGAAGAACTTAATTCAGTTGGAGAGAGTCCTTTCTCTCCCCAGACATAGGTAGACATAGGACAGAAATAGCAGTAACATGATTAAACAGCTGACCTTGCCAGGTGTTGACTCTAGAACAGAGAAAGAGGGGAGTCAATAAGGGATGTTTAGGATACACAGAGTCTGACTGAGGAGAGGAGGGTTTGAGGAGAAGGAAGGGTTAGAACACTTTGGTTGGGTGATAGCAGAACATGGAAGCTAGGCTAAGGAGTTGGGTTTTATTCTGTGGCCAGTGGGAGCCCTGGAAGGTTCCTGAGTAGGGAAGTAGGATGATGTTGGATGGCTAGCAAGTTCACGCATGCTCAGTGTTCTTTGCAGGCCTTCCTATGAAGGGAAAGTGCCAGGAGGAAGTGGGTTTGGGAATGAACTCAAGAGAGTGGTGTGGCTAGCCGGAGACCGGGCCTCCTACCCCAGAGCTACCACTTTCTAGTCAAGGCATTTGCCCTTTCAGAGACTCCTTGTCCCCAGCTGCAAAATGAGGGTAATGGTTCCCATCGACAAGGAGGGGTGAGGGTAAGGATGGAGGAGGCTGTGAGGTTTGGTGGGTGCTTGGCTCATTTGTTTCCTTCCTCTCTTGAGAGGGTTTTTATTTTTACAGTGTAAAGCTGTTTCCTTTTCAAGAGGTTTAGAACCGTGGTTCTCGCCCCTGGCTGCACATTAGAATCACCTGGGGAGCTTTTAGGACCTACTAATGCCTGTGTTTCAGCCAGACAAGTTAAATCAGAATCTCCAGGAGGGAGGGTCAAACCATTAGTATCCTTTTTTTTTTTTTTTTTAAGTTCTCTAGGTGATTATAGAATGCAGCAGGGTTGGCACCCTCTGCCTTAGAGCTGATGATGTGGGAACATGGACAGGTAAAATATCTCCAAACAGTTGCTCTCATCTCTCTGTACTTTGAGTCTCTGAGTAAATCTGATCTCTCTGCCAAAAGGGAAGGAAGAAGAATTATGTGGGTTAACCTAGTTTGAAGGTTTGCTAAAGTTTTGGTTTTAGCTCCTTTAACACATCTTTTCCCCCCAAAGTGATCTGTGTTTATAGCCTCATTAATGTCATTTGGGGCCAGACAGATTCAAAATAAGTTTTCCTCCTTAGTTTTTCCTACAATTTCATCACCGAAGGCATTTTTGAATATCGGCTGTTGTGCAGGGAAATCTTAAATACCTCTCTGAAAACTCAGGAAACAAAATGCCAGTGAGGATGCTTACTTGGAAAATGGCCTGTGTTGGAAGCATTAAGCAACAGTTGTGGAAATGACAACCCCAACCCCGCCCCCCCCCCAGGATTGGAGTCAATAGGTCAACATCATTAGAAATGAACCACCTGAGTTCCACCAACTAGTGAGGACTCTCATCTTTCAGGGCTGCAGAAAGAGCTCAGGGTGCCCCAGGTCCCCGAGGGTTGCCAGTCATGCGTGGCAGGTGGGAAGGTCTGGGGAATCAGGTACTTGGGTTGCACTTCCCACTCAGCTGCTTCCTAGTCGTGCCACCTTGGACAGCTCACTCAATTTAGCTGAGCTGAGATCTACCCTCTAGGCTAATGTGAACATTGAAAGAGAAACGTTGAGTAAAGGGCTTAGCAAAGTTCCTGGCACAGGATCGGTGCTCACTTCTCTTCTCTAATCTCACTTAAGTCAGAAATTCTGTGGTCCTGGGGCCTTTCCAGTTGGAAGAACTGCGCCAGACCACACTGACTAGCCAAAACACTAGGGCTTGACAGGGTGGCCACCCTGCCCCACCAAGATAAAGGGTGTGGTGGCGTGAGGAGGAGCAAGAAGGCCCTTTGGGGAAGTGGCGGCAGATGGTGGGTTTTGGCGGCAGGTGTAGATCTGTGTGACTCAGGCTGCGCTACAGAGCTCTTAGCTTTCCCTTTGTTGCCTGACGGGCCTTGCTGGTTTGTCGTCTCTTTGATACACACTGCAGTTTCCATTGCACATCAGAGATGGTGGGGCAGATGGGAATGGTTCGCTGGAGGATTCTGGGCTGCTGACTGCAGCTCGGGAGGAGGAGGCCTGACTTCAAATGTTGGGTTTCTGCTAGTCCCTAGGGCACTCTTCTCTCTGCTTTAATAAGAGCTACCACCGGTTGCCAGCAATGGACAGCTGTGCTGTGTTTACTGTACAAATTTGAGGTGAAAGTATTTCCTTTTGGTCAAGTGGAAGGTGGTATCAAGCAAACTAAAAAAAATTCAAAATTTTTTTTTTTAAAGATTTTATTTATTTATTTGTGAGAGAGAGAATGAGAAAGAGCACATGAGAGGGGGGAGGGTCAGAGGGAGAAGCAGACTCCCTGCTGAGCAGGGAGCCCGATGCGGGACTCGATCCAGGGACTCCGGGATCATGACCTGAGCCGAAGGCAGTCGCTTAACCAACTGAGCCACCCAGGCGCCCTCAAATGTTTTATAGTTAGGGACCAACTTGTCTTATTGAACTGGAATAAAAATATTTCTGAGCAGGGGTGCCTGGCTGGCTCAGTCAGTAGAGCAACTCTTGATCTTGGGGTTGTGAGTCTGAGCCCCAGGTTGGGGGTAGAGTTTACTTAAAATATTTTCAAGTGAAATCACCTTATATTCCCCAGTGTCTTTCTGTATCTGTTACCAGATGGCAGATGGGACTTGGGGACCACAGGGAAGTCTTAATGGGTCCTAATGTGTTTTTACAAAATGGGTGGTGCTTTCAGGCCCCTGTAACTAAGCAAAGTCTAGGTGGACACAAGTGTGTTACAAATGGTGTTGTATTATGAGGTACCAGTGGGCTACGGCCAAGGGCAGATGATGACAGAGGTAACCCCCAGCACCACCCTGTAACCCAAGCCTCCATGGACTGGGATGACTGGTTTCTCGATGCACCTGAACCTGGGTTTCTCAACCTTGGCACTAATGACATTCGGTGCCAGGTAGTTCTTTGTTGGGGGGTGGGGGTGGGCTGTGCTGTGCACTGTAGGTGTTTAGCATCATCCCTGACTTCTATCTACTGGATGCCAGTAGCACTCCCCTACCCCTTGTGACAACCAAAGATGTCTCCAGACATTGCTAAATGTCATTTGGGTCAGAATCACCCTCTTTGGAAATCACTGGCCTAAATTTAAAGAATGTCTTGGCACAAACTTTAATGAGGACGTCATTTTGGCTATCACCGTCTGACATCATGACCCAGGTATTATCTTGTAGTTACTGCTTCCCTCTGCCAAATGCTTTTCCCAGTCATTATTGTGTGCCATTTTATAGACAAGATTTTTTTTAAGACAATATAATCATAATCAATAATAACCAACTTTATAGGGTATCAGTGAAGGGACTTCAGGAATACCTTAGCAAGACTATTAGCCTGATAGTGCTGGGATCCTGGAGTAGGGACAACTCTAGAGGCATATGGAAGACTAGAACACATAATGATTACTGTCAGTTGGGGGGAGGGGAGAGGAATAAAGGGTGAAGAGCATATATGAAGGAATACAATGAGAAGATGTTTGCCAATTGACTGAATAGTGTAGACATAACCTATTCTGGCACAAATATATGTTCAGGAAGTTCTGAATTTTATTAAGTAAACTCTACCCTCAGTGTGGGTCTAAACTCACGACCCTGAGATCAAGAGTCACATGTTTATAGACAAGTTTTTTTAAAAAATCTAAATTGTGTGTCTACAGAAGGAAGGAATGGAGTCAGACTGTACCTTTCTTGTTCAAACTTACACCGCAGCGTGGAAGAAGTACAGGGATTGGAACATTATGGGTGCTTTAGCGGATGTTTACTACTGGTAGCAACGTCTTCGGAAAGCACAGTTCTGAACTTTAAACTCAACGTATGTAAAGCGAGACAGCCGTGTTTATTCAGTACCTCCAAGTGCCCAACACTGAACCGGAATTTTTGAAATTAATGTTATTCCTCTCATAAATCATAGTGAACTAATAGACGCTAGAAGTGATTTTTGAGAATTAACATTTTCCCCCAATTTTAGGCATCAAAAAAGCTTGTTGATGTGTAGTTGTTTGAAGTACTCAATTATATGTGCTAATTTCAGCTTGCCTCTGAGAATGTAACAGCCCAGAAAATTTGCCAGTAAGATAACCCTGGAAAAAAGAAAATTTCCAACCTAAAGGATTGCTCCCGCAAATTTAAGAATGTCAGAAGTTTTTAGCATTTTATCTGTATGTATTCAGAAATAATTGCATTAGCATATTGCTTAAGAGATTTACCACACTACACAAATCAGTCTTAAAATATTTATTTTATAACCCCATATGAACCCAACTAAGCATAGCGCCAGGTACACAGTTGATTCACTCATAATTGAGTGGATATTGTTGAATTACCATCCTTAACATTTTCCTAAGGAGGCAGGAACTCCTGCTATGAGAACTTTATCAACCTTTCTTAAATAAACAGAATGAAAATGAATGATAGTGCACTAGATCTATTTTAAAATCCAGTCTCCCGGTTAACAATACTTATTTGGCTTTGTTTTCTAAATCCCCTATTTAAATGAGAATTCAGTAGAAAGGATTTGTTGAATACTGTGTTGATAAGCATTTGTTGAGTAGTGACTGTCGGTAATGCCTAAATCATACCACCCAAAGATATTAAAACCATTCTGAACATTTGAGGAAAGAATGTCAACATTCTTATATGATTTAATCTATACCTTCATCATGACTCCCTGTGTATATAGTCCAGAAGGCTGGACTAGGTCTGTGTTTCCTGCTTACCTGTTAGTAAGAATTACCTGGGGAGGCTGTTAACACATCTAATTCCTAGGGTTCTATCCTAGAGATTCTGATTCAGCATGTCTGGTACAAAGCCTGAGAATGTGTATTTTTAATACCCTCCTCCTTAGGAACAGAGAGATGTTAATGACCAGGCCGCTGGCGGGGGGGCTGTCTCTGGATTTGGTTTCTCTGGAAAATGCCATCACTGCCTCTTTATTCTACCCTTTCACTTGTTTTCTTAATCTTGGCCTTCTCTAGCTGATGATGCATATAGAATGCAAACTCTGAACACTGAAAATTGTGGATCTTAGTCTTCTGATTGCTACCACACCTTGTTTTGAATGCCTAAGTTCAAAATTTTTATTTTAGGTAATTATAGATTTACATGCAGTTGTAAGAAATAATGCAGAGAGATCCCATATGTCCATCACCCAGTTTGTTTCAATGGTACTATCTTGTAAAACTGTAGTTCAGTAGCACAACCAGTACATTGACATTGATACAGTCAAGATACAGAACATTCCCATCAATGCAAGCATCCCTCAGGCTGGGGTGGATGGCTGATGCACTACAGAAATTTATTTTTCACAGTTCCAGATGATGAGAGTCCGAGATCAGGGTGCCAGCATGGTTGCCTTCTGGGGAGGGTCCTCTTCCTGGTTCATAGCTGGTACCTTCTCAGAGTATCCTCGTGGTGGAAGGGGCAAGGGATCCTTCTGGGGCCTCCTTTATTTGGCAGTAATCCCATTCATGAGAGTTTCATTCCCATGACCTAAGAACTTCCCACAGGCCCTACTTCCCAATACCATCATCTTTGGCCGTTAGTATTCAACATGAATTTTGGGGGGACACAAACATTCAAAGCATAGCACCTCACTTTGCCTATCTATAGCCACACCTGCTTCCCTCCCCCACACACCCTCCTAATCCAGCCTTAACTCTTACAACCACTAATTTGTTCTCCATAGCTATCATTTTGTCATTTCATGAATGTCATATAAATGGAGTCATATAGTTTATAATCTTTTGGGATTGGCTTTTTCACTCAGCATAACTGTGGAGATTCATCCAAGTTGTTGTGTGAACCAGTAGTTTATTCCTTTTTGTTTCTGAGTGTTGTTCCATGATATGGATGTAGCAAAGTTTAACCATTCACCTGTTTATGGACATCTGGCTTGTTCCTAATTTTAGACTGTTACTAATAAAGTTGCTCTGAGTTCGTGTACAAGTTTTGTGTGAACATAAATGCTCATTTCTCTGGGATAATGCCCAGGAGTACAATTGCTGGGTCGTATGATAGCTGCATGTTTAATCTTTTAAGAAACTGTTAAGCTGTATTCCAGAGTGACTGTACCATTTTACATTCCCTCTGGCAATATATGTGTGATCTAGTTTCTCTGTATCCTAGCCAGCATTTGGTATTATTTTTTGTTTATTTGTTTTAGTCATTGTGGTAGGTGTATAGTACTATCTCATTGTGGTCTTCTTATGCATTTGCTTGATGACTAGGAATGTTGAACATCTTTTTATGTGCTTATTGCCATCTATATATCCTCTTGAAAAGAATGTGTATTCTGCTGTTGTTAGATGGAGTGTCCAAAAATGCTCATTAAATTTGTCGGTTGATGTATTATTGAGTTCTTCTGTGTCCTTCCTGTTTTTCTTATTGTTCTATCAATTGCTGAGAGAAGGGTGTGGAAGTCTCCCAACTGTAACCATGGGTTTGCCCATTTCTTCTTTCAGTTCCATCAGTTTTTGCCTCTCATATTTTACAGCTCTGGTGTTTGGTATATACACATTTAAGATTGCTTTGTCTTGCTGGTAGATTACTGTTTTATCTCGATGTAATAGCCTCTGTCTCTAGTACTTTTCTTTGCTCTGAAGTCTACTTTATCTGATATTTTCACTTAGTTTTGATTCTCTGATTTGGGTGTCTTATAACTGAGGCTCTCCCCCTCTTTTTTAGGAGTACATCATTCGGGTGCAAAGAGGAATTTCTGTAGAAAACAGTTGGCAGGTAAGCATTTTTTTTTTTTGTCCCTAGAAAAATGTTTAACCAAAACATGCATATATATGAATCCTGTTTCTTTTAGAGATAAACCTTCAGCTTTAGGATATTTATTTCCAGGGGCGCCTGGGTGGCTCAGTCATTAGGCGTCTGCCTTCAGCTCAGGTCATGATCCCAGGGTCTTGGGATCAAGCCCCACATCGGGCTCCCTGCTTGGCAGGAAGCCTGCTTCTCCCTCTCCCACTCCCCCTGCTTGTGTTCCCTCTCTCGCTGTGTCTCTCTCTGTCAAATAAATAAATAAAATCTTTAAAAAAAAATTAAGAAAAAAAAAAGATATTTATTTCCAAAGGCTTTTCTGTTCCCATTTGTTTGGTTTAATTTGTGTATGATGTTACCACAGAGAGTATCTAGGAATTTGTTCTCTAGTTTGACCCAGAGTAGGATAGATAGATAGTAGGCAGATTACTTGTTTTGTTCTTAGCACACCTCTTCCCCTGAAGCCATGGTGTAGGTGGGGCCGGTTAGAGTTAAGTCCATGGGGTGGAAAGGCTAGACAGGACCCTGGACATTGTACAGCTCGGACCCTGTGTATTTCATGGACTCCCAGTCCACTCACGGGCAAAACGCTACTGCCAGGTCCCCTGCTGACTGTAGGTGAGGGTCACCTTATGACCCTAGGGTCTGCAGTCCTCGGAGAGAAAAAATTTCCTACTTGGATCCAGAAGTCCTTCCTCTGTCAGTTGACTTTGCAGAGGGTGGCTGACTTCTCTCTAGGGACCATTTCTTTTTCTTTCTTTCTTCTTTCTCTCTCTCTTTCTTTTCTTTTCTTTCTTTCAAGATTTTATTTATTTATTTGACAGAGAGACACAGCGAGAGAGGGAACACAAGCAGGGGAGTGCGAGAGGGAGAAAGCAGGCTTCCCGCTGAGCAGGGAGCCCGATGTGGGGCTCGATCCCAGGACCCTGGTATCATGACCTGAGCCGAAGGCAGACACTTAACGACTGAGCCACCCACGCGCCCAGGGCCCTTTCTTTCTTGCTTTCATAATTATAATTACCCTCCCCGTCTCCACTACAAAACATCTTACCTTGTCCTTCAGGCCTGAATCTTACCTCTCACCCTAAGCAGTCTTGGACCACAGTGGTCCACACTTGGTCTTTTCTTTGCCCAAAATTTCAAACTGCTTTTTGTGTGAATGGTTATACCATTTAACATCTGTTGAGCATTTGTTGTCAGGCACTGGTTCAAGCACATTAATTCACTTAACCCTTTAAAAACAGTTCTGCATGATTGCAGCTCCCCGTTTTACGTTCAAGGGGTTAGTAACGAGGCCATGGTCACACTCAAATCAGTGACAGAACAGGACAGAATCTGTGTATTCTCTGTGATTAGCCGCAGTGCTGCCTTTTGCTCCTTTGCACTTACGAGGGATGGCCTTCCGTTTAACTCTTGCATGTGTAGTTGACAAGCAGGGCAATTGCATTGTCCTACCAGAGAAATCAATCCTTGGTATAGTTTTCCAGATACAGTGCATTAGAATTCCCGGGATACTTCACAAAAAAGTAGACTCTTGGGCCCCACTGTGCGCCTATTGTAGGAGATCCTCTGAGGGCAGAGTCCTAGAAGATTGGTAGATAGTTCTGCTCACTAACATTTGAGAGTCATCAATAAAGGTTCAAGTCAGCCATTCCAAATCAAAATAATTTCCTTGCCCAGAGCCTGAAGAGCTAGTGGAATTTGACTCTGGCCTAATCAGTGGCATCAACATACCTAAGAAAGGATGTATAGACAATGGGAAGTGGACTGTCTGCCAAGAGGGGAAACATGGGGTATCCGGGAGAGGTGTGGCCTCTCTGCCTGCAGGTACAGTCCTGTCTCTAGAATGGTGGGCTCTCAACTGGGGGAAATTTTATCCAGGGCAAGGATGAAAGGGCCTCAAAGCGCTTTGTCCGCTTCCTTTTACTTTGATTTCATGTTCGGTAAAACTTTTTTTTTTTTTTGAGGGAGTAAATCATTAATTCATCTTTCCAGGTGCCTGGTTAATGAGAAAGATATTTAAAGGGCTATTCACCCTAAAAGCAAATACATCATCATTCTCTCTTACCTATTGGCATCTTGTGTGTTTGACTGGTGTTAACCAGTTTCCCATGGCCCAGCCAACTCTGGGCACTGCTAGGTCTGTTTTCTGGGCCTGTCCAGTTAAGCAAGTTAAGCACCAGATATAAGCCCTACTTCCCTTAGTTCAAGTGCCTCGGCCCTAGAATGCCAATAAATATTAAATAAGGAAATGAAAAGAGATGGTCTTTGCCGAATGAAAACACCACTGTCTTGTCTTACAGATCGTTAGGAGATACAGTGACTTTGATTTGCTGAACAACAGCTTGCAGGTAAATATTCGAAAACACTAATGACACATGGTCATTGCTTGGGGTGTCCTAGAAACTGGTTGGAAATGGCAATATCAGGAACAAAAATTAGCAAATTTTCCTGGTGGAAGAGATAGACTTATATGTTATACAGATCATGTGTGGCTCTAAAAATAAACTTTTGGGAACAAACATGTGATTTATAGTCACCTGGCAAGTGAGTACCTGTGTGCGAGACTGCATCCTAACCACAGTCCTTTGCACAGATGAGGAATGACTAGCTGGATTGCTGGAGTCGTTCACTTAGAGCTGGGACTCAGACCCTCGCCACTGAGCTAGACTGCATAGTCAGCATTGCAGATCAATACTCAGCAGTAACTAGCGACAGCTTTTCTCAGTATAACTTTTTTCTCTTAAACACCTATTTCTAAATCCCTTTGACTTAAATGTTCCTAACTTGGTGGCCATAATGGAAAGAGGGATGAGCTGCAGAGTCTTTTTCTGGAAAGAGCTGTGCTGGTCATGATGGAAGGGTCCTAGAGGGGCTTTCACACCATAGTAAGTACTGGTAGTACTACCCATGTACCCATTTAGCAGATTGGTTACTGCAGACCACTGGGCTTGGCTCACATCTCAGACTTGAATGGTAACATAAACCCTGAGCCGGAGTGCTTGGCTTATGACCAGTCCAGCCGGGAGGTGAAGCACTGCGCCCTGTTCATTGGTGAGCTAGCCATCACTTATTACCTATTCTGAGTGACCTCTGGTCCTGTCCACAAAGGTCAGGAGGACTGCTGGCGGAGAGCGAGCAACATGCTTCCTTTCCTTCAGAAGACCACAGTTACTGATCAGGCTTTGGAAAACAGCATAGTAGAGAGTCCAAACTGTAACATTATTTACAACCCAGCTGAAAACATGAATGCCTAACTTGCTCTCTGATAGAATTGGCCTGAGTGTCTGCAGACCTTTATGTAACTGACAGATGGTCGTGCATTTGACAAATGTTGTCTTTTTAAATTTTAATTGCAGTATGACTGATTTAAATCTGCAGATAAAATATTGGCAGAGATCAAATTCTCCTCATTGATGAGTTTAATTGGTTTCATGTATGGATTTTTATAGCATATTCTTTCCGCTTAGACAAAAGCTGGGTCTGTGATGACATTGTGGATAAGGCACTGATGTATAGTTTATTCTAGCAGTGGATTTTCTCCACAAGTCTCTCCCGACATTCCCAGGCAGCATTTCCACAATGGCGTGAGCATCTGGGAGTTAACACTGAGCCTACTATGTGTTTTCACGTTGATGCACAAGTGAACCTTTGCCCAGTGGTCTTCGTACAGTGTCATTCAGCCAGGACTGAGTAAGACTCATGGGAGGAAGGTTTCTGAAATTGAAATTGTCTAGGCCCAGCTCCCAAGAATGGGTGGGGGACAGTGGAGAGGGTTTTATCTCCTGTTTGTTCTTGCTTAGGGCATGTAAGTTTGAATCTCTATGACTATTCAATTATGGCCTTTTTAATATAATAGAATTTTATTTTTGCTTCAGTGTAATTTTCCCTTTTAAAATAGGCACTTTCAGTGTGCATTTTATTTCAAATGCAAATATCCATGTGTATTGATGTTGGCTTATGCTGGGCAGGATATGGCCAGACATCATTTCAGTGGGAGGTTTTTCTAGATCCAAGTAAACAAACAGAAGAAAGTACATACAGCTTTTTGGCAAGAAAATAATTTCAAAACAACCTCCATAAAAAAGACCAAAAAGACTCTAAAAACCACAGAATAAAACTGTGACCATGATTTTTAGTGTCTGATTACCCTTTCTGATGGTTAGATGAGTTCCCGCTGAAGAAAGAGAAACATAATACATAGGCAGAGTTGTCTGACTCCAATAGGAAAGAGGCCAAACTGAAAAAAAAAAAAAAAGCAGGATGTAAAATTATACATGCAATATAATATAATTACATGAAATGTTTAGAAAAAAAGATTGGAGGGAAATATGCCAAGCTGTTAACAATGGTGATCCCCAGGTGGCAGGATCATGGGTTTTATGTTTTTTTTTTTCTGGCTCTTTACACTGTTTTGTACTTTCCAAGTTCTCTATAAACAAGCAGAGATAAGCTAAATAAGCAAAGAAATAGAAAAAGAAAGGTGCCTTTTCATAACTTTCTATAATGAGCATATTTTGTGGTAAAGAAGAGTCACTACCTTATTTTAAAGATTTACTTATTTTAGAGAGAGGGTGCATGTGAGTGGGGGGGTAGAGAGAGGGGGACAAGCAGACTCCCTACTGAGCGGGGAGCCCCCAGGCAGGGCTTGATCCCACGACCCTGAGATCATGATCTGAGCAGAAACTAAGAATCAGCTCCCCAACCGACTGAGCCACCCAGGTGTCCCGAATCATTACCTTATTTTAAAGGCAACATCAAATCAGTAACCATCTAGGGAGACCACATACAACAAAACAAAAGAAAGGCGTAGGAGCTGAAATGGTGGGGACTGAGTCAGGAACGCTCAGGTTGGGAAGGAGCCCAGACTCTGCCCCTTACAGCAGGGAGACCTTGGGTCATTTCTTTTCCCTCTCCATCCCCCCCTTTCCCCATCTGAAACAAGGGGTTGAACTAGGTGACTTCTCAGGTCTGTTGTAGCACGGATGCTTTGTGATTTGAATTTTATTGCTCACTGTTGACATAGGAGAGACTCTACTGTTACGTAGAGATTGGCACAAATTAAGGGTCTTTTGAGAGCTCAGAACTCCCTAGAATACTCACTGGAATATGGTTGAAGACCACTGAGCTCTGATCATGAAAATGAAAGATGAACAGATTCAGAGTTTGTTGGTTCCTCCTCCAGATAGAACTAGTTTTCCTGAAACTGCAATATAGTTTGTCATGTAATTTAATTTAGAGGCCTCTACTAGCGGCTCAGATTATGGGCTCTAGACCTCACTTTGGAGATTATTCCCCCTTCGCCTTATCATTCTGCAGGTGTTATGGATGGGTCTTTGGGGACTTCTCCACTGGCTTTCTTGTTCTCTTCCTCATATATAAGGAACTCAAGAAGGGAATCCGTAGGGCATGTTAAAGAGGAAAGCTCTCGAAAATGGGATGGTGAGGTGCCATGGCTTGAAGCCATCAATGTGTAGGTGTCTAGGAAATCACTGCGGAGAGACTTGATTGCTCTCTGTGCTAATATTCTCTTTCCCTCCCTCCTAATGAGCCATTGGACTTCTAAATTTTATATTCTATAATTGGCAAACATTTTAGAAATTCTGGGAGAAAGCTAAAAGAGAAAGTGTCTCTTGAATGCTAATCTTTTTTAAAAGGCAAGATTTTAAAATAACACACATATTACATACTAGTAATACTTGTAGAAGTATTTATTGTGAGATCTTAAGGCAGAGCAGGAAACAACCTCCAGTCTGTCTAGTGGACTGGCCTAGCAAAGAATCTGTAATTGCAGCTGTTGGCAAAGAACACTTTGTTTTACCTGATGATTTGGAAGAGCTGATGGGATGTCTGGCAGATCAATACATTTTCCTAAAGTGAAACGAAGCTTGCACAAATAGATTGGTGGAAGCTTGGAGGCCACAGAGTTCAAAACAAATACCTTATCAAACTCATTTTCATATCCTCACCATGAATGAAAAATAGCTCTGTTGGGGTTTGAATCTGATGATGTAGATGTGACTCCATTCTGAGTCATGTAGGATTCATCTGGGTCAGCTGTCAGGCAGGTAGTGCAGGCAAATGGGCTGATATTGGTACATGGTAATTTTACATATATATATATTTTTAATATTTATTTTATTTATTTTAGAGAGAGAGACCGCATGGGGAGGAGGGACAAAGAGAGAGGGAAAGAGAATCTCAAGCAGACTCTGCACTGAGCACAGAGTCTGATGCAGAGCTCGATCACAGGACCCTGAGATCACGACCTGAGTCAATACCAAGAGTTGGACACTTTTTTTTAAAGATTTTATTTATTTATTTGAGAGAGATCGAGCACAAGGGGAGGGGAAGGGAAAGAGGCAGAGGAAGAGGGACAGGCAGACTCCCTGCTGAGCAGGGGGCCCGATTCAGCCTGATTCAGTTGACGGTTAACTGACTGAGCCATCTAGGCACTCCAAAAAAATAATTTTTTAAAAGAAATATCAGTTGTGGGGGCGCCTGGGTGGCTCAGTCGTTAGGCGTCTGCCTTTGGCTCAGGTCATGATCCCAGAGTCCTGGGATCGAGCCCCGCATCGGACTCCCTGCTCAGCGGGGAGTCTGCTTCTCCCTCTCCCACTCCCCCTGCTTGTGCTCCCTCTCTAGCTGTCTCTCTCTCTCTCTGTCAAATACATAAATAAAATATTTAAAAAAAAAGAAATATCAGTTGTGTTTTAAGTAGTACCTTTGATTACTCTATATTAATGCTCTGGAACAAAAATAATAATAATAATAGTAATAATAATACAGTGATTCACTTGGATGTGTATTAGCTGAATGATGTGCTTTCTTCTTAAGTATGCTTTTTATTTAGTTAATAAAGAAACTGCTATTAGTTAAAGCCTAATTGTGTAAATGAGGAAAATGACCTGAAATTTATGTGTCTTATCTAGCTGTGAATTCTGCCATGATAGAAAATTCATTCTAAGTATGCTCCCACACATTTTCATAATTATGTTGGAGAAATAGGCAATTTAGGATTGTAAGCCAACCTTTTCATCTTGTCCAATGTTGAGTTTAAGGTCTTCACTGTTGTTTGAAAAATACAGAGTGGAACAGGCTAAGTTAGGTTTTCTCACATGGGTGATTTAAATTACATCCTTTCCTGAATTAAAGATGCCCTTCTCTTAAGACCTTCCCCTCAATCAATATGCATGTCACTTGGTCTGTTCTAATCTAAGCACAAGTGTGGAATACAACTGCTCTTTGAAAGTGATTTTGCTCATTAAATTAAGATACCAATCTGATGCTTTTTTTTAAAGATTTTATTTGTCAGAGAGAGAGGGAGCGCATACAAGCAGGGAGAACAGCAGGTAGAGGGAGAAGCAGGTTCCCCCCTGAGCAAGGAGCCCGATGCGGGACTCGATCCCAGGACCCTGGGATCATGACCTGAGCCGAAGGCAGACGCTTAACGACTGAGCCACCCAGGCGTCCCTGATGCTTTGTTTTCTAAGTTTAAAAAATAGACTCACAAAGTTTTAAGTGATCTGGAAAATGATAGGTTGAGCACCTGCATTTACTTTTCCTTTCTCCTGAAACCACTCTAAAACAACAGTAAGTTGATCTTATACACACACACACACACACCCTCAAGGGTAAGTAGAATAGGAAAAGATAAAATCACAACAAAATATTTGAAGCTGCAAATCCATTGGATGAGAGTTAACCAATTAAGGAGATACAGGAAGGCAGAATTCTGAGCTGGGATGGGGGTGGATAACTCCACTGGGTCCCATTTGATACCACAGAACCTCCAAAAGGTTTAGCGCAAGGTGCTGCCTCCAGTGTGGGGCAAGGTCGAGCTGAAATCAGGAGTTGAGAGTATGTTTAAGAAACAGTCAGATCCCCGGATCTTCCCCCATCTAGCAAGTTATGCCTGCCCTTCTCCCTCTAGCAGAGAATTGGAAGTTTATTCTCTGGAGAGGGAAGAATAGTCTTTGGATTGGGGAACACAGGAATCACGTAATTCCTGTGAGCACTGCCTCTCACCCCGACCTTTGCCCCCTTCTGCAAACCTTCTTCCTTTCAGCTCCCAGAGTATTGGTAGTCAGACCTAGACCCTCCAGGCAGGGGATTGGAAGATTTGGGGATAGGGGAATCTGCCCAGCCTAAGAAGAAAGAGCTAAAGATACTGAGATCACAGGTTTTCCCAATGAAATAGCTGAGTCAAATCCTGTGCTAAAATAAAACCCACAACAGATAAGCCTCCGCCACTCACCAAGTGCTTCTAAGTCAGCTTTTGTTGTCCTGCTCTTTAGTATGAGCAGACAGTCCAGGATCACCAGATTCCTAAGGAACACTTTTTTTTTTGTTTTTAAGATTTATTTATTTATTATTTGAGAGAGAGAGAGCAAGCACGAGTAGGCAGAGGGAGAGGGAGAGAGACAGGCAGACTCCCCGCTGAGCAGGGAACCCAACTCGGGACTGGATCCCAGGACCCTGAGATTGTGACCTGAGCCAAAGGCAGACGCTTAACGAACTGAGCCACTCAGGCACCTCCCCTCCCCAAGGAACACTTTTAACATAAAAGATAACAATGAAAACAAACAGAAAAAAAAAATAAAAAGAACCTTCAGGAAGCAGAATATATGCAGTAAGAGGAACATTTCAGGCTCTTCAGAAAGATTATCTTTTATGATCTCAGAGAGATAAATTGCGTTACATTCAGGATGCTATTAAAGAAAAGAAAGCATACTCAGAAATAAAAAAATAGATAATAGTAGAAATGAGAACTCTTTAGAAGAGCTGAATGATAAAGGAACTATCCCAGAAAATTTTTTCAGTAGGAAAAAATATTGTTTAACAAAGGTGGAAAGTAGGAGAGAAAAGATGAGAATAGAGGACCAGTCCAGAAGGCCCAACACTGGAATAAGAGGAAAGAGAGCAAAGGGCACAGAGGGGAAGAAATAATGACCTAATACAAGAAAATACCAAAGAATGTAAGGATGTTCATCTCCAGATAGAAATGGCTGGGTACTCAGCACAGAGGGTAAAGATAGACCTGCAGAGAGGCACATGGATTTCACAAACTGGGGTCAAGGAGAAGACCCTAGAAGCTTCCAGGGAGGGAAACAAAACAAAACAAAAACGGAAGCAAAAATCTGCTAACAGCAGCGCCGGAAGCTAGAAGACAATAAAGTCGTTCTTAAAAATTGTGAAGAACAAATATTTCCAACTTAGAATTCCACATCAAGGGGCGCCTGGGTGGCTCAGTCGTTAAGCGTCTGCCTTCGGCTCAGTTCATGATCCTGGGGTCCTGGGATGGAGCCCCACATCGGGCTCCCTGCTCTGCAGGAAGCCTGCTTCTCCCACTCCCCCTGCTTGTGTTCCCTCTCTCGCTGTGTCTCTCTCTGTCAAATAAATGAATAAAATCTTAAAAAAAAAAAAAATTCCACATCAGGATTCTCTATCACTCAAGTGTGAGGATAGATTAAAGACATTTACACATGAAACTTTTCAAAAATTTGACGTCCCTCCCTAGCTCCCTTTTTAGGAAGCTGACGGAGGGTATCCCCACCAAAAATCAGGGATTCTTCTACAAAAAAGGAAGGTATGGATCTAGAAATGGGGTTCAGCAGGAGAAAGGAAAAAGCATCCCTAGCGTGATGTCCCAGAATGCCAGCCCAGCAAGTGTAGGGACCACCAGTGCTGCTTGGAACAGGCACTCCTCAAGGGACGAAATTGATGCATCTTTGTATCTGAATATGTTGAGAAAATGCTTAGATGGAAAGTTTGGAGTTGAATAGAAAACTAAAACAAACAAACCAAAAAGACCAGTTGATAAAAAAGGAATTGTAAGCATGGCTCTCTGGCTTAATGGTGCAGATCACCTAATGTAAACAGGAATATTGCACTAGATAAAATTATAGCTATATTGGAGGGATTAGGAATAAGTTGCATGTGGGGTGAGATCGGGATTGTGAAAGAGAACTTAATCCATAACGGGAAATTAATAGATTAATGCTTAAAAATGAAAATCAATTCATAATGAACCCTGTGCCAAAAAGACCGACTGAGAGAATTCGATGTGGCTGCCTCTGGGGAGTGGATAATGGCTAGGTCACCTGTTGGCAGAGGTGGTTGGGGGGGGAGTGTCACGGGACTGCTAATAATAAAAAGACTATTTGACTCTCGAAATTATGTTCATATATAAGTTTGATAGAAAAACTTTTTTTAAAAAATTAAGTTTTAAAGTTGCTATGCTTGATATAGCATTTTACCAATTCTGAGTTGCAGTTTTTCACGTTTTTATCATAGCACTGAAATCAGGGTGCATCTTAATGAAATGTGGTGGCTCAGGATTCTGATATTACATCTTATGTGGAGATGACAGGAGTATAATACTTTTTCTCTTTTAATTAAAGATTGCAGGCCTCAGTCTACCTCTTCCTCCCAAAAAATTGATTGGTAACATGGATCGTGAATTCATAGCTGAGAGGCAGAAAGGTCTTCAGAACTATCTCAACGTTATCACCACAAATCATATCTTGTCTAATTGTGAGCTGGTTAAGAAGTTTTTAGACCCAAACAACTATTCTGCAAACTACACTGGTAAGCAAAGGGATCTGTGAGCTACGGTTGCATGACCATAGAGACACTGTTCTTTGCTGGAGACAACATGTAGGAGGAGTTATTTCCAGACGGGGCCATGTGTACATTTGTTATAGGGCATTACTTGCTTATTAGTACTATACCCGATTGTAATTTACTGTAAGTATAAGAAAAAAATAATTACTTCTAAAATGTGATGTTTGCACAGAAGAATATGAAAGAGAAGTTATTGGGTCTTGTACTTAGAGTCTTGTCTTTATTATCTTCCCTGACAGAAAAGAAAGTATATAATCCACAATAATCTGTACCATAATCTCAATTTGATTTTTATTTGGATCTCTTTTTGTATTTACAACATATAGTATGTCTGGTTTTTCGGGGAGTTACTTTATACTGAGAGTGGTTCAAAAGGGTCCTTTCTGTGTCTTCCCAGTTGCTCCCAGAGACCCACTCAAGGCAAAGCCTGAGGAGGAGCTAGTTGTCTTCGACGCCTTCCCTGGATCAGTCAGGGGACTGAGGTGGAAGGGGTGCCAGTTACACACAAAGCTATCGTCAGTAACCTAAGCCTCTTGTCTGCAGAATGAGTGATTAACTATTCAGTATTCCCTGGGTGGCTTTGAGGAGACCAATGGAAACCATTGTAGAACTGAACCAGTGACTAGAATTCGACTGATTTGTTAAAGCTGAGCTGTGCTTAGAGTCTTAGTGGAACTCTGGGTATTTTTAATAAGCTGATTTCCTTGCTAAGAGAATAGATTGTGTACACATTACATTTCAGGTCCTCAAAACACTGCTTTTGAAGTAATTAGAGGGAGGCACCTTTATTCCTGTTTCAGAGAGAGGGAAATACAGGACTTCTTGTCAGGTACCAAATTTTTCTGCATAATAGACTCACCCAGGGAGCTTTAAAAAATCCTGATGCCCAGGTACTCATGCCAATTAAATGAAAATCTCTACGGGGGCGGGGGGGCTCCTAGTTTATAAAGCTCCCCAAGAGATTCCAGTACGTAGCCAGAGTTTGAAAACCACAGCCCTTGGATCTTGCTCCTCACATCACAGTGACCCACAGCATTGGCATCACTGGGAGCTTGTCAAAAATGCTGAATTCAGGCCCCATCCCGAACCCATGGATCAGGATCTGAGTTTAATAAAGTCCCCAGGTGATTTGCATGTGCATTACAGTCTGAGAAGCCTTGCAATGGAACGTACCTCCTATCTTCTAGTGGAAGTACCTGCAGAGGTAAGAAAAATGCCTTTCTAGAATGCAACCAAGTGAAGGAAAGTTTAGTTCAAACACATTTACTCTAAGTGACGAAATCGAGTGTAAGTTATTACAAGGCTTTCATTCTTCCCCAGTTGGTTTTTCGTTCATCTAGGAGAAAAGGCATCACAGGACAGGGGCTCCCAGGACAGCTTAACTTCTTCCAGAGTAACATCTCTCATGGCTTTCAGTCACCGTGCTTCACCTACATTGTTCCCTGCATTGTCAGACGGTGAGCCGTCTATAGTGACTGGTATCAAATCAGCCCTAACCTAGTTCATTGGTTTGTCTCCGTATTTCCCGAGAGTGTGTGCGAATGTGTTCCCGAGGGCAAGCCTCAAGGTGCAGTGCACACAGGATGACGCTGTTCGTTCCGTAGACCTTCACTGTCAGTTGTGCCTATGCTGTGTGCTGGGTGCAGGCCTGGTGGGGGGTGCAGGGGCAAGGAAGGTGTGCTCCCTGCTCGCGGGGAGCTCGTACCGGGAGTACAGCGAGTTGTGTGGGCTCAGAGCTAGAAGAGATTTGGAGCAGGCATGCCCAGACCAGCCCTCTCATTTTATAGATGAGACATCGCCTGAGAGGAAAGACCTTACCTAGGGCTGCACGTTTGTTAGACTGCACAAGGGTATAACATCTGCGTGTTTTCCAGTTAAAATGCTGCTTTGCGCCTGAAAGATTATCTGATCCCTATATTTCCTTCTACTGTACCCCCTCACACGCTGCTATTGTTCTTGATCTTTCTCCTCTCCCTCCTCCCCCTCCGCATGGCAGAGAGTCAGGAGTCCAAAGTAATGTGGGCAGAGATCTAAGAAGGCTGCCGAGACTCCCACCGGGACCCAAATGCTCATGAAGCCACTGCTATTTAGACAACACAGTCCTGTAATGAAACAATAGGGGATGGATGCTGTTTTCAGAGAGATGCTGATTTATTGCCCCCTTTGAATGAAACGTCAGAACTTGTCTTGCCTCTAGGCTGACTCACTAGCAGCCTCAGGAAAGGGAAGCCCAGGCAGTCTCCTCTGCACCAGCTTGACTGAGCCAATCCCCGGAAAACCGGGTAACCGGACAAACTTGTCCTGCTTCCCGAAACTCAAAGCATGGCCTCTGGTTCCCGAGGGCACTCTGCATACTGCCGACCTGTGGCTCTTCTTTAAGGAGGGTCACTTCCCCCCTTCATGTGGATAAGGTCTGCACCTCTTATCCGCTTCCAAATGGTCTGTGGTCACCACCTCGCTCCACTTTAGCAGGATCTGAGTTCCGTGCTCATGTGGCCGAAGTCACCAAGGCTACTCTTCCTGTCTCTTGCTCTGAGGTTAAAGATGCCTAGTCGGAGGGGGACTGTGATGCCAGCCCGGTCCCCAGGGGGTGGGTAACTAGGAGCAGGGCATCAGCGGCTGCCTTCTCTCTCCCTGGCTCTCCAGCCTGGGATTTCTGATCTTTTCTTTCTTTTCCTGGGGTGCTCCAGATGACCAAGGAAATAGAGGTCCTTGGTGCTCTGTGGAGGAGTTATGAGGAGTCCATTTGTATTACCAAGTCTAATTGAGGGCCAGCTTTTGTTACAGGGAGAGCAGGTGTCTCCAGTCATGAGGGGCTTATATGGGAAGACACACATGCACACATACCCCACTCCACACACACCTCACCTTGTTCATCTTAGTAACGAGGTGCTGCTGTCATTCAAAAGCCTCAGTGCACTGTAGCTATCTTCCAACCCCAAACTCCCTCAGAATAAGGGGATTTTTTTTTTTAAGATTTTATTTATTTATTTGACAGAGACACAGTGAGAGAGGGAACATAAGCAGGGGGAGCGAGAGAGGGAGAAGCAGGCTTCCTGTGGAGCAGGGAGCCCGATGCGGGGCTCGATCCCAGGACCCTGGGATCATGACCCGAGCCAAAGGCAGACACTTAACAACTGAGCCACCCAGGCGCCCCAGAATAAGGGGATTTTTAATGTCCATGCAGAAGTCACTTGGACCAGAAATATCGAGGCATGGATCCTGGGTCCCAGCTTTGTCATCAGCAACATTTCCCCTCTGTGAGCCTCAGGTCCTCTTCTAGTCCTGAAACCCCAGGAATCCTACGAGTAGGTCAGGTAGTAGTGGGCTCAAGGAAGAAGGAGGGAGGGAGGGTTGGGGGCGGGGGATTATATTCAGAACCAGGGCAGGGCGCTTTGGAGAGGTGGTAGGCCCAAGTCCACTGTGCAGGCCTCGGTGGCGCCACCTGCTGTAGCAGATTGGGGATCTGGAACCCGGTTTCCGGGCTGGAGGAGTCTGTTCTCTGTAATGATCGTGGGGCTGGGACCTAGGAGCTCAAAGGCTGCACACAGTGGGGGCAGCTGGTACATTCTGAGCTGAGAAGTCAGAGCTCTGTGGGAAGCACAGGATGGGCCTGAAGGCCTCGCTCTGCATTTCCTGTCTGGGGCTTGTTTCTCAGCATTTCCTGAGCATGCAGTTTTTCCCCATGTGTCTGTCAGTATTAAGGAAATAGAGGGCAGATGCCTTTCTTTTCATGGATTTCATGTTCTTTTTTAAGATTTTATTTATTTATTTGACAGAGAAAGGGAACACAAGCAGGGGGAGTGGGGGAGGGAGAAGCAGTCTTCCTGCCAAGCAGGGAGCCCTATGTGGGACTCTGGGACCATGACCTGAGCCAAAGGCAGACACTTAATGACTGAGCCACCCAGGCGCCCTGGATTTCATGTTCTGATGGGAGAGAGTGTCCGCATCCATTGAACATGTATTGAACCCTTAGTTCTTGCTTTGTCAATATTTATTGAGTGCTTACTCTGTGTCAGGTGCTGCAAATACAGCATTAAGGAAAGCATAGTCCCCTACCCCCATCCCAAGACACTTCTGCAGGGGGATTGACAGGTGAAGACTATGGCAGAGTAGACATGGCCCAGCACCTTGAAGGTGGGAGTAGGGGTGCAGGTGATCCAGTTTTGAAGGTGGAGGAAGGCTTCCAGAAGAGTTGATGCCTACGTGGAGATTTAAGGATAAGTAGAAGTTAGCCAGGCCAAGAGGCAGGGCCAGTGCTCCAGGAGAGAAAAAAATATTTCCATGTGGCTGTGGGCTTTTACCCAGATTAAGACGTAGCCTTCACAGCCAGAGTTCACAGTCTAGTGGAAGAGAGTAGCCCTAACACAGGACAGACCTTGGGTGAGTCCCATAGGAGAAGTTCACACGGAGCTCTGGGAGTGTAGAGAGGATGGAAGGTGGGGGGAGACCTGGCTCGGGGAGTGGCAGCTTTGGGCTGAGCCTTGCGGGATAGGTGGACAGGAACGGAAAATGCAGAGGGGTGGGGTCGGGCCTGTCTTCAGGGGTCAAGGCAGGTAAATCTAGGCACCGCACCACTTGTGTGGAGGGGTAAAGACAGAAAGTCAAGGTAAAGCCAGAGCTGGGTTAACACTAGTTTTAAAAGCTTGGCCTTGATTTTGTAAGGAAATGAGGTGCTGGTAAATGCTCCTAAGCAGGGAGCAGATGCTTAGGATTGAGGTGTGTTACCTGAAGCTGGGGAGGGAGGGGATTCATATTGGATACAGTATAGGTAGTCATGTGATTTACTTGACAATAGATCATAGTTCAAGGGAAAGAAAATGTCCTTTCTACAATTTCCTGATTCCCTAAGGTAAAAAAAAAAAAAAAAGGCTATTTCCTTGTCCTCAATTTATCAGTAACAAATCCAGCATGTTCCATTTGTTGACAGCTATTTCCCCCATTCCTAGAACAATGTATGGTACATAGTAGCATACGATAAATGCTGTTGAATAATGATTTTGTGGGGAATTATGAGTCACAGTTATGAACCAACTGTCCTTTACACTCTTTGAGAATGACATTGTACTGTATTTAGAAAATTATTTTGCATGATCCTTCCCAAAGTTGATATGATTTTAACTGAAAATGATGCCTTTTTAAGTTGTTTATTTTCAAGTTTTTTTTTAGATTGTTTCTGTTCAAGTTGTTTTGGAAAATGCTAAAAACATTTTATATCAACATTAACTCAACAGAGTTCCCAGCGTTGATTATGAAAATTTTATATGCTTCTGCCACACCTGATCCCTCCAAATGGTTTGTCACTTTGGGTAGTTAGAACAAATGTCAATGGAGTCAGTTTGTATCTGGTTATCTCATGTTTTCTTCTGTGTGGACAGCATCAGCAATTTACCTATCGAGTCAGTAAACCAGTAGTTAGTAGATTGTTTTCTTCCCTGAATGTCTTAACTCACAATGTACTGTAAAATATATCAAAATCACATTGTTTGCCAAGCACCAGGCATGGTAATTCCAGACGAGGTCATTCTGACATATGGAGAGCATTTCTGCTGAATCTCTCTTTCCTCACCAGTTGGCCTGGAATGCCATGGATGCTAGTGGAGGTGAAATTCCACAGTGAATTTGCAGTATTGCTGTTTGCTTTCAGGGATCTAGAGTGGCTTCCTTTTCTCATTGTGTTGAGGGAAAATAGCAAATTACAGATGTTTCTTTTTGCAGGAACTGTAAAGGCACAGTTATTCTGATAATTTCTTAATACAGTGAACTTTAAAGAACTTCCTCTTCTCATTGTCTTCTTAAAAAGGGGAAACATTCTTATGATAAATGAACACAAAAAGGGAGGTGGATTTTTTCCAATAAACGGGGGTATGGTAACGTCCCACAGTAGAACTGTGTTGTTGCTGTACATAGATGTTTTTCTAAAACACTGGCTTTTATTTCCAATATATAATTAAGGCTAATCGCTTCTTTGTTGGTGAAAGCTGTAATTCCATGAGGAATGAAGACAGGATAAATATCACTTAGAGCAACATAAATACTGTTCTGAGCTGACCTCAGAACACATTTTGAGTTTTGTGCTTGGGTTGTATCCTGATGCATATATTGAATTCTTGGCTTATGCTCCCTAGTTTACATATTTTAGATCTTTCAGTTTAAAAAATACATATATATATTTTTCACATCATTAGTAATTACTCTTATTAATAAACTTTTTACTTTGGAATAATTTTAGACTTACAGAAAAACAGCAGTGATAGTACAAAGAGTTTCCATATACCACCCCTCACTAAATTTCCCCTAATGTTAACATCTTACATAACTGTAACACATTTATCAAAACTAAGAAATCAACATTGGTGCATTACTATTAACTACAGATTTAATTCAGATTTCACTTGTTTTTCCACTATTGTCCTTTTTCTGTTCCAGGATCCAGTCTAGAATCCTACATTGCATTTACTCTCTGGCTTTTTTTTTTTTTTTTTTTTGTAATCAAGTTTTTTAAGAAGGTCGTAAACTTATTAAGATTTCATTTGCAAGAGTAACATCTTAAGCATGTGGTGCTTTCCTGATAGGTTGGACTGATGAGTTTCTAAAATGTCTTTGCAGAGATTGCCTTACAGCAAGTTTCCATGTTCTTCCGGTCAGAACCAAAGTGGGAGGTGGTAGAACCATTGAAAGACATAGGTGAGAAACTGGCACATGCCTGGTCTGTTCAAACAGATCACAGAACTGGACTCTTTGTCACGCTTTCCTATCTGTATCCCAAGAAAGCTCTTCAATGCAGGTGATTTCTTTTTCTTTTTGCCTTCCTACTGCTTGAAGACGCAGTCCGTAACTTGTATGCTTAATGAATCTTGGGTAAAGTGCCACCTGGAGATTCAGGGGGTAGTAATGTGTACTCTCAGAGCCATCCGTCATTCTTCATCTCTCTTTCTCACGACACCTCAGCTGAAGTGCCCATTTTCCTGTTCCCGTGAAGAATTTCTTTGTTTGCAGTTGTTTTGGTGTTTTCTGTGGGTTTTTTGTTGGTTTGGGGTTCTGTTTTGTTTTGTTTTGCTTAAGTACAGTCTTTCCCGTGTCAACATTACCAAGTAGTTGTTTTACTGGTGCCTATATTGCTATGGATAAGATTGCTGACCTTAATTTTTTGAATTACTTAGTTAATGAAACTTCTCTCTACTAGTGTAAAAATTATTTGCTATGACTACATCTCTGCTTTTATGGCAGGTTGGAGGATAAGGAAGAAATATTTCTTGATGAAAATTAAAAATCAGCCGAAGGAACGGCTAGTGTTAAGCTGGGTAAGCTGTTTTTTTGCTTCAGTCTCCTTTCATGGACTTGAGATGGGTTTATGAAAGCAGATATTGAAAAAAGATAATTAAGAAATTGTACTGTGCTTCTGGGTGATGTTGTAAAGGCCTCTTCAGTCCCACATCAAAGGAGAGTCATTTTGAGTCACTTTGCTTATTCATTTGGTTATATCCGTGTGATTGTATTTGATCAACTAGTAAACATCTGGAAAGAAACAGGAACAGCTTAAAATAGTTCTGGAACCTCTTTAGGATTGGCAATTTTGCAATTTATTTTAAAGAAGAAATACTTAGGCATTGCTTTATGTTATCTCTCACTTCGGGAGTTCTAGTGATTTGGCTAATGGAATTTGATAAAAAGCATAATTTTGGGGTTTTTTTTCATCGTTTTGTTTTGTTTTTTTTAATTTTAGGTAGTTAACATACAGTGCAATTTGGTTTCTGGAGTAGCATTCAGTGATTCATCACTTATGCACAACACCCAGTGCTCATGATAACAAGTGCCCTCCTTAATACCCATCACCCAAGAGTGTCGTTAAGTCCTGGTATTTATATGTTTTGCATTCTACCTCTCCAGAAAAGCCTTGAGGCAGCAAGACTTTGTGTGGCTTTCGTCTTTGGTTTACAGTCATATATTTGGACAAATGAAAAAAAGCGAAAGGTTTACAAGGAATTTTTCTTTTGATAACTTAAGACAACACCCTGATTTTTTCCCCCATGTTTTCAGGCTGACCTTGGTCCCGACAAGTATCTGTCAGATAAAGATTTTCAGTGTCTAATCAAACTTCTGCCTTCCTGTTTGGTGAGTACAAGCCCTTCTATTCTTTTTCTTTTTTTACTCTTTTATTTTTAAGTCATCTCTACACCCAACATGAGGCTCAAATGAGCACAACCCCGACATCAAGAGTCGCATGCTGTGCTGACTGAGCCAGCCAGGTGCCCCAAGCCCTTCTATTGTTCTAGGTACTGATGACAGATTCAGAGCGTTTTCTTGTAGGTGGCCATGGACAGAAGAGCTGGAAGTGCTCTGTAGGCTCAACAGAATGGAGAGGTACAGTGGATTTCAGTTCACACTGAAATCGCTCAGGGCTACTCCCATAGTTCAGAGGCCATTTGAATGGTATTCATGACATTGGCACAACCCATGAAATTGGTAATTTAAATGCTTACGTGTGTTTTAGGCAAATATCCGAGTAGGAAAGCACCTACTTTGTTCTCGGTGAGGATGTTTCTCTCAGTGGAATTGAAAGATTTGTTTCTAGCCTGAGAAAACAGAACTAATATGGATTTAGATAAGCTGGGTGAGGGAAGGCACGAAGAGCCCTTTTGCTGTCCGAGTCACTATTCTTACAGGCCAACTAGTTGGCCTTTGGGAGTGCCTGGCATTATGTCTGCTAATGTACAGTTCTGATCCAAGGCCTTAGTGGAAAGAACCACATCAGTATATTTCAGAATATGTGCAGAATGTCTTCAGGAAAAGACTAATCTGGCCAGAAAAGTGAGTTCTTTATCTGTGGTCTGCATGAGGATGTAGGACCCTAGAATGAGTCATTCATGAGCACAATTACGCTGACCTATCCAGTTCGGTTGGCAGGTTCATTTTTGAAGATAGAGTGTCTTGTCAAGCTAGCAAAACCAAGCTTTTAATGAGGTGTGCAGCATAGCCAAGAAAAATGCTGTGGTCTTTGTGTGTGATTAGTTGTGTGACACAGACTCTCAGCATTCAATTCCAAATTTCCTTTAATGGCTGTGCTTTTTAAAGAAGAAGGGGGTGCAGATAAGTGGTGCATATTAATTATAGAAAAGTCAGAAAACATGGGTGAGCAAAAATAAGAACATAAAACTCACCTGTAATCCCAAGCAACCAGGAGTATGAACCAAAACGTTTAGTTGTTGCTTTTTTAGAACTTTATATGGTTATTTTTGAAAAATTATACATGTATTGTTTTAAAACCTGATTTTTTGGTTAATGGTATACCATGTACATCTTTTATGTTGAATAAATATAGTATAACATCATTATTACTGGGTGCATAGAATTATCTTTACCTCAGTTTATTCAACTAATCTTCTACAAGACATTTGGACCACTTCCAGTTTTTTGTTCTTATTTAAAAAGAAAAAAGCCACAGTGAACAATTCAGGCTAAATATTTGTACCCATCCTTAATTATTTCATCAAATAAATAACAAGAATTAATAAGGGAGATATTTTGAGACTGTATAAATATCCTGTTCTTATCAAAGCCCCACTAGTTTTAGCTTCATTGAGATTTTCCAACTCCATCATTCCTCTTATGTTTATCAGTTGGCATTGTCCTGTAAGGAAGAGCTTCCCATTCTCTCCTCTTTGTCTATTTATATCAGTATGGACTCAAGGATTTTTATTTTATTCATTGGGTTCCTTTTTGGGGTGATGAAAGTGTTCTAAAATTAGATTGTGTGGTAGTTTGTACAGCTCTGAATAGACTGAAAACCATTGAATTGTACACGACAAATAGGTGAATTATAATGGTACGTGAACTATATTTCAGTAAAGCTGTTAACAATATCAACAGCAATCATTTTGATGGGATGGTCAGAAGAAATTTCATGATCAAGGACTATATTTTCCTGGGCACACCCTTCCATCCCCCAACCTACTCAACCCCTGCCCTCCCAAACCTTTGCACAGCTCAGCTCCTATGGGTTTAAATTCTAATGGTGCTCGTTTGAGCGAATGGACATTGTAATACCTGTCTGAAGCCAGTTGGTTCATGTAACCAAAATTCCAGGTCATACAAGGACTTTCAGTCATTAATTTTGTCTTATTCTCCACCCCCACTTGCTTGACATCAATGGCCTCATCTCAGGAAGACACTGTGAATCATCATACTGCACCGGGCAAAAGAACGACGGGAAGATTCATGCTAGCTGCTTTGGATAAGGGCCAAGATGCCAAAAGATGCTGCTTTTTCGCTTGTTTTCTGGCTTTTACGCTCGCTGGCTTGGCACCAAATAGCACTGTGAAATGTTAGGCAACGCTGTGAATGAAGACACATTTATCCTGGTCCTCACTTGGCTGTGCTAGGGTTTGGCTGTACTCTCTACCAGTGTACAGAGGCAGAATATTAAACCCATTATCCCCCAGACTTCTGCCTGAGCTAGGAGCATGTGCATCCCCAGGCAGATATGGAGAGCTCACCGTGCCACTTCTCCATGTCCCTTTGTCAGTATAGTTTATGTTCCTTCTCTCATCTAAAGAACGACGTGCTAGTTGATCATCTGATAAGAAAATGCCACATGTTCAGGGAACATCCCCACATTTATGTGCAACTAAACTGCTGAGATGGAACTTAACTCTACGTAACCAGATTCTTGATCTCAAAGGACCCAGATGCTGATGCGAATAAATGTGAATGTCTATTTTGTTTTGGCAGCACCCTTATATCTATCGGGTCACCTTTGCCACAGCTAATGAATCCTCTGCATTGCTTATTAGGATGTTTAATGACAAAGGAACTTTGAAGGACCTGATCTACAAGGTACTTGTGGTGCAAGTTCATGGTCATAAAGAAGTTCTCAAGTCCCTTCAGAACCTGTTACAGATACTTGATCCCTAAGGTTCTGGAGGTTAGGCCCTGAAGGTTTTATTTTAAGTTTGATTTGATTTGGAATTTATTTTGATTTTAGCAGTAAAACTACCCAGTCTGGTTAAAGAGCATTCCTTTCCCCAAATGAAATAAGGTTGAACAGGTAATGATTATGTCCATTACATTGTAGGCTGCTCATTTAGGTCAGTTTTAAAGTTTGTGTCTTTCACTTAACAAAGCAATACTGAACTATCTCAGTAAAGTTGGAAAACAAAACTTGGGAGTCTGCTAAGGCTAAGACCAGGCCCAGCTTCACTGGACCAGAGAAGGGATGGAACTCAGGGCAGCCTCTTTCTATCAACTGTACAGATTCTAGTACTTTAAAAACCCACATCCTATGAGCTGACCTCATCTGGCACCCCTAGCTGCTTAGAGTCCTGCCTGGTCCAGGAGGCTACGTGTGGGACTCAGACCCTCTGCTGCTTTCTTACATGCTCTTTGTGCTTTTCTAAAGGCAAAACCAAAAGACCCATTCCTAAAGAAGTACTGCAACCCTAAGAAGATTCAGGGCCTTGAACTCCAGCAAATAAAAACATACGGGCGGCAAATATTAGAGGTAAGGGGTATTTAATATTTGCTTAGGTTGCATTGGAATTTCATCCAGATTACAGCATTCTTTTGGGAAAGTTCTTAGGCAATATTCAAAATAGTTTAAGTTGTCTGATTGCTTATAAACTGATAGCATTGTCCTATTTTATCCCAAAAAACAAATACTTGAGACTAAGGCAGCCAATTCAGATCTACAGAATTCCAAAATCTTAGCTATTGGCATTTAGGGTCTGATTTTTAAGAACTTCACGGTGCAGATACCAACTTTTATATTATATTTGGTTGATCTTTATCTTTGTGCCAAGATTGTTGATTTTCTTTTATCAGTACATAACCATATGGCTCCCTTGCAGAAGTGTAACTAGCATGAAAAGCCTTTCCCGTATCACTCTCTAGAGCAGTGTTCTCCAGGCTTCTTGGATTGTGTGACCCTATCAGTGAAAACAATTTAAACAAAACTCCCCCCAATATTACACATATATAACTGTTATATGCATGCACCACTACTAATATATGTTGTATATTATAAGTTAAGTTAGGAAAGAAGGAGTTTTTTTTTTTCAAGTAGGCTCCACGCCCAGTGCGGAGCCCAACACAGGGCTTGAACTCATGACCCTGAGATCAAGACCTGAGCTAAAATCAAGAGCTAGACAGTTAACTGACTGAGCCATCCAGGCACCCCGGAAAGAAGGAGATTAAAAACAAACAAATAGAAAGAGAAGTTGTCATATTTTCTTCCAGTCCTCAGTAGATTGTTCTGGGCACCCCTTTTGGCTAGCACTGCTCTAGTTCATGAGGTCATTATGGGTGTATCTTTTTTTTTTTTTAAAGATTTTATTTATTTATTTGAGAGAGAGAATGAGAGAGAGAGCGCGCACGAGAGGGGGGAGCAGGAGAGGGAGAAGCAGACTCCCCGCTGAGCAGGGAGCCTGATGGGGGACTCGATCCCGGGACTCCAGGATCATGACCGGAGCTGAAGGCAGTCGCTCAACTAACTGAGCCACCCAGGCGCCCTCCAGGCATCTCTCTTGCTGGGTGAGCCACTGTTTATGAAATGGCAGCTGAAAAGTTTGCTTCTTTCTGTAGGAGCCTGTCATGTGTCCTATTAATAAATAGCGTAATATATTCTGAGAAGAGGTTGGCCTAGGGATGTTTTTAGCTCAACCCCTTTTCCTGGACAACTGGCCGATGCCCTGACATGATAGCTTTACTCATCTGTGTGGGAGGGTCAAGACTTTGGCCCGAAAGCTGCGGGCCTGTTGAGATCAGAAAGTGCTTGAAGTCAAGCTTTCTGGCATCAAAGCTGTTAACCCCAAGCGGATTCAGGCTGCTCCTCTGTTCTTTGGAAATGAGGGAGCTTGGCCTTGCATCTCACAGCTGGAAAGCATTCATCATCACCCCCTTTTCCAAAGAAATGGATGGAGGTGGCATTTGTCTTTAGGAATCTCCTCAGTGACCTGTTTGGTTTTGTTTCAAAATACATTGACTTAAAAACAAAGTTCAGCCTATCTCATAGCTGAATGAGTTGGGGGGAAAATGTAACCTATGTGTATTTTTTAATAGGTACTAAAGTTTCTACATGACAAGGGATTCCCTTATGGGCATCTTCATGCTTCCAATGTGATGCTAGATGGTGACACTTGCCGGCTGCTAGACCTTGAGAATTCCTTATTGGGCCTTCCTTCCTTCTACCGATCCTATTTCTCACAATTCAGGAAAATCAACGTAAGTTGCTAGAAGTAACAAAAACAGCAATTTCATTTTTAGGTATAAATGTTCTCCATGGCAGGACCCATGACCTGCCCGTGTAAGAAATATGCACCAGGCGGTGAAAGGTACAGGCAGGGTAGGCCATGCCTGTTGGCTGTGTTCTCTCACAGAGCATCACTCTATCTTTAAGAGCCTCGTTGAAATGGTAGACAGGACGATGAGGGACATAGAATCACTGACTGGAAAACAGTGGAGAGTAGAACCAAGACCTTGGGTCAGAGCAATGCCTTTGGAGCTTTTGCACAAGGCCTTAGAGTTGTGTTTTCACTACCAATTATGAGTGAGGTTGCCCCTGGGCCATGTTTCTCTCAGTGGAAGCCTAGGGAAGGAGCATTGGGATTCACAAAGCCAAACTGAAGGATAACCATGCTGCTGCTCTCTTGTCTTCCACAGACATTGGAAAGCATGGACGTCCACAGCTTTGGCCACTTACTGTATGAAATGACTTACGGACGACCGCCAGACTCAGTGCCTGTAGATTCCTTCCCTCCAGCACCGTCTATGGCTGTGGGTCAGTATGGGGTTTGGAGGAGTCTTCTGAGCCCTGGTAGTCTGCAGAGCTACTCACCCCCTTTCCAGAGTCCAGGAAGGACCCAGAGGAAGTTGCCATGCTCCATAGCCAGCCAAATCCCATTTAAAAGTAAACCAGGTCTGAGTGATTTATTTAAATTCACTTCACTAAAAATTCAGATGGCTGGTCCATTTGTCAGGCTATCTGAAACCTCAGGAGACATATTGTAACTGTGTTCGAATTTTGGAAGCAGGAGGTTGTAGAGCAGTCTGGCCAGACCGAGTCTGATATAGAAGCAGAAGCTAGGAGCAGGCAAATTGAAGCCAGCCTTTCAATACGGACAGGTGTCAAGGGCCAGACCAAGGCTGGAGTGGGACCTGCAAGGAACAAGAGAGCCACGGGCCGGACATCTGGTAGATAAAAGGTTGGCAGGCCGAGAGCGGGGAAAGGTCGGCGGGAATACAGACGCCTGGCAAATTGGATCCAGGCATTCCTCCAGCCTTGCTTAGGGGACCGAGGAGGGCCAGAGGACAGGCGGGAGACACCCTTGGGAGAGAGACGTGGGGACTGATGCAGACTCATCCGGGGACCCTTTCATCCCGTCCACAGCCAGCTTAAAACTCACCGCTAGAGCACTAAGAGGGGAGGGCAGGGTAGCTCTTGGACCACCGAGCCTTCGAGGTGGGCAAGCTAACCCTCCGCCAAGTGCTGGTTTTGTGTCCAATGAGGTGCTTCAAGAGCACAGGCCCTGAGACCACTTTGTGTCGAGTTCGAACGGCTGAAACCGAACAGTGACCTGTGAGAAGAAAAATCCGGCTGCTTTGGTTTATATCATCCAGGGTGTTGGATGATGAGATAGCAACAACTGGCATCTCGTGTGCTGGTTCTGATTAAAAAGCAAGCAAGCAGCAAAACGTCTTTCGAGTTCAGAATTTTCTGCGTAGTGTTTACTTCTCCTCTAAGGGAGCAAACACTTTTATGAATGATATCTGGAATCCTTCCTCCAGTTCTCTTTGAAATATGTTTAGCTTTCTGTCGGCATGTGGTTTCTGCACCATTTATTCTGAGTCATCGGTAACATGGTATGGCCAGCATTCCCCTTCCCGACGTATGCCATCTGTCTGTGCGGGAAGAGTTTTGACACCGTCCTGATCAGTCTGCAGACAGTTGTTGCAAAGTGGTGTCAGACTTTTCGTCACCAAGTGGATTTGCCAGCATGTTCTGTGGAACTAAAATGTGTATCTGTTCATTTCAAGTGGCCGTGTTGGAGTCTACGCTGTCTTGTGAAGCCTGTAAAAATGGCATGCCTACCGTCTCCCGGCTCTTACAGATGCCGTAAGTCAATCACACGCCTTGGTTGTCACCTTCCTAACTGTGTAGAACGCTGGACCGCTAAGCCAGGTGCCTGGCGCCGTGGTCAAGACTCAGGTGTGGTCCTTGCAGAGTCGAAGTGACGTGCTTGCTCTCGGTCACGTGCAGCATGATATCATGACCTCTCCACTACTGTGGTCTGATTGCTCTCCCTTCATGTCCGCATCTTCACACGTGTCTCTTGCTGTCGATGGTAGTTAGCGTCCTGTGCATGTACACGTGCCCCCCGCCCCTGCTTAGGACATTCTGATGGAGGGCCTGCTCGTGCGCTGTCCGTGGTCCTGTTTCCTCACACCAGCTGGCCCTCAGCCGTGGCTGGTTCTGCCCTCTCAGAGGAGAGCAGCGTGTTTCTGACCCGCAGTGCACTCGTTTGTTCCTTTGCTCTCTGGGTAACATCGATCACACATCTAACAGGTACCAGGCATTGTGCAAGGGGCTTGGAGCGCAGAAGACAGTCTCCCTTAAACCGGGTTATGACTAGTTCATCAGGACCATGGAAATAGTGCTGCAGGGCCTTGCCTCCAGCTATGTTCTCTGTCCCTTCTTGGAGAGGGCAGCAGCGTGGTTAAGAAGGGTGGGTCTGAGGTTAGACAGCCTGGGGGTGGACCCAGCCTCATCACTTCGACCTGGGTGACCTTGGGCAGGTTTCCTGCATCTGGAAGCGGAGGCTCCTTATCTGGGAAACTTATCTGGGAAACGGGGATGGGAATAGGCCCCACCGGAGAGGGTTGTGGGCAGGATTGAATGAGACGATTCCTGGTGAAGCGCCAGGTACTTAACAAGTGCCTATCGAGTGTTACTTGTGATGAGTATTGATTCAGCCTATATTTTGTGAGCATCACGTGCCATGCAGCGCACCCAGTGCGTTGTCTCTTCCAGCTTGTTGTATAACAGATGTACTCAGGAAACAGTGATGTGGGGACACAGGGCAGGGCTTAGCTTGAATGCATACCGCCAGAGCTCAGCGGAGGTCCCTGTGTTTAGAGAGGGTCTGCTGTAGCCCAGGCACTGTCCTAGGCCCTGTGGAAGCTGTGCCGAGCCACCCCAGCCCCCGCCCCAGCCCCTGCCCGTGGATGTGACATATTTAAAGTTCGACTGACACTAGCGCGTCCCTGTCCCAAGCAGCCACCATTAACAACAGGGTGAATATGGAAAAATAGACCCAATTAGGGAAATGAAATAATTTTCATACAAACTTTTAAAACAGCATGCATTTGTAGTTAGGGAACAGCCTGGATTCATGTTAATTTACTTGGGTTTGCATTTGCAGCCCCCACGTTCCAGAGCTCTTCCATTCTCCTCCCAGCCTTCCAAGTCTAAAGGGAATCCACATTGTTTTTTCCTCACTGAGGTCTTTCTACCCTGTGGCCTTCAGCCTTGAGAAGAATACTTGAAGAGGCGTGAACTATGTTCAGTTAAAACACGTTTTCTGGAAGTAAATAGGCCTGTGCCCTTGACAGGGAGAGTTCTGTTTCCACCTCCAGAGCCGCCCAGGGAACACTGTGGGGAAAAGTTAACTGTGTCATTTCTACTTGTGAAGTATTTCCTGTTTTTTAAAAAGGGGGACTCCTCAAGGCAAGACTCCCACATAGCCATATGGGCACTGCCCAAGCAACCATTTAAATTCTCCAAGCTGTCTTAGCCAAAGTAGTTCAGAATTCCTCATGCTGTTGTTTTTAGTCACATAATTTTTGAAGAGAGAATTGACATACTCTAAAAGCTGCCTTTTTTTTTTAAGGGAATACAAGAAACACTTCTTAGAAAAAAATTATTTTCTTGTTAGATTCCAATCAGAACAGTTTCTTTCTACTTACACATTTTTATTTTACTGAGCTCTAGAAAAAATATTTTAAAGATTTATTTATTTATTTTAGAGAGAGAGTGAGAGCAGGGGGAGGGGCAGAGGGCGAAGGAGAGAGAAAGAATCTTAAGCAGACTCCGCACTGAGCGCAGAGCCCAATACAAGGCTTAATCTCACCACCCTGAGATTATGAGCTGAGCTGAAACCAAGAGTCAGACACTTAATTGACTGCGCCACCCCTAGAATAAATTTTATCCTCTTCTGGGATTTAATAAAAAAGGGGGGGATATTGGTTATTCTGTTTAGAAATACCTACTGCATAAATTATTCGCAGTTTAATAAATATAACTATAATAAAATAATAATTTGCAAAACTAATTTTTTAAAGTGTGTATTACTTTACTATATAGCATGAGAGGACTGTTGCCCTGCAGTGTGGGGAAATAACCTTCAGTACAGGGTTGACCCAGTCTCTCCCTGGTAGCACCTCTGATACTGGGGGGCAGGGGGGAGGTGCTGAGGTTTTTCTGCAGTCACATCGGGTGGCCTGTAAACTTGGAGTTTGTCGATAAGCATGAAATGGTGGACTGGGCCAGGGCTGGGGCATGTGGGAACCTCACGGGCTAAAGATGTCTCATTTTGTTTTGATCCTGTTCTGAGAGGACACCTGGCTTAAGAAAGATTTTGTTTGTTTCTTTTCTTAACAGATTATTCAGTGATGTTTTACTAACCACTTCTGAAAAGCCACAGTTTAAGGTAAAGCAAATCATATCTTTTTTTGGTTTGTGACATATATAAGTTGATTTTGAAACTTAGTGCTTTTAAAAAAATGACTGAAGTAGAACTGACATACATACAACATTATATTAGTTTCAGGTGTAAAGCAACATTATAACTATAATGTGGTAATCACCACAGTAAGTCTAGTTAACGTCTATCACTATATATGGTTCTAATTCTTTTCTTCCTGTGGTGAGAACTTTTAAGATTTACTTTCTTAGCAACTTTTAAGATTTACTTTCTTAGCAACTTTCAAGTATACAATACAGTATATTAATAATAGTCACCATGCTGTACATTATATGCCTATGACTTATTATTTTGGAACTGGAAGTTTGTACCTTTTGCCCCCTTCACCTGTTTCATCTGTCCCCTCACCCCGACCCTTGCAAACCACCATTCTGTTCTGTTCTGTTCTCTGTGAGCAATCTGTTCTGTATGAGTTCAGGTTTTGTTTTGTTTTTAGATCCCACATGTAAATGAGATCATATGGTATTTGTCTTTCTCTCTCTGTCTTATTTCACTTAGCATAATGCCCCTAAGCTCCATTCATGTTGTTGCAAATGGAAGGATTTCCTTTTTTTTAAGAGGCTGAGTAATATTCCATCATATATACCCACATTTTCTTTATCCATTCATCCATTGATAGACACTTAGGTTGTTTCCATGTCTTGGTGTAAATAATGCTGCAGTGAACATGGGAGTGCCTATCTTTTTGATTTAGTGTTTTCATTTCCTTTAGATACATACCCAGAAGTGGAATTCTGGATCATATGGTATTTTTAATTTTTTGAGGAACCTCCATACTATTTTCCCAATTTACATTCCACCGATAGTGTAAAGGTTTTTTTCTCCACATCCTCGCCAACAGTTGTTATGTTGTCCTTCTGATACTAGCCATTGTAGCAGATGTTAGGCGATATCTCTTGTGGTTTTGATTTGCATTTCCATGGTTAGTGATGTTGAGCTCCTTCTCATTACTTGTTGGCCATCTGTGTGTCAAGTTAGTGCTTTTTTTAATCAAACAAGAGAAGGTACAATAATTTTTTTATTGACGTAGAGTTAACATACAATATCCTCTTAGTTTGCATACATCAAAGTAATTTGATATTTTTTATACATTATGAAATGATCCCCACAATAAGTCTAGTCACCATCTATCATCACACAAAGTCGTTAAAATATTGACTGTATTCTCTATGCTGCAATGAACATGGCTTATTTATTTTATAACTGGAAGTTTAGGTACAGTGTTTATAGTAGCAAAAATTTGAAAACAATCTAAATGTTCTACAATTAGGGACTAGCTTAATAATTTATGGTACATCTGTTTGATAAAATGTTTTTTATCTAATAAAAGTAAAATTTATAAAGACATTGTAGTAGCATGGAAAGCGATTATTTGGGCTAAGGGGAAGAAGAAGCAGGATATAAAATACAATGTGTAAAAATGTATTCACCTGTATCTAGCAGAAAGGCAGGAAGGAAGCATCCTGGTAAGTAGCAGCATTGTGTGGTATCATGGGAAGTACAGGAGCTTTGGAACCCAAAAAACCCAGGATGATGCCTTACTTTGCTTTTTTAATACCAGCCATTTATCTACGGCTGCTTTCTCAGACAAAACATTTTTTTTTATAAGGATTTTATTTATTTACTTGTCAGAGCAAGAGAGAGAGAGAGCATGAGCAGGGGGGAGTGGCAGGCAGAGGGAGAGGGAGAAGCAGACTCCCCGCTGAGCAGGGAGCCCGACGCAGGGCTCGATCCCAGGACCCCAGGATCATGACCTGAGCCAAAGGCAGACACTTAACTGACTGAACTACCCAGGCGCCCCATCAGACATGACAGTTGACATTTTGGATCAGATGGCTGTTTGTTGTGGGGACTGTCCTGTGCATTGTCGGAGGTTAAGCGACATCCCTGGCCTGTCCCCTCTAGATGTGAGCAGTGCTTCCCTTCTGCCCCACACATTGTGACGATAAAAAATGTCTCCCCAAATTGCCAAATGTCCCCTAGAGAGAGAAGGGGGCAAAACCACCGCTATCTGAGATCCACTCATCTATGGGCCTGATCTTTGAGTTGCTGTTTACTCAGTATGTACAATTGGTGAGTAACGCCTGTTTATTGTCCTTGATCAACTGAGATGGTCCACATGAGCACCTGGGGGCAGGGGTGGCTCTCCTCAGGGCTCGCAGTTAGTTTTGGTCTGGGCAGTAGAATGAAGGGTGATTCTTCCTCCTCTCCATATTCCAAAGGAACATGTAATACTATTATGATGAAATCCCTTTTAGGAAAAACAAAAACAAGGTGGGGTCAGAAGATTGTACAGGAGAGGAAGACATTTTCCTCTGTCCTGTTTTGCCAGTCAGAGGAGTTCTTTTTTTTTTTTTTTTTTAAGATTTTATTTATTGATTTGACAGAGAGAGACACAGCGAGAGAGGAAACACAAGCAGGGGGAGTGGGAGAGGGAGAAGCAGGCTTCCCGCCGAGCAGGGAGCCCGATGCAGGGCTCGGTCCCAGGACCCTGAGATCATGACCTGAGCCGAAGGCAGACGCTTAACGACTAAGCCACCCAGGCGCCCCAGTCAGAGGAGTTCTGACAAAAATAGCTTGTTTGGATCTGAAGTAGGAAAGAAGAACATTTAAATCCATCTCTTCTTCATTGGAAGTCCTCAGGAAATATATTCAGTCTTGTAAATAAATATGCTCTCCCCAACCCTGAAAGTCCAGCCCAGGAATTATTATTAGACCTTGTTCTTTCTCTGAACCAGAGAGTCTGTGCAACAATGACAATGTGATTTTAAAAACCAAGGTTAATTTCTTGTGTATGTACTTTCTTTCTGGAGAGATAGATAAGAAACTGGTAACATTGGTTGCCTCCATGGAAGAGAACTAGTTGGCAGACTTTTTGCTGTGTCTGTACCCTTTCATATCTTTGAATTTTGAACCATATTACCTACTCAAAGGTTTTTAAATTTAAATTTTTTAAAGAATAATAGAGACAGAAAGTTCAACATGATCCAGGCGTCTGTTTCCCAGGCCTGAGCTCCTTGTGGCTTGAGAAACTAATAAATTAAGAAATGACAGGCACAGCATACCAGGTACCAGGCTATTGTTAAGTGGACCTTCCGGCAGGCTCAGTTGGTAGCTCAGGTCATGATCTCAGGGTTGTGGGATTGAGCCCTCCTTCCGTTGGGCTCTGTGCTGGAGCCTGCTGAAGATTCTCTCTCTCCCTCTGCTTCACCCCCCTCCCCCACCCCCCGCCCTGCCATACCCTCTCTCTCAAAAAAAACTGTCTTCTGGCAGGAAAAAGCTTAAGCTTGTGAAATTCAGGAGGTTTTAATTTTTCACAGAGAAAATTTTTCTGAAGTTATAAAATACTACAGTTATTTGAATTTGTATGTGTGTTCCAGTATATTTTTATTTTAATTATGATAAAAAACATAAATTATCCTCTTAACCATTTTTAAGTGTACACTTCAGTAGTGTTAACTGTGTTCACATTTGTTGTGTAACATATCCCTAGAACTTTTTTTTTAAGATTTTATTTATTTATGGGACGCCTGGGTGGCTGAGTCGGTTGAGAGGCTGCCTTTGGCCCAGGTCGTGATCCCAGGGTCTTGGGATTGAATCCCACATCGGGCTCCTTGCTGAACAGGGAGCCTGCTTCTCCCTCTCTCTCCCTCTGCTTGTGCTCTCTCTGTCAAATAAATAAAATCTTGAAAAAAAAATAATAAGATTTTATTTATTGATTTGACAGACAGTGAGAGAGGGAACACAAGCAGGGGGAGTGGGAGAGGGAGAAGCAGGCTTCCCGCCGAGCAGGGAGCCCGACGCGGGGCTCGATCCCAGGACCCTGGGACCATGGCCTGAGCCGAAGGCAGACGTTTAACGACTGAGTCACCCAGGTGCCCCCCCGCCCCAGAACATTTTTATCTTGGTAACTGAAACTAGAGACCCATCAAACAACTCCCCGTTAACCCATCCCCAGCCCTTGACAAATACAGTTCTACTTTCTGCTTCCATGACTTTGACTAGTTCAGGTATCTCATACAAATGGGAACGTACAGTATTTGTTCTTTCATGACTGGCTTATTTCACTTAGCGTAGTGTCTTCTGTGTTTATTGGTGTTACAGCATGTGACAGGATTTCCTTTTTTTTTTTTTCCTAAGATTTTATTTATTTATTTGAGAAAGAGAGAGAGCACGAGTGAGGGGAGAGGAGCAGAGAGAGAGGGAGAAGCAGGTTCCCCGCCGAGCAAGGAGCCCGATGCAGGACTCGATCCCAGGACCCTGGGATCATGACCCGAGCCGAAGGCAGATGCCTAACGACTGAGCCACCCAGGCGCCCCAGGATTTCTTTTTTTTTTTTGAAGGCTGAATACTATTCTACTGTATGCATATACCACATTTTGTTTATCCTTTCCTCTGTGGATGGACATTTGAGCTGTTTTCGCCTCTTGGCTATTGTGAATAATGCTGCAGTGTGTGCACATATCTCTTCAGGACCCTGCTTTCAATTCTTCCGGGTGTGTACCCAGAAGTGGCATAGCTGGGTCGTGTGGTATTTCTGTTTTCAGCCTTTTGAGGAACTCCGTGCTGTCTTCCACCACAGCTGCACCATTTCTCGTTCCCACCGTCAGTGCACGAGGGCTCCAATTTCTCCACGTCTTCGCCAACACTTGTTATTTTTTGCTTTTTCAGTAGTGACCATCCTAGTGGGTGTGAGGTGCTATCTCATCATGGTTGTGATTTACATTCCTCTAATGATGAGAGATGTTGATTAATCTTTTCATACACTTGTTGCCCATTTGTAAATCTTTGGAGAAATGTCTCTTCAGGTCCTTTGCCCTTTTTTTTTTCCCCTTAGATTTTCTGATCTTTTTTTTTTTTTTTTCCAGCTTTATTCTGGTATAATCTATTTTTTGTGACACATCCATTTTTCCATCAGGTTACTTATTTTTCTTTTGTGGGATTATGAGAGTTCTTTATATATTTTGGCTATTAATCCCTTATTAAATATATGATTTCCAATTATTTTCTCCCATTCCGTAGGTTCCTTTTTACTCTCTTGTTTTCTTTGATATACAGAAGTTTCTAAAAAGTTCCATCTCTTTTTGCTTTTCTGGCCTGTGCTTTTGGTGTCTTATCCAAAATAAAGCTTTTGTTTTGTTCTAGGAGTTTTCTAGTTTTGGGTCTTCAGTCCAATTTTGAGTTAATTTTTGCATATAGTATAAGGTGAGGGTCCAGCTTCATTTTTTCACATGTAGATACTCAATTTTCCCAGCACCATTTATTAAAGACACTGTCCTTTCTCTACTATATACTTTTTGGCACCCTATTCAAATATCATTTCACCATATGCATGAGGGTTTATTTCTAGGCTCTCTATTCTATCCTGTTGTTCTATGTGTCTGTCTGTATGCCAATATAACATTATTTTGATTACTGTAGTTTTGTAATATATTTTGAAATCAAGAAGTGTGATGCTTCCAATTTTGATCTTCTTTTTCAAGATTGTTTTGGCATTTTGGGGCCCCTTCAGTATTACTTGAATTACATGAAACATACCATGTTTATTTATGTGTTTTATGTATTCATTACTAAAAAATGGTAATGAAGTGAGCATGTTGGGGATGGATAGTATTCAATTGAGTGGATATCTTGTAACTGATTCTATTGCAGATTCCCTCCTTCATGATAACCAACCGCTCCTTTATTAAAACCAGGACTTAAGAGAATCTCTGGCCATTTTACTCAGTGGGTCATGTACTTTCTCTTCTTTCAGATCCCCACAAAGTTAAAAGAGGCATTGAGAATTGCCAAAGAATGTATAGAAAAAAGACTAATTGAAGAACAGAAACAGGTAAATTGCTAGTAGCTCCTTATTGCCTTTTTTTTTTTTTTAAGATTTTATTTATTTATTTGACAGAGGGAGAGAGCACAAGCAGGGGGAACAGTAGAGGGAGAGGGAGAGGGAGAAGCAGGCTCCCCGCCAAGTAGGGAGCCCATGGCGGGGCTCAATCCCAGGACCCTAGGATCATGACCTAAGCCAAAGGCAGACGCTTAACCATCTGAGCCACCCAGGCGCCCCCTCCTTATTGCCTTTTGATCTTTTAGCTTTCGCATCCTTTGCCGTGGTATTCACAGTGACTTACTTTTTGGCTGGTTGTTCATTCCATAAACATTTCTTGCATCCTTGCTCTGAACCGGCCTCCATGCTCAGTATTGTGAGATAGCCTGTTACTTCACAGTCCTGCCCTCAAGGTGCTCAGCCTGTGGGGGAAACAAGCACATCCATAACGTGTGGTCTTCCTTTATGATTGGGGCAGGTGGGGTAGTGGTGGCGGGCACATGTGGTCCTTGCTCTGAAGGTGCTGGGAGCCACACTTGTCTTCCATAGAAGAGAGAAGGGCAGGAAGGAACAGGGGGAAATGAGAAAGGTCTTCATCTTCTGGCAGACTCTTCTCCCAGACATCCAGACCCAAGCTTGGAGGCAGACAGGCTGAGCAAGGACAGAATTTTCATCCAGAATAATTTGATTTGGCAAAACATATTAGAGATTTTCATTAACATAGGATACACTTACATTTGTGGTAAATTGTGGTCTCTCAAAGATTCACCAGCATCGAAGACTGACAAGAGCTCAGTCTCACCATGGATCTGAAGAAGAAAGGAAAAAGAGAAAGATTTTAGCTCGAAAGGTAAGCCTCGTGTCTCTGAATTCTCTGTGAATTCTTTTTTTTTTTTTTTTAAGATTTTATTTATTTATGAGAGAGAGAGAGAGAAAGCATGGGTAGGGGGAGAGGAAGAAGCAGGCTCCCCACTGAGTGGGGAGCCAGATGCCAGGCTCCATCCCAGGACCCTGAGATCATGACCTGAGCCGAAGGCAGACACTTAACAACTGAGTCACCCAGGCGCCCTCTCTTTGTGAATTCTTGACTGCATGTGAAGAAAGTTGTAGGTTAATAGTGCACATTTAGTTAATGACAAGATTTTGTGCTATATCTCCTTGAAAGCTAAAACTATTTCCAGATGACTGTTTTGCAGCTTTTAAAAAAGTCACATAATATCAGCAGAGAAATGGACCATGTAGTTTCCTGGCTTGCTGGGATGATTACAGGCCAATGTAATTGGCGAGAATGACTGGCCTGAGACAGTAAAGTCAGCATTCTTGGTTTTATTCCCCTTTCTGGTTGTGGCTTGTGGCTTCTTAACTGTATTAAGTTATGAGGCCAAATATGACCTTGTATGTAGCTAGTTTAACTGTGTGCCTGGAAAATACTTGTATTCTAACTCTCAGCGTCAGTGTGTTTATTCTTTGCTGTTCCCCATCTCTCTTTTATTTTTAAAGAAGTCAAAACGATCTGCTGTTGAAAATAATGAAGAGCATTCAGCAAAATACAGCAACTCCAATAATTCAGGTAACTGGTTATAGATTGTAGTGGGGCCTCCGGGCCCAAAGGTCAGGACTAGGAGTCAAGAGTTTTTGGCTTCTGGTGGCCAGAGACTGAGACTGAGCAGTGTAGGGAACAAAAGAACCCTGCCCCTAGTAAAGAATTGTGACAACATTCACGGGCTCACAGGACTCAAGTGCTAGAAGAATCCTCAGAGGTTATGGGGTGACTCAGCCTCTGCACTGATTGTGGGACTTGGTCAGCCAAAGATGAGCATTAGGCATGGATGAAAAACCAACCCAACTTACAACACGAGGCCTCCTGTTAGTTAGTAAAACCTATTCGAACGGAAATCACCCTCAATCCTGCCCTCTATTCCAGTCCCCATGTGGCGGGAGGAAGTGCCCTCATACGTGGGTTAAGGAAAGCACTCAACGGTGTGTCAGCGGCGGGGGGGGGGGGGCATCATTCCAGGAGGGCTGGGGTGGCACAGAGCACCATCCTGAGTTGGCAGTCCTCGCTGTCACTCCTGGTTGCCCCTTGCCCGGCCCCGCTGGCTTTGGACCTTAATATCTCCATCTTTAGAAATCAGGGCCAGATTGAATGATCCTCTGGGGACTTCCAGTTCTTCCACCTTATGCACCTTATGAATCTTTTTTTTTCTTCCACCTTATGAATCTGTGAGGTAGAGTTCCACATAGAGAAGGGGCAGCTTCATCCGACCGCGGGCAGCTTTGATAGCCCGGAGGGCCAAGGAAAGGGGAGGTTTTGTTAGGTTGAGGGATAGCTGCATGTACTTTCAGGCAGGAGAAGGGCTGAGCAGAGAGGGAGAAGCTGAAGATGTACAAGAGAGAGTGACCGTGGAGGAAGCCCATCCATCTCTTCCTGGAGCTAGAAGCCAGGAGAGCTGGGTGAAGAGGCAGAGGCATTTAAAAGTGGAAGGAAGGGAGGACCCGGAGGGTGTTCACACCTCGTGCCTTCTCAGGTCTTCTGTGCGCAGTCAGTGAGGAGATGCCTGCCAGGGCTCACAGGACGTGCGGCCTGGACCAGCCGCGGCCAGAGATCGCAGGCGGGGCGGGTGGGGCTGGAAGGCGGAAGAAGGGCTGTGGAGGAAGGTCGTGGACTCCAGGAAGAGGGGGGAGTGTGCTGACACCACTGCCTGCAGACTTCAGCCACAGAAGGGAAGAGAGGCGGGGAGGCCCCAGGCCCTGGAGGCCCCAGTGAGGGCCCAGGCCGGCTCCTCAGGGACAGAGGCTGCTGTGGCCAGCGGGTGATTCGAGTTGGAAGTCTCTCTTCTCCATGGTTGATGCAGTGGACCTGGGCCAGTCATCGTCATCGTTAGGCTGAGACTCATGTCTCCAGCCAGCATGTCTGACAGGTACTCTGTCCAGCGGCTAATTCTCTATAAAGCAGAGAAAGCCTGGCTCAGTGTTCTCCACCCTCCCGAGGCCCTGCCTGCTTGCAAGGCTCTGGGCCCCAAGCAGCCAGATGAGACTCCACGGACTCCCAAGACCCCACTACGCCCTCAAGAAGTTCAGGAAAGCCACGTAGCCATTGGGGGAAATGGACAGAACATCTCCAGACCCCACTGGAATCACAAGTGTAATCTTCTCCCCTTTAAAAACCTACGTTAGCACTGCAAAGCACTGGGAAGACAGGATGCATTGGGTTTTACCTCCTTTTTCAGTAAAACGCCTCTCCTATTTTATAGGAGGTGAGAGAATGTTGCGAATAGTGAAAAGCTCCTCCATTTGAGGGAGATGTGGTTTCATTGGGACGTTTCTCCTCACGCCCAGTGTCCATGCCGTGCCCAAGCTATCCTGCGGGTGGTAGGTGAGGTGATGGTCGGAGGCTTCTCAGGGGCATGATCGCGGCTCTCCCTGGAGCTTCCGTCACCCCCTCCATAGGACCTCTGTGGCAGGGAGGGGGCTTCCTGTTGCCACAGAAGGGCTTATGTAGGAACCTCTGTCTGCTCATTGGGCCACCTTCATGTCAGGCCAGGAGGATGTTCTCTGGGAACTCCTGAGCAAAGGGGAGATGCTGAGAACTTGAGACTATGGGAATATGCACGTTGTTTTAATGGAAATAAAAGTACTTACCGGATTTCTTCTAAGAGGCCTGGGAGAGCCACAAACCAAACAGGCTGACCCTGTCTAATTGAATGTAGCTGCTGATAAAATGGAACTTCTGCAGAGAGCACTGCTAGTTGGACGTTGTGGGGAACTCTCGCTTCCTTTGGAGAGGCCTGCACTGGACAGCTCTGTCCCTCTCTGTCCCCTGTACTGCTTGTGGCCACTGTCATTTGTCATTCATTATGCAGGGACAGAGGCTGGGTCAGGAAGAGATACGGTAGCCGACTGCACAAGCCGTTGACAGCTCAGGGTTGGTTTCAAACCAGGCAGGGGGTGGGGAGCGGCAGGCGGCACGGAGCCCTTAGTGGCCTGGGGACAAAGCGTACCCTGCACTCTGGGGGAAGCCTGTGGTCACTGGGTCCAGGCTCTGCATTCTCTGTCCCTCCCCACCTTTTACCACAAGGCCCACCCACTCAGCCAAGTGCAGATTCTCAGACAACGGCAGGTCCCCCGCTCAGGCCAGATTCCAAATGTGCGTCTTTGGTCCCCAGGAGGGTTTCTCTATGTTTTCTCTTAGCAGGATCTGGGGCCAGCTCACCTCTCACATCCCCATCGTCACCGACCCCACCCTCTACGGCAGGTGAGTCATGGAGGCAGGCTCTAGATGTCCAGAGTCAGACTTCACGGGGAGCAATAGTTGGTCTCAGAGGCAGCGCCACCCTCGACCTCCGGCCTGCTCTCTTGCTGAAAAGCCTCAGGCAGGGCTCCTCAGATCAGATCCTGCCTCGGTACCTGCTGAGCTGAACAAGACAGTTGCTCTGCTGCCTGGGCGCCTTGTCCTGCCAGCGCTCTCTCCTCGGGGAGCCCAGGCACAGTGTCTGTTGGGTCAGCGAGCAGCACTGGTGTGAGAGCGCTGGGACCACCGAGCTTCTGATTTCCCGTGAGCGGCCCGCGCTCTCTTCTGCTCTGTGGCGCCTGCACCCGTCAGAAGAATTCTCTGTGGCTAGCCTTCGTTTTGCCTTCGCGAGTTATATCACATTACTCACTATGAGTTTTGTTTGAAAAAATGTAGAAGGAATTGATCTTGGGGAATATTTATAAGAATAACCTCTGATTCTGTGGGATGGCCTCATCATGTTCGTTCCCTCTGTCCTTTTTGAACTAGTTCTCTCTTTTCTGACCATTTTGCAAGCCTCATAAAATCACATTGGGGGACCAGTATTTCTTTTCACTTCTTAAGGGACCCAGATGTTCTAGACGTCAGAGGGGCTGGTTCTGCCATTCAGAGCTTGTCAGCTGTGCTTGGAAGAGTTGCTGCAGCTATCTGAAGGGGGGAGGGTCATTGCCTGGGGTTGACTTATGAGTTGACAATTCCAGATTCGTCAAGGCTTAAGGCAGCACCCAGGAGCTACCAAGAACCTCACCCACCTGCTCTCAAATATTCTAACTGACCTTCCTGACAAAATGACAAGCAAGTGTAAAGGGAATAGTTTGCACAGCTTACTCCTGGCTGGTGGTGTCTCCTCTTACTGATGGCGTGCTGCCGAGTGTTCTGGGCCAGGACCCGTTTTGAGAAACAAAGTACCTGGTTCATGGGTATGATATTCTTTTCCCTGCCTGACTTTGTGAGCAGCTTTTACAAGAAAACCCTCAAATATTGTTCAAGAGAGAATATAGTCTTCTCTCTCTTGTGCAGGGGTGACTTGTTTATAGGCTGGTCAGAAATTTCTGGAACTCCACTGCCCAGATCATGTTTCAGCCATTTTCTGGAAGAAAGGATATTAATTTCACACCACTTAGACATTTGAAGGAAATTGAGAGAATGAATAGTGAGAATCCATAAACCCTTCTTTAATACACGAGGTGTGTCTTTAGTCATACAGAGCACCTACTGTGTGCGTTAGATGTGGTCCTGGGAAGTTAACTGCCAGTTCTCATGTTTAAATGCCTTGGGGAATTCTCTCAATCTATTTGGATTTTTTCATGATTTACCTGTGTTTTGAATGGGAGCTATCTCTACTATAGCAGGTTTGCATAAGATGAGAAAATTTTTAGAATGAGAGAAGAAAAAGGGGAATATTTTGTTAATTAGAGGCAATGTTGGAAAAACGTTGAGGTGGGTGGGAGCGGAAGGTGGTGTTACTGTGAATTTGACTGTACCTATTCTGAAAGGGAGTTGAGAGGGAAAACATATGTGAAGCCCCAAGCACAAAGCCTGGCAGCAAATATTAGCGCCTTTCCTTTATCTCCTCTATTTGTTGATGAAAGTGGTGTCTCAGCCCTGAAGACTCTACTCTGACCTCTGCTGGGCACTTACTGTAATGCATCTCTTAAAAATGATATCTAGCATTTGCCTGTCGACCCAGCATTTCAGGCCCTAAACGGTCATTCAATTATTCAGGATGCGTTTAGTGAGAGCCTGCAATGTGCTGGGCACTGTGGTTGGTCCTGGGCTACAGGGATGAATAGACAGACAGGGCCCTAGCTCGTGTGGAGTCACATTGCCAGTGCCTCTCAAGAGCTCCAAAATTGTAGATATAATTAAGCAAATGCTTACCTTGGGGTCCAACCGTGGTAATTTTTTTTTCCTCCCACTATTTCCCCTCTTTCAGTAGAGAATCTCCACCTGAAAAACTAGTCCACCAGCTTCGGTTCTGTGCAAGGCATGAGGGAGCCACAAAGAGGTAGCAGCTTCATGCTACTGTGGCCGTGGTTGCTGCTCGGTAAATCCTTGTTGCAGGTTTGCTTGGGCTTGCTCTGCCTTCAAGGCCTCTGCTGGGTGAGAGCAGACTCCCAGCCCAGGGGTGGCATCTTCTGGCTGGTCGGCCCCTGCTTAGACTGGTCCCTCCTTCCAGGACAGGAGGCCAGGCTTCTCAATGGGCTCATCTTTCTCGCTGCTTCACTGCACGCTGCCCATCTTGTTGCTGGAATCACATTTACTCCAATTTATGTCTTTATTTCTAGGCCAAGTTTATAATTAAAAAAAAAAAAGGGTGTGCTTATCTGGGAATCAAGTCAAGAATAGTGTCTTACAGCTTCATGATGAAAGCAGTTTTCTCAAGAAAGGAAGGAAAAGTCTTCACTTTTAAGGACTAGGATTCAAAAAACAATTCCTGCTCAAGGTAGCATCTCAAACACAACTCAGTCTGGGAGCTCTTGGGAACTACACCTTGGGCCGGGGAACCTAAACTCGAGGATGAACACTTGCTAGTTCTGGGAACTTGGACAAGACTGTTGGCCTCCCTGTTGCTTCCGGTTTCCCCTTTGTCAGTGAGGATGATAACAGTGCCTGCCTACGGGCGTTATTAGAGGATCCAGCACATTCCATGTGTATGGGGTTAGAACAGCACCTGGCGTACAGTAAGCCCTTGCTACACTGTTCCTTACTGGGAGACCTTGGATGAGTCAGTTGACGTGTCCGGGGGTTGGCTACCTCCTCTGTCAAAGGCAAAAAGGTCGGAATTAAGGGGAGACCATCTCACAGTCTCTTCTAATCAAGCATACTGTAAATCCACTGGGGACCCTGTTTGCTCAGCAACAGATCAACTTAGGCAAGTTCAGTTGGACCGCATTATCTTCCTTCCTGAAAGCATCAGCTTTAACCACATTCGTGATAGCTGACAGTGGTCTTAGGCTCCGCGACTCTTAGTATGGGAGAAGGAACAGATGTTTCTAAGGGAAGGGGTCTCACTCTTAGGAGCTCTTTCCAGCAATTGGGTGAGGGCTGGGGTCTCTCCCATTTCTTACTGCACCTCGTGCCATGGCACCTCTTCTTGAAGTCCTTACCAGATAGTTGGGGGAAATATCATTTCCCTAAGTCTGCTGGTGATTCCTTTGGGAGGGGTGGGATTCTCTAAAACTTTTGCTGCAATCCTTCTATTTTCAGTGAGAACATTCCTTTCTTTTCTGTTAAAGGTTATGCTTCCTACTTCTGGAAGGTCACTCTTTCAAGAGCTTTAAAATTATTTATCCTGACTTATTTCATGGTAAATATCACTAGCTCATGTTTACATTTGTATTCCTAGAACTGAGTGGTTTAGAAGGTCCCACAAGTACGCCCTTCCACTCTCTCTTTCAGAGCAGACAGGCCTGTTGTCTTGCAATTATTGTGTGTGTGTGGTTTCTTTTTTTTTTTTTTTAAAGATTTTATTTATTTATTTGACACAGAGAGAAAGACAGCGAGAGAGGGAACACAAGCAGGGAGAGAGGGAGAAGCAGGCTTCCCATGAAGCAGGGAGCCCGATGTGGGGCTCGATCCCAGGACCCCGGGATCATGCCCTGAGCCGAAGGCAGATGCTTAACGACTGAGCCACCCAGGCGCCTGTGTGTGGTTTCTTTTTAAAACAGGTTTGCAAAAGAGTGTTTTGGGAAAGCTAAGTAAGAGGAGACCCTAAATTATTATTGTTCTTAATAATTAGATAACATATTTTAGGCACTTACTTTGTGCGAGGCACTGTTCTATTTGATTTACAGGTGTTATTTGATTTAATCCTCACGAATTCCTTCCTATTCAATGAGAGTAGTTTCTACTAAAGCTCCATTTTAAAGGCAAAGAAACGGTTAAAGGACTTTGACCAAGGTCACACAAGTGGGGGACGCTAGAGCCAGGATCCGAACTTGGTTCTGACCTTGCCCATTTACCCCGCCGGTTTTGATCGAGTGCCTGTTCTCTTGGGTACACTGCAGGGTGTGTGCTGTTAAGTATTGGTCAGTGGCCTGAAAAGAACCCTGAAAGTAGAGTTGGAACACCCTGGGCGTGGGTCCTAGCCCTGCCACTTTGCAGCTAAGACCTTGGACAAGTAATTTCCGTCCTTTGAAGCTGTCTTCTAAAAGAATTCCTGGTCTTTATTAGGTCATCACAAAGCTTTATAAGCAGTAACGTGCTATTTTTTTTTTT
>NC_138369.1:22239320-22309881 GCF_054177405.1 Leptonychotes weddellii
TTTTTTTTTAAAGATTTTATTTATTTATTTGAGAGAGAGAGAATGAGAGAGAGCGAGTACATGAGAGGGGGGAGGGTCAGAGGGAGAAGCAGACTCCCTGCCGAGCAGGGAGCCTGATGCGGGACTCGATCCTGTGACTCCAGGATCATGACCTGAGCCGAAGGCAGTCGCTTAACCAACTGAGCCACCCAGGCGCCCAGTAACGTGCTATTAAGTATAAGCTATGAATGCCCTGCAAGAGAATTCTAGCCCTTTGGCTCGCAGCTTATAATTTAAAGCAGTCATTTTGGAGAGAGCGAGCTGGCAATTTATAGAAAACTCAGTGTGTAGGGGCACCTGGGTGGCTCAGATGGCTGAGCGTCTGCCTTTGGCTCAGGTCATGATCCCGGGGTCCTGGGATCGAGTCCCACATCGGGCTCCTGGCTCAGCAGGGATCCTGCTTCTCCCTCTCCCTCTGCCTCTCCCCCGCTCATGCTCTCTCTCTCTATCTCTGTGTCTCAAATGAATAAATAAAATCTAAAAAAAAAAAAAAAGTTATAAGAAAACTCTGTGTAAGGATGAGTGGAGAGAGAGGAACGTTTCAGATCTAGAGAGATGGAGGAGGGAAAACAGAGCCTTATGGGCACAGAGTGACTGAAAGCTTGAATAATAGGAAGGATGGTTAAGAATAAATAAGGCACAAAAAAGAGAGATATTTATTTAGAATGTTGGGAGTTTCCAGAATGTGTCTGGCCAGGTGAAAGTCTGAAACCCATTCTTGGCTCAAAATCCATGTCTCTGGCCATAAGAATTGCCTCTTTTTCTTGAAACCTACACACACACAAACCAGTTGCCATCTTTGGGACAAACAGGTCTGCCTTCAGTGCTTCTCTGAAGAGTATTTTGGCTCTGCTCTCCTGCCCTCTTTCAGCCCTCCTTCCCCACATCCAAGCCCAAGGGGGTAAGGCTGGTGTGGGAGGTGGCTCAGGGCAGTGTCCTCAGCATCCTTCCAGATCTGTCCCTTGTGAGTGGTCAGCCCGCCCAGCACCTCGTGGGCCTCATTTCTCAGCCCCTCCCCAGACGAAGTGATTCTCTTCGTTCATCAGGAGCTCTGGAATTCACTGTCAGGGAAAGCATTATCCTTCACATTTAACCTGGAATCTAGTCAGCTAAAAGGAAGACAAGAACAAGGTTTGCCTTGCTTGTTTTCTTTTTAATGGTTTTATAGCCACAAGTAAGCAAATGTCACTCACTGCGGAAATTCAGCCTGTAGATCCCAGTGGCCTTCAGGGAGGGGCCACTTGCCGCTGTTTCACCTTAGACTTACCCTGTGCTCTTGCTCTTCCCAGCTTTAAAAAGACCCGTCTCCATTGTACATTATAGAAGACTCGATTGAGAAAAGTGATGGGTTCTAATTTTTCTCCCTTCTTGATAAACTGTCCTTATTTAGCAATAGAACTAATTACACTTCCTGTACCCATTCCACTTTTCGGGGGCTGGGGGAGAACTAAAACCTTCACTGGTCTTCTGAAGTGAGTATTGTGCTTGTAAACAAAAATCCTACCCAAATGGTAGGGTGGGGGGGGGAGGGGGGATAGAAAAAAGTATGAAGAGGAAAGTGACTCTCTGGCAACTCTCTTAGCATATTGACTCTCTGATTACTGTATTAGCATATTTGCCCTGTTCTAAAAGGGTCACGGTTGTGTTTACAAACCAATGCATTTTGCGGTGAAGTAGATCCTAGTTTGGCAGTGAGAATAATCAGCATGTGATTCAGACTAATATTTTGCTCTCTTTTACTATTTGATTAAATGACACTAAAATCGAATAATGACTTATGTCCCCTCTCTTTCTCTTTCTCTCTCTTTGCTGTTTTCAGTAGAGCATGCACCATTTTGAACGTGAATTTTCGGTAAAGTAAGCTATACTAATTTCTCTAACTTTAAAGATGCTCTGTTTCTGGATGTGAAATGGGCCCCAGTGCATCTAGATCACTGAAGTGATGAACAAATGGGAAAGCAGATTTGGGACAATTTCCTTATCTGAACATTTAAATGAAATACAGCATCTTTAAAAAGCACCCAAGTGACTTCATTTACATTCATTTCATTTTCACCATGACCTTCAAAATCTTCATTTCCACTCTGATTGTAGTTTTAAAATACAGCTCTAAAACTGCAAATCAACCACATGGCATTTTGGTATATTTCAGTTTTGGAAAACAGGATCCCAGAGTCTTAGTGCAGCAAACATATTGGTTCCCTATCACTCTGATGAAGGGAAAGAGTGTTAGCCGATTGAGTTCTTGGTTTCAGGAAGATAATTCACTGGCTTTTATAACTGTTGGGGAAAACAGTTTTCTTTAAAGCATCCCTAATAATTCTTGAGTTGGGACATGAGTGCAGCCTTCTCATCTACAAAATACAAAGGCAGTTGGCAAGAGCTGGTGGGGCTGCCTGCTTCCTGAGGTCACTGCTCTCTGTTCCCTCTCGAGGGTGGCTAGCAGGTCCTGGTGTTGGTCTGGTGGCCCCATGGTCTCCCCACTTCCGTTCGCAGACCACAAAGGAACTCACACCTACAGAGACTTGTAGATGGCCCACTGCTAAAACTGGCCCCAAAGAAAGGGCACCCCCCCCCCCAGGTGTCCTTTTGCTGAGGCTGGTGAGGATGTTTCTAGCAAGGCATTCCACCCTAGATTGAACCTTTGCTCTTCCTGCAGCGGTCTGTGGTCCATTCCAGGGCCTCTGCTGGATTGCCAGGTTCTCCTTAGTTTGGTGGATGGGATTCTGGGGAGGGTAAAGTAGTTGGCTTTTGGGATTTTTGTCTAAGAGTAGGTAGGATGGGAGAGAACTGTTTTGGAACATCCCTCATCCTGGGTTTGCAGGCCAGTATTTTTCAAAGCAGGGAGAATTCAGTTAGCAACCAACCTTTTTTTTTCCTTCAAATTTTTATTTAAATTCTAGTTAGTTAGCAACCAGTGTAACATGGAATCTGTCTGGTCTTATCTGGGGCCTAGAGATAAGGGCTGTTGGGTACCTGCTGGCAGGGACGAGTCGGTGGCACTCATGCTGGCCTCGGGCACAATAGCCAACTCTGCACTGGGCCCCTATCAATATTGCCAACTGTTAGAACATGTTGTAGCTTAAGCCCCAGCGAATCTTTAAAGGAAGCTTGTGGACTATAGAGAATGTAAAATGAAAAGGCCAAAAAACCCTGATGGGGCCTATAGTCAGAGGCTGAGTCCCTGGGTCTGTGTTCTTGCTTCCTCCACTCCTGACCTTCTGACTGTGGGACTTCCTCCCTACTTCCAGAGTGTTCTGAGCTGGCAAGATGAGGTCTTGTCTTGCCCTGGTTGTACACATGAAGATCTGCCCTAGTTGTTGCAGGCCCAGTGAGGAAATTGGGCCTCATGGGACAGATAGGCCCTTTGGGTCTGGTCCGGCCCTCCTGGGGCAGACATCAGGGTGACCTTGCTCCTTACCCTTGGATGAGCAGCGTCTCCTTTTGCACAGACCCCCACTTCTCATTTGCTTCATAAGCATGGGTTACTCGGTGACACTTGGGACCGTGTATTTATTTATGCTACCTACATATTCAAGGAGATTCATTTTTAAAGCCAAAACAGTCTCAGCCTTTACTCGGAAAAATAAAGATCCATGTACTGAGCACCACCACCACCTCCCAAACTCTGAGATTGTCAATTTGCACTTTTAATTTTTGAGTGGCTGGTAACGCAGCCAAAGTCAAGGGTCGGCTCCTCGTGAGGACCAAGCAGATTCGTTCTCTATCTAGGTCCAGCCGCTGAGACCCACCTCTAGCCACCCAGAATCCCGGGCTGGAGGGGTAACGGGTCTCTGGATGGCTTGCTCTGTGCCTTTAGCACTTGCAGCCCAGAGCCTGTCTTCTTTCTTGTAACCTGCAGTGACTTTTCTCCAAGGTCAAAGCACAAAGCTGGCAGGCAGAAACTGAAGCCCCTTCTGGTACGGAATGTCAAACCCAGATGCTGGCCATTGGGTGGCGCTGCGGGGTATCGGCACCTGCGGCTCCTCTGGGAGCTCTTGGTGCTGCTGTTGAGTCCCAAGAGCCTTCAGAGACACCCCCCTCCTCCTGGGATTTCACTGGCCACTCTCCAAAACCCCCTTCTAGCACGCTTATTCTCCCTGCTCTTCTCACCTTAGCAATCATTGTGGGTTTAAAGTCCTTTTTATCTTAGTAACCCTGTAACATAAGGCTGGGAACATTTTTCCATAAGCCAGCCTGGCAGAAAATGCAATAGAACTTCATTCATTAGTTGTTACTCTATGGAACCAGTGAGAATTACATTTTGTTCATTTGTCTGTATTTAATGTTTATTCATATTGCTATATTTTCATCATTTGAGAATTCTGAGATTGCAGAGCATGAATGTGTGTATGTATGTGATTTTTTAATTTCAGCTGCCTTAGGTTTGAGTATTTTACTCAAGATGTAAGGAAGGTAAGTGGTTTTCTATGAAATACAAGACTTTGAACTGTTATGTGTCACCCTCGGTAAAAAGGATGCTCTTACCTAAGAATTTGATTGGTGACCCTGAACCACTCATCCACAGAAACTCAAGTGGTGATTGGTATGTTTACTTGTTACCACCACCCCAGCTCAGTAGCAGGTTAGAGGGGAAGAACGCCTAACAGAATGTCTCGCTATGTAGCCCTAGGAGGGGCCGAGGCTAAGGCTAGAAACAGACACAGGAGTCACCGAGAGCTGCAAGGTTCATAGGTAATGGGGCAGGTAACTGTGGCACCAGCAAGTTCTTTAAAGCAGGTCTTTGGCTGTACTCAGTTTTTATTTTGTCCTAGGAGAGTAATTCATTCGTCGATTCAGAATTATAACATTCAACTGCCACATGATCGTGTGCCTGGAAGCTAAGGGAAGTTTTAGATACGTGTCCGGTTTCCTTCTCCTTGCCCACCAGGGTAGAGTCTCTCCTGATGCTTCAGCAAAGATGTAGGGTTATTGCAGCTCGATTCTGTTCCTGGGTTAGGCCCCAGTGGAAAGAAGGTGCTGAGGAAGACTCCTCCCTGAGAATACCATTGCCAGGGAGAGAGCCCTCTGCCCCCCATCTTGCACTGTTAACAGTTATTAGCATCTTATATTTCTCTAATGCAGCCTAATAGAAAATTATTTGAGACACGTGCCCCTGGGGAACCCTTAACCCAGCGGGCACTGGTTCCTTGCCTAGAATCCTGAGTGCTTTGTCATTTTCTATTAAATCACATCCTTCAAATATTGTGTGTGTTGGGGCAGCTAAAGAAATGTTCATCCTTTATCAGTAATTGATACTCAGGTAGTCCAACTCTGTGCATACAAATGTCTGTCTTTACTTGCTAGCTCAGTAGGTGCCCTGGACCTGCCTAAAGTAGCTGATGGAACTTTTCTTTTGGGACCATTGCTAAAATTTGGAAATGGAGTTAGAGCCTCATCTACGTAGGGAGAAGGTCACTGTGTATAGTTTCATGTAATCTGTGATATTCAGTCTTAGATGACTATTATCTGGGGAAAATGGCAACCTTGAATTAATTCCCCTTTGATGCTTCTAGCTTTCTTGTTCAGCATTTTAAAAAACTGTACAGTACCGTAGCTCAGTCCCTCTGGGGGAACACATTTGCAGTCTCATCCAAGTCCCTTCTACCCGGGACTGAGCAGTAGCATGTGTGTGGGGTGTTGGGAGAGATGATACTCACTGTCCCCTTTCCTCCCCCCACCCCCCAGGGACGTCCGCTTTACCTCCTCCTCCTCCGCCTCCGCCTCCGCCTCCACCTCCACCACCAGCAGCTCCCTTGCTTCCTGCGAGCCCAGAGGTGCCTACACAGCTCCTGCCCCAGGCTGTGAACGGTGTGAGCCGCGGGGCCTTACTCAGCTCCATCCAGAATTTCCAAAAGGGAACTTTGAGGAAAGCCGAAACCTGTGATCATAGCGCTCCTAAGATCGGCTAAAGCTTCGTGTTTACACTTGGAGGGAAAAGTTCTTTGTTTTTTCCTCCCACCTCCAGTCCCTGAAGTACTCTTTCCAGATGAATGATTGCTGAGCCAGGACAGCCGCAGACTCTTTTGCAGATGCTCAGGCAAGAGGCTTCTCAAGAGGGAAATATTCAAGTAGAATAAAGTCAGGCTGGCGTTTCTGCCTTAAGAAATATTTTGCTCCTTTATTACCATTTTAAAGGAGTCTGGTTCATCCTCTAATGGGCTTCTTTTGGGGATAGCAGCATATTGGAGTCAACCTTGTCACCAGCTGAAGGAAACGGACAGAAAAACAGTGACAATGTTCAGTCACAGCAGTGAATGACCTTTGGGTTGCAATCCCTCCCAACCTGTCAGACAGCTCCCAGAAATGTTCCTCTCATTTCTCTATAAAGCATTTTCTGGTTCTTAGATAACTCCCATTTTTGCTACCTAATTTTGTCTTGGACATTATTAACACTGTAGTCCAAAGCATAGTTATGTTGCGGAGTGAGAGAAGCAACTGAGTTCTTCCTTTTCCATTCAGATAGACAGGGGCAAGTCTAGTCCAGAACCTTCTCTAGGTTCTAACGGGAATACCATTGTGGTTATAGAACTCAGGGCTGTGAAAGCAACCACTCTAGACTCCTAGTTCCTTTTAGTTAGAGTGTATTGGGCAGAAAATGTAAACATCAGGAAAAGCTCTTGCCGATCAGAGGATCTCCTTAATCCTCAGCAATAAAGTCAAGTTTGTGGTTTGTGGGGAGTTATTATTACAACACAAGTAAATTTGGCATCTATAGAAATCAATTCTGATTTTTGAAAAATTTATCCAAATATATCTTTTTAATGTTACTCATTTATTAGATCCTTTATCCTATGATTTGCTTAAACCCTTTAATAAATTGCACTTTAAAGGATTATCAGTAATCCATTTAAAAATTCAAGTACACACATCAGTGTTGGTTACTATGCAGAGAGAATGTCATTGTGTATAGTTTCATTTAATCTGTGATAAATGTTTAGCTGTATTTTTTATTAAAATAAACCATGTGAAGAAAATGTGTTGTCTGTAGCTTGGCTAGGCCTTTGAAGTGGGAATTTTTTGTGGGAACTTTTATAAAGAATAGTTCCATGGAGTATTTGTGTCATCTTTTCTCTCTTAATTACTAAAAGCTAACAATCCTGTCTTGCTATTTAAATTAGGCACCCCTTGTTTGCTTCTATAACTAATTTAAACCTGTCTTTTCTGTCTCAACTTCTAAAGAAGGCAGCATATGGCAGAATGTCTATTTTTCGGCAATAGGAAAAATACCTGACATGAATTTTGGTTTAATTTGGAACGGAACCCTATTACAATTGGGCATTTGAAGAGTCTGTGGACAAGTTCCTGTTACAAGTGTGATGGCAGTTTAGGTGATTTAGTGTCACTAATTTCTTAACAGAAATTCTTAGCAGAATTTTAAGACCTCCATCCATCCCACATTTATTACCTCAAGAATATAAAAATACAATTAGGGGCGCCTGGGTGGCTCCGTTGTTTAGCGTCTGCCTTCGGCTCAGGTCATGATCCGAGGGTCCTGGGATGGAGCCCCGCATCGGGCTCCCTGCTCAGGGGGAAGCCTGCTTCTCCCTCTCCCACTCCCCCTGCTTGTGTTCCCTCTCTTGCTGTGTCTCTCTCTGTCAAGTAAATAAATAAACATCTTTAAAAAAATAAAAATAAAAATACAATTAGTCATAGTTAGGAATTCCTTTATTCCGTATCAAAACAATCTTAACAGTAAATGTAGATAATAGCTTTCATCTTTACATACAAGTTGTCATTTTTGGATACATCTTTCTGTAGAACTCTGCCACATTCATACCTTGTCCTTGTGAGAGGGTAAAATTTTACATTAGCCTTATTCAAAGAACATGGTAATTGTAATAGACCAAAAAAACCCCCATGGAGTCTAGGGCAGGAGAGAAGAATTTTTCCACATACAAGCACATTTAAACTTCTTCCAAGTACAAAAACATTTGCGTTGTTGCTTTAGGGATAACTTTATGAATCCTAAGGTCTTACAGTACGATCCAGGTGAAGTGACAGCAAGTATTTTAAATAAATCCCAATGACTTGAAATTCAAGTCCAAACTAAATATTTAATGTTTTCTTTATTGCAAATATGATGTCTTTAACCTGAGGTACAGAGTTGTCTTCCAGAATCTTTGCATAAGGCATAGGGACATCAGCACCAGTGACACGAACTGCAGGAGCATCCAGGAAATTGAATGCAGGGCCTAGAAGAGAAGGAGGCGCAACTGAGAGAGGCAAGAAAAGCCACTTAGCACCACCACCTTCCCACAGGAGGTATGGCTCTCCAAAGGAGAGAAAATCTAAAGGAATACTAATTACCGGGACGGCTTCTGGCTTTTTAAGAATATTTAGCCAAAGGAAAAATGCCAAGGTGACAAGTTGAAAGTTAAGACTGTTGGCCACCCCTAGCTTTTGATCTCTATCCAGTATCCAGGTACACACTGTTTATTACAGCTTGAGCATTCCAGAACCATTTTCTCTGAAATACCTTCCATGATCCTGGCACAAACTTCAGCTCCTACTCCAAACTGTGGCCAGCCTCCTTCCACAGTTATGAGATGATTGGTCTTCATGACACTGGCTTCTATTGTTTCAATGTCCATTGGTCTGATGGTTCGCATATTTATCACCTGAGCAGACAATACAGATACGCTTCACAGAGTCACCGTGGCACAGATACCGTCTCATGCCCATAGTACCACCCCCTCTTTGTCTCCTGTTCATCTCTGGGTCTGGGAAAATCAAATCTGCCTATTCAAGAACAAAACGTAAAATGGGAAATTGTAATTAAAACATAAGTCTTTACTTCTACCACAAGTGGTTCTGTTAAGAATTCACTCATCCTCTTGGGCTTTAACTTCCTTCTCGTCAAAACAACTAATAACTACCAACTGACTGCTCACCGTGCACCAGGTGCTAAACTACGTGTAATTCCCACAACCACCCTGATGGGACAGTAAACGTATTCTCCTTGGTTTACAGCTGATGCGGCTGAGATTCACGGTACGGATCTTGCCCAAGTGTAACCTGCGAGCGGTACTTCCTGGACCTGAAAGAGTTAGACCCTGATTTCTAGTTTGCCCCTCTCCCGACCTCCAGCTCCAAGGTTGGATCCCAACTTGAGAAAGCAGGTACTACTCTAACAGAGCTAGAACCTACATGGTAAAAAGCTAGGTATTTGAAAAGCAAGAAGCTTCCCAGTTTCAAGCAGAGGCAGAACTGAGTGTCAAAGCAAGATTTTACACTTAGTTAACCTGTTACAGAATTCAAACTCCTGTTTCTGGGGTTTAGATTTAAAAGGAAACTTTCTGATTCTTTAAGAAGTGAATGTCCACATACCTCACATTCAATTCCCTCTTTAGATAGCACTGTCGCAGCTTCTAAGCAGTGGCCCACAGGTCTTGAATGGGAAACTACGGTTATGTGTGTCCCTGAAACAAAGTGGTCACAGATCAGAGGCCAGGTTGAAACTGAAGATGTTGTACTGCTCTGCAGCCACTGTGGCTCTTGTTCATTTGTAAAATCTTCAACTCAGCTCTGTTCCAGGGAGGTGAGGAATGTGGTAGCCTTCCTAGAGATGAAATTCAAATCTACTGGACTGAGAATTAGGAAAGCACAAGTGTAGGAGCAAAGCTTGACACATTTCTTAACTTGAACTCCTCCTCTAATTTCCTAATCAAAGTAAAGGGCAGTAACCTCAAGAATGAATTTGATCAGGGGTGCCTAGGTGGCTCAGTCGGTTAAGTTTCTGACTCTTGATTTCAGCTCAAGTCACGATCTCAGAGTCGTGAGATTGAGCCCGAGTTGGGCTCCGCGCTGGGCTTAGAGCCTGCTTAAGATTCTCTCTCCCTCTCCATCCAACCCTCCCCCACCTCTTAAAAAAGAAAAAAAGGAATGAATTTCACCAACATAAATAACAGGGGCTAGATTACAAATAATATTTAAGCATGTATAAGCGCTCTTACCTTGCCTTTCTATTTTGGCTTTTCCAATGGGAATCAGAAAATCTTTTGACTGAGCTTCTGAGGGAAATTCAAAAGGAACTCCATACATCAGTTCATTCTCTAGCACCACCACTGCAAAATACAAATATTTAACAGAAGTGACTACATGACCAAATGGATATACAACACTATCATTCATTTTGTGAAAAGTTTCACCATGCCGATTAGGAAGCCTCACATCTATTGTGTCCAGTAGCCTTGAGAGGATGATTTAGGTGCTGGCATTTATTGTCTGGTCAGTCCTCATTTTATCTACTGTAGTTAAACCAGCGTTGTAGATACCTAACAGGCCCCTTTGTACTCAGAAAAGCAAAAACAAAAACACCTTTTTTAAAACGGTCTTTACTGTATCTGTAAATCATTAATTAACATTTTATATGATATATCTAAGCCTAACTAGAAGCCTTTAACGGCTTCCTTCCAGGCAAAGATTTCAACTTAGTTCTTTAAGGTTCAAAAGAGACCTAAGGGTGACTCTACTGACCTGGATTATTATCCCGAATGGCTGATTTAATAAGTCCTTTTGCATCCTCTGAATTCCAGGGGCTGACCACCTTTAAGCCTGGGCAGTGCCCATACCAGGCAGCAAAGCACTGTGAGTGTTGGGCAGCCACGCCTGCTGAGGCACCATTGGGCCCCCTGAAGACTATGGGCACAGGCTGATGGCCCCCCGACATGTAGTAGGTCTTGGCAGCTGAGTTTATAACCTGGTCAATGGCTTGCATAGAGAAATTGAAGGTCATAAATTCACAAATGGGCCTCAACCCAGCCTGTCAAATCAAAAACAAAGATCTTAAAAAAACTAAAAAGCAATAAAAAGTGGCAACCATTCCAAAATTCAATGTTTTTAAAAGGTCATGTTAAATCTCTTTGGATGAGATTCATAAAGAGGATTACATACCATTGCTGCACCCACAGCAATTCCAGCAAAGCCCATCTATAAGTAAAACATAAACACAAGTGAAAATCCATAAAAATCAGAACAGTGTACACTTTAACATGCCCCTGAAAGGTATGCTTCCTGACGGAAGGCTTACCTCAGATATGGGAGTGTCTATGATCCTCTTATCTCCATATTTCTTCCACAGGCCTCGACTAACCTAAAATTACACAATGATCTCATTACTTTTAAATGTATATGGGGGCTAACAGCCACCTCAATTTATATTGCTTTCATGTATCCTGGGTTACCTTATATGCCCCATCATACTGGGCAACTTCTTCCCCAAGCAGAAATACCTTCTCATCTCTTTCCAGCTCCTCATCCATACCTTGGTTTATAGCCTCACGAACTGTCACCTGTCACAGGTATGGAGAAAACAATCAACAAAGATTACTACAGAATTATTTCAGATACTACTGAGATTCTCTCCTTTTATAATTACCTAGGCTGCCTACAGCATACAATATAAAAACTATCACTAGAACAGGCTTCTCTTTAAAAGTTAAAAGAATTCCAAAAGTAACATTTTTATCATACAGCCTGACTGGATTTGTTAATGAGAAGTTTACTGAACACTTTTCTTGATGTGCATCTAAACTTAACAAAATCTGTTTGCTAAGCAGACCAGCTCATAAGTAGTTTCCTAAGTAGAAATTATACTGGGTTGTTTTACTTCCACACTTGGTTTAGTGTGGGACAGAGAACTGTTAAGGAAGCCTATGTAAGACTATGTTTGGAGCACTCACTAGGTACCAGGCACTTCCAAACACTACCTTCAGAATCTACAAGTTATTTTACTAGACAGATTGGTAGAATCCTCTAGTAAAATAAAAGGGGTGGGAAATTCCTCAAAGGGTTGAACACAGAATTACCATATGATCCAACAATTCCACTTCTAGATAGATGCTCAAAAGAAATAAAAGCATGGACTCAGCTACTTGCACACCAATGTTCTTAGCAGCATTATTCACAAATCCAAAAGATGAAAACACCCAAATGTCCATCAACAGATGAATGGATGAACAAGATGTGGTATATGCATAAGATGGAATATTAGTCAGCCTTAAAAAAAGAAATGAAATTCTGACACATGCTACAACATGAGTGAACCTTGAGAACATCATGCTAAGTGAAATAAGCCAGACCTAAAAGGACAAACATTGTAGGATTCCATTTACAGGATGTACCTAGAATAGATAAATTCACAGGCACAGAAAGTGCAATAGAGGTTACCAGGAGCTAGGGGGAAATGGGACGTTCCTGTTTAAGGCGTAGAGTTTCCGATTGTGATGGTGATAAAGTTCTGAAGACGGATGGTGGTGATGGTCTCACAACATAGTAAACGGACTTAGTGCCGCTGAATATACACTTTAAAATGGTAAATTTGGTTATGTATATTTTAGTACAGTAAAAAATTTAAAAGGAGGGTGAGGGAAGAAGCGTCAAGTCTAGTGTACTCAGACCGCCCACAGATCCCAGTGAGCCTGGCGGGGGTGATCTGGTAGTGTGTCCAGCGCTGGGTCGCAACAGAGGCACGGCGAATTCCAGCAGGACGTGGGAATCCGTCGACTCCAGGGCCCGCTGCCGTCCCTCTCCCCACGGCGCAGGCGCGCCCCCGGCCTCCGCCCCGGGATCGACGGCCCCTCCCTGCCCCGGCTAGGGTCCAGGCCACCTACCTGCAGCGCCGCCGGCGCTGTCCGGTGGAAGCGCCTCCTCAGCAGCCCGGAGACCTGGCGGAGAGAGAGAGGACACTGAGAGGGGACGCAAGGTGGGCAGGGATCGCGCGGAGGCACGCGTGCCGCTGCCTACCTGTTCAAGGGGTCTCCGCATCAGGCCAGACACTGCCGCCATCTTGACTGTGTCCTCTAGCCGTCGCCGGGACGGCAGTCGAATTAGGCCCCCCCTCCGCCGCCAGCTCGGGCCAATGGCAGGGCGCGGCGCCTGCGTGCCCCGCCCATTCCCTCAGGGGTGAGGGGCCGAGGGGCGGGGCTGAGGTGGCGCGTTGGGTGGTTCTACCGCTGTCTTTCCTTGGGAGCGGGCGGCTGCTGCAGTGCGCGCTGCACGCCGGGGACGCCTCCGTAAGTGCTGGTGCTTGAAGCAGGGGGACCGAAAGTCAGCCTCTTTGGAACATGACTTAAGGCTGCAGGGACCTTAAGAGTTAGGTCAGCCTTTTGAGGGCACTGAAACCCTAAGGGCACCAGGTGTCGCTTGCGCACACTCTAATGATAGGAACTTAACCACCTTATGAATGAGCCCGGTCTTCCCGGGACCGCGCACAGTCCGTTGCCTAGAACGCGAACCAGAGCTTTCATTGATGCATTAAGCGCCTGCAGTGTGCCAGGCACTGTGATAAGTGCTTTACAGCTCATTTAGTTCTCACAGGAACCCTCTCAGGTGGTTACTGTTCAAATCTCCAGTTGTCCTCAAGTCAGTTTGGGTTGTCAGTCGTCAGAAAGTCCTTCATCCAAAATTTTCAGCGTCTATGGGCTTGACCAATCTTTTTTTTTTTTTGCTTGGTCATTTCAAACGAGATTTATTAAGAGGGCTTTTCACTCCCCCTACCTTTTTAGGTGTAATTTAGACACAGTAAAATGCACATTCCCATCATCTCAGAAAGTTTCCTCAGTGTTTCCTCCCAGTCATTCCCCACACATCACCCCACAAGCAACCACAGATCTGATTTCCATCACTGTAACTTAATTCGCTTGTGTTAGAACTTGAAATAAAAGGAATTATATGATGTGTACTCTTGTGTCTGGCTCAGCAAAATGTTTTGGATATTCATCCATGTTGTTGAGCATAGCAGTAGTTTTTTACTCTTTCTTTTTTTAATTTTATTATGTTTTTAATAATCTTTACACCCAACATGGGGCTGGAACTCATGACCCGGGGATCAAGAGCCACAAGCTCTTCTGACTGAGCCAGCCAGATGCCCCTCCTCTTTCTTTTAGTTTTTTCTTTTGAAAGACTTTAAGTGTCACAAGAAATTGTGAAACTAGTACAAAGAGTTTCCATGTACCCTTCACCTATCTTTGCCCACTGTCTCGTATAACCATAGTACCTTGTCAAATCCCCTGAATCGATACTGATACAATGCTATTAACTCATTTAGAGACTTTATCCAGCTTTCATCAGTTTTTATATGCATTCTTGTGGGGGTGTATAATACTATAGAAGTGTATTACATGTACAGATCATGTAACTCCTCCCACAATCAGAATACAGAATTGTTCCATCACCACAAAGTACCTCCCTCATGTTACCTCATAGTCACACCCTCCCCAACCCCTAACTCCTGGCAACCACTAATCTGTTCTCAGTCACTATAATTTATTATTTCAAGAATGTTTTATACATGGAATCATACAATATGTAACTCTTTGGGATCAGCTATTGTCACTCAGCCTAATGCTCTTGAGATCCATTCAAGTTGTTGCACGTATCAACATTTCATTCCTTTTTATTGCTAAGTAATTGTTTTTTTTTTTTTTAAAGATTTTATTTCTTTATTTGAGAGAGAGAGAATGAGAGACAGAGAGCATGAGAGGGAGGAGGGTCAGAGGGAGAAACAGACTCCCTGCCGAGCAGGGAGCCCGATGCGGGACTCGATCCTGGGACTCCAGGATCATGACCTGAGCCGAAGGCAGTCGCTTAACCAACTGAGCCACCCAGGCGCCCCTATTGCTAAGTAATTGTATGTTTATCCATTGACCCCTTGAAGGACATTTGGGTTATATCCAGTTTTAGCAATTACCAGTAGAGCTGCAATGAACATTGGCTCATAGGTTTTTGTGTAAACATTACTTTTCATTTCTTCAGGTAAATACTGAGCAGTATGATTATATCGAAGTGTTTTTCCAAAGTGGATATACCATTTTACATTACCTCCAGCCATGTATGAGACATCCAGTTGCTCTGGATCCTTGCCTGCATGTGATATTACCAATATTTTCTATTTTAGCCATTGTAATAGATGTGTAGCAGTGTCCCTCATGACTTTTAATTTGCATTTCCCTAATGGTTAATGATTATTGAACATCTTTTCACATGCTTACTTGCTGTCCATCCTTGGCGAAGTGTCCAAGTCTTTTGCTCATATTCTAACTAGATTATTTGTTTTTTATTTTAGTAAAACATGCATAAAATTTACCATCTTAAGCATATAGTTCATTGGCATTTAATATGTTCATATTGTTGTTCAATTACCACCATCATCCATCTCCAGAACTTTTTCTTTTTCTTTCTTTTTTAATTTTTAAGTAATGTCTACACCCGACGTGGGGCTTGAACTTACAACCCTGAGATCAAGAGTCGCATGCTCTACCCGCTGAGCCAGCCAGACACCCCTCCAGAACTTCTTCATTTTCCCAAAAGGAGACTCTGTAGTCGTTAAACAGTAACTCTCCATTCCCCTCTTCCCCTAGCCACTGGCAGCCACCATTCCATCTCTATAAATTGGACTTCTCTACCTCATATAAGTGAAATCATACTGTGTGTGTGTGTGTGTGTGTGACTAGCTCATTTCAGTTAGCGTAATGTCTTCAAAGTTTATCCATATTGTAGCCTGTCTCAGAATTTCATTCTTTTCTAAGGTTAAATAATATTCCAGTGTATGCATATATCACATTTTGTTTATCCATTCTTCTGTTGATGGACATTTTGGTTGTTTTCAACGTTTAGATTTGTGAATAATGCTGCTATGAACATTAGTGTACAAATATCTATTTGAGTCCCTGCTTTTAATTCTTTGGGGTATATACCTAAAAGTGGTGTTGCTAGATCATATGTTAATAGTATGATTAATTTTTTTGAGGAAAGACCATTCTGTTTTCCATTGTAAATTAACCAGTGCATATTCCCACCAGCAATGCACAAGGGTTCCAATTTCTCTACATTCTCACCAACATTTATTATTTTCTGCTTAATTGTTAATAGCCATCCTAATATGTATGAAGTAGTATCTCATCATGGTTTTTATTTGCATTTCCCTAATGATTAGTGATACTGATCATCTTTTCATGTGCTTATTGGCCATCTGTATGTCTTGGAGAAATGGCTATCCAAGTCTTTTGCCTATTTCTCAACTGAGTTGTTGTTTTGTTGCTGTTGAGTTACAGGAATTCTCTATATAACCTGGATATTAATCCCTTATCAGATATATGATTTACAAATATTTTCTCCCATTCCTTGGGTTGCCTTTTCACTCTGGTGACAGTGTCCCTTGTTACACAAAAGTGTTTAATTTTGATAAAGTCCAACTTATTTTTTCTCTTATTGCCTGTGCGTTTGGTATTATATCTGTCAAAGATTCAAAATAGCCCAAGTAAAACCAATGAATCACTGAAGTAGTAATTAGTAAAAACTTACTGTGCACACACCAAAAAGACAGTTTATAAACTGGGAGCCCTCAAACCAAAACAAGACATGAGTCTTAGGAGTATATTGTTATAAAGCAGTTTATATAGTGAGAAAGCAGTGAGTTTATTTTTCATGGTGATTGGTTATAATATTACAATTTTCAGTGATATTTCAGTTAATATTTTCATATTAACCTTGGGAAACAGTTCAAGTTTTGCTTTTCATTTATAGGGACGCAAGCAAGAAATTATCCAGATCGAGTTAGCATTGCAAAATAAACTAAATGAAGCTTTGTTTGTATGACGAAGCTGGTTTTGTCAGTTCAGAAAATTTTCAAGATTGGTCTCCGTTTGCTTCTGATTTAACATATCTAAGAAATCATTGCTAAATTCAATATCATGAAGCATTTCTCCTATATTTTCTTCTAAGAGTTTTATAGTATTAGCTCTTATGTTTAGGTCTTTGGTCGATTTTGAGTTAATTTTTATATATGATGTAATGGTGGGTCCAATTTCATTCTTTTGCACTTTTTTTTTTTAAGATTGTATCTATTTATTTGAGAGAGAGAGTGAGAGGAGGAGGAGGAGAAGCAGAGGGAAAGGGACAAGCAGATTCCCTGCTGAGTAGGGAGCCCAATGCAGGGCTTAATCCCAGGACCCTGAGAGCACAACCAGAGCCAAAACCAGGAGTCGGACGTCCAGCTGATCCACCCAGGCACCCCAGTACCACACTGTTTTGATTAGTGTAGCTTGGTAGTAAGTTTGAAATCAGAAGTTGAGTCCTCCAGCTTTGTTATTCTTTTTCAAGGTTGTTTTGGCTACTTGGAGTTCCTTGAGATTCCATATGAACTTTAGGATGGGTTTTACTATTTCTGCTAACACTGTCATTGGGATTTTGATAGGGACTGCACTGGATCTGTAAATTGCTTCAGGTGCTATTGACATCTTAACAATATTAAACCTTCCAATCTATGAAAACGGGATATCTTTCATTTATTTGTATCTTCTTTATTTATTTATTTTTAAAGATTTTATTTATTTATTTGCCAGAGAGAGAGAGGGAGAGTACAAGCAGGGGGAGTGGCAGGCAGAGGGAGAAGCAGGCTCCCTGCTAAGCAAGGAGCCCGATGCAGGACTCGATCCCAGGACCCTGAGATCACGACCCAAGCCGAAGGCCAGATGCCCAACCATCTGAGCCACCCAGGTGCCCTATTTGTATCTTCTTTAATTTCCTTTAGCAATGTCTTGTAGTTTTCAGTGTTTAAATCTTTAGCCTCCTTGGTTAAATTAATTCCTAATTATTTTATTCTTTTGGAGGCTATTATGAGTGGAATGGTTTTCTTAATATCCTTTTCATATTGTCCATTGTCAGTGTATAGAAATGCAACTGTGACTTTTGAGTCCTGATTTCATATCCTGCAAATTTGCTAAATTTGTTTATTAGTTCTAACAGGTGTGTGTGTGTGTGTGTGTGTGTAATCTTTAGGATTTCCTATGCATAAGATCATGCCATCTGTAAAAAGAAATGATTTTATGTCTTCCTTTCTAATTTGGATGCCTTTTTTTTTCCTTGTCTAATTGCTCTGACTAGAGCTTCTAATACTATGTTGAGTAGAAGTAGCAAAAGCAGACATCCTTGTCTTCTTCCTGATCTTAGAGGGAAAATTTTCAGTTTTTCACCATTGAGTTAGCTGATGTTAGCTGTAGGTTTTTCATATATGGCCTTTATTATGTTGAAGTGGTTTCCTTCTACTCCTAGTTTGTCAAATGTTTTTAACATGAAAGGGTGTTGAATTTTGGCATACACTTTTTCTGTAGCCACACAGTTTCCCCCCTTCATTCTGTTTATGTGGTCTATTTCATTGACTGATTTTTGCATATTGAGATTATTTTCTTACTGTTGTGTTCAGAGCACTGTTTATGGATTCTGTATGCAAGTCCTTTGTCAGATACGTGATATGCAAATATGTTCTTCAGTTTATGGGTTGTCTTTTCATCCTGTAAGGTTACTTCACAGGGCAAAAGTTTTTAATTTTGATGAAGTCCAATTTTTCAACTTTTTCCTTTTATGGATTATGCTTTTTGGTATCATATATGAGAAATTTTTACCTAACACCAGCATACAAAGATTTTCTCCTTTTTTATAAAAGTGTTATGGTTTTGTGTTTTCCACTTAGATCTATGATCTATTTTGAGTTAAAATTTGTATAAGATTTAGGTTTAGATTGAGATCTTTGATTTTTTTTTCCTTAAGTATGTCCAATTATTCCAATACCATTTGTTGAGAGAACTACTTTCTCCATTGAATTGTTTTTGCATGTTTGTAAAAAAATCATTTGACCAAATTTGTGTAGGTGTATTTCTGGAGTCTGTCCTGTTCCATTGATCTATATCTCTGTCCCTCCTCCTCCTCCAATACCATACTGTCTTGATAACTGTAGCTATATTGTAATTCTTAAAATCAGGTAGTGTGATTCCTATAACATTATTCTTTTTTTTTTTTAGACAGAGAGAGACACAGCGTGAGAGGGAACACAAGCCGGGGGAGTGGGAGAGGGAGAAGAAGCAGGCTTCCTGCTGAGCAGGGAGCCCGATGAGGGACTCGATCCCGGGACTCCAGGATCATGACCAGAGCCAAAGGCAGCCTCTTAACCAACTAAGTTGCTCCAAATCTTTACCAACATTTGATGATAGCAGTTTTTAAGATTTTGCTATCCTGTTGGTTGTGGGTTTATATATCATGTGGTTTTAATTTTTATTTCCTTGATTACCAACAATGTTGAACACCTTTCCATGTGCTTATCGTCTGTCAACCTCTTTTAGGAAAGTGATCACAGCAGAATTCAAACTTCACATGTAAAGTCTCAGTGAATGAAAGTCTCCTTCTGTTCCCTCAGGATGAAGCAGAGAAGACATGCTTTGTCTCCAGGGACAGGTGGCATATTAGTGATTATTACTATTTTATCAACAACAATGTCTCCGGTTTCTATGATATCTTATAAATACATTTTTATGAAACTGACCTTATCTTTCCTCACAGGTTACAAAAACTGGGAAACCCTGTACCAAAATATAATATACAAATGAATATTGGATAAAGAAATTTTTAAAAAGCAGAAATAGTGAAAAACTAGAAGCATTCACATATCCATCAGTTGGGAACTGGTTTAATGAAGCATGTTACATCTCCTCCATGGAATATCATTCTTCTGTTAAAAGAATAAAAATAGGAGAATGAGGCAGACCTACATGTATGGATCCATACGTATATATCATATGTTCTTATTGGGAACAATCTCCAAGCAAGGTTAGATATGAACTAAGAAAATGGAATCCCATTTGTCTAAATAAAATACAGGAGTAAATATATATACTCATAAAAAAAGTGTTTTGAAAGAATTCATGAGAAATTGTGAAGAGAAGCTAAATGGTGGAAGGGTAGAATTTGACTAATAGAGATCAAGGAATGTTTTACTTTTTATACCTTTTATGTAGTATGATTTTTTAAATAATGAGAATACATTACTTTAGTTGATTGTTAATTAACATGCATAGTTCATAAAATTACAAGCCAAATAACATACTGGGAAAATCTTTGTCACAGAAATGGCATAAATTTATATAAATATTTAATACATGAAGAATTCCTAAGAAATAAGGAGAAAACACTAATATCCCAATGGAAAATGGGCAAAGAGCGTGAAGAGACACTTCACAAAGTAGTAGAAATGACTAGCAAACATGAATTATGTCAAAAAAATAAAACAAAACCATGAATTATGTCTGACTTCACTCATACCCAAAGGAATAGAAATCAAAGAATCGATGAGACCTCATTTCTTGGCCCTTCAAATTACTAAAGATTTAACAAAGTTTATCTAATACTTGTAAGGGTTCAGGGAAATGGACACTCATACACAGTATTAATTGTTCCAGTGTTTCTGGAAAACAGTTTGTTAGTCGATCTCAAGAACCTTCAAATAAATATGTTCATACATACAAATAAAGGTGTTTACATATTATAATATATCCATATTCCTTTGGCCTAGTTATTCTACTTGTAAGGATTTATCCTCTTAAATCTTGGTTGCTTTTGATTAATTTATGTGAAAATATTCATATAGTAGGACAATTTTTCAACTATTTAAATATCTGGGAAAATACTTAGATAAATTAGGGTATATTCAGATGTTGAAATATTACATAATACCTGAAATTCTATCTTTAAAGAATTAAATAGTATGCAAAAGTATTTATGAAATAATATTAAATGAAAAAAGCAGAATAAAAATAGTTTGAAATATAATCCCAATTTTATCTAAAAGTATGTATGTGGTTAGAAAAATGCCTGGAAAGGAGAATGTGTAGTAGCTTACATGAGATTTAAAAATAAAAGGAAGATTTATAATAAATCTCAATTGTGATCAAAATACTATTTATTATTTTTATGTATTTCTTTCCCATATATCCATATGCCTTTATGTTTTATATTTTATTTTGAATTTCAAAAATATTTTTGAGTAGGAAATTTATTTCATTATAGGAAAAAAAACTCAAGTACAGGAAGGTATAAAGTAATTGCCCTCCCCTCCCCCACCTTGGATACCTTGCTTCCTCTCCCCACCTCAACAGCCACTATGACTCATTTCTTCTGTGTATTTACAAGAAGGACCACTTGCGTATAAGCATGTAAGACTGTATCTCCCTTTGTTTACATGAAGATTAGCTTTTTAAAAATATATTTTTTAAGTGAGCATACAGTAAAATTGTGTGTGTGTGTGTCCAGCTCTATGAGTTTTGAAGCTGACAACCACAATGAGGATACAGAACAGTCCTATGACCCCCAAAACTCCCTCCTACTGTCCTCACGAAGCCCACTCCTTCCTCCCATCCCTAATAACCACTAATCTGTGTTTGTTGCCATACTATTCCCTTTTCCAGAATGTTATATAAATGAAATCAAACAGTATATAACTTTCTGAGACTGACTTCTTTCACTCACATAATACCTTTGAGATTCATCCAAGTTGCCATGTGTATTAATAGTTCATTCTTTGGGGGCGCCTGGGTGGCTCAGTCGTTGGGCATCTGCCTTCGGCTCAGGTCATGATCCCAGAGTCCTGGGATCGAGCCCCGCATCGGGCTCCCTGCTCGGCGGGAAGCCTGCTTCTCCCTCTCCCACTCCCCCTGCTTGTGTTCCCTCTCTCTGTGTGTCTCTCTCTGTCAAATAAATAAATAAAATCTTTAAAAAAAAAAAAAAGTTCATTCTTTGTTCTTGCTGAGTAGTATTCTGTTGTATGCATGTACCACAGCTGGTTTATCCATTTACTTGTTGAGGGACTTTTGAATTGTTCCCAGTTTTTGGCAATGCTGGATAGAGCTAATACAAAATTTTTTTAACGGAGTTTTGTGTAAACATATGTTGGTATTTCTCTATGGTGTGAGATTGGGATTACTGGGTCATATGGTGTGCGTATTTAACTTTTAAGAAATTGTCAAACTGCTTTCTGGAGTGGCTGTACCATTTTGTATTCTCACCACCAGTGTATGAGAGTTCCAGACACTCCATATCCTCACCAACGCTTGGTAGTATCATTTGTTTGTTCTTTTTGCTTTTTTGCCTTTCTGTTAGGTGTGTAGTGATATCATCATTGTTTTAATTTGCATTCCCTAATGGCTAATGATGTTGAACATCTCTTCAAAGACTTATTGGCCATTTGTATGTCATCTTTGATGAAATAACCTGTTTAAATCCTTTGCCCATTTTTTATTAGGTCATTTGAAATTTTCTTACAGTTGAGTTACATATATATTCTGGATACAAGTTCTTTGTTGGATAACTAACTTGCAAATATTTTCTCACAGTCTGTGGCGTATCTCTTCATTTTCTTAACAGTGTCTTTTGTAGAGAAAAAGGTTTAAATTTTGATGAAATTCAATTTACCAAATTTTTCTTTTATGGGTCACATTTTGGTATCTTATCTAAGAACTCCTTGCCTAACACCAGATTGCAAAGGTTTTCTCTGATGTTTCCTTCTAAAGTTTTATAGTTTTAGGGGCTCCTGGGTGGCTCAGTCAGTTAAGTGGCTGCCTTTGGCTCAGGTCATGATCTCAGGGTCCTGGGATCGAGCCCCATGTCAGGCTCCCTGCTCAGCGGGGAGTCTGCTTCTCCCTCTCCCTCTGCCTGCCTCTCTGCCTGCTTGTGCTCTCTATCTCTCTGTCAAAAAAAAAAAAAATAAAATCTTAAAAAAAAACCTTTAAGGTTTTATAGTTTTACATTTAGATCAATGACCCATTTTGAGTTAATTTTTGTTTAAGGTGTGAGGTTTAGGTCTCAAGTTTTCTTTTTTTGCAGATGGTGTCCATTTGTTTCAACATCATTTGGTAAAAAGACCATCTTTTCTCCATTGAGTTGACTTTGCACCTTTGTACATAAATCAATTGACTGTTTTGTGTGGGTCTGTAGTTGGGACTATCTCTTCTGTTCCATTGATCTCTATGTTTATCCCTTCAATATTATAGTCTTAATTACTGAAGCTGTGTAATCGTTTTTAAAATCGAACAGTGTAAGTCCTCCAACGTTACTCTTCTTTTTCAAAATTATTTTACAATCAGCTTATCTGCATCTACAAAAAAAAATCTTGATAGAATTTTGATTGAAATAGCAATCACCAAAACTGGAATATCTGGATTAGTGATCAGCAAGGGAAAGAAACAAAGAGTGATTTAAATATTTCTTTTTTAAAAAATTGATATTTCCAGTTTCTCCATTACAAACAATGCTGTGATGAACCTTGTTTGAATGGGACAAACTTTTAGGGGTCTTAAAGGGGGATATTATGGGTGTGTCCGCATGCACGCACTCGTACGCACACGCATTGGTCCATTGGGTTATTTCTGGTACTGCCCTGATAGAATTTAGTTTCTGGAAGCTTTAGAAGCGTAGCTGTTGAGGAAAAGCCATCCAGGTGAATTCCCCCAATCCCTTTCCCACGTGGCGGTGACTGTTTTATTCCCGAGGCTCAGCCCTAGAGGGCGCCCGCTCCACTTGACTGGCGGCAGCAAACTGCAGGAGGCGCAGAAGCCCGTGTCAGGGCAGCCACGTGACTCGTGAAACGTGGGGCCTCCGAAAGTATAAATACGTCTGTTCTCTGGCCTTAGCCACATTTTCTGTGGGTTGCAAAACTCAGCCTAAGAGCCCAGATTTTGGCTTCGCAGCAGCAAAGGCTGAAAGAGGGAAAGGTTGCCCAGAAAGCTTCACCCACACGTTGTACCGTGAACTTTTAAAGGATGGATACAACTCCCCATTTCCAGGCGCGGCATAGCATCCCAAACATTCTGATGCTGATTACTTGACTAGATTTAAAAAAATGTTTTTTTTAGCTGAAGGAAAACTATTTTGTTTAATATATTAGAACCTATTTATAATACTGGGTTGGAAGAGATGTCTCTGAATTAATAACACCAGTCTTATTCTATGTGTAGTTGTTATATTTAGGTAGGCAGGATTTCACATTTTCTCTGGATCTGTGTAAAAATGAACTGTATCATAATAGTGAGTGTATAACTTTAAAAATGCATTTAGGGCGCCTGGGTGGCTCAGTTGGTTAAGCAACTGCCTTCGGCTCAGGTCATGATCCTGGAGTCCTGGGATCGAGTCCCGCATCGGGCTCCCTGCTCAGCAGGGAGTCTGCTTCTCCCTCTGACCCTCCCCCCCTCTCATGCTCTCTCTATCTCATTCTCTCTCTCAAATAAATAAATAAAATCTTTTAAAAATAATAATAATAATAATAAAAATAAAAATGCATTTAAATTGGGACACCTGACTGGCTCAGTCCCTAGAGCATGGGACTCTTGATCTGGGGGTTGTTGGTTCAAGCTCCACATTGGTGTAGAGATTACTTAAAAGAAAATCTTTAAAAATATGTATTTAAGGGGCAGCTGGGTGGCTCAGTTGGTTAAGTGACTGCCTTCCTCCAGGTCATGATCTCAGAGGTCCTGGTCTAGAGCCCCATGTGGGGCTCCCTACTCAGCTGGGGGTCTGCTTCTCCCTCTTCCTCTGCCACTTCCCCTGCGTGTGCTCTCGCTCTCGCTCTGTCTCTCAAATAAATAAATAAATAAATAAATAAATAAAATCTTTTTTAAAAATGTATTTGAGGGGCACCTGGGTGGCTCAGTCAGTTAAGTGGCTGCCTTCGGCTCAGGTTGTGATCCCAGGGTCCTGGGATCTGGCCCTTCCAGGCACTGGGGGCTCCCTGCTCAGTGGAGAGCCTGATTTGCCTTCTCCCTCTGCCCTTCCTCCCACTTGTGCTCTCTCTCTCCCTAATAAATGAATATTTTTTTAAAAATTAAAAAAAATTTAAATAAACTCCAATAGATAAATGACTAGTTTAAGTTAAATAGAAATGTTTTATTAATGTTGAATATGTATAACTTGAAGTAGACTAAAAACTTTTGCCATTAAGAATGTGTGCATAAATATCTATTTTCAAAAATGAGGCTCCTTGAAAAAAGTTTATATGTTGCTTAAAATATAGAATAAATATAGCAATACAGCATAGTTGTTAAGAAAACAAGTTTTGCCACTTCAAAGAATTTGTACTGCAAACATAGTCATAGAAGAAATGGGTGAAATTTATGCATGAGGTGTTCGTGGTAGCTATTTATAATAATATAATGACTTTACAATAGCAAAAGATGGAAATAAACATTCAGGGTTTAGATGAAAAAATATATATGATACAGACATGAAACGGAATATTATGAAGCTGTAAAAGGAATAAAGAAGACTTCTCTATATGAGAGGCATGAGCATCCTTCCACTTGACTAGAATTTCTTCAGAATGGTGTAGAAGGGAAATTTGGGAAATCAGGCGATGCTTTCAACTACAATTTTCTTTTCTTTTTTTAAAACTTTCTATTTTGAAATAATTATGTATTCACAGGAAGTTGCAAAGATAGTACAGAGAGGTCCTTGAACCCTTCATCTAGTTTCGCCAGTGGTTATGGCTCCGGGAACTATAGTAAAACCAGGACACTGGCATTGGTATGATGTGTTTGTACGCTATTTTATCACCTCTGTATATTGGAGTAACCACAGGAACTGTTGTGTCACTACAAAGAGCTCACTAGTGCTACCCTATTACAGTCACACCCATCCTTCCCTACCCCTGGTAACTACTAATCAGGGCTCCTTTTCTCATTTTGAGAATTTTATATAAATGGAATCATACAGCAGGAGATCGGAGAGTTTTTTTTTTTTTTTCCCCCACTTAGCACAATGTCCTTGAGATCCATCCAAGTTGTTCCCTGTATCAGTAGTTTGTTCTTTTTATGGTTAAATATTATTCCATGCAGTATGGGTGTACCACAGTTGGTTTAATCACTCACCTATTGTAGGACATTTTGGCTGTTTCCAGTTTGGGGTTATTACAAATAAAGCCACTATGTACCATCATGTACAGGTTTTTGTGTGAACATAAGTTTTCATTCCTCTGGGATAAATGCCCAGGACTGCAACTGCTGGGTTGTAGGATAAGTGTATGCTTAGTTTTCTAGAAACTGCCAAATCATTTTCCACAGTGCTGTACCATTTTACATTCCCAACTACAGTTTTCTTGTTACACAAAATGTTATTGACTACTGTTAGCCCATGGCACTAGGCCAAAGGCACAGGAGAATCTGAGACACTTTCAATTTCTAGAGAAAATAAATTTAGTATCTATTAGGTGAAGAAAAGAAGAGAGGTGAAAACTAATCTCTTTGCTGGCCCATAAAGTCCCATGTTTATTGTGTCAGGTTTTCAGAATGACTCTTCCTTTGCCATCAAGCTAACCTTTTTTTGGAAAGCTATAACACTTTGCACAGGCCACATGGGTATACCCCTGACCTCTGACCCCAGCTTGAATTCTGTCCCAAGTCTCCCCAGGAACCTTGGGCTTATTCTGGAATGTTCTTACCCCCAGTAACATTCCTGTAGAGACTTTAGAGAGTCATGTCAGAACCATACCCTCCCAGGGACCTCTGTACCCATATACCCTGTCCCCAGCTCCCCAGCACTAAACAGCATTAAAACTTTTGAGTGGTCTATCCACATTCACCCTACCCTTCAGGCTTTCGTTGTGAGAGTACACAGGTGAGGTCACGTTCCTTTGTGTAAGGAGTCCAGGCTTCAGGGTCATGCTGCCCTTCCTGACGTCCTTGGACAAATGACAACTCTTGAGCCTGAATTTACTCACCTTTACATTTGAGATGATAAATAATAAGCAGGACCAGCCAACAGGGCCATTGGGTGTCTGCTCTAGGCTGGCTGGGGATATAGCGGTGAACAAAGAGGAAGCCCTGCCCTGAGAGAGCACGATTCAAAGAGAAAACGTTAAGTACAGTGTTCAAGTATCAGTTAGGAAGGACGTTGGGTTTGAGGCTGGTGTTGAGGAGAATGACCACTATAACTTCAGTGTTTTGACAAAACCTCCGATGCAAGGCTTTCTGGCCAAGCGTCTGCGATTTCATTTTGTTGGAGCATTCGCTGTATCCCTGGGGGTTGCAGCTTTCTATAAGTTTGCTGTGGCTGAACCAAGAAAGAAGGCATATGCAGATTTCTACAGAAATTATGATTCCATGAAAGATTTTGAAGAGATGAAGGTCGGTATCTTTCAGAGTACAAAGTGATTTTGGAATGTAAAGAATTTCTTTGGGTTGGGTTCCATGGAAGTTTGTCACTGACCTGTGTTCCTGAGCTATGAAACATGAATACTGGGTTATGGAATAGTTTCTCTTGATAAAAAAAACAAGTAATAAATACTGTGGACAGTAAAAAAAAAAAAAATAGTACAGTGTTCAACCTGGCCTTTGGCGTGTATTTGGCCTTTGAGAAATGTTAATTGTTTTATTATTATAGTCAAACTCAATACTTGTTTATGGACTTGAATGGAATATGAACCCAGTATTATACATTTGCTCTAGTATTTTCTTATTCATTGTAGCCAGACATTAGTTATCATTAATTGTTAGGAGCTGTGCTGTTCTCATCTCATTGCTAAAGTAAAATCAAGTGCTGACCAAGGGCACTCCATTTTGTGCTTAAAACTTAGGATTATTCTGAATTTAATACCTTGAATATCAGATTCAGTAAGGGTCTCTTGCTGTGAGCACACAACTTTGAAGAAAGAGTCTATACAAACTTGTAAAAAAAGTCCCTTACAGTGTGTTGGAAGGTTCAAATACTACTAAAAGACTCCCACAACAGTAAACAATTTTATTGTTTATAAAAGGTGACACATTTCATAAACACTTAATCAGAAATACAAGATTTACAGGGCACCTGGCTGGCTCAGTCGGTAGAGTATGCGACTCTTGATCTTGGGGTCATGAGCTCAAGCCCCACATTGGGTGCAGGCTCACACAGACACACACCCACACACAGATACAAAATTTAGCAGAGGAAAAAAAACCCTTAGAGGAAATTAAATTTTTAAATCCATAAAAAGGCCCGAAACGTGGCAGAAACAAAAACAAAAACACGGCAGCCAGATGAATGCAAAAATACTCAAAAGAGGCTTGAATTTTAGATAAACTGTTCATAATGCAAACTGGTCAGTGAGTGAACTGATCACCAGGTAAATTTATCATTAGGACATATGGCTCTGCTCAGAGTAGTCTGTTCCTAGGGCAGAGCAATATGGTGGCCATAGGCAGGTTGGACATTATCATAGGGCTAGGTGAGAGTGTCCTGGTGGCTGAGCTTAGGTTATCTCCCTGCTTCCAGGAAGTGGGAGAGGGATTTGGGACCTCTCTGACTTCCATAGGAGAAGTTGAAGCCTGTTCCCCCTGTGAGACACACAACTACAGAGGTCTCCATATACAGTTGACCCTTGAACAACATGGGGCATGAACTGTGTGTGTAGGTTCAATTTCACTTATAAGTAGACTTTTTTTCCTATAAATACAGCACAATACTATAAATCTATCTTCTCTTATGATTTTCTTAACATTTTCTGTACTTTATTGTAAGAATGCAGTGTACATATGTTATATATATATATTTATATAACATAATCTGTTGATTGACTTTATGTTACCAGTAAGGCTTCTGTCAACAGTAGGCTATTAGGAGTTAAATTTTGGGGGGAGTCAAAAGTTATACTCAGATTTTCAACTGCACAGGGGCAGTGCCCCTAACCCATGCTTTGCTCAAGGGTCAAGTGTAGTAACCAACAGATGTTCATTATAGTGAATGGTCAGGTAACATGATTTCCAGTCACAGTTCATTGACTATCCAGTAATGTGACTTTGCAAAAAGTTCTGTAACTGCCCCCACCTCCTCAGCTTGAGTTTATTCATGCATAAAGTGCTAGAGTGGACTTTAGATGGTCACTACAGTCCCTGTAAGCTCTAAGATTTCCTGAGATTTCACTGCTGTCAGGGCTCCTCCCGTGTTTTGACCTTTCCAGGAGACTCGAGGCTAGAATGGATATAAGGAGTAGCATTTTTTTGTTGGAGGCTTAAAGACAGCCAAGACTTTGCTATAGCAAAGGTTAATGTTCTGTCTCAAAGATCTGTTTCCCCAGGCTCTCCGAATGTAAATGTTAAGGTGATGAAAATAGTGAAATCTAGGCTCTGGTTCATTCAAGTCAGAGACACTCACCCCACATGGTGCAGCCCTGGAGCCGAGGGCCTCCTCTGTGGCCTGCAGCTTCATAAACTCGGGGTTAGGCTGTCAGCACTGATTTAAAGAGATTTGGTGGTTCAATTTGCTTCTGGGAAAGAACTGACATTCATAGTGGGGCTTGGGGGGATAATAGTGAAACCAGAGCTGGCTCCCCTCCACACCCCCCGCCTTGGAGGGGGCAGAATGAGTCACCTGTTTGCACAGAAGGCTGTGGTATCAAATCCACAAATTCATAGGCCTTATGCCTTCACCACTTCAAACTGGAAAGGTGTTGCAACATCTCAGCTTTAATTGCTAAACCCTAGCTGCAAACCCCAATCTCGGGACTTGGTAAGAACCGGGTGGGAAAGACTGTGAATGGTGGCAGTTTTCGGCCAGGTGTGTTTATATGTTCCTCTCCTACCTCATTTGCTTCCTTGTTTGTGCTCAAACCCAGACCAGAGGCCTCTGGACAGCTGCCGCCACCATGCTGGCCAACAGATGATGGGTTCATAGGCTCGATTACAGGTTTGCCTTCTTTTCTATTCCTTGCTAGAATCTGTGGACCTTGTATCCACCCCAAAGTCCTAGGAACATGCAACTCTGAATTCTTCTTGCCGTAGCTCGTATGACTCTCAGTCTCCAGGTCAGGTGGACAAGGAGTAAGGCTTTCTTTCCTAGAACTCCCCTCAGTGCAGGCCTCCCCCTTTCTTAGCTGGTGTCAAACCTCTAACTGAAGTCTTCCCTGGGCATTTACTCCCCACTCCTCAGCCACACATACTGAGTATCACACCGTGCTGAGGGTTTAAGGAAGGCCAGGGTGAGGGACAGGGATGACTCTGGCTCTGGGTCATCAGTCACATGGTGGGCCGAGGGTGGGCCTGTCCACCTGGCCCCCGTGGCTCCAGGGTCCTCTGCTCTCTTCTCGACATTATTGGGCCCCAGGAATCTTTCTGAGGTTGTCCCCGTGGCTGGCTGCACCACCTTCCACAGGCTTCCAGACTCCAGTCAGTATTCCTAGAATCAGCTCCCTTCTTGAATAGGAGGAAGGGAGAAGGAAGATACAGGAAGAACCAACAGTGTGGATTAACACCCTCCTGCATAATCCAGGCTGCCAGCCAGCTCTCCCTTTGCTCCAGCTCTGTGTTGGTACATGAGAGATTATAGGCATTTATTTTTTCAAGAGGAATAGTAAAATGACAAAAAATAATATTCTCTAACCTCTATTGAGTAAGTTCTGAACCCAGCATTATCTGATCTAATCAGCATACTTGCCTTTTGAACTAAGTACTGTTTTTTTTTATAAGATTTTATTTATTTATTTGACAGAGAGAGACACAGCGAGAGAGGGAACACAAGCAGGGGGAGTGGGAGAGGGAGAAGGCTTCCCGCAGAGCAGGGAGTCAGATGCGGGGCTCGATCCCAGGACCCTGGGATCATGACCTGAGCCGAAGGCAGACGCTTAACCGACTGAGCCACCCAGGCACCCCTGAACAAAGAACTATTTTTTTTTTTTTAAAGATTTTTTTTTTTATTTATTTATCTGAGAGAGAGAATGGGAGACAGAGAGCATGAAAGGGGGAGGATCAGAAGGAGAAGCAGACTCCCTGCCGAGCAGGGAGCCCGATGCGGGACTCGATCCTGGGACTCCAGGATCATGACCTGAGCCGAAGGCAGTAGCTTAACCAACTGAGCCACCCAGGCGCCCCACAAAGTACTATTTTTAAAATTTATTTATTTAGAAGAGAGAGTGCGCAAGAGTGGGGAGGGGGAGGGGCAAAGGAAGAGGGAGAAGCTGAGTGGGGAGCCCCATGTGGGGCTCCATCCCAGACCCTGAGATCATGACCTGAGTCAAAGGCAGATGCTTAACCGACTGAGCCACCCAGGCGCCCCTGAACTAAGTACTATTATTATTTCCATTTTAAAGATCAGAAAACTGAGGCTCAGCGAGATAAGAAAACTGCTCAAGGTCACATGGCAAGTAGTAGGAGAGCTGGGATTTGAATCTCGGTCTTCTGACACTAGAGTCCAAATCCTTACTTCTAAGCAGTGCGTCTTAGATGCTTTTGAAAAAAAATGTCAGACCTGTAAGTCTAGTGTGGCATTTGAAAATTCTGTTTTCATAGAGTTTGTACAATAGTCCAGCTCTTCTCTCAGTGGGACTATAAAACAGCACCCGTAGTTACTCCAGCTCAATAAATACTTGTTGGGATTGTACATCTCATGAGCAGTTTCGCATTTTCAAATACTTTTGTGTCTGGTTTGGATGTGGCAGAAAAAGTGAGAGGTTGCTGACAGCATTGTCTTATATAAAAAGTAAGAAGAACCTTTCAGGGGCCCCTGGCTGGCTCAGTTGGTAGAGCATGTTACTCCTGATCTTGGGATTGTGAGTTCGAGCCCCATGCTGGGGGTAGAGTTTACTTAAAAGAAAAAGAAAGAGAGAAAAATCCCTTCTAGTTCTGCTTAAATTTCTGTTTGTTTGCCTACTGAGACTCCTTCAACTCTTCCTTTGTTTTGACTTCCCAGCTCCCATCCACATTCACTCAGGATGGGATGCCCTGTAGGGTTTTGGCAAGTCGGACCTGGCTTTTAAATCAGACCTGGCTTTTAAATCCTGGCTCGGACACTTGCTATTTGTGTGAACTGAGCTGGTCTGCATGCCTCTCTGAGTCTCCACAAAATGTCCATAAAAAGAGAGCAATAATAAAAGCCACCTCTGGGATATTGAGAGTGTACATAATTGTAGGCACTCAAATTCTAGTTCCCATCTTTGCTAATTAAATCAACCACAGCAGAGTATTCTAGTCAATTTAAACTTAAGATCCTTCTGAAAACTCTCTTAAGGATGCCATCCCTTTATTTGACTTACTTATTGTTATTTATTTTTTTTTAAGATTTTATTTATTTATTTGAGAGAGAGAGAGTGAGAGAGAGCATGAGAGGGGAGAGGGTCAGAGGGAGAAGCAGACTCCCCACTGAGTGGGGAGCCCGATGTGGGACTCGATCCTGGGACTCCAGGATCATGACCTGAGCCGAAGGCAGTCGCTTAACCAACTGAGCCACCCAGGCGCCTACTTATTGTTATTTTTAAAGTAAGCTCTACACCTAACACAGGGCTTGAACTCATGACCCTGAGATCCAGAGTTAACATGCTCTACTGACTGAGCCAGTCAGGTGCCCCATTCTTTTTAGGTGCATTTAGGAATTCATGTTTACAGTGCAGCTTAATGACAATGTATCAATAGGATATTTTCAGTTGCAAGGAAAATGTTCACCCAAATTGACACAAATAGTGAGAAAATGTATCCAAAGGCATGAGAGTTGATTCAGTGGCTCGCTAGTGGTGGTAAGGATGCAGGTTTTCCAGTTGTTTCTTGGCCTCTGCTCTGTTTTTGCTAGAACCATCCTCCCATCTTCTCTGCCTATCTAAATTCCCCCCCTCATGTGGCCAAATCCCTCATCATCCAATCACGACTTCTCTCCCTTTTCTGAATTCTGGTTCTTAGGGGCAACGCCTGCGTGCGAGCGCATAACCATACTCTCCTGTGTGTTACTGTGTTTAAATCATCACATTCCTTTAAAAAATATTTATGATGTAAATACACAAAGCAGCTTGACTAGAATCTCTAAATGAACATTTATCTAGCATCTAGCACATAGAAGGCATGCAATAAAAAGTGTTAGGATAGGTGTTGCTGGCTGGCTCCGTCCGTAGAACATGTGACTTTTGGTCTCTGGGTCATGAGTTCAAGCCCCATGCTGGGTGTAGAGATTACTTTAAAAAAAAATGTTGGAATGGTCAATAGAACACCTGAATGGTCTTAAAATTCTGAATAATATTTTTAAAAAGCTATATATTGATTAACATGCAGAGAATTTCAGGGCTCATAGAAATGATTTTCTTAATCTAGGTCACTATTTTACTGGCTTCCATCATTTACATATACCTTTACAATTTCTGTGTTATCTGTTTACTATCTGTGTTATTACTAATACGGTTCCTTAAATTGATTAGTTTTTAAATCTGTTCTAGATCTAAGGAATGGTGTCTCTGACACCAGTGGTTTGATGTGCTAGTTATTTTCATATATCTTAGAAAACATACACAATTAAGGTATCAGATAGTTGTCTGTGTGCTGCCTGAAGTTATTTCATGGGGCACACTTGGGAAACACTAATCTTGCCATATTTACATCTATATATTTTAGGATTAAAAAAAAAACAGTCAAAAACTACTCTGGTATGTTTACTATTGCATTCTTCTCCTTAGATGAACATTTAAGAAAGGCAAAACTAGAGACAGGAAGCAGATCAGTGGTTGCCTGGGGCTCGGGACTGAAGTGGGACTGACCTTGAACAGGAAACAGGGAAGTTTTGGGAATGCTGGAAGAATTCTGAGACTGGATGATGGTAATGGTTGTACATCTGTATGAATAGAAACAAATCCATCAACCTGTATATTTCAAATGGATACATCCTATGGTTTGTAAATTATATCTCAAAGAAGGAGGAGGAGGAGAAAAAAAAAAAGAAATGATCAACCAGGAGGGGACCTGAGGGGGGGCTTCTGGAGTCCTGGTGATGTTTTGTTTCTTGGTCTGGGTGTTGGTCACAAGTGTATGTTCGCTTTGTGAAAATTCATCAAGCCATTCATTTATGCTTTGTGTACATTCCTATATGATCATTATACCCCAGTAACAAAATTTACTAAAAAGAGAGAGAGAAAAGAAAAAAAAAAATCAGCCAAGATTGGGGGGGGGGCACCATAACTTCCCAATAAAGAGTTACTTTCCTGTTTATTATTTTGTATAATGACATCATCCTGCCAACGTAGTTTTATGATGTGAGGGGGTTTAGGTTTTATGTGTCTTAGGACAGAGAAAAGGTTATAAAAAGATATTTAGCTAATCGCACAAGTGCTATAAGAATGTCAGCGGAAGCTCTTGTTTCTTAATTATTCATAGCAATTATCAATGTGGACAATATTCAACTTGCAACCAAAATAAATGGATGTTTGAAGAGGCCTTAGTGGAACAATCAAATCATCAGTCTCAAAATGTCCCCTCTCTCAGCCTGGTCCTGCTGCCTGCCAGAGTTTCAATTCTATATATATCTTTCCAGATCAGCAGTATAGCAATTAGTTATTATAATAGGAGCTACCAATTTATTGTGTGCCGACTTCACACCAGGCACTGCGTTATCAGATCTTTTCATCCTTTAATTTCATTGTCTCAACAACCATGCCAAGAAGTTGTCTTATACCATTCTACAATTGAGGAAACTGAGGCTGGGGGCTCCTGAGTGGGTCCAAGCCCGCGCTGCTGGGGAGTGACAGCCGGAGAGCAAGCTGGGGTCCCACCCCATGTGCTTTGCTAGGTCTCGGGACCTGACGTCAGTGACAGGAGATGAGTGACATGTGTAACAGAATTCTGAAGCCCGAATCATGGCTCTTCACGTGGTTACTATAGTTACTTCTCTACACGATGCTCACATTTTTGCTGGGATAACAATGAACCCACTGTTAGCCATTGAGGTGTTTGAACCCTTACCTACCTCACAAAACCCGAGGGACATTTTAATAGGTTTAAAATAGCTTTCCTGCCTTTTAATCAGACCTTTTATTTCAGAAGCTCCTGGAACGTTAACAGATCCCATACTATGGCAGCTCTACCAATATTGTTTTTTGCACCTTGTGTAAAACGTAGGAGCTCTCTAAAGGTAACACAGCCCTATTTCAGACAGAGACCCAAAAAAACTCCTTGACAAAAGCAATGCAATTGGATGGGGGGGGGGTGCATGGATGCCCCCTCACTAGGTTGAGGGTGGGGGTGGGCATGCGGGCAGCAAGATGTATGGCAAGAGGGGCCTTGGATATGGTAGGAAGGAGAGGCTGTAAGACCTGGAGGGACCCAGCCTGGGAGGGCCAGCAGAAGAGGCAGGAGCTGTGCTTTGCAAGTGGGTAGGCTCTTGCTCAACTAACAAACATATGCAAGGAAGTGGTTTGGATTAGGAATGAGGTGGGAAGACAACCAAGGCCTGAAATGTGTTACTGACAGGCGTTTAGAGCACTGAGCTGTCAGGGAGGATGAGAACTCAGAATCTGGGATTGCCTGCTGCCCAAGCGATGGTCAGGCAGCTTTATTCCCTCTGGACTCTCAAGGCCCATGACATTCTCAGAGGGGGCACGCTGAGACACCCATGGGACTGAAGCCAGAAGCCAGAGCTTCTGATTCCTGGTCTAATGGCAGATCCATTCTCTCTAATTACAGAGTCATAATGGTGAAGAGGATGGTGACATCCAAGGACAACCACAGGGCCTCTGTCTCAACCCTGGTGAGAACCAGATTCCTCCCCGCTGGTTCTGTAGCTCCCAGCAGAGTTCTGGAAGCTGATTAAAGAGAAGATCAGAAATAACAGGTAATTAGGAAACTTATAAAAAGGAAAAACGCTCTCATCAAACTTGCCAAAGCATCTCCATGGCTGGCAGTGGGGGAGGCATTGGAAAGTACTGGCTGCAAGGCTCACTTGTGCCGAAGGGCTGGCCTAGAGCCTGGGGCATGTGTGCAGAGAGACTGGGGCTGGTCCCCAGGGGTGGAGTGGGGAGGTAGTTTGGAAATGTATTTCTCAGTTGGGGCAGCCAGTGAGACAAAGGCTAAGGAATGTCTTTCAGCAGCCCCAGGAGAACCTCAGCCGGTGAAACCAGAGGTACAAGGACCAAAGGGGACCAAGGGCAAGAAAGGGAGAGACACATACACAGAAGAGAAGGAGCCCACCAGCAAGACAGGTGGATGGAGTGGACTTCTCCCCTGGCCAGTTCCTTGGCTATTCAGAATTCTCCAGGAGGGGTAGTTGGAAAGAGCTCAGGAATGTTTTGGGTCCAGATAATCTTTGCAATTGGTTGCTATAGGGTCCCTTACCTCCTGGGATCCCTAGGGACTGTCCTCAGCTTGGGAGCCGTGTGGGAGGTCATTGGAATGCCACACGTGGGCTGAGTGTAGGTTTAGCCCCCAGGTGGTCTGGCTAGACTTCAGTAGCTCTCTGAGCAGTGGAGCAGCACCCCACAACCTTTGGGGGCACCTCCCCACCCAGGGGATCCTCACAGTATCTTCTAATTTAAGGTTGAGGCATACACTCCCCCCTACTCCCCCCTTTATTGTACCCTATAGGCCCTCCCATTTGAATGCTCAGGAGACTGTTTTGGAAAAACCCCTGAAGGGACAGACTTTCTTTTTTGCATTTCTGCTCCACCAATCCTAAGGCTCCCTGAAGCTGGGGGTGGGTGGGTAGGGGCTCTAAGTGACAGAGACAGGGCAGGGGATAGAGGTGGGGTGGAAAAAGGAGCTCCTCTCTGCAGTCATCATCTGAGAGATCCATCCTGTGTTTTGGGCTGAGTTTCATTTGCTGGTTCCTTCTACCATCTTGTTTACTTTCATCTCTTCTGTGCTCTTTCATTTCTCCACTCAGTAAACCTTACTGACCATTTCCTGTGGCCAGGGTTGTCCCAGATGAAAACTCACTTTGAAGACTGAGACACCGTCTTCTCTGTCAAGGAGGTCACATTCTAGGTCAGTTTCGAAACAGAGTGAGCTTTATGCTCAGTGGGGGCAGGCAGGGGTGTGGTTTGGGAGCCCAGGTGTTGAGGGGTGAGTGGACCTAAGTGGATAGGGATAGAGATCAGGGAAATCTCCCAAAGGAGGAGGGAACTCATGCTGGTTCCTGCTCGGGGTTGTCAGATGAAATACAGGAAGGACCCTTGTATTTAATGCAATATTTATGACATAATTTTCCTGAAGCAATTATTTGTTATTTATCTGAGATGCAGAGTTAACTGGGCATGGTGTATTTTCATTTCCTAAATCTGGCAAGCCTAGTTTCCTGATGAAGATATAGGAGTTAGCGGAATAAATAGAGGGACAGGACGCCAGAGCATTCCTGCAGAGGGAACAGCATGTGCAAAGACTTGGAGGTGAGGGATCCCATGCTTCACTGGAGGAACTGAACATTGTCTAGGGGCCAGAATATGGAGTGCAAGCGGGGAGGGAGGGAGTGGAGAGAATGCACCAAACTGGCACACAGTTGTTGAGTAGGTACTAAGTGCCAGGCATACTGTGCTTACACAGGGTGCTCTTCTAAGACAGATGGACACAGCCTCTGCTCTCAGGGAGCTCACGGTTCAGCTGAGAGTCAGAGAGGTGGTGAGAGAGGTGGACACTGTGGAAGTTACAGCTGGGCAACATCAGCTTGGCTGGGAGGTCAGGAGATGATGATACACTGAAGGATGAGGAGACAGGCATGCTGAGGGCTGGGGGAAGAATGTTCTAGACTAAGGGAATAGCATAATGGAGCGCGTAAAGTAAAAAAATCCACAGTGGGTCCTGGATAGTGAAATGTGGCCAGAGGGGCTGGGGCCCTGAGGAGAAGAGGGGCAGAGGAAGAGTCTGGAGAAGTGAGCAGGAGTCAGATCACATGGGAGGGAATTTAGGCTCGATCCTGAAAGCAATGGGAAGCACCGAAGGAGTTTAAAGCAGGCAGGGTGACACGACCAGCTTTGTGTTCTTAAAGGTGACTCATGCCGGAGAGAAGAGGACGGGTGGGTAGTGTGAGGGCAGAGAGAATGAGGGTGGTGAGGGAGGGGGCCCCTGCAGATGTGCGGGGCAGACAAGTCAGTGGCTTGGAGAGGAAGAGAGAGAAGGAGAGATGGGTCCAGGCTGCACTGAGACGGAAGACTTGGCAGGGCTGGGTTACCCGGCACTGGGAAGTGAGGGGGCGGGAGGAGCAGGCGTGACTCAAAGCTTCTGGTTTGGACAGATGGGAGGACGGTGGCACCACTTGCTGAGCTGAGCTGGGGACTTGAGAGGTTTGGGGGTGGCAGATTGACAGGGTTCAGGTTTGCACGTGGAGAAGGTGAAGAAGCTGGTGGTGGGCCATCGGAGGAGGGTGTACAGGAGGAGAGACCCAGGGGTGCCCAGCAGAGTCGCGTTCAAAGCTCTCCTCTCATGCTTGGCTGTGTGGCCTTGGTCAAGGACTTTCCCTCTCCTTGCCTTAGTTTTCTCATATGTACCCTGGGATGATGTGGGCAGTCTGTCCTCAGAGTTGTCAGGGTGTGGTGAGCAGCCTCCAAGATATCCCAGTGACCCCGTCCTCCTGGGACCCACGTGCTTGTGTGGTGCCCTCCCACACTGTAATAGGGTCAGTTTGTGAGACCAAGGGACTACATGTATGTCACTTTGAAGGCTACGTTATAAAAAACATTGTGGCTTCTCGGGGTGCCTGGGTGGCTCAGTGGATTAAGCATCTGCCTTCGGCTCAGGTCATGATCTCAGGGTCCTGGGATTGAGTCCCATGTCAGGCTCCTTGCTCAGCAGGGAGCCTGCTTCTCCCTCTCTCTCAGCCCCTCCCCCTGCTTGTGCTCTCTCTCTCAAATAAATAAAATCTTAAAAAAAAAAAAAAGACATTGTGGCTTCTGTCTTCTTTCTTAGATCACTGGCGCTGGGGGACACCCCAGCTGCCATGTTGTCGGAGAAGCTCAGGTGAAGAGAAACCACTGCTTCTTGCTAAAAACTACCCGAGTGATCTTGGAAGTGGCTTCTCCAGCCCCAGCCCAGCCTTCCGTGGACTGCAGCTCCAGCTGACATCTAGACTGTAAGATCTGCTCTCTACCCAATCTGCTTCTAAATTCTTGACCCATAGAAACTGTAACGTAAGAAATGTTTATGTTTTGAGCCCCTACATTTGGGGATGGTTTATTATGTGGCAATAGAGAACTGGTCCAGAGGGCACAGACACTTAGCACAGTGCCTGGCACAGAATATGCAGCATCTGTGGGTCGAGTTCAGGAGAGAGGCTTGGGCTGGAGGTATGGATCTGGGAATCTTTTGGCTTAGAGACAATAATGGAATCCGTGGAGGTGGCTGAGCCAGTCCACAGAGATGGGTAGACAGGAGAGGATGGTCTTGGCCAGAAACCTGGACAGAAGGGGCGGGTAGAGCAAGAAGAGGCGCATCTCCAGGAGTCTGAGGGGAGGGGCTGCAGAGGAAGCAGGGAAACTAGGACAGGGCCCAGGAAGAGGCTGTGTCCTGGAGGGTGTGGTCAACAGATCCCTGCAGGGAGGCCTGAGTGCGGGAGATCTAAGGAGGTTCTTTTGGATTCAGCAACAAAGAGATTCCTGGTGGCCCCATAAGAGCTATTTAGGTGGAGAGATTGAGGCCAGATTGAATATCGTGGGTTGGGGTGTCAGTATAAACACTTTCCACCCCCAACTCCCAAACCAAGATGGTTTGCAGGAGAATCCTATAGAAAATCCAAACTACAGAAAATCGCACTCTTATATAAGCTGTATAGTGAACAGACACCCATTCCTTAATTGATTTTATGAGCTCATGTAGCTTTGATAGCAAAACCAGACATGGAGAGAAGAGGGGAGGAAATTAGCAGGCACAACTCATCGTAGATATGGATGCAAAAACCCTAAATGAAATATTGGCAAATGCAATCCAGCACTATATCGAAAAAAATAACACATCATCAAAGGTGTGTTTATTCCATGAATGCATGGACGGTTTAATATAATAAAATCCACCGATGGATAAGGGGGAAAAAAATCTCACGTCGATAAAATTCAGCAGCCATTCCTAATAAAGCAGAATAGGGCTTCCTTACCCTCATAAAAGGTATCTATCAAAAATCTACGACAAACACTATTTTTAAGGGTAACATATTCGAAACAGTCAAGAACAAGATAGAAATGCCCACTGTCATCACTGCTATTCCACATTGTGCTGAAGATTTTAGTGCAGTAAAACAAGGAACAGGAAATAAAGGCTGGACAGGGAGATACTAAATGTAATTACTTGCAGACTCTATGATTATTTAACAGAAAATTCAAGAGAGGCTATAAAACTTATTGGAACTAAAAAAGAGTCCAAGTTTGCTGGATACAAGGTTATTATCCACATTTCAGTAATCATCAATATATTATAAAATGCATATTTGAAAATATAATTTATAATAGCAATAAATATTTCAAGAGATATATAGGAATAGTTCTGAGAAAACAACTGACAAAATTAATTCCTCTGTTTTTGGTTGAGGAAAAGGGAAATAACTCTTTGAAGGACACCAGCAAGCCAGGGGGCAGTGCTGAATTTTCAGTGGCACCAAATCCTGAAGATCTGAGTATTGGGCAATTCTGGTAGTGTTTTTCTTTTGTAAAAACTAAAACTCATTAGATTTTCTGATTATAAATTCAATATCTATGCATTCTAGAAAATACAGAAAATTCAGAAGTACGTTAAGAATAAACCACTAACATTCCCATTCTATTACCTAGAGAACTGTGACCAATGACTTGACATATTTTCTTCAAAATTTTTGTCTATGTATATTTGTGTGTGTTTTTTTTTAAAGATTTTATTTATTTGAGAGAGAGAGAGCACAAGAGGGGTAGGGTCAGAGGGAGAAGCAGACTCCCCGCTGAGCAGGGACCCCAATGTAGGACTCGATTCCGGGACTCCGGGATCATGACCCGAGCGGAAGGCAGTCGCTCAACCAACTGAGCCACCCAGGCGCCCTGTATATTTGTGTTTTTTAAACATAAGATTAGAATTATACCACGTATGCCATTTTGTGCATGGCTTATTTTCATACACATTTCCCTGTAGCCTCATCTAGTCCTTTCGAATATAATACAGCACTCAATCATGTTGAAGCATATGCCATTCATTCAACCTATCGATTTGAGTTTTCAGAGAAAAACCAAATTATCAGATTTGACTGTGATGATCATGCGGATAAAAGTTAAACCCCAGAGCCAACTCAGGCACATGCAGACATGAAAAACAGGTGAGTTCCTAAGGCCAGGGGTTATCCTGGTGGAGAGGGGAAAGGACAAAACCAACATCATTTACCTGGTCCCGCCTGAAAGAGGACAGAGATCTGGTTAGCAGGAAGCAGGAAGAGAATGGGATTTGGAAGGACTCTATGCTTGCCGACCAGTTAGCTCTGAGACTTTAGGTAATTCCCTAGGCTCTGCAGCTTTGGCTTCCGTAGTGGTAGACTGAGGACGATACCGGCGCCAGGCTCACCTAGGGCCAGCTTCTTCGGGCCTCAGGGCCTTTGCACGGGTCATTTTCTCTGCTGAAGTCAGTTCTCCCCTTCTCTCCACCTGGCTGCCCATGTCGACCCTTTGGGCCTGACTGCCCTTCCCTTCCCTGCGCACCAGGCCGGATGGGTGGCCTTATCAGAGGGTGGCTTCCCCTCAAGGAGGGCAAGGCCAGAAGGTGTTCTGGCCACAGGCCGGGTGTCCAGGTCTTCTTGGCCACCACCAAGTGTGGCCCCTCCCCTTATTCTCCGATTCCTCCAACCCTGTACTTAGAATCCCAGGCGGCGATTCTTAGGACTTAGAAACACAACTTGTCATTATTTTGCAGTTTCCTTGGGTCTTGTCTCTTTTCTCCTCTCATTAGGCCCCCTTTCCGCCTTGGTAGCCGCTGTACATGGTCGGGGCCCTATACGTGTTGGTGAAACAAGAGAAACAGCTGTGAGGACCCGAGTCCGAGGACGCAGGGAAAACTGCCAGGGGCTGGGTTGATTCCAAACTGCGGTCGGGGGCGGAGCCTCGGGGGCGGGCCTTCGGGCCTGCGGCGGAGCCGGCCTGACCGCTCGGCCCAGGCTGCGCCCCGCTGAGCTCCTCCGGCCTCTTGGCCCTCTGGCCTCCTGCCCGCGCCGCCGTTAGGGGGCGCCCGCGCTCGTGGCGCCGCGGCTCTGCTGGGAAGGCGCCGCCCGCCGCGGGCGGCAGGAGCCGCAACTCCGGGCGCGGGCTCAGTCGTCCGCTCTGCCACCGCCGCCGCCGCCGCCGCCGCCGCCGCTGGGCGCAGGCTCGCTCGTCCTCGTGCTCCCGCTCTCCGGCCGCCGGCGTCTCCCGGCCGGGCCGCCGCCGCCGCCGCCGCGCAGTGAGTGGGGGCGGGCCCAGGGCTTGGGGGCCTGGGGCTCGGGAGGGCCAGGCACAAGGAGAAGCCCGCGCGGAGCGGCCGGGGCAGCGGGGTTAAGGAGAATCCGGGCGGTGGTGGGCCGCGCTGAGGGGACCGTGGGGAGCCGGCGCGGCGCGCTCCGGGGCAGGCACGAGCCGGCGGCGGGCTGCCCGCGGCCGAGCGGCCGGGCTGGTGCGGGTTCCGGGGCCCGCCCCGCGGGGACGTGCGGCTTCGGCGGACCCGGGCTCGCGACACCGGGGCGCACCCCCCGCCCGGGCCCGGAGCATCTCGTGTCCCACGCCGAGCCGGGTGGGGTGGGTGGGGAGACTGGCTACAGGGCAACAGCGAAGCACGGCCCGGACGGGGACACCTCGAGTTTTGCTCAAAAATGATTGTTTTAGGGGGTGGCGCTTATTAGCCACCGTTTGCCCTAATTTAAAGGCTGTGACAGGGCTTCTGAGCTCTGCCTTAGGGCATTTTCTGCCCTCAGAGACACACTGTGAGTGCAGCTGAGTTCTTTATGCTCAGATTTGTGTATCTTGGCATTTTTAATGGTTGATGTCAGAGGTGATAAATGACCGTGGTAATGGGGAGCCACCGAAGCACCTGCTGGGCTGACAGTTGTGGAGGTTGTGTCTGAGGGTGGGACGGGAGAAACGAAACACAGCCTCTTTGGATATTCTGCTGAAGTTATCATGTTTATGTTTAAGTATAGCTGCTCTGGAGCAAGTTGATAAATCCAATTTTAGAACTTGGTGATAGAAGAGGTTTGAGTGGCAAGCCGACCCGGGGTGACCTGGTTTGGCCAGGAATGTTTGGGGTAGCCCAGGTATCTCTTACCATTTCTCTTTGGCATATTTATTTTCTTCTGTCGCAAATGTCCAAGTGCGATCTCAGAATAGGAGAAAAGCTAGAGGACAGCATTTAGTACAGGCCCGAGCCCAAGATTGATGTTTTCAAATAAACAAATGTGTGGCTAGGAAAAGGAAAAATATTCTTATCTGCAGGGTTGGTAGTTTGAGAGAACTTGGTCTGTGGTTGAGAACTATCAGTCCTTACTAATATTTCATTTTATGTAATACAGTAGATATTAAGGATTGAGTGATGAGGACTGCCATAGATGCTCATTCCTAAGATTTGTATGATTGAAATTTTCATAAATCATATTTTACCCAAAGCATTCCTACATAAAGGAATCCTAGGGTGAATCCTTCTTTGGATCCCTCAGTGTGTCTTGAATTTTGATATTTAGAGTCTATTTAAAACGGAACACACATATTTATTTGGATTTTGCTTTACCTTAGAGATAATCCTGAGTCATGCTTTAGAGAAGTTCCTTCTGTGATCAAGAGCTCAGATGTCTGGTGGTCTCTATACAAGCTGGCTGCTCCTCTTTACCTGTAATTCTGCCTTGTGGAGGTCTGGAGAAAGGAGGACCTGGGGAGATTGGAAGCAAATTAAGAGGCTTTTCTTCCATATTTGTCTTGTTTCCATGCCAGGGCTCTAAATTACTTGTGTTCACACTTTCAAGTTTCTCAATTTACCACAGAAATTTTGTTTATGCTACTGCCATTAGTATTTTCACGTTTGTTTAATACTTCCCAGTTTATAAATGCTTTTCTATTCATGATCTTGTTTATTTTTTCCTTTTCTGCAAAGAAGCTGGGCTTAAAGAGAGATTTCCTCAGGGTCTCATAATTAGTAAAAGAATGGAAGGGGGATACAGATCCTCACGAGTAACCAGTTCTCTTTTCCTCTGCACTGGCCTGCATGTGACTTCAGAACCCTAGTCCTGATCTGTTGTTACCCTGTAGGTTGGTTGTTGCCTTTGTGTTATGCCTAAATGGTATCATTATTTTGGGGAAGGTGGTATTATCCTATTTTATTTTGTAGAAACTGAGGGTAAGAGGAATCTTCTGATTTTGCGACTATTTGTGACAGCTCTTTAGCATTAAGGTCATTTTTTCAATCTAGACCTCCTTTCCTCTAGACTACATGGAGAGAGGAGAGAGAAAAAAATAATTTTAGTGAAAAACAATCTATTTCTGCGTTGGTATGGTTAAGGATACCCTAACACCATAATCATGTTCTCCTTGTGTGCCTGGCTACTAGTGTCAGCCTATATGTGAATGTTAACCCAAAAGATCCCTTTAGATGTCGCTGAACTAGTTACTATAAAAAGTATTTCATTTTCAAACTCCCATGTTTCAAGAACTGAGGAATTCCGTACAATAGGTCATTTTGAAGGTATGTATAGATGGAATTTATTGAGTCTTCTTTTCTGAATGCCAGACACAAAGATTTCAGGAGAACGGCATTTTACAAGGGCTACCTGGAAACTTTGGGAAGGCAATAGTTACAGGTTTTTATTATTTATCCGAGTTTGGAGGTGTGTATTCTGATGGTTAAGCTGTTACATAGGAGTAGGACTTTTGCCTGGGAGAATGCTTAGTTTTAGTCTGTAGCAGAAATGGCAAATCCAGAATATTTATGTAGAATTAGCTAATCATAACCAAAAGCTTGATTGTAGCTCTGCAGTGATGAGAATGGCCCCGGGTTCTTAGGTTATTCTTTAAGTTATTAACTTGTTGGGTTGTGCATTTTTCAGATTTGCTACTTTAGAAAATTGTTAGCAATTTCTTTTAAGGCTTTTACAAATTCTTTAGTATGGGTTTTCCTTAGCTTAATTATCTGCTAACATTACACTGTCAGAATTTACACATTAGTCATAATTAAACCTTTGAAGCTTAAGTGTGGGTGAATCTTCAGTACTGCTTTATATTCTTTGGGAATGGTCAGCCACTTGTTTCCACAAGAATTTTATTTGCACCAAAGGTCAGATATTTTCAGGTAGGACTGATTTTCAAGGGCTGGAAGCCTTTCTTTGAACTTTGTAATTGTTTGTGCTTGGTTGCATTCACTGCTGTTTAAAATGATCTTTAGTAAGGAGAGTCACTTTAAAGAAAAAAGTTTTTCATGTTACCCTCATAATCTCTATTCCTGGCAAATTTTCTGGGATATTAGATTTTTCTTTGTCTTCATTTTAGACCCATTTGATGCCCATTTTAAGATCTTCCTTCTGCTGCCTATCTTGTGGTCATTTAACTTCTCATTAAGCCCTCCACTAGAGACTGTTCCAGAAGAGAGAGAAGATGAAAAGCAAATGAATCATTTTCTAATTGTTAGCAGCTCTGAAAAATGATTTAGTAGGAGAGATTGACACTATCCCAGAAATTCTTTTGGATTATGTTTTATTTCATTCATCTGTATTGTCTCTGAGATGTTCCTAATAGTCATCAATTTAGAGGCTGATTATCCAGCTATTGGATGGCCAGGAATCTAACTGCTTTTTTGTTTCTTGCTGTATCTAAGCATTAAGCATCTCCACAGAGGATGTTTAGAAGTAAGGAGTAGGGATAAAATTTAAACTGATCAATACTATTTTTTCCGCCTTAGAGCTCTTTAGTGAACAATTTGATTTTTTTTTGGACAGTTTAGTCATTGTTATTGGAAGTGACTGACTAATCGTAACTTCATTTTATTATTAATATCTGTATCTTCTACACAAATGTAGGGAGGCTTTTGGGTGCTTTTTAAGAAACATGGGCTCATATAGATTCCCATAATTGCTTTCTTGAATTATTAAGCTTGAGGTTTCTTTACATCTTTGTATCCGAACAGAACCTGGGCTTTTGCTGTGGAACAGATTCAAAGGCATCATCTAATTTTCTTTTTATGATTGTTCAAGAAGTTAGTTTGTTTTGGTTTAGCAGTAAAAAAGGGGTAAAAAGGATTAATAGTGGACAGACCTTGCGTAACAGCTGTAACATTGATGATGTCTGGTTTTTTCCTTTGTCTTTGGTCTCCCATTTCTCATTTAATCATTCCGATATTCATGGATTGGAGTTCTTCACTTAAGACAGAGGACACCAGCCTTCAGTCACCCTAGTGAGTAGGGTCTTGCTATTTTGCCTCAGGGGAATTTTTACAAACCCATTGTGACTGCTCACTTAGACTGAGTTACTATTAAATTTGTAAATAAAATCCACCTGCTGGGGGGTCTCAAGTCAATCCTTTCAGTTTCTTATTTCTTGGATTCTGTTCTTTGAGTTTCCACCCAAAGAGGGGATTTATAGAAAGATCTAGACTAGGAGTCACAAAATCCAAGTTCTTAATCAGTCACTTTCTAGCTGTAGGAACTTGAGCAAGTCGTTTAATCTGCTGTTTCTCTATTTTGTATCTCTAAAATGGGGACAGTAATTCATGCATTGCTTATTGTATCAGGAATATTGTGGGAGAAAAAGGCCCATCTTTTTTTATTTAAATTGTTTCTTCATTTTGGAATCCCTCCTCTCAGGTTGTCCAAATATTCCTGCAGAGTTCTCCTGAGCGAGCTTTTTCTTGCTTTTTCTTCCCAAAGGCCTCTGCTAGTCCATGCATTATGTAGCACTATTCTGTACAGTTGTTGCATGTTGCCTTTCTTCGCAGATAGAAAGCTCCATGAGGGCAAGGATTGTATCTTTCCTATTTCTGTGTCTCCACATTGCACATCGCACCCGCCACACACACCAAGTTGACGTATAATAAATGTTGGTTGAATTATTTTTGAGGCTGTCAGGAATGAAAACTTTGGGTGATAGGAAGATGCCAAAGATGAGCCTAGTATCAGAACTTTTGGATGACTGGCCTTTTAAATCAGTCAGTTATTTGTCTGTCTGTTGTATCAGTAACTGAATCAGATGCTCATAATATAAATTGGTAAAGCCTGTTTTCTTGGTTCTGTTTACCTCAAATACTGAGAAGCAAGTCAGAGGAATGAAAGGTTGTCACAACCCCCCTGAATTTGACATTTGTTCCGTTTCTCACCCTATAGCATATGGGGGTCTATCTATATCCAACTGCTGAGTATGAAGAATTAAACCTGACTGCACGTTGTCTGGTCCACATTTTAGCTTGTTTTCTTTGAAGAATGTGCAAGGTGGAAAAATAGATGCTTCAGGCTCTGATTTCAGCCCATGCTGTGCTATGCAAATGTTCTCGACATGCCTGAGTGACCTTTTTGAGAAAGAGCCTTTGTGATCTTCTGTAGCCAGGGCCTGTTCTGGGAATAGTGTGCCAGATTTCTCTAAAAGTGGGAAAAGTGAATCTGTTCAAAGACCATATAAAAAAGCCAGTGCTTTTCCTGGATAAATACCGATAAGTTCATGTTTCTTACTGTCTCTTGCCAGAGCTTTTGAAATTTGCTCTGCAGTTTGCCTTGCCGGTTGATTTGGAGAATGATACGTGTGAGACGGGACTGACTAAAGCATTTCTGTAGCTGGGAAAGTGTTTAAGTGCTTTTGAATTGTAGATAAAAGTAAATTCAAACTGGCATCATTAGTATCTGGGTGTTTATCAGTGTCTTCAGGCTGGTTCTCCATAAGTGCCGGCTGAGTGACTTGCAACCAGATTTGTAAGGTTGTCCCAAATTGTGCTCTGATGATTTGGCATTTAAATTGTTTTCTATTTGTTTTGATTATTGTACAAAATGAAATATATCATTATTAAAAGTATAATTAGTGCTTTTTTTATGTTATAAAAGAAATACCGTTCTGATGTATTTCTCTTGGAAAGTGATACTGGTGTCTTGGAGGTTTATGGCTTCTGATGCTTTTCCTGAGATGTTTAGTTTCTATAGCTGAAATGGATAAAAAAGAGTTTTCCCTCTCTCCCTTCCCTTAAACCACCTTTTTGATAAGGATTATTACAGGTTTGCACCAGGATAGGGTTGTACAGTTAATCATAATGTTCTCCTGTAGAAATTGTAAAAATTGAATTTTCAGAGAGGGTAGGTAGAATTTGAATGACTGGTTTACTTACTAGGCTCTTCTTCCTTCCCTAAGCATAGGATAATTTTTTCTCTGAAGATTGTCAGTCTCTTAGGTATGTGTGGACGGTTCTAGAGGAATGCTTTCTTCTCCACATCTTTGCCCTGTAGCCCGTTTTGGCTAAGCAAAGATGAGTAGCTGTCTGTTTTGTTGGTTGGGAAAATCCTTGTCTGTTTTCGTAGTTACATGCACTGTTACATGTCTTTTTCTTCTCCCCAAGTTTCCCTGGACCCTGGGCTCCCGAGACAGCAGCGCTGGAGCAGATGGATAATGGAGACTGGGGCTATATGGTGAGATGCTTTTGCAGATGCATTTTGAAGGCTGGCAAATAATTTGTGTGTGTCTTTTCCCGCTTCTTCTGTATTCTTAGGTATAATATGTCTTATAAGAATGAAAATTATAGATTAGTACATCATCCTACCCGCTTAATTAGTTTATTTTTTGGGTCTAGTGTGGTGTTTTTATGTAAGCAAAGTCAGTATGAACTAAGTAACTTGTTATAATCACTTACTTGAGAGCATAATATTTTTTTAGTCTTTAAAGTATGTTGCTCTTAAAACTTATAGAGTAGTGACTATTAAAATGGTCTTGTAGGTGATGGTACAGAGGATATTTTCTTGTGTTAGGGAGGTTAAAGGGTTGAGAAGCCGCCACTTCTCCCATCTGTACTTTTTGAGTGTGCATGTCTTCTTATTTTCCTTTTCCTTTGGTGGGAAATATTTCACTTGTTTAGTACCAGAAGTCTCTCTGTCTTTTTTTTTTTTTTTTCTTACATATAACCTCTAAAAGGGAAGGTATATTTATGGTGTATTATTTAGAGAAGCTTGCTTTTCAAAATTAAAGGCCAGATTGCAACATTATTAAAAAAGTGAATACATGATCGGATTATAAAATTTGAAAGCTGCTGTTAGCCTTTGGGTATATAAGATTGTGTTGACTATCTATGTATTCTAATTTAGTATTTGGCACTGCTATTTCCATGGAGAAGTTATAAAGATTAGGTCTGCACAAATTTTTATTTTTAAAATAAATTTCACGATTTGTTCCCCTTTTTGAGTGGGAAAAACAAAAGTGTTGAAAGTAGATATCTTTATACTATCAAATCATTTTTATTCTATTTTGTGTTAAATTGAGTTAAGAAAAAAGAAGGTCTCTCTTTTTTTAATCAGAAAAAACTTATGTGAGTATATTTTAGCTTGGCTTTTCTCTTCAATAGTGTACTCTGACCTAAAAACTTCTCTGTAGATACTGGGCCTGAAATTAAGTGGCTTTGGAAGTCATGCTCTCCTTTTTTAGTGTAAGGCTTTAATGAAGTAGATTTATCCTTTTCTTATTGAAAGAAAATGTTAGATCCCTTCATCTGGGTAGGTTTATCATTGACAGTAAAGCTATTTTACATTATAGGATTGCTAAATACATTATAGCCTGAAGGAATCTTTTGCCTTGCTTGTTGTTACCATTAATTTTCTTAATTTGTCAAAGTTAGGATTTAAGAAATTTCAGATGACTTACCATTTTTTAAAAATTTCAGATGACTGACCCAGTCACGTTAAATGTAGGTGGACACTTGTATACAACGTCTCTTACCACATTGACGCGTTACCCGGATTCCATGCTTGGAGCTATGTTTGGGGGGGACTTCCCCACAGCTCGAGACCCTCAAGGCAATTACTTCATTGATCGAGATGGACCTCTTTTCCGATATGTCCTCAACTTCTTAAGAACTTCAGAGTTGACCTTACCCCTGGATTTTAAGGAATTTGATCTGCTTCGGAAAGAAGCAGATTTTTATCAGATTGAGCCCTTGATTCAATGTCTCAATGACCCTAAGCCTCTGTATCCTATGGATACTTTTGAAGAAGTTGTGGAATTATCTAGTACTCGGAAGCTTTCTAAGTACTCCAATCCAGTAGCTGTCATCATAACCCAATTAACCATCACCACCAAAGTCCATTCCTTACTAGAAGGTATCTCAAACTATTTCACGAAGTGGAATAAGCACATGATGGACACCAGAGATTGCCAGGTTTCCTTTACTTTCGGACCCTGTGATTATCACCAGGAAGTTTCTCTCCGGGTCCACCTGATGGAATACATTACAAAACAAGGTTTCACGATCCGCAACACCCGAGTGCATCACATGAGCGAGCGGGCCAACGAGAACACAGTGGAGCACAACTGGACTTTCTGTAGGCTGGCTCGGAAGACCGATGACTGATCTCGAAGCCTGGGAGAAGTTCCTGGAAACTGACTCTCCAGGACATGGAAGAGACTTTTTTTTTTTTTTAAATCACAGTGTGGGATTTTTTTTTTTTTTTTTTAATATTTGTATTTATTCAAAGGCATTGACGACCAGAAGGAAGTTTTGTGCTTTAGCAGACTCCTCTATGTTTTGTTCCCTTTACCTTGAGTATGCATGTGCCTGTTCGGAGCCTCCAGATACCTTTTTTATAAAAAGAAGTATAAAAATCATTATGGTATATAATCTCTTAACAGAGCTTTTTTTATTACAGTGCTACAATGATTTCTGATTAAATGGTCCCTAACTCAACTAGAAGGCTAAAAATGCAGGAATGAAAGAATAAACAGAGTACTCATGATGCCTTTGAGAAAAACCAAAACATCATGTAGGGTGACCTAGTTTCCATACCAATAAGCAGTATTGTAATATTAAAGGAAAACTGTTCCAATCATTTAAAAGTACTTGTTAAGTACTGCTTTTTACAGTTATGACAACTGTTTCTTTCTATGCATATAAATCAAGCAACCAAATATCTGTAGCCATGGAAATGTCTGACTAGAAATATTTATATTGGATTCTGAATACAAAATGTCCCTGTGGTAGAACTCTTACTTCTTATGCCTGGTGCAGTATGATTCCCAAGTGTACTGTCTACCAGAAGAAAAAAAAAAACTAATAAAAAATGAAATATGAAAATTAGGTTTGTGTTTGTTGATTATTATTACTTAAAGGGGAAATCATATTTCTTGCCTCAAGTGTGCATTGTTCGGTTTATGTCCCCGTGTATACTGCCTGTCGCACCTTTGTATTTGACTCAAGAGGACTCAGTAGAACCTTAGGATGCAGTTTATAGAATCTCCTGTGTTGCTGGAAGCAGGAATGGATGGAATTAATTGTTTTGTCTAAAAGAGTGCATATTTGAACAGTGAACATAGAGTTTGATACATTTTTTCAAATAGGGCTTAAGATTACAGATATTTTCTCAGTAAGCCACCAGTTGTCAGCACTGAATATGACCCTTACTCTAGCTTTGTACTGAGCACAGGGACAAACTGCCTCTTCAGCCACTTTTTTTCTCACAATATTATGGTGGCCCACAAATATATTTTATTATTACAGTTAAGTCTGTTCCTGAGGAGAAAAACTAAACTGCAGTGAGTGAAGGCTCTGGAACAGGAGATGTGTATATACTTTACTTCACTGTGGTCTTATTTTGGATAGTTGATTTGATTCTCTTTCTTGGAAGTTACAGGAAGGATTATGTTAGCTATAGTGAGACTAGTTTGCTAGAACACCGTATAAAAGGAAGTCATGTAATTTCTTCCCTGTTTTCTAAGGGAAGAGTAGAGTTCGGAGGCTGTGTGCCCTTGGGTGGGTCACTCCTTTTCTCCTCTTCATGAGAAGATTCTGAGATTCTCTCTCTGAAAGGAGGATGAGAACACTTACCTACATCCATTTTTGCCCATGTCTCTGAAAATTTATTTGAAGATGTGACAAGTGACCAACATCTAGAAACCTATAATTACCCCGTTTTCACCATCTTCAACTAAACCGTCTTCAGCCGTCTTCAAACTAAAACCCCTTCATGCTATTGGCAGGTTGCCTTGGTTTCAGTAAACGTGCTAGTGTGAGGTTATCTTTTTAGAAAATTGTCTCATACTTAAAATTGATTAGAGGTTATCCCCCCCCCAAAAAAAACTATCCAGCCACTTATGTGTTGTTGAGTTGGCAGAGGTAGATGCAAGACAGAGTGATTTGGGTTGAAAATTGATGTGGAAATGGGAGTAATACTTCTAGCATTTTAAAAGGTAAAATCTTATGGGGTCTCTTCCTTGCCCAGTTTACTGGAGAGAAGTTTGTTTTGGCAAATTTTCTCAGATTTATTAATTATTAACAACTAAGGAGCCCCTGGGTGGCTCAGTTGGTTGTTGAGCATCCGACTCTTGATCTCAGCTCAGGTCTTGATCTCAGGGTCGTAAGTTTGAGCCCTGCATTGGGTTCCATGCTGGGTGTGGAGCCTACTTAAAAAAAAAAAGAAAGAAAAAATTATTAACAACTAAATGGTTATTTTTATGAGTAAATTAGGAAAAGTAGCCAGCTGAGATTTTTTGCAATTTAATTTGTCTGGTGGAATTTAATTTTGAGTGTTTTATTCCCTTGCACAATATGAAAAATGTAGTTTGATTATATTTGGGTAATTTGAGACAATTATGCCTTTTTAAGAAAATTTTAAATCATTTTCACTGTGAAATAGTTGATTTTCAAAAATTGATACTCAGTGGTATTCTCAGGGCCCTACATTTTATTTAGATTACTCCAAGTACAGACACTTTTGGAGGAGAATTGTGTATGTCCTTTTAAACCCTTGGCTAAATGTGTGCTAAATTAGACGTAAGTGATAACTGATGAGTCTATTGACTTTAGATCTAAAGTAAAACTCTTTAGTTTTACTAAATAGATGCTACAAATGGATAGCACTACTGTTTTGTATTGTGGGAAATTTTAAACATATTCAGAAGTAGAATAGTGCAAACACTCATGGGCCCATTGACCAACTGTCTTTAGTTGTTCGCTCTCCCTTTTTCATTTCATGGATTATCTTGAAGTAAATCACAGATGTTTCATCCATCCATCCATCCATCCATCCATCCATCCATCCATCCAGATAATGACACTCTTTAAAAAGTATATACTTTAAGGGGTGCCTGGCTGGCTGAGTCGGTAGAGTATGCGACTCTTGATCTTGGGATCATGAGTTCAAGCCCCACGTTGGGTATAGAGCTTACTTTATTGTTTTTTTTTTAAGATTTTATTTATTCATTAGAGAGCACGAGTCGGGGGCAGAGGGAGAGGGAGAAGCAGACTCCCTGCTGAGCTGGGAGCCCAATGCAGGACTCCATCCCAGAACCCCAGCACCCCGGGATCATGACCTGAGCCGAAAGCAGACGCTTATCTGACTGAGCCAGCCAGGCGCCCCTACAGCTTACTTTAAAAACAACCATACACACACACACACACACACATATTTATACACATACACACACACTTTGAAATATATGAAGTGTATATGAAGCATACTTTAAAGTTTAATGCCATAGTACCATTATCACATGGTGGTGTCTCTTGAATGCTGTTGATTACTTCACAGCTTGGATCTCCAACTTTGTAATAGTGGTCTTAAGTATTTCTCATAGGCAGGGTTCCCCTATTTGTAGAAAAAAGTGCATTGTTAAGATAATATTTCTGCCAGCATTAATGACCTTTACCTTCAAATTAAGTTTTTAGTTTTAAAAAAGTAACATTACATACGATTCTTAATTTTAAAAATTATTTTTTAAATCCATTTGTCTGAACATATGGAGAAACATTTTTTCCAAAGGGCATCCTTCCTTTTCTCATGCAGATTTTAAATTGTGGATTCTGGTGGCCAGTTAAGAAACAGCTTATCATTTGCTTTTGGAATTTAATACAAATAAAATGCTTGACTTTTTTGAGGTTCTTTGAAATTGAACATTAACCACAAAGCAAGGAACCAGAGGGTGGAGTAAGGTAAGCAAGATTCTGTGTCAGAGTAGGTTATTTCCCATTGTTCATTAATGTATATCTTGATTCTTTCCTTCACAGCTCTAGCCTCATCTTTTAATATTTACTTGTTTATTTACTTTTTTGCCTGTCTAGGCTAAAACTTTAAGCTCCCCATTGAAGACAGGGTCTGCGACTCTTTTTTTTCTCCACTGTAGCCTTAGTACCTAGAATAGTTTCTGGCATATAGCATATGCTCAATAAATATTTTTTGAATGACTGAATGAATGAATCAGTAGGTATGTTTAATGCATCTAGCAACTACTTGGACAAATTTTTACAGTAGAATAATTGGGGGAAATAGGATTCTTGTTTTGAAATTATCCCCAGTGGTTCCTGCACTGCTTGCATCTATAGGGAATCACGTAAATATGAATTCACATGGGGAGCAGAAACAGCCTTTTGCAATTCACTTTGGAGAATCTGGCTTGAAATAGCATCCAGCTCAGGAAAAAAGCCAAAAAACACACCATGGCTAGAGTAAACTATGAGAGAGCACATCATCCTATCTAGGGATAAAGCTCAACACTCACCTGCCCCAGACAGAAGAGAGACTGCCTTATGATTCTAAGACATTTAACAGCATTGCACTTTTCTCTTGGTAGAAAATGTCAGTGAAATATATTCCCGTTTGTAATTTTGTGTCTCCAAGGCATGTTTTAACGTAGCTGTTGTTTTAATTTATTTGAAATACCTACCGTGTGCCTTCTTCTACTAGTGCAAATGAGGGAAAAAATGTCTCTTACTGCAGCTTCAAGATTATAGCAGATTAGAAATACATACCTTGGGGCGCCTGGGTGGCTCAGTCGGTTAAGCATCTGCCTTTGGCTTAGGTCATGATCCCAGGATCCTGGGATCGAGCCCCGCATCGGGCTCCCTGCTCAGCGGGAAGCCTGCTTCTCCCTCTCCCACTCCCCCTGCTTGTGTTTCCTCTCTCACTGTCTCTCTCTGTCAAATAAATAAATAAAATCTTTAAAAATATATATATATATATATATACCTTAAAAGTGCTATTTTGGTAGGCTCTCAAGGAGTCAGTAATGTAAGATTATGTGGCTGTATATCAGTAGTCAACCGACTGTCATTTTAACTAACTGGCAACACTTCTCCAAGGTTATTGATAATCTCATATTCCCAAATTGCTGTGCATGGAAGAGCCACATTGCTATACCTGTCCCCTTCTTAGCAAGGTGACGTAAGCCAAGATGGTCAGAGTCTGCAGCTCTGTGTCTGCAGCGGGTTCTTCATCTCACTGTGTGGGTCATAAAACTATGTTCATTTATTCCATAACTGCAAAGTGTCTACTCCAAGACAGATCCTGGTGTTAGGAAGAGGAAGACTCCATCCTTGTTCACAGTCAAGTAGCAGGAGATAGGGAAAAATAGAAGAGTGAATGGGATGAAGTGCATCAACATTTTACCAGCTCTGTTGATGCTGTGGACCAGTCATGCCCCTCATTTACATAAGCCTGCCCTCATATAGTATCCAGAGTCAATGCTTTTAAAGTGAAGATTAGAAACAAAGTAAAAAAACAAAACAAAACCGCAAGAAAACTCGCTGTGTTCTTTAGTGAAGATGAGGGATCAGAACTGGCATATTTCCTTATATTGCTAGGTAAGCAGGTTTGAGCTAGATATGTCAGCATTAGCTGGCCCCTGTTAACAACAGGGTCGGGTTTTCGATGAAGCGTCATATGTTTATCCTTAGACCACAGGAGCGCATCTGGATTAGGAGGACTGCTGTCGTTTTATGCCAGGATTTAAATAGTAGAAAGTAGGGAGATCTAATTATTAGAAAAAGTAACACGCCAGAAGTAGCGTCACTGTATTAAGCAATAAATGTATCGTACTTTCTCTGGATAAGTTCTTTATATTTTCTTGTCAAGTTAAAAGGATGCCTCCCTGCAGACAGGGAATGACCAAAATGGATTGGCCTTCTATCTGACAAGCATCTTGTAGGTGACCAGTTGTGTTGTAATTTTAGATAATCATGTTAAATTAAGCAATGAGGTATGACAGGATGCAAAATGTGAAGACCAAGTCTAACACCATGCTAAGTGTGAGTGAAAGCCTGAGAGTTGCCAATTTTATGAGGTGTTAAGACACCTTTTCTGAAATTTGACCTAAGGGGTAAAAAAGTAAGCTTCACTATCTGAGTAACATATTTGCACTATAGAGCTTAAAGTAATCTGTTGTGTATCTATAGATTATCTTTGTTTTGATCATCTGTATCAAATCTTCTATTAAATATTGGTTATCAAATTCTAAATATAGGGTTTATTTCTTTAATCCAGTTATTGTAGTCATTGACATTCATAACCTTTCCCAGTGAGGCTTACAGCAGAGAGTCTGGGACGCTGGCTCTAGATCATTAGGATTTTATGAGTCCTCCCCTCTTCTGTCAATGACATAGAGTTCTGGTGTTCTCTCTTAGGACAGCTGGGGATCTTTTTGCCATAACCTTTGTAGTTGTCATTTATACGGCTTTCCTGGGCTGCCGATGGCCCGTCAGCAGCCTTCTTTGTTCCTGGGACTGTGTTCCTCAGAGTGCAGAGGAAGGAGGCATCTCCAGCAGACAGTCACATCTGAGAGTGATCCCCCATCCCCTGAATCCTATCCCCTCTGAATACCCATTTTTATCAACACAAAACTGAGAGTTAAAAGGCTGAAAATAAGATGGTTAAATCACAGCAATGATTTATCTTTTTTTTTTTTTAAGATTTTATTTATTTATTTGAGAGAGAGAGAATGAGAGACAGAGAGCATGAGAGGGAGGAGGGTCAGAGGGAGAAGCAGACTCCCCGCTGAGCAGGGAGCCCGATGCGGGACTCGATCCCAGGACTCCAGGATCATGACCTGAGCCGAAGGCAGTCGCTTAACCAACTGAGCCACCCAGGTGCCCAGCAATGATTTATCTTCTTATATTTGTTACTTAAAAGCTAGTTTGCCACTATGTGTGTGTGCCCTTGGGTATGTCAAGCCATGATTTAGAGCTTGGACCTTCCTCCTGATTCCCTTTTCCAAATTCTGAGCAATGCCTTCTGCTGATTACAGTCCAGACTCAGAGTTCCTGCCAGGCCACATCCCCACTCCTGGCTTCTTTTATGTATTCTCAAAATATTTTCAACAGACATGCTATGCCAATCGATTTCCAACCTAATGGGAATCAATTAAAATGAGAAAACATGGAGGTGTATTCACTGCTTGTTCTCTGCTCTCTTACATAATTTATAATGTGTTCTACTTAACTACCTGAGTATTGGTCGGTGACTTCTGAGCCCAGTGGAACAGACGTTCATAGACATTTCCATCGTAACAGCCAAGTGCTGAATTTAAACACTGATCCGTGAAGTCAAAAGCATCAGTTAACAAGATGGCATCCTTCCTGTGAGAGAAAACAAGAGTTTGTGAGTATTTTAGATTGCTCTTATGAATCTAATTAATCAGGGATGGTGAATAACAACACCTCATTAGAGGTTGCTTCATTATTCACTTTTGAACAACTCAGCTTTAATTTTTTAGAAGTTTTAATTTTTGATCTGTTCTATATACAAGTATAAAGAGTCCAGTAGTCTTCAAGGCTTGTTATTTAAAATCAGCACCTCCCTGTCGCACCTCTACTTCCCCGACCCCTGGAATCAGTTTCAGTCTTTTAGCTGATATTTTTTGAATGTCTCTATCTTGTTTGGATTGCTATTTCTTGATTGTTCTGTTTTAGATATTATCTGTCAGCTCTCCATTACAAAAAGATAAGGATATGTTTTTGGTCCCCTACCCTCACCCCTGTGTCATCCCCCCCCCACCCCCACCCCAGCTTCTTCTCCTCGGCCTTCCTGCTCCCAGTATAGTTACGATTTCGGTCAGACTTACATTCGCTGCCTGCACTGTGATTGGCTGTATGTGTGTATATTATTGTGACTTTATGTATTCTGCCCACAGCTGAGCTGTGTCCCTACCATGTCCTTCCCATTAGTGATCTACCTGCTTGTCCACTGTTTCTCTCGACAACACTTCTGTCATCATCCTCAGTGATTTCATTCCTCTAAAATGTGGCTTCTCGGTTCTGGGATCTTCCCTGCTGACCTTGTTCTGCAGCCTCCCTCTGTCAGTCTCCGCCAAGATCCCACCCCAGGACGCCGTCCTCCACATCTGTACCTTCTCCGTGATGTGAGGTGTGTTCCTTTCACTGGCTCCTGCCCTGTTAGCTTACTCCCTCTAGAGTTCTGACTCTGATAGCCCCCCCCCTTTTTTCTTTTCCAAACAACAAAATGTGTTTTAGCCTATTGAATGAAATATTTTAAAAAATTGTTCACATGCTTCTCTTCCTTTTTTTTTAGCAAAGAATATAAAGCATAACATTGTGATTGGTTCTGCTCTTCCCTAGCCCTCCTTTTACAAAGCAGTTGAGCTGATGGGGATATTGTACCTATCAGCTTTCATCTTCTCTGGGCAACCCTTCATCATCACTGCAAGAGGATTTCCATTTAGGGCTGTTCACACTTTTTTGACCCTACCCGCACCCACCACTTACTTCACGTCCCTCATCCTCCTGGTGGCCTCCCTTCCTTCCTTATTCAGCTGAAATTTCATGGTCTGTTATATTCACTCCCTCAAGAACACATTCAGCAGTTTTTCATCGACTCTCTGCCACCACCTTTGTAGCTATAGGTGGCTGGGAAACCAGTACTGACTGGTGTAAAAGGGGCTCAGGTGGGCCCTTCCTGCTGCCTAGCGATCATATGACGTTGCTCTAATTCCTTTACTCTCTCATTCTCTTAGATGATTATTTCACACATTCTCTCTGATCATTAAACCCACACTACCCACCTCCCCATCTCTCTTACTTAGATGACTTTTCGCCCCATTTCACTGATAAAATAGAAGCGGTAAGAGCACATCCACAAGTTCCCACCCATGCATTTATGCGTGCTTTCTCTGTTTTTAGTACAAGTACGCTGTCCAGGGTCCCAGCTCACGCCAGTCCCTCCTCGACCATTAGATGCCTTCCCCTCTTGCCTACTAGAGAACAACGTTCTAGAAATTCTCTTGCCTTTTCTCTACAATGTCAGAATCCCCTTTCTCTACTGGATCATTTTCATATACAAACAGGCTGTCCTATCTCCCATCTTAAAAACAAACTTTTGAGTCTGTTTCCCTCTCCATCATCTACTCTAGATCTTGGATCCCCTTTATGATAAAACTCCTTAAAAGTGTTGTGCTTGTTTATGCTTTGCTGTTTTTTCTTCTCCACCTCTTTAGATTGCTCTTATGAGATCCGTTCAGGTTTTCACTTCCACAGCGCCACTGAAATAGTTCTTGTCAAGGCCACCTCCTCTCATCCTCTTTGGAGGGTCCCAAGACTCAGTACTGGGGCCTCTTCTCTTTATACAGTCACTCCATGTGATATCCTTCTGATGGCTTTCAATACCAGCCATATGCTAATGACTTCCAAATTTCTCTCTCCAGTCTCACTTACCTGCTTATTAACATCTTGATTTCTAACAGGCCCTTCAAAGTTAACATGTTCAAAGCCAAACTCCTGATCTTCTACACCTTCTCCTGTGCATCCTGCCCAAATCTGGTGCATTTATAGCAAATGGCAACTCTGTCCTGGCCAAAAACCTGAGCTCCTCTTTGTCACTTACACCCCACATCTGTCAGCAAATCCTGTTCTACCTTCAAAATATATCCAAACTTCAGCCACTTCCCACTACCTCCGGTGCTATCACCCAGTCTAACCCCACATCATCTTTCACTTGGGTTTTTGAGGTAACCTCCTAGCTGGGCTCCCCGCTTTGTAGTCATCCCCCTTGCCCAGTCAGTTCTTAATATGGCAGCTGGAATGATCCGTTAGAAAAATTCATCAAGCGATTGAAACGCTGAAAACCCTCCCACTCTCACACAAAGTAAAAGCCAACATCTTAAGTCTTTGCAATGATCTCCACCCCCCTTCACCCCTGCCCCAGTACACCCCTAACTCTGACTTCTGCTCTCATTCCCCACCTCAGTCACTGTTCTCTTCTCTGTTCTCTGGATGGATGTGCCAAGCATGCTCTGGCCTCCAATGTTTGGACTTCTCTGCCTGTGGTGCTCCTTTCCCAGCCAACCCCATGGCTCCTCTCCTGTCCCCAGCCCTTGAGATCTTTCCTCAAACATCACCCTCCCTGGGAGGCCTTCTCTGACTTATTTAAAACTACATTCCCTGGGGTGCCTGGCTGGCTCAGTCGGCTCAGTCAGTGGAAGGTGCAACTCTTGATCTTGGGTTTGTGAGTTTGGGCCCCACGTTCGGTGTAGATTACTTAAAAGTAAAATCTTTAAAAAATAAAATAAAACCACAGTTCCTCTCCCCGCCCCCCCGCCCCAGCATTGCACTCCTGGCATTCCTGACCCCTTCCCTGCTTTCCTTTTCTTCATAGCATTTATTTACCATTTTGCACACTGTATGCTTGACTTATTTTTTCTGTGTGTGTCTCCTTTAGTCTGTAAACATCTATGGCCTTTTCAGTCTGAAACTCGTGCTCTTCATTTGAGGAGTATTTTCTTGAATTATTTTAATGGTTTGTTCCCTTCTATTTTCTCTGTCTGCTCTTCCTAGACCTCTTTTTCAGACGATGGGCAGTTAGGATCAGTCTTCTTACTATTTTTATCTTTTCTCCTAATTTTTATCTTTTTATCTTTTTGCCTTCTTTTCTGTGAGATTTATGTAACTTTCTCTTTCAGTCCTTCCACTGAGTTTTTCATTTCCACTATCATTTTTTAGTTTCATAGAACTTTTTTTTTCTGAATATTGCTTTTTAAGAAATGACATTCTTGTTTTGTGGTTGCTATATCTCCTCTTAACTCTTTGAGGATATTACTGATCTTTTTAAACAGATTCCTTCACCCTGAAGATTCCCTCCAACTTGTTTCATTCTTGCTTGTTTGGGTCTCTGTTTTATGTTGGGGCTTCCCCCAGGTGTCTGGGGATCTTGAGTCTCTGATCGTAGCTAAGAATGGGGCACTAGCTATCTGATTACAAGTCTGGGCATGCTTGCCAATGTGTGGGATTCACTCTGGGGTGAACTGGGGGGACCATGGTGTCAGTATCTCCAGTTCTCTCTCCTTTGGGCTGGTCAGATTCTCCAGAGAAGGAGCACGCTGTCATGTTCCTGTAGCGTACTCGCCTGGCTGCCAGTTTTCTGGGAACCGGGGGAAAGAGGGCTGGTGGAGGGGGCTTAGGTTAGCACTTAGCCTATAAACATTTATTCAGTCCCCTGTTTTCTGTAGGGTAGCCTCATTCTCAACTATGCCTGATGTTCCCTGGCCCACAGGCCGTCTGTGTACCCTTCTGCCAGGGTGGAGTCAGGAGAATCTCAAATCTCTTTTTTAATCTTTTTTTTTTTTTTTAAGGTTTTATTTATTTGACAGAGAGAGACACAGCGAGAGAGGGAACACAAGCAGGGGGAGTGGGAGAGGGAGAGGCAGGCTTCCCACTGAGCGGGGAGCCCCATGTGGGGCTCGATCCCAGGACCCTGGGATCATGACCTGAGCCGAAGGCAGATGCTTAACGACTGAGAAACCCAGGCACCCCAAGGAGAATCTCAAATCTCTTGCAGAGAAGGAGGGATGCTGGGAGTTCAGCTCCTTCTAGAAACAGACTTTTGGCCCATCCTGTGGGACTTACCTTCACCCCTCTTGCCAGAGGTACACAGTGCTGCTAGTTCTTGGGGTTCTTTGGTATAACTTGTTTCCCACTCTTGGTTTATGATCCAGTTTTCGCAGATCTGCTAAGTCACTGTCCATCTACTTTCTTATTTTCATGTTTCCTCCCCTGTTCTTTTTCTTTTTGTGGGTTTATACCTTTTTAAAAATTTCAACCCATTAGCTGGTGTGTTCATGGGGTTTCAGGAGGGAACAAAAGTAAATGCATATGATCAATCTGCCATCTTCACCTGTATGTCCCCCACCTGAGATTTTGCAACCCCTTAAACAACTATAAACTATTTGGGTCAATTACCATTACACAGAGAGCTGGTTCTTAGTGTCACATGTAATAGTGTGCCATCCTTCATTTGTCATCTAGAAATCAGAGGGTGATACTAAGTAATCAAGGGAGGGACTTATGACACAGAACTGTTACAAGCATGGAGTCTGTTACAGACCTAACTCCCTTGCAGTGATAGGAAGGTTGTTACTTAAGAACCATAACTGAGTAAATCAAGTGTTGTGGGTTAGATGCATGCATAAGTTGCCTATCTGTGTCAGTGCTGTTGGTCTTAAGTTGTAAGTCTCTGGCACCAAGGCAAGCACTTAGAAATGGCGTTGCAGATAAAAAAAATCATGCTTATGAGGTGTTAGGGTGATCTTTTGTGTTTCATCATCTCTGTCAGTCAAGGCTTGTATCCTATTGTCTTCATGTGCTTTAAAATGTGGAGCATTTCAGGGGTGCCTGGTGGCTTAGTTGGTTAAGGTTAAGCGGTTAGGCTGACTCTTGATTTTGACTCAGGTCATGATCTCAGGGTCCTGGGCTGGAGCCTGTGCATTGGGCTCTGTGCTCACGGGGAGTCTGCGTGAAGATTCTCTCCCTTTCCTTTTCCCTCAGTCCCTCCCCCCGCTCAGGCTCTCTCTCTCAAATAAATCAATCTTAAAAATACAATAAAATAAAATGCCGAGCATTTCAGGATTAAGATACACTTGGGCTTGAACTGTGCAATACTCAATTCTGCTATTAATGGTTCCCACCACTGGATTCTCTATATTAGGGAAAGTTTAATACCTAGGGCATACTTGTATAAAATGTATTTTTGACAGGTTTTGATGATTTAATTGAACATTTACTGACCACTGAATATCTGTTAGGTGCTTATATGGAGTCCTAAATGGTTTGTAACATGTTGCATGTTGTTAGAAATAAAAATAATTTGATCTAGTTTTTTTTGAACTTTGTCACAAGTAGTTTATTTTTTAAATTTCAAATCTTTTGCCTTTTTATTATCTTAGTCTTACAGATAATGTGAACTATTGGAGATTCTAGGGGAAAAGACACACACACACACACACATACACACGTCACACCACCCCACATAAAACAGTCATCCTATTTTCTCAGAAAAGGTTGCATTCTCAAGTAGCCCATTTTTATCTTATCAACAATGGTGACTACCCTGTTTTGTTTTTCTTCCAGTGCCCTGTTCTGGTTGGGGCTTTGATTTCGATGTATTTATTTATTTATTTATTTATTTATTTATTATTTTTAAAGATTTTATTTATTTGAGAGAGAGAGAATAGGAGACAGCACGAGAGGGAAGGGGATCAGAGGGAGAAGCAGACCCCCTGCTGAGCAGGGAGCCCGATGTGGGACTTGATCCCGGGACTCCAGGATCATGACCTGAGCTGAAGGCAGACGCTTAACCAACTGAGCCACCCAGGCGCCCAATTTCGATGTTTTTAAAGTGATCATTTAGATTATATATGATGTAACAGAATGAAAGCATTGCATTAGTATGTCATGACCCTTAACTGCACTGCATTATGTTGCATTTAAGAACTATTTGTATTATTGCTTTATGAATCTGTGTATGAATTCCCGGGTTTTAAAAAAAAATTAATCTTGAAGCTGAGGGAGAGTTAAAATAAGTTTAGTCCACTTAGTAAGAGTTTGCCTAAGCACATTCAACAAAGAGAAGGATATATTTGAAATAAACAATCGCCCCCACCTTAACTTTAATACAGTTTAAGAGCATATGCTCAGGGGTCAGACAGGCCCCAGATTGCACCCAGCTCCTCCCCTGGCTGATTGTGAGACTTTGGGCAAGTTACTTACTCCCCTCAGCCTGAATTTCTTTCCCAGTAAAATGGGGGAGATTAATAGTATTCATTTCGGGCGCCTGGGTGGCTCAGTTGGTGAAGCGACTGCCTTCGGCTCAGGTCATGATCCTGGAGTCCCGGGATTGAGTCCCGCATCGGGCTCCCTGCTCGGCGGGGAGTCTGCTTCTCCCTCTGGCCCTCCTCCCTCTCATGCTCTCTGTATCTCATTCTCTCTGTCTCAAATAAATAAATAAAATCTTTAAAAAAAAAATAGTATTCATTTCAAAAGACTATAAGGATTAAATGAGATGATGTATGTGAAAGCTTTTGGCATAATGCCTGGCACATATAAGTGTTCTTTAAATATTAGCTATGATTAAGACTCATTGATATTATTAGTACATCTTACGAATATGGTAGGATGCTTCATTTAGATACTCTTCCTATTTACAATGTTGAAGAGTATTCAGTTGAGATCATTTGTTTTTAAGCATTTTTATTTCTAATTGTTTTTTCTTTCATTAATCCATCATGCTTTATGTGGATGGAATCACGCTACAGTGTCAACCTCTCCAGGGTGGTTGCTGCTTTTGCCGGACCCCATTTAGCAAGGTTTTGGAGCCGCAGGTTTTGGAGTGGGAAGTGAACAAAGGGTCTAGGGGCTATTCTCTGAAGATTACCATGGTTTGAGGGCAGCCACTCACCGGATGAGGCGGAGCAGGTCCAGGTAGGCAGTTCTCACCGCATCTACTTGGGCCCCAGACAGGAAGCCATCGTGGAGAAAGTCACCGGCATTAGTCAGGATGCCGTGTAGAGCATAGAGGTCACAGAGGCGTTTGAGCACCTGCTGAACCGCCGGTTGGTTTTCTAGTTTCTCCAGAGTTTCTGTAAAACTCTTCACACTGATATAGAAGCAGTGTGCCTAAAAGACACGAAGATCCATCAGCTTCTGGTTTCTGACTTCAGAAGTTATCCTGGAGGCTGGGCAAGACTGCTGGAGTAAGCTCGCTGTGGCTAAGTGTTTCCCTGTGGGCCGACGAGCAGCTGCCTGTGCTCCGAGCTCACCGCGGGTCTCGATGCTTGTGTGTGCGTGCATGTGTGCCCCTGCTGGGGGCTTGTGGGCTCTGGGACTTGGCCCTTGGCTTACTCATTTTGTTTGGGGGAAATTTCAAGGAGGTTTGTAAGTAGAAAGAATACAGGGGTATTGGAGCCTGGCCTGGAGACAGTGGAGGACTGCACCACTTTTCTTAAGAAAACAGCTGTTTATTGTTTGCCATGTTTTAAGGCAGTGGTGTGTGTGTGTGTGCTTGTGTGTGTCTTGGGGTGAGAAAGTAGAGGTACACGATGGACATAAAGTTTATCCCAGCTAGAGAGTAAACTCTGCAAGGTAAGCAGGGCTGTTATTTAGCCATATCCAACAGTCTGGCTTTGTCACTAGTTAAAATAAAACTTTTGGGCACCTGGTCGGCTCAGTGGAGCATATGACTCTTGATCTCAAGGTCATGAGTTCAAGGCCCATGTTGGGAGTAGAGCTTACTTTAAAAAAAATTATAAAACTTTTGGTACCATTTGGTAAGTGACCACTGCCCTCAACTGAGTGAGACCCCCATCTCTGTCAGCCAGGATCCTTCCCTGGGAACCCCTCCTCCCCACAGCTCGGCAAATAAAGGACGAATGCCTGACCCAGCAGGAGGCTTTCAGGCTCCTGCTTCCGTTAGGCCTGAAGTCCTTTCTGATTGGCCTGTGCCTCTGCCCTACTGGTTGTTGAGTATTCTGAATATTCCCCTTCTCCCCAAGATAAATGCGCATTATTGTTTTATTGTTATCAGGTTAGGTATATGAATTCCATGGGGGGGGGGAGGGAAGGACAGCAAATAAAACTCTTCTCAAATGTTTACATGCATACAGATCAGCTGGGCATCTTGTGAAAATGCAGATTTCCTAGTAATGCCTGAAGTAGCAAGGCTTAGACTGTTTTGAGGGTTCAAAGAAGTTTCCTCAGGGGGGCAAGGAGGGGTTATTGCATGTGCACAGAGCTGTACTTGCAGGAGCTGCACCAGCCTGCTGAGGCTGCCCCCGTGAGGCATAATGAGGTGTTGACAGACCTGGACTGAGGCTGTATTAGAATGGGTACCAGCATTTGCTCCCGTGTTCCTAGGGGACGGACCTCTCTCCTGAGCAGGGTCTCAGATTATAGGACCAGAGCCCATCAGAGCCTTAAGGTCTTTTCCATGCCCCTTTATTTTACAGACCGGGAAGTTACAGCCCAGAGAAGGAAGGACACCTGAGGTCACTCAGAGAGGCAGGTCATGCACAGAGCTGGAAACAGAACTTAGGCCACTGTTCCCCACTCCCCTGTGTTGCTGTCACTCTTTACCTGCATATTTATGGTTTCTAGATGGGACTTGGTGGGTGCTTAAGGTTTCTGTAGAGTAGATGGTTTTTCCAAAGCATGAAGCTCAGAAATTGCAGCTCTCCCTGCCCCTTATGACTTTGGTGAGTCAGCTAGGGCACCATCTCCCCAGGAAGCCACTCTTCTTCAGCTTACAATGGCCAGAGGAGAAGGGACTTGCTTTTCTCCTCTAGGCTGGCAGAGCTTCCCACCCTTGGTGCCCGGAGAACTTGGGGAACACCTCCCTCCCTCACACACAGTGGCTCTCTGAGGACACAGCTTGCATCTGTGGGGGAAAGGAAAGCAAAGCATCTTAACTATTTTCTACCTCTGGGACTTAATTCCTTTGAGTTCTATGTCCTCATCCTTAAAATGGAGATTATGCTACTCTCACCCCCAGGGTGGTATGTATTAAATGAGGTAACCTGGCATGCAGTGTCTGGTCCACTGGAAGGCAGAGCATAGGGTTGGAAAATGGATGCATAATGGGCAGCTGTGATTCCTTTTGTGGTAGTCTGGTGAGAACACAGCCTTGGCTCACCCCCCTCTGTGTTGATAGGACATTTAGCACAGCAGGGCGTGCTCCTGTGGTAGATAGCCCCGTGGATGGTGGCTGCGTTAAGACCAGCACCAGCTGATGTGGTAGAGGGGGCGGGTCACCAGGTGGCGCTCACGCCCAGCCTGCCCCGTGAGGGCTGCTAGAAAACACTCCTCAGGCTTTCCTGCCAATTCCTGGGCCTGATGCCTGAGGATCGAAGTGTTCACCTTGGTTTTGCAGCTGTAGGTAGGACCAGAGTCCCAGGTGCCTAAGCTGGAGCTCAGGAGTCAACCTCTTCCCCACCCCATTACTCTCTGAAGGCTCTTGCTATCTTCTATGCCCTTAATATGTCTGCATCCTCCCACTTGTCTCTATGCCCTCTGCCAAGTTCATGGTCAGGACCATCCTCAGCCCTTGCCCAGACTGCTGCTGCCTGCTCCTAACTGGCCTCCAGCCTCCAGTCCATTGCTCCCCAGGCAGCCTGTATGATTCTTCGACAATGAAACTCTGATCACCTCACTCCCGTGGTACAAAGTCTGCAAGGAGAACGAAACCAAACTGCTCACAGTGATGCAGAAGGTCCCAGGCCTTGCCCATCTTTTCTCCTCCCCTACCTGCTTACCCCTCCTGAGTTCAGTCTTCCTCCTTTAGCACCCAAATTTGTACTTCCTCAAGCACCTCCCCTTTTCTTGCCTCTTCCTTTTCCACCTGCTATTCCCTTTGCCAGGAAACCTTCGTTTCCCAAACCACAGCCTCTACCCTTTACCTGGCTAATTTCAGCTCATCCTTGAAGTCTTGGCCTCTGTGCCCTTTCTGGGAAGCCTTTCTGGTCCTCATGCCGGGTAGAGCTGCACTTCTCTGGGATCCCGGGCAGCCTGTGTCTCCGTCACTGTGCTGCCTTGACTGCAACGGGTACGGGCACCATGGAGCCCCCAGTCCCTAGCCCGATGCCTGGTGTCGAGCGGGTGCTCAAATATTTGCTGACTGAATGTGAATTACGCACAAACACAAAACAGAGTAGAAACTGAATCAGACATCTAAGGATTGCCTGCGGGGCTAAGGGGAGACTTGACCTGCTTTTCGGTGTGGGAGGAAATATTTGAACAACCTGAAGCAAATCCAATAACACTGCCTCATTACATTTTTCCCTAAGAGCTGTCAGCAAGATTGCTTTGGAGTTAAGTCCTTTAATTAAAATAGCCTGGACGAAAGCCTTGGAAGTGAAATGAGGGCAGCCACTGAGCAGGGCTGGGGAATAATGGCAGAGCTCAGATTTTCTCCGCATGGTGGCCTGCTGGGGAAACAAAACGGGCCCCTTTCAGCTGGAGCTTCAGCTGACGGGCAGCTCACCTTAGCAGCCTGGAGGTGTATGACAGTGGTCTGGTTCCATGCCTCATCCCAGTCAGCCCCGGATTGCATCACAGTCTCTAAGTGATGCACTGAGTCCTTTATGAGCCTGACGGCCAAAGAAAAAAAGGTTCAACTTCCTGACTGAGTGGGAAACAGACTGATGGAGCCTGGTCTCAGGCTGCCTGGGGATCCCTCAGAAGTAGAAATGCAGTAATGTCCATTCATTGACCTTTGCTTTGTATTGCAAAGCTAAATGTTGACTATACATTATTTCTTTAATCCCCCCCTTTATTTTTTAAGATTTTATTTACTTATTTGACGGGGAGAGAGACACAGCGAGAGAAGGAACACAGCAGGGGGAGTGGGAGAGGGAGAAGCAGGCTTCCTGATGTGGGGCTTGATCCCAGGACCCTGGGATCATGACTTGAGCCGAAGGCAGATGCTTAACAACTGAGCCACCCAGATGCCCCTCTCTTTAACCCTTTTAAGGGTAGGCTTTAACCAATTTACAATGGGGAAAACTGAGTCCCAGACTGGCTCACTTAACCTGTCCGGGGCGGGGGTCACACAGCTAGTGAGGGGTGGAGCCATCTTAACCTATGAGCTGTAAAGCCTTAGGGCTCTAGGCCAGGCACTGACCCTCCTTTCTAATACAGACACCATCCTGATGTCAGTGTTTTCAGGCCATTCTGTTGACCGACTTCTGTAGCTGAGCAAGGACAATGGTTTTCCCGGAAAGGCTAGTGACGCCTGTCAGTCACCCCGGCCAGTTCCATGTTCTACCAAAGGGACCTTAAAAGGCTAGAAAAGAAAAGAAAAATAACTCTTGTTCTCCAAACCACTAAATTGGTCATTGGCTATTTACTTAACCTTTATTCTTTTATTTTCTGTTCCCTGCCCATCCACTCATGACCCTTGGGATTTCTGTTGCAAAACACACTATTTATTAAGCAATACTTATTTTTTTTGCATCAGGGAGTAGATAAGCAGATGTCACCTTGAGTTCCAAGCAAAAATCAATATAATGGCATTTTAATTACCCTGAGCAGCCTTATCGGGCTCTCGACACCTCCCCCAACTCAAATGTTCGTTCTCTGAGGCCTGGGCTTTTTATAACTGGTTTTTTGATAGATCTGCAGTGCCTAGAATTGTGCCTGGCACACTGTGGGCACTTAGTATTTGTGGAATAAATACATGAATGTCCAAAGTTGCTTGTGATCTTTTTTTTTTTAAGATTTTATTTATTTACCTGACAGATAGACAGCGAGAGAGGGAACACAAGCAGGGGGAGTGGGAGAGGGAGAAGCAGGCTTCCCGCGGCACAGGGAGCCCGATGCGGGGCTCGATCCCAGGATCCTGGGATCATGACCTGAGCCGAAGGCAGACGCTTAACGACTGAGCCACCCAGGCGCCCCCAAAGTTGCCTGTGATCTTAAAATAATTATTAACCATCCCTTGGACCACAGGTTGGGGTATAAGACCTTTTTATATGCTGAAATTATTTCTTCCGGGTTGTTTTGGTGTTTTAGTTGGGTAGAAGTTCAGAAGGTTTATTTCTTAGGTACTTCCATCTCTCTATCTATTCTGTGATGGTGTTTGTGTTTGGCCAGGACCTCTTTTTATTCCCAGCCCTTGGCATGTTTGGACATTTCTGATGCATAGGAGGTACCCAACAGTATTTGTTGAATGACAGAATGCCTGAGTCCCTGGTCCTGTTTGTGTTCCCTGGAGTCCACTAGATAGACCCTGGCAATAAACTAATCCTATCCCTTGATGTAGTTGGTTTTTTTTGAAAATTACTTTTAGTTTGTGGGCTATTTTAAATACAGTATTGGTATTTACTTTATTATTTACCATTATTCACATACTGATACATTTGTGGTATTTACAAATGGGGCACATTCATTGCATTGCAAATCACAGTAAGAACCTAAAGATAGAAAAAGTTCAGGGCACCTGGGTGGCTCAGTTGGTTGAGCAGCTGCCTTGGGCTCAGGTCATGGTCTCAGGGTCCTGAGAGCAAGCCCCTGCTCAGCGAAAAGTCTGCTTCTCTCTCTGCCCGTCCCCTGCTCGTGGTCTCATGCTCTCTCTCTCTCTCTCTCAAATTTAAAAAAAAAAAACAAAACTAAAAAAAAAAAGAAAAATTTCCTTGCACTGGCAAGAGGGGTGATGTCCTTCTACTAGCTCGACCAGGATGGGGAGGGAAGTGATGGTGGCTCATGGATGTGGCTTCCCCTTCTCTGCCCATGGTGGCAGGAACTGAGAGGACTGAGGTTGGGGAAGGGGGTGCTTTTCAGAGGAGTATCCACAAATGCTCACCCAGCCCGCCCCAAAGGCCCTAGTGTGGGAAAGAGCCTGCCCCCAGGTGGAATGGCTAATTTCTTGCTCACCTGGTTGCTACATGTGCCCAGGCCGTGGTGTAGAGTTTTGGGTGGAGGAAGTCGGCTGCTTTCTGGGCTGGGCATCTGGCCAAGTCAGTTGTGGTCAGGTATGCAATAGACTGAGGGAGAGACTTCTGCAGTGTGGAACCTGGGGTTGCCTGAGCTTGAGCTTGCAGGTAGTTTTTCACCAGAAACCTGGGCGGGGGTGGGGGGGCGGTAGAAGCAGGTAAGCAGGGGGGAGCCCTGTGGGACCGCCCAGCACCCCTGTTGCCCAGGAACATGCACTCTTATACTCCCTACGGGAGAACCAGGGCCATGCAGGCTCTTGCCTGGCCCCTCCTGATAGACACTCAGATCCTGAACATAAACCCTTTTGGTATCTGAGCAAACAATCTTTTCTTCTGGTTAGGATCTTGGGATTTGGGGATTCGTGCTGAATTGTACAGTGACGGCGGAAATTAAATTTTTGTACT
>NC_138369.1:22310381-22325585 GCF_054177405.1 Leptonychotes weddellii
GTGTTCAGTCAGGGTGGGCATCTAAGTGGGGACCTGAGGGATGAGAGGAGCTGCCTACAGCCGGCCCCGCAGGCTGGGACAGAGCATTCAGGGGAGGGAAGCTAGCGGGAGCCAGTGATGGGAAAGAGGAACCGTGTCCAGCCCCAGGGGAAGGGAGAGCACGATGGGAAGGGAGGCGGGGAGGGGGGTGGGGCAAGCCGCAAGGACCCCGCAGGGCAGGTGCAGTGGTTTTCCCATGAGCTGTGGGGAGCCCCTAAAGAATGTGAAGCAAGGGAAAGCTGTGCTCTTGTCCCGCCCGCGAAAAGCTCCGGATGGACTGGAGACAGACTGTGCGTGTCGGTTGGTCTCCATGTGGCGTTGCCAGGTGCCTGTTCCGGCCGTGGGCATCGGGCGCTGCTTCAGCCCACGCAGGGGCCTTACCTGGCTGTCTGAAGGTAGAGCACGGTGTTGTCACCCTCATAGGTGCAGGAGGCTGTCACTCTGCTGACCAGTGAGGGCAGGCCGCTCAGCTTCGAGTAGCCGTGGCCACCACAGGCTTGGCGGCACAGCTCAGTCCCCTGGAGGCACAAGTCTGACGTCATGGCCTTGATTCCTGCACTCAGTGCGTGAAGCTGCAAGGACAGGGCATCAGGATGAGTAAGGAGTCCCTCCAGGAGCAACCATGCTTCCCGCTCATTGAGCACCTGCTGTATGCCCATGACAACCCTGTGAGTAAGAGTGATCTCCTCGGCTTGCAACTTTACGAACCAGAAGGCTGAGACTCAGAGATGTTACGTGACCTGCCCAAGGTCATACGATGAGGCAACGTAGCTGCAGGGCAGTAAAAACAAAGGAAAACTGACCAGGCCAGTGTCTCCAGGATCTCGGGAAGAGGGTGCTTCCTGGATTGGGCTCACCATCATTTAGGAGTTACGGACTTTGCTGGCAAGTGGAGTTTTTGGAGAGCTGGCCTGTGACCGTGGAGGTCCACCATCAACCCACTGGCCTGGGCTGCAGGAGGGGCTGCCAGGCAGCAGACCTGGTTAGAGCTTTCGGTTCTTGAAAGCCCTTACCCATCTTTCAGACTCTTGAGTCCTTGGGAGGAAGGTCATGTTCCTTAATCTCTCTGTGCTTCACTTTCCTAATCTGTAAAATGGGAATATAAATGAGGCCAGTGGCACAATTGGGGATTGATGAAGCAGTGCTTACTTATAAAGCACAGGGTCTGGTGGACGAAACCTTAGTGTATATCTAAGTGCATAATCCTTCATCTGAGGCCCTTGTGGCTGGATGTGTTTCGGAATCAGTATTTTTTTGAATTTTAGAAAGCTAAAGCAGGGCATTGAAGGCAGATTATATATAATACCCAGAAAAGTCTGGGGCAGCTTTAGTGATCAAACTCATTAGTATTTCTGCTGCAAAATGTATACACATCCAGTGGGATAAATCAGATCAATTCAGGTCCTACCATGCCACCAAATGTGTAATTTGTAATTTTTCTGTAATATTTCAGAGCTTTTTAGGTTTCACATACACACCAGGGATTGTGCTCCTGTGTTCTATGTATAATGTGTGATTATTCCCTCTAGCATTTTTGGAGCTTTCTGGAGGCCAGATGTAGGTGGATTTATATGTCGGGGTACAGTTCGCCCTGGGTGCCCTGGGGATATTGGAAGGCTGGGGGGAGGGAGTAAAAGGAGTCCATGGGAACAGGAGTGGGGCTGCTTCCCAGTGGGCAGAACAATCTCAGCCACCTTCCCAGCTCCGGCCACCCCCCAACCGCCCCCCAGACAGTAGATACCTCCGGCAGGTGGCTGAAGTCTTTGTTGAGAATGGCATCGTAGGAGCTACGTAAGAACTCTAGGAGGCCGCTCGCCAGGAAATGGAATGCATAGGCTGTGGCCAGCTGAGGGAAGAGTTTCTGCTGCTGCGTCTGGTAGTCCAGGATTTTTGCCTCTGGGTCGCTGAGGGGAGGAAAAGCAGAAGGTTTAGAAGATTGCTACCTGCTCCCTCCACCTTCCCATATCCCCAGGACCAAAAAAAGACTTAAAAACTGATCGTTTTTTATAACTCACTGCAAAACTTGACCTGAACTGACATGAGGTTAGTAATAATCTTAAAATTCCATCTAACATGAATATCCACACATTTCTCTGTAGAAATATTGACAGGTTTGCCGATAGGTGCTGCCCCTTACGGGGGACGTCTACAAAATCACAGCCTGTGCACCATATTATCCTACCAACATCTGGAAAGTTCTGAATTCCAACACATTTGGTCCCAAGGATTTCAAGTGAGGGCTTGTGGTCTTGTACCCCTGATGATTTGAAACCGGACCTTTCACTGTCCAGGTGCACATAGTATGTGCTGGGGGGTACATCAAGTCTAATCAGTAATTCTGAGGATGTGAACTTGGGTCTGACGGAATCCCAAGGCAGGGACGGCCTTGTCCATTGCTATGTCTGCAGTGCCTGAGACTGTGTCCAGCTCGAAGGGGACCAGAGTAACAATTTGTGGATTAAAAGAAAGCGTGACTGTGAGAAGCCTCCCATGGCTGTTGGGGAGAATCTTAGGTCAGCAGTTCCTCATTTATTTATTATTGGTGGGGGGAGGGGCAGAGGGAGAGGAGAGAGAATCCCAAGCAGACTCCCCGCTGAGTGCAGAGCCCAACACGGGGCTCAACCCCATGACCCTGAGATCATGACCTGAGCCGGGACCAAGAGTTGGATGCTTAACAGACTGAGACACCAAGGTGCCTCAGACACACACTATCATAACCATCCTTGGGACACTTGTGGAACCCAGAAAACTGGGCTCTGGATGGGACTTCAGCAGCAGCACCTTTTCCCCAGCACCCCTGTCCTCCGGAGAAGAGTCCCTCAGCAGGGGGAATCTGAAGCCCAGGCCAGTCGCGGTGCCCTGGGTTTGCCAGAGGAAAGGGACCCCGGGCTCTGGGCCTGGCTTGCTTCGTTGCATTTCACTCTCCACACTGCCCTGAAAGAGTGCTCCTGTCATGCCTGTGTTGCGGGTGAGGACACTGAGGGACAAAGAGGTGGCGCAACTTGCCTAAGCTCCCACGGCTGGCACGCGGCCCAGCTGTGTGTCCCCCAGGTCTGTCCGGCATCTGACCCTCAGTCCATTTTGCATTAGACTCCTGGATCCTTGAGCCCACGGCATAAAGCATCACCGGATTCTTAGACTGGAAGTTCTCTCTTCACATTCCAGGGGAGGAAACAGAGGCCCTGAGCGGGCAAAAGACTTGCCCAGGGTCACTTAAGCAGAGTTGGGACAAGAACTGCCGGGCTAAAGTCCATCCCTCAGTCAGTCAGGACTCGACCCTCTTTTCCCACACTAGCACCTTATGCTCAGCTCCTCGCTGCGACATCCTGGCTGCATGTCTCCATTGGGGGCATATTTATCCTAAAATATTATTTGCTGTTTACCCAAAATTCAAATTTAACTGGTAGCCTGTATTTTCATTTGCTGGAAACCGCGCGTGTGTTTACACAGGCATGCACACGAGTGGGTGCACATAACACACAGTAAAAAACAGAGAGTACGGCGGTGCCTGGCGGGCTCGGTGGGAGGAGCATGCGGAACTTGATCTCAGGGTCATGAGTCCAAGCCCCACATTGGGTGTGAAGATTACTTAAATAAATATTCAAACAACAACAGAGAGTACAGTCAGCTATTCAGTCCCGTGGAGCAGAGGGAGCATCCGCTGGATGCAGCCACATGCGAACAAAATGGTCCAGACTTGGACATGCCCCACATGGGGATGCTGACAGCCACAGCCGGACAGAACCAGCTTCAGCCGTGCACCGTCCAGTGTGACGGCTGGGCTTTCCCAGACACGATCGCTCACACCCTGACCGAGCTCAAGAGCCACAGTCACCCACCTTTTGGCAACCAGCTGACGACCCAGACACACCCAGCCAGTCACAGCTCAGCTGGACTCGGACAGACAGATCTGATGGTACAGGGTCAAAGACCCATGATCACACAGAAACCCAGGCCCTGACCGACACAGGTCAGGCGGTAGACCAGCCAGGGTTCGAGGGAGCCTGACGGAGACCCCATAGACAGGGCCCACTCGGGCAGAGGGGTGGCATCAGGGGACAGGCACTGTGGGATGGAGAGGGAGCCCTGTCTGTCGTGGTCAGCCGGCGGGTGCCCCTTGCCTGGGCCGGATGCTGGATTGGCGGCGGATGACTGAGTAGCGGATGGCGATGACACAGGCCTTCTGCAGCAGGGGGATGATCTCGCCCAGGAGCAGATCCACCCGCAGCACCACCATGGAAAAGTAGTTGGTCTGCAACGTTCCGAGCTTGACGTAGGTGCCGTCTGGCAAGACCTGGTGGACCAGAGACGGGTGTGCCGGGCCTGAGCCAGGGCTCCCCAGCCTGTCCTACACCCATGACTGTGGGCTTCCATCCCCTCCAGGCACACGGCCCTCAGACCGCTCACCGGGAGCAGGTGGCTGACCGCCCGCCAGAGCACACTGGCTCTTAACACACCTGTGCTTTCTGCTGAACAGTCACTTCTCAAGTGCCTGGGTTCACAGCTCCTCTCCGGGGACACCCAGGACCTCCTCCAAATCCATAGCTAGAGGGAATGCCTGGGGACCTCCAGACCTTCCTCCAGCACTTGGCTGGTGTCTGGTCAGTGACTGCTTGTCTAGGCCTCACTGTAGGTGAATATGCATGTCACCCTCAGGCCTTCCCTTCTCTCACATCGCTTTGCCCCCCTACCCTATGACTGCTCTACCATCCCACGAAGCTCTGAGCATTTACCCCTGAGAACTCTGAGGCTCAGAGAGATCAAGTGACTTGCCCAAGGTCACACAGCTCCCAAACTGGGGCTTTACCCAGATCTGTGGGATACCAGAGGCTCTTTGGGGTGGGGGTGGGGTGCCCCAAACTCTGCTCTTTGGGGGAAGACCCAGAGCCAGCAGCAGTCTGCAGCTAGCAAGACTTCCCAGGACTCCCACCTGTGCAAAGCGACTCAGCATGTTCTCCCTAGGGACCCGCACGTGGTCCAGTCGCAGGAAGCCGTGGTCTATGTGGTCAAAGCCCATCTTGGGCCCGATGTCTCCAACGGTGACTCCTAGAAGGAGATGGAGATGGGAACGTCTGTGAGCCAAGTGCTCTCGTGTGCCGGGTACCCCCCACCCACGTTCTAGCTCCCCCAAGCCTCACAGCAGCCTGTCACGTGGGATTATTACACCTGTTCTTCAGCTGAGGTCAGACAGGTGCTGAATCTTGCTCAAGTTCACCCAGCCAGTTAGCACCAGGTCTACCCAACTGGACTCCTCCCTGCCCAAGGGAGACATGTCCCAGCTTCTCCCATTACCTTGGGGCCTCAGGATAGGGAGGCCTGGTGGGCTCTCTTCCTGGCAGTGGTCCTAGGAGCCACGTGGGCTTACCTGGCAGTGGGGTGTGGTCCTGGAGGCTCCGGATGGGCACAATGAAGGCGTGCATGCCCTGTCGGGCTCCTGAGCAGATCAGCTGGGCCTGGACCAAGGTGTGGGTGGCTGACCGTCCCACTGAAGGCAGAGAGAGGAGAGGCCCAGCATGATCTCTGGTGTAGGAGACCCTGGTGTATGGAGCAGGCAGGCTAACTCTCCCTATCAGGAACCTGCATGTGGGTCCAGTCTGAAATGGGTGAGGAGGACCAGTGTGGTGGCACGGGGAAGGGCAGGGCACCCTGTGAAGCCAGGATGGGGATTGTTTGATCTGCCTCAAATGGTCGGGTCAGGGGAGGATGCACAAGGAGCCTGAAGGGTACAGCTATTTCCCAGGGGGGTTACCCAGGGCAGGGAGGGCCAGGCAGAGGAGAGGTAACATCCTGGGCAACAAAGCGATGCTTTTTCAGGATACCCCGTGGCTCACATGGCCTTGACTCATCCTTGGAAATGACTGGAACAGTCTTGAGAGCTTTAGTATGAGTGTCTGTGTTGGAGAGCTTTATGGACAGCTATTTGGTGGCTGGAGGTGCAGGGGTTTCTGTCTAAATGTCACATATGTGGAGCAACCAGCCTATAACACACAGGCAGGGGGTAGGGAGGCTCAAGGAGCCGGCTGGAGATCTGGAGGGGTGCAAAGCCCTCCACACGCTCTAGATGCTCCCCCTTTCAAAGGCAAAGCCGACAAAGGTTATGGATTTTAATGAAAATAGCCTAAATTAAACAATCTGGGAAAGCTTGGCATCTTTAAAAATTTGGTTCTTCTGCAAGTCTTCTGACTGAAGTATGTGCCCTTGAGTCATTTTCTTTGGAATCAGGGAGACAGGATCTTTATGTCAGAGCTGCTGGGGTATGTATGTTAGGATCCATGGTGAGAAAACCAGTCCCTGATCACAGGGAAAGGTGTGCATTGCTGCCCCCCAACCCAGGGGCCTCGAAGAGTCACTGATCCCAGAGAGGGGGAACAGCTCCCAAAGAACCAAACAAATCTAGCAGTGTTTTGCAAAAGGCACTGTAAAATGAGCAGGGTTTTTTTTTTTTTCTGTCCTCAAAAATCTATAAATGAATCACTCTATCGTCCACTTAATAATAATGAATACAGATAATTATCATTTATCTAAATCCAGGTGGTGCTGGACCCTGTGCTGGTGCTTTCCAGTTCTTGTAGGGCGGGTACGATGAGCCCCATTTCCCAGATAAGGAAACTGAGCCTCAGAGAGGCGAATGAGGCCCTCAAGGTCACCGGTCCGGAGGGGGCAGAGCTGGGATTTCAAGTCTGTCTGATTGCCAAGGCTGGTTTCTTTTCTCTGCAGTTCTGACTGCGGTCATCCATTCCCTTCCTCTCCTCTCTCGTTGTCTCTCCTGTCCATCCCTTATTTCTCTGACTTTTGTCTGAATCTTTTTCCCTCTCTGCTTGTCCCTGGCCTCTCTGTTTCTCTCTGCTTAGTTGTACTCCTGACATTCATTGTATTTTCTCCCCCTGTGGAAGCATTCAGCAAATGGGTCCTCAAGTGCCACAGACATGCCCTCACATGTATGTTGTCACATCCCAGGAATAGGGCCTTGGCATGACCCCCTCTTGGGCAAAGACGGAGCCTGGGGGAAGCACGGTGCGGTCGCCACCTGGTGGCCACAGAAGGCAATGTGGCGCCGGTGGCCAGACCGAGGCTGAGCCTTTCTGGGTGTCTGGAGCAGGGGCGGTGATCTGTGAACTGGGTGATGGATTGGCAAGCTTAATCACTAACTTGGGAGGTGAGAGTGCCTGGGACTAGGCTGTGCGTATGTGATGTGTGTGTGCACGTGTGTATCTGTGTGGGGGCAGGGTGCCTGTGAGCGAGGCCTTGGCCCTCATCCCCCACAGGTTGGGTGGTTTCCTCAGCTACTCCAAAGTTGGGGCCTCTCAGCCACTCACGGATGAAATTCTTCCCATCCCCCGCTGTTGACAGAGTGAGACCCTGAAGTTCAAGAACCTGCACTGATTTGCTCAAGGTCACCAGCCTAGAACAGGGAATCAGTCTGCGGTCTGGTGGACCTCAGAGCTGGTGCTGTTCTGCTGTCCAACTTTGATCTCCTTGGGGACAGATAGGGCTGGGGGGACGGACGGATACTCACGGTCCCCAGGCCACCATTTGGTGGCCGTCAACGTGGGGCTATGCACCACAAACTCTTGGGTGGCTGCATCATAGGTGGCTTCAGTCTCCAGGCCCCGAAGATTCGTCCCTGGGAATCAAGGAGGGGAGCTTGTGAGGCAAGAGGTCAGGATAGGAATCTCACCTGGGGAGCAGCGTCCTGGTGGGCCTGGAGCTGCCAGGCACCAGCCCCGTCTGCAGTCGGGGGAGCTCCCAGCTGTACGCACAGGCGTTTCTTGTCTTTCACCCGTGGGCTGTGTGGGGGACACATGGCCAGCCCGTGACAAGGAATGCTTGCTGACATTTCCAGAAGGAACGCCTTGCCGCACGCATGCTAGTTCACACGGCGTGTTTGTATAAATTAGAAAAAGGAACCCCCTCCTTCGAGACCCTTGACTGCCACCTGCTGGAATGTTTCCATATGAAATACACAATCTCTGACTCCTCGGCTGTGAGTGGGCTTTCTGGAACCGTGCACGCAGAAACCCTGGCTCACCGTGTCCCAATTCTGTCTGGGCATATGATGCAATGATCTGGAATTCATTGCAGAGTGGGGTCCATTTGGCAATCTGCTCCTCTGAGCCCAGGCTCCTGAGGGATTTCAGGAACACGTGGTGTAGATTTAAGGCCAGTTCTCCAGAAAGGGCTCTGGGGGGGAAAGGACACAGTGCTTGAGTAGCCCACCAGAGACGGGGACCCCGGTACCGTCAGTCTGGCAGGGTGCAGGAGGGAAGGGGCATCTGCCATCCTGGCTTCCCAACAGCTATTGCCTTTAAAGGTGGGGAAAATCGCTCATGGCGTTAAGGCTTTCCAAGTGATCCCAGGTGAATTCCTCTCTGGTGGGGCTGCCCTGGGAGTGAGTACCTGTAAACGTAATAGAATTCAGGACTGTTTTCCGACCAGCCCAGGCGCTTTGCTGTTATCTGGAGGTGAAATTTCTTCTGAACGGCGGCCACATAACGTTCATTCTGGGTCATGAAATAATTATCCTTGAGGCTAAACTCCGGGTCACTGTGGATGATGCTCTCTTCCAAAGACAGAGAACAGAGAGCTTAGAGACTGGAGTGAGGCTCCTGGCACCTTCAGATCTTTTTACCCTCTTGCCTTGTGGACGTGGAAAGGAAGTCAGACATTATTGTCATTTTACAGATGTAATGACTGAGCACCTGAGGTGGGAAGGTGACTTGCTCAAGGTTACAAAGTCATGCAGTGGCAGAATAAGGACCAGCATCTAGGTCTTCTGCTGCCTAAGACTCTTCTATCCTTCAGATGGGCTCAGGAAATACGGACTTGTTAAAGATGTCCTTACAGTCCAAAGGAATGAATCTCTAACAGTGGAATTTTGAAAGCAAGATTTGTCATTTGAGGTGGGACTGCTAGTGAAAGACTCTTCTTCCAAGAAAGACATGTGGGCACAAAGCAGAGGCTCCATTCCCCAGCTTCCTCTTACCAACTTTCCTCCGGAGTGCAGTGTTCTGGGCACCTCCATCCAGGATGTTGATGAGCCTTTCCACATTGAAGGACTGTATGTACCTCTCACTCTCTATGTTGGGGTGCACTTGCCTGCTCCAGGTATCCCCCAGGGACACTCGGTGCACTGGGCTGCCCATCCTAGCCTGGAGCTGCCTGCTGCCGGAGGAGAGGTACTTCTGGCCTAGCTGCTCGGAGCCTTGGGTGGTGCTAAGAACCTGTGTGCAGGAGGAAGTGCCCAGAGCTGAGCATCTTCCAGGGGCTGCTCCGGGTAGGAAAGCAGCTCCCCTGAAAGATTTGTGTGCCCCTGCACCCCCACCCCCTTCTCTGCGGGCACTCGGCTGGCCACGAATGCAGGAATTGCTCGGTAAATGGTAGCGCAGTACCTGTTTGTCGAGATTTGGATGGGATCCAATCACAGGGCTCGAGCTCTGTCCACTGCAACCTGTCTTACAAGGGTTACCTGGGGAAATTCTCACAAAGTCAATTCAAGTCACACATGCAAAAATATCTGGTGACCTTGAGCATGTCTGGCCTCTAGCCACACAGCTGGAGGCGGCCAGGAGGTGGACAGGGTCTGACCACAGAGCACATGCTCTCTCATGTTACGGCCCTGCCAGGGGGCCTCACTGTAGGGACCTGTGGTCCCATTCACCTGGTCCCCTGAGTCCTGGGCTCATTCAGCCCATTTCTGTGAGCCTTGAGGGGTACCGCAGAGCTGGGGGGAGGAAGCTTGCTTCTGGCCTGGGCAGTGTTCCCCCTGGGACCCCTGTGTGCCCCCCTGCAGCCAGAGTGGACCCGTGTCCTTCAGCAAACCCTCAGACTCTCAGAAGCCCCTGTTCCCCCACAGCAAGGCAACTACCAGGTTGCCTCGTCTATTTGTTGAGTATCTCAAATCCATTTGTTCCATCCCCATGTCTGTTCCCGGGCCACCACCATCTCTCACTGGGCCTCAGTGTCTCACTTGTCTGTTCTCCTGGCTGCCAGGCCGAGCCCTTCAACTGCAGTCACAGTGTGTCCCCACCCTGGCTTGGAATTTGCCCCTTGGCGCCCACTGTTTGTGGGAGAGAGTTCATGCTTCCCGCCATCCACCGCCTCCTGCCCACCTGCCCCTTGCCCTGGATCAGCTACTCCAGCACCAGGTTGGGGCCTCCCCTCCCTCTCCTCCTCCCTTTTGCCTCTGCGGCTTTCCCCCCGCATTCCTAGTGAGACCCAGCCTCCAGGGACACCTCCTCCAAGGAGCCTTCCTGACGGCAGCACCCCCCACCCCAGGAACAGAGTGCCCTTTTGCTGCCCCACTGGGTGCTGTTAGAGTAGACAATAGGAGCAATGCCTTATTTGCTCGAACGCGCCCCTCCCAAGTGCCTGGGTGGCCAGCGCCACTGTCCCTTGGATCCCACGCATCTAGCTGTCAGGAGGCACGCGGTCTGTCTTTCCCGCCGGCAGCCACCATGGCCCTACAGATATCTACTCTTACTACCCGTTTTACGGGGAGCCCAGGAACGGAAGGAAGGAGACTCCGTAAGGTCGTGTAGCTGCAAGCGGCGAGTGGGGTTTCTATGCAGGCTTGCAAACCGATACCCCCTGAGTGGGTGGCAGGGCCATGGGGGTGCTGACAAGGGGCCTGGCACGTTTAAGGAGCCCCTCTTGTCTGCCCCCTGGACCCCTGCAAGGCCACCTAGCTGGCCTCCTGTCTTCCTGCCCCACTCCTCCCGACTGCTGCTGCCTGTTTGCTGTGCCTGGACGTGCCAGGCCTCCCCCGCACCCCACCTCTGCCAGGTTGTATCCTCTGACTCAAACTCTTCTTCTGGAACACTCTTTCTCCGGGTGTCCTCTTGGCTCCCTCATTACCTCCTTCAAGTCTTTGCTGCTCAGTATCACCTTCTCAGTGAGGCCCACCTGACTGCCCTCTTTAAAACCCCAAGCGCCCCTCCCCTGGCCTTCCCAATCCCCCTCACTCTGCTCTACTTTTTGTCCTAACGTACAAGATAATTTACTCACTTACGTTCTTGTTTATTGCTGTCTCCCCAACTACAGGGTAAACTCCAAGGGCGCAGGGGCCTTTGTCAAGTTATGCTAACACTTAGCACAGGGCCTAGCCCACGGGCAGGGTCTGGTAAATAGGGGTTGAAATGACATGCAATGAAAGAAAGCAGTGCTCAGAGTCATTAGGAGCACGGGGAGGGTCAGGCCTGAGGTGGTGCGGTCCTCAGCGGCCTCCCACTCCCTCCCCTGTCCCCGGGCCCAGCTCACCTGTCCCACTGGTGTGGTGTCTGCCTGTAGGCCTCTGGGGCTGTGCGCTAGGTTTCTTGTGGGTGGCCCAGCCCATTTCCCCTCCCCTCGAATGGGCTGGAACAACATGGAAAATTGAAGGCAGTCCCTGGCAGGCTCTCAGCTCTCAGGTGCCCCTGGCTGAGCTCCCTGCTTTTCTCTCGTGCGCCCCTTCTCCCTCAAGTGGGTGTGACCTGCTGGGCCAGTGCCCAGGCCTTCCTGGGGTTGGGGGAGGGGTTGGGGGGGTACTGCTTTGGGAGTGTCAACTGCTGAGACTCGCCTGGCTCTTCCTCTCTCCACCTGTCTGGGCCTGACCCAGGTCCCCAGAACATGCTTACCCGGTTCCCTGAGCACGAGCAAACACCACAGCCCCCACCTGGTGTCCAGAGGCCCCGGGCTCAGACCTTCCAGATGTGACTCAGAGTTACTTTGCCTCTCTGAGCTTCCCTTCTCTTGTCTGTAATTCACGGGCTATAGAGGAAAGCTCTTGGTAAACTGTGAAGCACCTGGTATTTGTAATGAGATTATGACTGTTTTCTGAGTGCCCCATGACAGAGTTTCGTAATTCCCCAGAGGGACATTTAATGGTGGCATTTCGGATTCTCACTGGCAGTCTGCTGGGGAGGTATTTATGGGCAGGTGTGTGAGGGTTTAGGTTGTATGGGAAGCATTGATTTGCTTTGTTATCAATCCATATTGTTAAGCAGGAAGCAAAAAACAAAAGAAAAACCTCTGACCCTGGGAAGCATCCAGGCTGGGGTTGGGGGCTTCTGGGGAGACAATCATCACAGGAGGAATGAGCAGGAAAACCTGGATGGGATACTCACAGTCACTTCTAATGAATTTATAACTTTTTGGAACTTAAAACTTCCTTGCCCTCTCTTCCTGCCCCCGCTGTTCCCAGGCCTCCCAGGCCCTACCTGTCCAGATCCTTTTTATCTTTTCATCTCACCACACTGTTTTGGGAATTCATTGCAGTCTGGATCAGAAGCTCCAGGACCTGCTTTCTTAGCTCCAAGTTTTGGTCCCTTGTGGTATATTACAAAACTCATCTATTTGGTCTTTGTCCCCAGTTCCTGGCACAGGACCCCTAAGAACCCTTGCAAGCTCCTGAGAGGTAAGACTATATCCTTTCTTATCTATGGCCGGGGGCCCGTAGATAGCTTCAGGATGGGGACTGCTTGCTGGAAAGATCAAGCCTTAATTAGAGCGGTTGGAAATCTCAGTTCTCCCCGGTACGCCCTCGCCACCCAGCCTCCAGGGAGGGGAGAGGGGCTGCAGTTTGAGCTAATCACCAGTGGCCAGTGATTTAATCAATTATGCCTATGTAGTGAAACCTTGGGAAAAATCCCTCAACAACGGGGTTTGGGGAGAGTTGGCAAACAGGGAGGTGCTGGTGGGAGGGCACCATGGGAAGCTCCATGTTGCCTCTAGTCCCTCCCCCGACCCAAGACCTTGTCCTCTGCATCCCTTCCAGTTGGCTGTTCCCAAGTTGTATCCTTTATAGTCAACCGATAAACGTAAGTAAAGTGCTTTCCTGAGTTCTGTGAGTCATTCTAGCCTGTTATTGAACCCAGGGTGGGGGTTGTGGGAACCCCTGAATTTATAGCTGGTGTGTCGGAGGTAGAGGTGGCCCCTGGGTTGTGCAGCTGTGGTCTGAGGTGGGGGCAGTTCCCGTGGGACTGATCCTTAAGCCTGTGGGATCTACACTAACCCCAAGAGCTGGTGTCAGAATTGAACTGAGTTGTTGAACACCCAATTGGTGTTGGGGAATTGGTGGTTGGTATGGAAAAACCACACACTGATTGTGTTAGAATAAGACACCACACCCTTGGCACACTCACTATAGTGGTGGGTATTTTTTCTTTAACTCTTGGTTTTTGTGTAAATCACCAATGAAAGTAAGGACTGTGTCGCTCTTGGTCACCAATACAGTTCTGTTCCCAGACTAGGGTCAGGCCCAGGGTAGGTGCTCAACAAATATTTGGTGGATGAGTGAATAAACACGGGTTGACAGTGAAGACTTTGGAGCTTTGGCATTGTTTTAAAAGGTGGGAGTGGGTGTGTTTGTGTGTCCACTCTATTTGCACACACTTGTATACCTCAACATGAGACCCAGACCTTCAGTCTCAAAGCTGGGGATTCCTTTGGGCCTACTTGTACCAAAAAGCTGTGTGCCCAGCTGGGTTTCCAAAGTGATCCTGGTCTTTCTGCAGCCTTTCCTGATCTTTGCTGATGGCTCCTCACCCTTTGCCCTTCAGGAATTGTTAATATCCAAGGAGCTTAAAAGGCTCCCCACAGGTGGTCCTTCTATGAAAGGGTTGCTCTGCAAGGTGAATGATTTTTCTCTTTCCCTATGTTTCTGTGCTAAAATTTGGCTTGTCTTGGGGCACCCAGGTGGCTCAGTCGGTTAAACGTCTGCCTTTGGCTCAGCTCATGATCCCAGAGTCCTGCGATCGAGCCCTGCGTCGGGCTCCCTGCTCAGTGGGGAGTCTGCTTCTCCCTTTGCCCCTCACCCCGCTGGTGTTGTCTCTCTCTAAAATAAGTAAGTAAATAAATAAATAAAATCTTGAAATAAAATAAAATTTGGCTTGTCTTAGGCTTAGCATTAGTACCCGTATGCCTCTAACCATCATTCCCAGAGTGAATATTTTGGAGCACCCGTAGGGCATTGGGCCCTGCTCGGGGTGGGACCCAGCGTGGAACCAGGTCTCTGTGAGTGGGGGGCGGGGATGTTTATAGGTCCCCTTACCTCCCCTGCATAACAACACCGGAAAGTAGGATGCCCCTCCTCATTTTGCAGAAGAGGAAACAAGCCCAGAGAGGTGTTCACACAATACGTATGATGCAAAGCTGGAATTTGAACCTGGTTTTCTTGCTCTTTCCCCATGTGTACAAAGTTGGGAAAGAAGTCAAGAGAGCCAGAGCACTTGTTTTGGCAGGACTTCTGAGATGTGGTGACTCTGGGCAGGTGCCCCCTTCCCCTAGGTCTTGGTCTCCCCATCTGTGATGATGGGTATCTGCTCACTAAGGGGCCTCACACCTCCCCCCCATGTCCCCATGGTAGCATCATGCCTTAAAAATCTTTAAAAAATTTTAAAAAATTTAATTATTTAAGTAATCTCTGCACCCAACGTGGGGCTCAAACTCATGACCCCGAGATCAAGAGTCACATGCTCTTCTGACTAAGCCAGCCAGGCACCCTGCCAGATATTTTATGTTCGTTAACACTGTCCTCAGGGCGCCTGAGTGGCTCAGTTGTTGGGCGTCTGCCTTCGGCTCGGGTCACGGTCCCAGCGTCCTGGGATCGAGCCCCGCATCGGGCTCCCTGCTCGGCGGGGGGTCTGCTTCTCCCTCCTCCACTCCCCCTGCTTGTGTTCCCTCTCTCGCTCTCTCTCTCTCTGTCAAATAAACAAGTAAAATCTTTAAAAAAATAAAACAAAACAACAACAACAAAAAACACTGTCCTCTCAGCTACCCATGAGGCTGGCACTATTGGAGCCCTCAGTTAACAGACGAGAAACTCAGAGATGTTAAATAATTTGTCGGAGGATACCTACCTGGCAAGTGGCAGAGCTGGACCCCCGCCACCCCGCCTCCCAGTCTGAAGTCTGACTTTGCAGCCTGGACTCCTCATAGTCATGCTGGGCCACCTGTCAGGATCTCCTTAAAAGGGAGAGAGAGAGAGAGAGAAGGAAATTCCACCCTTTGAAATGAGCTAGGCCCCAGGGCCAGGCATTTTGTGTCTGGTCTCTCACATGGTAGGACCTGCCAGGTATACAGTAGATGCTCAATGCATGTTTCTCTCCTTCTTGCTCCTTCCCGGAATGTCTTGGGCCAAGGGCAGGCATGTGAACCCTGGTATCCACTGGCCGCTGTCTTTTCTTTTTT
>NC_138369.1:22325685-22346716 GCF_054177405.1 Leptonychotes weddellii
AGCAGGGAGCCCGATGCGGGACTCGATCCCATGACCCTGGGATCATGACCTGAGCCGAAGGCAGTCGCTTAACCGACTGAGCCACCCAGGCGCCCTGGCCGCTGTCTTTTCTTAAAGTGGTGAGTGGGATGGGCCTCGATTCTTGTCCCTGGGGCCCAGTCTGGCAGATTGGTGCGGGCTGGGCCACCTGCTGTTGGGGAAGAAGGAAGGAGGAAGGCCACAGGGCCTCCGCAAGCTTGCAGGATGTTTCTGGCGACAGATGGGAAAACTCCGAATGTGGGTGCTTTGCAAAACAATCCCTGCAGCCTCCACCAGCAAATGCTGCGAGGACAAATGTGCTGGCTCCAGTCAGGCAGACGTGGGTTTGCATCTCGCTCCCACCACCTGCTGATTGTGTGCCTTTGGGAAGTGGCTTGGCCTCTCTAAACTTTGGATTCTTCACCCATAAAATGGAGGTAACGCCAGTCCGGGGGGATTCAATGAGAGAATTCATGGGAAGTATGAATAGCCCAGTCCCTGGAGCAGATGCCAAATATTAAAGTATAGATACCATTACCTGGTCACAGATGTGGAAAATGTGGTCCAGCAAGTTTTCCAGGCTTCTGACAAGTAGTGATTGTCGGGGCGCCTGGGTGGCTCAGTCGTTAAGTGTCTGCCTTTGGCTCAGGTCATGATCCCAGGGTCCTGGGATTGAGCCCCGCGTCGGGCTCCCTGCTCAGTGGGCAGCCTGCTTCTCCCTCACCCTCTCCCCCTGCCTTTGTTCCCTCTCTTGCTGTGTCTCTCTCTGTTGGATAAATAAATAAAATCTTAAAAAAAAAAAAAACAAAACAAGTAGTGATTGTCAGAGCTGGGGCTTGAATACAGGTCTGGGCACAGGATTAACTATCTTTATGGGGCAAGCCTAAAGTAAGCCTTGCAGTGGGGGATGCACATCTTAAGTCAGGCTCCCAAAGGGGTGAGCTTAAGTGCCCTGGTCCCATGTGAAGCCCCTCCCTAGGAAGGGGGAGCTCCAGCTCACTTAGCTATTGCTAGGCAGCCCAGGGGAGTTGTTAGGGTCCTTCACTGGGAAATCCTGCTCATCTCTCTAGGAGTCCTTTCTGAGAAGTAGATGGGCACTCAGTGTCCTCTCTAGGTGAGCGCCTGCCCATCATCAACTCAGATAATCGTCTGGTGGCTGAGATGAGGGCAAGTGGCCATGGGGAGGTATGGATTCTGTTCTTGTGAGGCCCAGCAAAAAGGGCATTTATGAGGCAGGGCCCTGGTGGGAGCCGGGTGGCTGGGGGTTGACAGGTCTGGGGGTGGGGGCAGTAAAACACCAGATGGTTTAGGTTACTGCTCGGCTAAAGGTCCAGTCCTGCAAGGGGCAGGAATCCCATTTTGATGGCTAGTTTGGGGGGGCAGGTGCATAACGTTCCTCACCCCAGAACTCCCATCAGTCTGTATTGGCTGGAGTCTATTTTTATCGGTGGAGGCCAGATCCCTCAAGTTCAGACAGACAATGAGAAGGTTAAATAGGTCATCTAATCTCATGGCAAAGGGTCAGAATGGCACAGGGCCCTCCTGAGCCCTTCCTAGGAGCAAGGACTCGCTGTCGTGGAGAAAATGTGCGCTTTGCAGACGGACTCTGTGGGCTCTGTGGGCATCTCGTCTTTCCCCAAGCATTGTTTTGTGACTTCAGGCAAGTCTTTTAATTTACCTAAACGTTGGTTAGTCTGCAAAATAGTGAGAATGACATCGAGTTATCATGGGTGGTGACGCTGGTGGACTTCCATAAAAGCAGTGATCATAACTGACACCCACTCACAACTTTTGGAACACCTGGGTTGGCCTTGGCAAAGGGAAGCAGAATCAGCCGGGGTCCCTGCCCTCACGGAGCTTGGCATTTGTACCATCCCTAGTGGGATGAGGCTGCCCCGCAAAAGCTCCTGGGTTCTGAGGGCTCCCCTGGGCTACATATGCAGAATCAGGGAGGGAGGGTCCCTTCGCCTCCTGAGGTCTTCTGTCTGTCTCCCAGGTGCGTATTTAGGGCCCATCTGCCATTGAAGAGGGTTCTCCCCAAATCCAGACTAGGACTTGTGGTCTGGCAGGTGTGAGGGGCAGGGGGGCTCAGTGAGAATGGGCTTGCTGCTCTTAGTTCCCCATGTAGGGCAGAGTCTGATGTCAGGGCTCCTTTCGTTCTGCAGGGTCCCCAGGACTCGGCGATGACCCGACCTCTGCCCTCAGGGATGTTCTAACTCCCTGGATGCGCACAGAGTGGCACTGAGGAGCCACACAGTTTCAATGTTGGTCTTGTAGGCGCAAATGCCGGTCCGGTCGGGCCCAGGTGTACTGACAATAGCCCAAGAGGCTGGAGGAAAGCTTCTGGACCAGACTGATATCTCTGGGCCCCAGGGGAAATTGTGGAGGAAGGAGGTAGGTAGGCGATGGTGGTGGGAAGGGCTGAACCTTGGGGGAGATTGGGGGTGCTGCAGCCGGAGAAGGGCTTTCCCACTTATTCGTTCATTCAACAAACATGAATTGAGCACCTGCTCTGTGCCTGGAGTCCCATGCGCTATCTGGCCACTGCCTTTTCTCAAAGCTGGATTCTTGTGCCTGGGTCCCAGTCTGCCAGAGGTTCGCCCAGGCCAGGCCACCTGCTGGCAGGGAAGGAGCAGGGAGGACGGCCAGTTGGGATTCAGCAGGAAACGAGACAGACAGACATCTCTGCCCTCATGGAGCAGACATTATCGCTAAGGGAGACACACAAGGTAAACAAGTAAGATACGTGTTTGATGGTGGCAAATGGTGAGACAGAGAAGCAAGGGATAGGAAGTGTGTAGGAGATGCTGGGATTCAGATGGGTTGACCACGGAGGGCCTCATTAAGAAAGAGCATAGGAAAAACACCTGGAGAATGTGGGGGGAGAGGCCTGTATGCTTCTCTGAGGGAAGAAGATGAAAAGGCATCTTGTGGGACGTGGGGCGTGAGGAGGCCAGGCCAGCGGCCAGAGCTGTGTGAGTGAGGAGGTGGGCAGGAGGCAGAAGGCCAGAGATAAAGAGGGAGCGGGACAGGCGGGGCCCTCGGGGTGGTGGGAAGGCTGCTATGGGGCGGGGGGCAAGGGAGGGCTCTGGGCAGAGGAGTGGCAAGACCTGCCTTCGATGTTCACAGGCTCATTTTGGCTGCTCTCTTGAGAATAGGCTGTAGGGGGCAGGGCAGAAGCAGGGAGACCACGGAGGAGGAGGCCTCGGCAATCATCAAGACGTTTTGTTTCCCACTGTGCTGTCAGCACACGGCATGCTTCCTGGCACTGAGCAGGCCCTCAGCACATCCGTACTGAATGATGTGTGAATTAAGGATGCCCAAACACCAGTTCTCAGACTGGTGCGTGGGCTATGTGGAGAAGATGCAGAAAAACAGATCTTAGGCATTGCTGCCGGGGATCCGAATCCAAATGGTTTCTTTCTTTCTTCCTTCCCTTTTTTTTTTTTAACTAATTAATTAATTATTTTTAAGATTTATTTATTTATTTGCGAGAGGGAGTGTGTGTGCGTGCAAGTGTGCAAGGGGTAGGGGAGGGGCAGAGGGAGAGAGAATCCTCAAGCAGACTCCCCACTGAGTGTAGAGCTCAATGTGGGGCTCGATCCCATGACCCTGAGATCATGACCTGAGCTGAAATCAAAAGTCAGATGATGCTTAACCGACTGAGCCACCAGGGTGCCCCTCCAATTGGTTTCTAATGGGAAAGAGGAATCTGGATGTTCAGTATAGTCTGCTGGTAATTCTAGGCATTGGGGCTGGCCTTCTGTGTCAGGAATACTCTGGCTGCAAGTAACAGAGACTGACCAACAGTGGCTTAAACAAAGAGGGTTTTCTTTTTATTTACAAGAATTCTGGATGATGGCTACTGGCATTGGGCTTGGTCAAATGATGACAGGGACAGTGCTCTGAGATTCTCTTGGCCTTTTCCTCATGTTAGCAAGATAATTGTTGTGGCTCCAGGCATCACATCCTCCATCAAGGCAGGAAGAATGGAGGGGCAGGGAGGTGTTACCCACATCTGCCTCTTTCATCAGAAAAGCATAAACTTTCCCAGAAGCCCCTGTAAACTTCCTCTTAAATTTCACTGGCCATACCTGGTCACATTCCCCCCCACCAAGCTGCAAAGGAGGCTGGAACCGTGGGAATTGGGATTTACAGCCTCCACAGTGGGAGGCAGCTAGAGAGAAGGGGAGTGCACGCGGGTGGCTGGCACAGCTCCACTGGACGATGTGGAGTGTCATCTCCATGGCTTGCCGCCTCCATGGAGCAGCTCTGGGGACCACTGAGTGCAATCTCAGCCATCCTCTCTGAGGGGCCTCCTCCATCCTGGATGCTCTGTCTTGCTTCTTTTTGTACGTCGGAACAACATGTAGACTGAGGGGGGAGACTTCTTTGGGGGAAATGGTGGTCTTTATTTGGGGATTGGGCTTTAGGATTGCGCTCACCTGGCAGACATCTAAAATAGCATTACCACATTCTCACCAAGACACGTTCAAGAGCCTTTTAGAGTCTGATTTACACACACACACGTGCGTGCGCGTGCACACACACACGCGCACACGCAGACAGTATGTCTATTTACACTGGCAGGCACCCCACCCCGGAAAAGGGCACGTCTTTGGTCATCCTCAAACCACTTAGTTAGGAGTTAAGACCAGGATGACCCCTTTCCTCCTGAACATCCCACTTTTAGTCCAAGAATAAAATAGCATCCCAGCAGTAGCTTTTTCTGGCAGTTTTGGTGGTGGGGGGGGCAGTGTAAGGAAATGCTTTTCTAGAACTTCCCTATCACCTTAAATGATGGGTTTGCAAAACCAGAGGCAGGGATTTTATTCTTCACGGGGTGGGGGCAGGGAGAAGAAACCAGCCTGGTTTATTCTCTAAATCTTTAACAATGGGCTAGAAGCAAAAGGTTGAAACATGTAGTCGCATGTGGGGAGGGATTTTTGAGGAAGAATGAGTGAATTCACTGGAGCTGGCTCAGGTGGTGGAAACCAAGCAGGGAGTGGGTGCAGGGGCTGGAAATGGGGACTCAAAGGAGCCTGTCTATCAGGGTAGTGGTGGGGTCTTCAGACCACTGTTAGTATTTCCAGAAGCCCACTGGAAATCACTGTATATTTGTTCTCCATAGGTTTCAGGAAAAGGTAAAATATATATATATATTTTTGGCCAGAAGTGCATCAGAACGGTGGGGTAAGAAAATGCAGGTTGGCAACGATATACCTCTCCAGTGACAATGGCAATTACATAACCGACATAATTTGCTGGGCAAATGTCTTCCCAGGCCTGGGGGCCCTGGAATGGGGTGGATAATGGAGAGCCCTTGGGGCCGCAGAGGCAGGGTGGGGAACCTCCAGGGCAGAGGTTCATGGCAGTTGGGGGGCAGAGGTGGCTTCAGGGATGATGTTTCCAGTATTTACTGTCCCTGGCTGCTTACAGTGTGGTCCTCAGACCAGCAGCCCAGGAGCTGGTTAGAAATGCAGAATCTCAGCCCCCACCCCAGATCTACTGAATCAGAAGTGGTCCTCTAACAAGATCCCCAGTGATTCGTAGGCACAATCAAGTTTGAGAAGCACTGTTCTGGACTTCTGGGAGCAGGAAGGCCACAGTCCTCATTAGATGTGGTTGCCAGGCCCAGACAGGGAGGCTGTGGAGAGGAGCAAGCAAAAGCGTGGGTGTGGGGGAAGCGGGCAAACTCCAAGAAGCTGTCCTTGTTAGTACTCTTGCAGCCTGGCAGGATGTGAGCCCTGAGGCTGCCTTGTGAGCTGCCCAGCCCTTCCTCCCCGAGCGGCACTTGAACCACAGTCCCCTCCGCTGGCTTTCAGAGCAGGTGTTCAGAGATGCTCTGCTTAGCTGCCCCACACCTGGCCGCCGGGAAAACCACAGTCAGGGAAGTTTTCTGAGAGCAGGGAGCTGGGCTGTCCAGAGAAGCAGGGCCCCGTGGGGCCTGGGCAAAAGGGAGGGCTGGTCAGGCCAAAGAGGGGCCTTTCTCGCCCTCCCAATTCTGCCAGAAAAATCTCAACAGAGCTCAGAAGCTCCTTCAGGGAGAGGTACCTTGGGAACGTTTTCTCGGCAGCAGCTTCGGTGAGTGCTCAGAGGGAAAAGCCTGGGAGCTTAGGGGCCTCCCAGCTTCTTGGTGGGTGGGAAGGAGGGCCCAGGCCCTCTGGGGCATTTTCACAAGAGCAAGCATGAACATCACAGATTTTCCCAGGCTGGGGGCCCAGGGCTGCCAGATGCAGAAGGGCTGGAGGAGGGCATGGGGGCCAGGGGTGGGCTGCTCAGGCTGGAGCTTCAACGACCCTGCTCTACAGTGCTCTCTCTTCACTGGTTAGCGTGGCGATTCTCCGCAGGTTTTCCCTGACTTTGATAAATTCGGGGGCATGGTCCTCTTCCTTTTCTGGTGGTTTTTCCAGCTAATGGAGAGAAGAAGCAGAGGTGTAAAGTGGGTTGGGGGGTGGAATTCCTATTCCCCAAACCACAGTATTTGCACCAGGGATCCTCCCTGGGGAAACAGAACTGGGGGTCAGCTTTGCCACCAGCCTGGTAGCTGGGGTGACAGAGCATGAGACTAAGTTTTCCCTGTGAAGCCTGGTGCAAATCGCTAGCTTCGGCTGGGCCTCAGGTTCCTCATCTCTAAAATGGGAACGCCACCTGGCTCGCGGGGTGGTAGTGAGAATGAAATCAGGATCAGCATGCGATAGGTTGGGCTGATAAGGGAACTGAGGTTCAGAGAGGGGAGGCCACCGGCTCAAAGTCACACAGCAGAGCGAGTGGCAGTGTGAGGACTTGGGCCGGTGGTGGACTGCTGGTTGAGTCCTCGTTTTGCGTCATCTCCTCCCTCTTGCCAGCCGCGGCCACACGCAGGCTCCTGCCCCGGGGCCGGGAGACAGTCCTGGGGGAGGCTGGGGCCAGGGCTGGGCGCTCCCACCCACCTGGTTCAGCCTCTGCTGCCGTCTCAGCAACTCCTGCTCAAAGGGGCACTGCAGCCGCTTGGCCTCTAGCTCTTCCTTCTTCTTCTTGATGAGCTGGTTCCGCCTGCGGTGCTCCAGGACACGCTGCAGCTCCGGCTTGCTGTCCACGCCCAGGCCCCTGGGTGGGGGGAGCCGTCAGGAGACCCCAACTTCCCCCCACCTCAGCCTCAGGGCTGCACCCTGTAGTGACACCAACCTATGCCCTTGTGTTGTACAGCCCCCTGGCAGCCCCGGGAAGGGGTCCCATTCCTGACCCCTTATACGGAGGCTCCTAGGACTTAAGACACCAGCCCAAGTCACAGCTGCGAAGGGGCTGAGTGAGGAGGATTTGTACTCAGGCTGTCTGATGGCAGAGACCAGATTTTATGTCATTTCTGGTTATGTGCCCAGGATAAGTTTCTAGAGGTGGGATTGCTGGGTCAGGCTCTTTTAAAAGATTTTGGATACATATTTCCATCTGCCCCTTAGGAAAGGTTCTCCAACTTATACTCTGTATCAGTGTACAAGAGCATCTATTTCTCCCCGCCATCACCATCCAGTCTTTTTATATTTGAGAATCTGGTAGGCAAGAAATAAGATCTGGTTTTCATGTGTGTGTTCTCTGATTCTTAGTTACGTGGAACAACAGCCTTTGAGATGTGCACCAGTCATTTGCATTTCTTCTTTTATGAACTGACTATACCTATCTTTGTTCATTTTTTGTTCCATATGGATTTATAAGTGATATGTACATATTTTTTGTGGGTTTTATATTGCAAATGTTTCCCTGATTTGTCTTTAGGCTTTTGTCTTTTCTACGGTGGTGATGTCTTTTGACATTAAAAGGGATGACACTAAAAAACGTTTGGAGAAAATGCACATGATATACTAAGCAAGAAAAAAGAGCCCACGGAAGATAGAAAATGACACCTGCTGGAAGGTCTTGCACAAAGCTGAAAATTGAACGAGTCCTAGCCCCCGCCAATACCAGAACGTGCCAGTAGAGGGAGCTTCAGGGGCGCCGCTGCCTTCCTCCTGGTGCTAGCCAGCTGGGCGGTATTTCCCAGGCCTCCTCCCCATTCCCTCCGTTATTGAGTCCCAGACCTGCCACCTCAAGCCTGTCTCTTTCATTGCACCCTGGTCTTCCTGGTCCACTCATCCTCCACCCTCTCCCCGTGATTGTAACACCCCTGCTTGAGACCCTTTCCTGGTCAACACATCTCCTCTCAAAGTCAATGCTGCAAACACCCTGAGCTACTTGTGTTTCCTGTCTCTTTGCACATGCTCTTCCCTTTGCTGGGAACATACTTGCTTCCACCAGCTGATGCCCACCCCTAGTCTGGCTGACTCCTGCCCACCCTTCAGGCTTCAGCTGAGGCATCCTCTCCTCCATGAGGTCACCTTGGACCACTCCCAGGTGCGTCCTCTGAGCTCCCAGGCCCATTTATACCCTCATTATAGCATGTGATTATGCATCCATCCCCACTGTGAGGGCAGGAACTGGGTCCCATTCCTTCTTGTACCCCAGGTCTGGACACAGTGCCTGGCACATAGTAGGTGCTCAGTAAATGTATGTGGAGGGCAGGCATGAGTGGGTAGCTGGGAGGGAGAGCAGGGCTCTTGGGGACCACCAGTGACTAGACCTTCACAGTTTGTGTGGGTGACTATGTGGGGTACCCTCAGCCCTCCTCAGCCTCCGGGAGACCCAGCATGACCATGGGGGCCTTCTACAAGGAGCACCTCTGCAAGGCCCAGCAGGCTTGAGGAGATGCTTGCCAGGCGGAGGCAACCGAGCTCCATTCCCACCTTCTATGGTTCATGAGCAGCTCTCGGTGCAGCTCCTGGTGGCTCCGGGAGGCCTTCACAGGGTTCAGCAGCTTCTTGGGCTTGATGAGCTCTGGGTTCCTTTCTCTGTATTCGGGCCGGGCCATCAGTCCCCCGATGTCTGCCCGCTCCCTCTGGATCTCTGAGTACATTGAGGCTGTAGAACAGGTGGGGGTGGAGGTTGGTCAGAGCGGGGTCTACAATCTCACCCACCCCCGTGGGGCACAGATGAAGGCTTTCAATGTTAGATGGACTTTGGCCATCTGCCGCTGTACAGTCCTGGGCTGACTACCTGACCTTCTGAGCCTTGGTCTCATTTGTGAGATGGAAATAATTGAACCTGTGTACAGGGTTGTTGTAAGGATTGGAGATGCTGTCTGTAAAGTGGGGTGTGGGGGTGAATGATACTGGGGTACAAAATATGGGTTGACACATGCATATGTTTTTGGCCTGACTGGAGAAAATGATATCCTTTTAAAAGAATTATGTTTGAGTTTCTGTTTTTCAGTGGGCTTTAATCAGAAAAAGAAAAGATACTTAAAAAGAGCAGTATGCACTTGTTAAATTTGGAAGAACATAGTGATCAAAAGGAATCTTCACCCCGTATTGTCCAGTTTCCTTCTCCATCATTCCAAATTCTCTGCGGAAGCATCCAGCTTTTCAGTTTCTCCAGATCAAAGAGGAGAGTATGAAATCCCAGAATGGCTTTGTCTCTAATTACAAAGTGATGGTTGTCATCTTTAATGCAGATATCGGGCTTCTTGATGGCCTCACTTCCCCCACAGCAGCTTGAAATTTGTCAATTTACTTGAAATTCAGGCAGAAGGGCTCCCTCCTCTACAAGTTGGCTCTGTATTTTTGCAATGCCTCAAAGCAAGCTTGTGTGTGTGTGTGTGTAAGACAGAGACAGAGACAGAGAAAGGAAGACTTCTTAAGAAGAAGTCTCCAGGGGATGACACAGCCTGGCCATCAGCTTCTTTTAGTAATTCAAGTGAAAATTGAGGCATTGGTTCTGTTCCCTTCATGAATCCTGCTTTTCTGAGTTTGAACCTCTACTATATGCCAAGCAGCGGCATAAATAGGAGTTCTCCAAGTAAACTAGCTAGGGATGGTGGTGTGCACAAAAACCTGCAAGTAGGTAATAGCTCGGTGGGGTTGGAAAATGCAGGAGGAGGGGGGCGGTAGGGTGTAAATTGCAAGGTGACATGTCAGGGAATGTCGGCATCAAAGGGGAGATTATGTTTTGTAAATGGTGGCTTACCAGACACATGTTTGGCATTTCTATTATTACCCATTGCAGGGTGCTGTTTGGAGGATTATGTGAGATCACATTTGTAAAGGTGCTGTGTAAACTGGAAAAAGTGTTAATTATTACAAGATATTTTGGAAGTAGCCAGATGAAGTGTCAGAGCATAAAACATATCTGCTAATTTTTTTTTCTTGAATTCACATCCTCAGAACTGTTTCTAAAATGATGAATTCTAATTAATTATCTTTCTTCTCTTTCTTCATAAGGCTGTTTGTTTTCAGGTTCTATCCTTCCCAACTCTTTGGTTTTTAGAGATTGTGGTAGTATTTGATAGTTAAAAATGGGCACTTGACAAAATAAACAATTGGCTATATCAGATCCCTCATCTTTTTTTTTTTTTTTTAAAGTAAACTCTACACCCAACGTGGGGCTTGAGCTCATGACCCCAAGATCAAGAGTCGCATGCTCTACCAACTGAGCCAGCCAGGTGCCCCTAAAAATGTGCATACTTTCTTAGTCTGGGGGCTTACGTTGTCCGGGACCAACGGGCATTAGAATACCCTGATTCAGACTGGAGTTTGGGGAATTTTCCCCCCTTCTGCTGCCTATTCCCATTATCAGTTCCCACCAAACCTTTATCTGAGCAATTTTCAGCTATCCTCTTTACTTCCTAAGTGCTCAGCTCTCATCCTATCCAGCCCATTATCACACCATACTTAAGTAACTGCTGCAGCTCCTTGGTTACTAATCCTGCCTGTAGTCCTTTTGTGTCCCCCAACCTTCCAGAATGTCATAATTTTCATGAGTCACACCATCTTTGAAGTAACTAACTATATTGTATGTTACCAGAGCCATAAGGCAGGAAACAAATACATTGTATAACTTTAGGAAAGGGGAGGGCAGAATTAATTTGCTTAAGATATCACTACATACCCAGAATTCCCAAGTGGATTAATAGAAAAACACTTGGAACTAATGAGACAATTCAGTGGCGTGGCCAGATACAAAGTAAGTACACAAAACCAAGAGCTCCTGCATAACAGGAATGACCATTGAGGAAGTACACAATAAAATTTTTTATTCATTCTACAATATGTTTTGAGTTCCTACAATTTGCTAGGTTTCGTGTTAGATACCGGACGCACAGAGGTGAACTAAGCAAACAAGGTTCCTGCTCTCACAGAGCTGACGTTCTATTAGGGAGGCAGACAGTAAACATGTACACATACCAATCAAAACAAATGATTGCAAATTGCCACGAGCCCACTGAAGGAACCGGGGGCCTGGGATAGAGACTAACAGGAGGGCCCACCTTCAGCCAGGTGCACTGGGAGGGTCGCTCTGAGGAGGTGACATTTCAGATCTGAGGATTGAGAAGAAGGAGGGGAGGCTGTTTGGGGCAGAGGGAAGGAACAGCCTGTGTGACTCATGTACCTTGAACAAGCTTAGTCTGTTCAGGGAACAAAAAAGCACAGTGTGTCTGGAGTGGCGTGAGTGAGTGACGGGGAGAGTGTTTGGTGTGAGGGTGGATGGTGGGTTCAAGTTGGGGAAAGAGCGCGTCTCATTTGATTTTTTAAAAAGGTCATTCTCTCTGGTGTGTGGGGGAAACACTGTCAGCAGGTTTTGGGAAATTTTTATAGGACTCTGGTTTCTTTGACTTCCACGGGGCACTCGCTGTCTCTCCTTCCTGTTAAATTTCAGAGGAAAAGCCTCTGATTGGCGGGGCTGAGACTCTTCACCCCATAGGTCACCAGCCAGCCCATTGGGGCCAGGCCGCACCGTGGCTGCGGGATCCTGTCCGCTGAGTCCTGCTTGGAAGAGGGGCCCTCTATGTGTGCAGCCAGTCCTGCACCCAGGTCCAACCAGTGACCAGCTCTGGCTCCAAGCCTGTTTGTTTATTTTATTTTTTAAATGAAATCAGCATGTAGTTGTGGGGTTGGTGTCTTCCTGAGCCTTGGGCGGTGAGGTGGTTCAGGCAGGGATCCTGAAGGAAGTGTTGGTTCTTCCGGCCAAAACTGCAGGCTGGGAAAACCGCTGCCTTTGCCAGCTCCAGAAGTGACAGGTGTGAGGTCTGTGGACACGCGTGTGGGGGCCCTCCAGGGCTCAGAGAGCCACTAAGCCAGCCTTCCTGCCTTTTAGTTTAATTAAGAGCCCCCCTCCCCCGTTTAGAAGGGCCTCACACAGGTGCTGCAACCACAGGGGCTGCTCAACAAAGCCCAGATGCTAGGCCAAGAAAATCCGGGCTGCCCTTGGGGGGAGGGGGCAGGTGGGCCTCCTGAGCAGAGCTGGGGTCCAATCCCCGGGCTGCTCTGGCCAGGTCTGGCAGGCAGCTGGGGTGTCCTGAGAGATCAGAGACCCTCAGATCTGATGATGGGGGCAGAGTGTGAGGTTGCCTCTGAAAAGACAGAGATGAAGGCCCAAGGGAAGAGGTGGCAGAGAAGAGGAACAGGCCAATGGAGGGGAAAGTTAAAAGGCTAGTGAAGATCCTTCACCGCTTGTCAAAGAAATGTGGAATGAAGCTTAGGTATATAGACACCGGAGCCCTAGGGACCTGGATTTGAATGTTGGCTCTGTCCCTTCTTAGCCTTGGGCAAGTTTACCTCTCCTCTGCAGCAGGAGTCCACAAACTAAACCTCTGGACCAAATTCAACCGCTTTGGAACACAGCCTCGCCCACTCATTACTTCCGGTCTACATGGCTGCTTTTGCGAGAACAGCAGAGTCCAAAAGGTGCAACAGCTGCCCTTGTTCAGCGTCCTTCTTCATGACATTGCTGCCAAATAAACGAGGGGACATAGCACAGAGCTGAAGCTCAATAGAGCTACTTAGCTGGGCAGCCAAATACAGCAAGGCAGGTTGTGCACTGCACAACTGTAGGGCCTCACTCCTGTAAATTAAACTATGAGTGGAGTCCCTGGAATTGCACAGTGTGGCCACCCTATTAGCTCTTATTAACAATTACTAATAAATTCCAGTCCTAGTCTTAGAGCTTTCTTATCCTCTTTAAAAACAGCACTGATTTCATCAGTGGCTCTTAACCCTAGCTATGTATTGGCATCACCAGAGGAAGTTTTAAAAATACCAATGCCTGAGTGGTACCCCAGGGATTCTGATGTCATTGGCCTGGGAGGGCAGCCTGGACTTTGGGATTTTAAAAAGCTCCCCCAATGATTCCAATAGTCAGGCAGCTTTGTAAACCATGGAGTTATTAAAAAAAAAAAAATCAATCTTTGCTGAGTGATTTCAGCTGCCTGATTGACCGGTTATGGTGGGCAGGTGTGGTTAAGGTCATAGTTCTTAGCCACTGGGTGACCTTGGATGGGTCTTAATCTCGAGGACCCGCCTCCTGTGTAAAATCATGATGCTGTGAAGATGGGATGAGCTGAGAGGGGCAGGCACAGCCAGTAGGTGACAGCTAAATTGAACGTCTTGCATGACTGCAAGATGGGCAAATCTCGCCTACTCTGCAGACGGTGGGACGGCATCTTTGGGGGTAGGGTGGGGTGGGTAGTAAAAGGTCAGGGGAGAGATTGGCAGCTTCTCCCTTGGTTCTTCCCTGTTTCTGCTGATAACCCAAGAAGTCCCACAGGTCCTCCCCAGGGGCCCTGCAGACACCAGCCCCATGCCAGGCAAGGCTCAGCTGGGATCAGTAACCAGTAAGTGCTCCCAGGCTGAGCCCACCCGCCGCTGGGGCAGGTATGACTGATGTTAGAGTGGTGGCTTTGAAACTGAGCAAACCACCCTGGCCGCAGGAGAGCAATGAGGAGAGACTGAAGGGAAGTGGCAGTGGTGGAGACCCAGGTCCCAGTGGATCCTGAGCTGTCTAAGGCCTTCATGTCCCCTTCATCTGCCTCTCTGCCCTGGTGGCTCTGGTTCTGTCTTTGATGGCATCAGTTATAACACATGACACATGAGCCAGTCAAGCTGCAAGGTTAAGGCAAATGTTTTGGAGGAGACAGACTGGGTTTGGAACATGGTAGGTTACTCCTTACTTGCTGTGTCACCGTGGGCAAATAGCTTCACGTCTCTGAGCCTCTGTTCAATGGGGATAATGGCCATATCTACTCGAGGGGCTGTTTAGAGGGTGAAACGATAAAATGTGCATGTCGTGGTTAGTCCAGTGCCTGGCACAGTGATGCTCACAGAAGGCAAACTTCCCTCCTTTCCTGAGGGGACCTGTGGTGAGCATTCAGCATTCGGTGAAGGCTCACTCACCTGCTTCTGGATCTCACAGTTGCCCTGGGAGGCTGTCAGCTGTACTGTTTTATTATGCCCATTTTGTAGATGAGAAAGCTGTGCCGGAGGTCTGGCAGCTGGAGAACTCCTAGCTCAAGGGAAATCCAGACTCACCGGGGAGCCCCAGCCCAGCCCTCACTGCCTTGGGCTTGAGCCAGAATCCACAGGCCTGTCTGCCCAGGGGCTGGCCTTTGTTTAGGACGGGGCCAGCTGGTGGCCTTCCCTCCCCGGGTGTTGGTCAGAGTCTTCCCTGTTCTCCCTCCCTGCACCCTTGTTCCTTATTACCATTCAAGCTGCGGGTTCAGAACACACCTGGGACCTTCTTGCCTCAACACTTCAAGAGGCGGGAAGGGTAGAGGAGGAGAGAGGCTTTTTAAATAACCACTGGCAAAGGAGAGAGAGATGTTCAATGCAAATGACAAGCACAGCCTCAGCCACCGGATTTCCCAGCCCCTTCTTGCTTTTTTTCCTCCCAGTAGGGAATGTGCCCTTTTGTGTTTCACTGACCGGAGACCGAAGAACAATGTTCTTGGTGGCCCCTGCCTGGAATCAGAGCTCCTTGTTCATTTGGAGGCAGCTCCCCCACCCCCGCCCACCCCATGGGAAAATGGTTCAAAAGTCCTAACCATTTTGCCTTGAGTCCACCGTGACCTCCCAGCTTGTGAGGAGAAGGTCTGGGTGGGCATTCAGGGGTTTGAATCAATTCCATAGTGGAGTCCAGAGCTGGACACGGAAGGCCCTTAGCCAGGCTGGTGCAGAGTGGAGGGCAAGTGTCAGCAGGCCAGGTATTCCTGCCGGCCCACCAGTGGCATGATGCCAGCCATTCTACTCGGGAATATGCCTCCAGGGGATCGATCCTGGCAGGTACTTACCACTAGCGGAGCTAAGTGCCACTCAGGATCCCAGCCCCTGGGGATGGAGCTCTTGGGGCTGCTCACAGCCGGGGGAACCAGCCAGGTTTGGCAGCAGTTCCAAAAAGTGACACACCAAACCCCTGATTTCCATCTCAGTCCCAGGCTTGCCTCTCCTGCAAGGGGCTAGAGCCACATTCACCAGGCGGTTACCACGTTACCACGCACGTGGGCCGCCTGTGTGCGAAGCCCCTTGCAGCCAGAGCTGGGGAAGTTGGCCCCACAGACTGGGGAGGTGGCTACTGTTGGCCACCCCATTCCACAGATGAAGGAAGGGAGGCTCTGAGGGGTCATCTAACTTCCCCAGATCACACAGCCAGTGAAGGAAGGAGCTCGAATTGAAGCAGGGAGCTCTGTCTCATGCCAAGACCTGGGGTCTCTGACTTCAGCCCTGCGGCACCCTGGCCTGTTGTCTGTCTAGTAATGAGGATTAAACCCGCTACTCTGTGTGATAAAGGACTTGGGTGGGGGACAGAGCCCAGGTCCCCCAGCTCCAACAGCTCAGCTCCCCTGCCCCGGGGCTCCACAGCCCTTCGGCCCTCGCACCTCCTCCCACACGGCCCCTAGCTCCACAGCAAGGGAAACAGAAGAGAAATGGTCTTACTTCTCAGCTGCGTCTCCGGGCAGGGCAGGGAACTCGGGAGCCGCGGCTGGGTCCCTCACTCCGCTGGGAAGTCCCAGGCGAGCAAGGAGGGCCGCCTCTGAAGGGCGGTTCTTACAAGCCTGGGGATGGCGGGTGGCTGCAGTGTGCCAGTGAGTGAGGCAGCTCTGCATTCCTGTTTATTCTGGTATCAATAAAAAGGAACTGTTACTATAGTAACAGATATTTCACTTGGTGCGCGGCCACTTCCACAATGCGGAACACCGCGTCCAAGCCACATGCCCGAGAGGCACAAGTAAATACCTATTTGGTCCGCTTGTGGAGACGGAGAACCCTGCCAAGCTTTGTCTGAGCTGGGTGGCTCGCACAGAGGCATTTCCCTTGTTTCCAATGGGAGGGTCAGTGAGAGTGCATTCCAGAGCCTCCCCAGGGGAGGGGGAGCCAAGCATCCGGCCCCCCCGCAGTGCCCAAGGCTTCGGGAGGAAACCGGGCTCTGAGGTGGGAAGGGAGGGCGAACAGACATGGGTTCAGTTCTTGGTCATCCACTGGGTCAGGATCTCCATACATCTTATTTACTCCACACTCTGAACTTCAAATGAACTTCAGAGAGGAGCAATGGGAGTTTGCACAGTTGAGAGTGTGAGGAAGGTAGAAGCTGGTGGGATCTGGGCCGGAGCAGGCCCTGGAGTCCGCCCAGCGGGGCTCAGGCACCAGCCCCTTTGGTGAAGGGTCTTGTTTGGCTGCAAGGCCGTGAAGCCCAGGATGTACATCAACCACGAATAGGGGCATTGTGCCCTCTTTGGCCTATGTCATTAATTTGACTGACATTTGTCGAGCACCTACTGTGTTCCTGGCCCTGTTCCCAGTGCTGGAGGTACAGTGTGAATGACAGCCTCGGGCTCAGGGAACCTGTATTCATGGGTAGGGGGGGTCAGACTAAAAAGGAGACAAACCAGAAACTTTGACCTGTGATGAAAGTCGGGCTGAAAGTAAGGCTGGGTGAGGTGGAGGGGAGGGGCTGAGCTCGGGAAGGGTGCACACAGAGGCGCTGACCTTTTAGGGAGGCCTGGGTGGTGAGAAGGAGTCAGCACTGTGATGTCCGTTCCCATATGAGAGCATTCCAGGGAGTGGGCAGAGCCAGTGGAAAAGCCCCAGGGTGGGAGTGAGTTTGATATGGTGGAAGAAGGCCAGTGGGGCCGGAGTGTTGGCATGAGGGGGAGGTGGGGCTTGGGGCTGAACAGGGAAGTAGGGGGCAGGTAGCGCATGGCCTGAGAGGCTTGACCAAGCCGGCCATTCTGGAGCCGCTTAAATAAACCTAGAGGGTCATGAATTCTTGGGTATAAAACAATTTTCCAGAAACAACACATGTTCCATTTTGTTCCTTCTTCCTAAATTCTGCCTCTCTTGAAGTACTTGGAGTGGTATCCTCCCCAGACTTCCTGTCCTGCTGTGGCTTAATTTACTAAATTCTGGTGGTGAAAGACTGCCATTAAATTCTTGTCAAGCCACTCTTTGTTGCCACATGTTGTCTCACTGTGCAAATGGTTCTTCTAGGCATTTCCCAGGGCCCATAGCGGCTGATCTGAACCAATCCAGGTGCCCTCCAGCAGCGGGGGGAAGAGGAGGGATCCTGGGGAACTGACAGCTTCCGTTCCCCACCTGGAGAAGACAGAGCCCCCTACTCCAGCTTACTCCAGGGGAGCAGACTCTGAGAGTCCCCATGCCAGCAATGACCTTCATCTCTACTTTGTATTCTCTTTATTGGAAGACTCTGATGGCAGCCCCAGAGCAACGGAGAGCCAAGGAGGGTGGGCAGGCATCCCCCAAGCTTGGGCGCCATTTTCCCCAGGCAGCTGGGACTCACTATGTCTCTTCCATTAAAGCTCTTCTCACAGTCCAACCTGTGTACAAACCCGTCAGGCTCACCCATCAGACTGCCAGGCTGGGACTTTACCTTATCCTTCTTAGTATTCCTGTCCCAGTACCAAGGTGCTCAATAACTATTGTTGACTTATACACACCAAAGACATTGACACTCCTATTTATTTATTTTTCAAGATTCAGAAGTTAGTACGTATAGTACCTAGAGGACCAGTCTGGAGGCATATATGCTGAATTGCTAAAGTGGACTTGGGTGGGGGACAGAGCCTGGGTCCCCCAACTCCAACAGCTCAGCTCCCCTGCCCCGGGGCTCCACGGCCCTCCGGCCCTCGCACCTCCTCCCACATGGCCCCTAGCTCCACAGCAAGGGAAACAAAAGAGAAATGGTCTTACTTCTCAGCTGCGTCTCTGGGCACCAGCCCCTTTGGTGAAGGGTCTTGGTTGGCTGCAAGGCCATGAAGATCAATGTTCTAGATCAATGTATCTCAAATGTCATGACTAGCCATCATTTGTGAGATGAGTGTTAAAATGGAATTAAAATGGGCCATCTCCTGGATTGCTGTATTAGAACTTATGAGGGAGGGGCCCATAAATTTGGATTTTTAACACATCCCCCTGGGGATTTGTTTATCTCTGGGAGTTTGAGAACCACTATTCTATGGCATGAAATTACAGGCCCTTCTCCTTAGTCACAATATTTCTCTCATGTTTGTGGTTTAAACAGAAAACCAAGCATACATTGCTTTTGCTCTCAGGAAACAATAAAGATTAAAAATATGAGAAAGAGCAACCTTTTCTGACCACCTATAGTTATGATTCACATCTGGTTCAGTCATGTCCATTTTGCATATTGGAAAATAGAGGCCTTCCAGGCAAATGAGCCTTTTAGGAGTTTACTCCAGGTTACCGTGGAATTCAGTTCCAGTTGCTGCTTCCTGCCTTGGTGGGTGGAGCTTTCCCTGGAGGCCTTCCCATTCTCCCTAAAGGAAGGACTCCGGAATACCAGGGGCCTGGAGATCAGACCTCTTGCTCAGCCCCAGAAGAGCTGAAGGGGAATCTCAGACGTTGAGCACACCCCTCCCACACTCCCTTCTTGTCCCTTTGAAGTTTGTTTTCTTGGGAACTTAGAGGCTCCAAAAGGAAGAGGGGTAGTGAAGACCAGGAGAGGCAGTCAGGAGTAAGAGCTGGGGAATTTTCCTGCTTCCATCGTGGGCTGGGGCTGCAGCTTGCAGTAAAAAAAACAACAAACCTCCAAAAACATCTTTCCTTTCATTTTTGCTCCCCTTTATCCAAGCTCACAGGCGCCTGGAGCAGCTTATCTGGGTGCACAAACATCAGACAAGAAGTTCCCATGGCAACTCAAAACTTCCTCCTCAGCACTGTATTCAGTCTAAATCTCCAGGGTCCCTTTTCAAGGCCTCAATGAGGTTTCTGAGAAGCCACCCACAAAACAGCCTTAGGATCCAACCTCCTCCCCACCCCCAGCATGCTCAGTTGAAAGGACGCGGAGGGGGGTAGAAACTGTATTGGCAGAAAAACTTGTCATGGGATCTGTGGAGAGATTATAAAAGGAATGAGAGTTGCCTTTACAACAGATTTGAACCAGGAAGAATTTACCCGGTGGAGGGATTTCAAGTGTGCAAACGGGAAAGTATCCGGGATAGGGGAATAACTAAGTTTTGTTTCAGAACGCTGGCTCTCCACTCAGCGGCAGTGAGGCCTGGCGAATCTGGTCTCTTAGCTGCAGAGGGGTCCTGGGGTGCCCCCTAGCCCCAGCACATTTTAACTCATAGCCAGGCCAAAGATGGACAGTGGAGCTAAGGATGGGGAGAGAGAGCGAGAGAGAGTGGGGAACTTGGGCAGACCATAGCTTGTCAAGCCAAGCAAACTTCCGTGATTGCTGACAGTGGGGTTCCCAGATATAGCAAATAAAAATGCAGCACGCTCCATTTAAATCTGAGTTTCAGATAAGCAATGAATATGTTTTTAGTATAAGCATAGCCATACAATAGTTGGATTATATGTACACTAAACTATTATTTGTTGTGTATCCGAGCTTCAAATTTAACTGGGTGTCCTGCATTTTATCTGGCAACCCTGACTTGCAGGCAGGGATGGAGGCTATGGCTGCCCCCTCCCTCCCCCCCCCGCCCCTGCTACTGCTGATATCCACGGGCACCTGGAGCGGTTCCTCTGTCCACACTGCAGAGAGATGCCTCCCTCCCTCCTGAGAACCCAGCCTGAGCTCCAGGTAGGATGTAGGTAATGAACCTCAGGGGGACCTTTACTACAGCGCTGCGTAGCTTCCCGGGTATGGCCAAGCATGAGTTACTCCCTTCTAGCTCCGTGGTTAAGAGCATGGACTGTGGTGTCAGTGCAGATACCACTCCTTGATCCACTGCTAGACCGCTAGGTGACCTTCAACTCCTCATTTCCTCATCTCTGATATGGGGCAGACATTCTTTTGAGGAATAAAGGAGATACCACATGGGATGTCTTCACACTGCCTGTTGCAGAGTCTGGGCTCCAAAGTGGTCGCTGTTATTTTGATAACCCATTTAAAAGCAATAAAAATTTTCATCCACATGAAAAAAGTGGAATTAAAGACCAGAGTTGATAGGACCTCAGCAATGTGAAACAATGTAAAACAAACACAACCACACACACAAGCTATGCATAGCAAAGACTTTGAGGAGATAGCCCCAAATGTTACCAGTAGCTGCTTACAGTTAGTGGGATTGTGGGTAAGTCTTCCCCTTCTTTATTCTCAATTTCCCAAAATATTCATGGTGAACATGTAATACTTTAATATTAAAAAAATTATTTAAAAATAATTTGTGGTGAACAATTTTCTAGAAGTGTTCTATTACTTGGCGCATGACTTGAGACTACTGTAAATGAAAACGGATGGCTACCACCTTGGATTTGACTCCATAACCCCATCCTTGGGGGCTCCTAAAGGAGGGGCGCTCTTGCCTCTTCACTAAATGGCCCAGTTGGATCCTCACCCTGACTCTTACTTCCTGCTCTTCCATGTGTGAGACAACCAAGTAGTGCTTCTAGAGGTACGTGGCCCTGGGTTTGAATCTCAGCTCCACCCCTGATGTGCTGTGTGGCTTTAGACAAACCATGTTATCTTCTGAGCCTAAATTTCCTCATGTTTAAAATAGGGGTTAGGCACGTGCACATGCACATGCACCCCAATGTTCATAGCAGCAATGTCCACAATAGCCGAACTGTGGAAGGAGCCGAGATGCCCTTCAACAGATGAATGGATAAAGAGGTGGTCCATATATACAATGAAAGATTACTCAGCCATCAGAAAGGATGAATACCCAACTTTTACATCAACATGGATGGGA
>NC_138369.1:22346816-22453050 GCF_054177405.1 Leptonychotes weddellii
GGGGGGTGGGTTAGCCCGGTGATGGGTATTAAGGAGGGCACGTACTGCATGGAGCACTGGGTGTTATATGCAAACAATGAATGATGAAACACTGCATCAAAAACTAATGTAGTACTGTATCGTGACTAACATAACATAAAAAAAAAAGGAGGTTAATACTTCTTACCTCCCTGAGAGGAGGGACATATCTGTTATATTTATGAATACATCCATGTGCCTTGTATGGGGGTAGTGCATACTGGTGGTCAGTATATATTGGTGGAAGGAATAACGGAATTACATTGATGAGTTGACAGATGTACAGCATTTGGCAAAGCGAGTGGCAATAACAGGTGATCAGCATTATTGGCCGTTATTATTACTAGTCTCAGGAGGTGTGCAGAAGTTGGCCTGGATGGACCTAAGTTGGCACTAAGTGTTTTCTACCCCATAGTGGGATAGAAGCTTTCTCTTAGCAGGACCATGGGTGAGCAGCTAAGCTCTTTAAAGCCCAGTCTCCTCATCTGTTAAATGGGGATGACAATTAGCAGTGACCTTGTAGGGTACTTAAGAATGAATGAGCCAGCAGTGCCTAGCACAAAGTCAAAGGCCTTGCCCCCTCCCTGGCTTGTAGCTGCGAGTGGTACAGATACAGGGCAGGCAAGTAGGGCCCGTGGGATGACTCTGATATGTCTGCTATTCTGAATAGGTTGCTAGTGAAAAATGTTGCCTTTTGAATGAGGCTCATCGCTGCAGCTCCGGGCTAGGCGGAGCACAGCGTCTTCAGATTAGATAGCCCCTCCTCATCTTTGTGAGAAGATAGGAACTGGATGGGAACACTTAGGAGTGCTTTGCGGGAAAATCGCTGGAGCTGGGGTTTGAAATCGGATTCATGGAATTATAGAGCTCCTCCCTTTCTGCCTGCCCCAGCTCAGCCAGATTTAAGACCCTCCCCCAGGAAGGCGCCGGGAGTCCTGAAGTCTTCGCCAGTTCTTGCTTTTGGACTTAAGAAAACCGTTGTTTCAATGTTCCCAAGCAGTAGCTCCGTGTGGGGATCTCCGCAGGGCGGAGCCAGTCTAAGTAAGAGAGGCAGTCGCTCCCAGAACGGACGTCGCGGGGGGCGGGGGAGGGTCAGGGGAGTTGGTGGGTCGGGGCCCGTGCAGACGTGCTGCCAATGACTCCCCTCGCGCCTTTGGCTCCAGGGGTCCGGCGGCAGGACCACTGGGTGGGGCGGGCTCCTTGCCCACGGCAGATCGGCAGATCGGCAGATCGTAGCTGCCCCGTGAGCCCAAGTCCCCTGACACTTTCTAATCACTTACCCCAACTGGCAGGGACCTCGCTTGAGAAGGATTTTCACCTTCCCTAAACCTCTCTTTCCAAGCACAAGGTCTAGAGGGAGCCGCCCCAAACGCTTACTGCACACCTTCCTTTTCTTCTTTCTACATCTTCGGTTTTCCCAATTATTTTTACACGGACTATATACCATGTTTGTTTCATTTTCCTAAAGAAAACATCTCTTATTGTCCTGAGTAGAAAAGTAGTATGTGCTTACTGCAAAGAAGTAAACAAAAAGGCAAATAGGAGAGAAAAAAAGAAACACCTTGTCATCCAACTCTCATCCTTGAAAATAACCACCGTATGTTTCCTTCTAAATCTTTTTCTCTTTACATGCATAATATATAGAAAAATGGTTTCTCCCCTTCCTCTAACTTGCTCTCTTGCCCCTCCGCCGCTAATGTAATACCTCGCTGGACATGACCAGCGGCTATGCGTCTGTGCTTCTTCGTGCCCCACTACAAGCAACTCCGGTCTTACCCATTTGCCCCTCTCCCACGCTCACAAACGCCTTCGCGCTCATTGGAGACCCGCCAGGAGATGGAACCTTGCCGCACTTTCAATAGTTACGAAACGGAGTGAGTGTGTATGTGTGTATTTGTTGGGGGGGGGGGGCACGCTCACACACTGGAATAAAGCGATATATCTAATGATAGGTCCCCAAAAGGAAGAATGTAGGAGGGAAAGAAGGAATGAAAGGAGAACGTGGAAAAGTAATTTAAAAGAATGAAAGAAGGGAGGAAAGCAGAGCAATGAAGGGGGGACCGAGGTGCTCGGCGGCGGCGGGCTGGTCAGCCTGAGCGCGGGGTGCCCGCCCTGCCCTCTCGAGCTCTCCACGACGTAGGGGCGGGGAGGCCTTGCCCTCACTTACCGGACCGGAGCAACACGGCCCGGTAGAGACCCGTGGCCTCGGCGGGGTCCCGTGGCCGCTCGCCCAGCCTCTGCGCCATGCGCCTGTGCGCCCGACTGTGGAGCCGGCACTGCGGACCGGGAGCGCACCGGAGGATAGTACTCTGGAGCCGGAGTGCCTCCGCAGCGGTGACGCGCGAACCAAGGCCCAAACCCTGCTGCAGATCGAGTTACCACCGAGGCGGGAGCGCCCGGCGAGGAGGCGCCGCGGGGGAGGGATAGAGGGCAGGGGCAAGGGCAGGTAGCCTGCCCGCACAGCAGGGTCCGGTGTGAAGACTCCTGACCCCCGGGTTCCAGGGCCAGGGGAGAACCCGATGTCCTGATTTCTGGCCTTGGTCTCCCACCTACTCTTCTCCATTTCTTCATTTCCCTGGCCGCTGGCCTCGTTGAATGCTACAAGCAGGTGTGGGATTCTGAAGTGGCATCCCTGGGATCACGTCCCAGTGCCACCAGTTAATAACTGTGTGATCCCACGATTTAATTACCTAACCTCTCAGAGCCACAGTTTTCTCATCTGTAAAATGGGGATAACCACAGTACTTATTATTTCCACAGAGTTATGAAGGTAATATGTATGTCTATGTAGTATATGTATTCTATATACTGACTATATGTATTCTATATACTGACTATATATATATAGTCAACTATATTATATATAGTCAGTATATGTATTATATATAATCTTAGAACAGTGGCTAGGGCAGAACAAACACTATATACTGGTATTAAAAAAAGTGTCTTGGGGTGAGGTGGCACTGAGAAGCAGGGAGCTTTACTGTAGGAGGCAAGATGTGGTGGGACTCCACTAGACTGTTTTCTCCCAGTTTGTACAATTCCTTTAATAGCCAGAGATGGGAGGACCAACCAAAAGAGTCTAAAGGTGGAGGAGCAAAGTCAACCAGGCAGATTTGGAAGATACAAGAAACTGACAATTTTGATTATCTACTCTGTTTGGTGCTGTGCTGTTTCTTCTAATATAAAAACTAACGTTCATTGTGTACTTTATGTCCTATCTCATTTTAACTTCACAATCTTATGCATTAGTGTCTATTAGCCTTCCAATTTTGCAGATGAAGAAACTGAGGCTCAGAGAGGGTCAGCAATTTACCTGGGATCACACAGTATGGATCTGGGACACACTCTGGTAGTCCAACCTCAGACTTGGGTCACTCTGCTCTGCTGCCCCTCTATTATCTCATTTACGCTGCACGGAAGTGCTGAAGGGTAGGTGTTATCTCCAGTTGAGAGATGAAGTCATTGAGACTCAGGGAGGTGAGGTGGCTTACCCATGCTTACATAGCTAGTTGAAAGATCCAAGACTTAATCCAGTTCTCCACTCACAAAACTAGTGCCCCTGAAATCTAGAGACCCTCTGGAGCTGTCCAGGGTACTGGATGGCCTCTGTTCAAGGCTGTGCCTATGTGCGCCAGAGAATCTTGAGCTGGCTGTTGGAGTTTTGGCAAATCAGTACTGTCTCCCTGTGCTTCTGTGTCCTCTCCAGCCTTGGTGCCCCCTAGGCCAGCTGTCAGCCAAGTCCTCTCTAGTTGGTCCTTTGCCACTTTCCAGGCCCAGCTTCTGCTGTGACTCAGAGATCTCTGTACTTCTCTGCTCTTCAGTTACCACCCCCAGTTCCAAGGACCCAAGTGACACACTTTGACCTTTGGGGACGTCACTGATTGGTCAGATGATCATGTCTCATCAACAACCAACCATCATGAGTGCCAGGCAAAATCACAGACATTTGGCATTGACTATTTCATAGCCATTCTTTAGAGGATGAAATTATATATAATTTATTATTAATCTCATTTAATCCACTCTTTGATCAAGTATGATTATGCCCCTTTTAGGGAGAAGGAAAATAAGGTTCAAGTGACTTGCCCACAATCACATAACTAGTTAGTAATGGAGCTGAAATTGGAACCCAGATGGTGCCAAAGCTTTTGCTGCAGGGGGGAAACAAAGCTAGCTGTTGAACAAGGTGGGGTATTCAGGAAAATTGTGACTAAGTAATGAGCTTTTACAGAACATTTGAAAAGGATTAACTCTGGCTGCACTCCTGAGGAATTCTAGGTGGGTCTGACTTACCTGAGCCATTTAGTCTCTGCTTCTCATTTTCATTATGGAATATGGCCTGAGGAGAGTATTCTTTCTGTGAACAGAAGGAAAGTAGGTGGAGTGAGGACCCCCTGTTCCTTGGCAGGGGAGGACTGAAGAGATATTCATAATGTCCCTGAGTTCCCACAGGAGGGACTGATCAGGGTCAAATTCCTCTCCAGGGAAACAAATTACTATCATCCTTAGAGTGTGTGTATGTATATGCATGCACACGTGCATGTTGTGGCCATTTATGAGACATGCTCTTTTAAAAAAATAGATTTTTAAGAACAGTTTTAGATTTAGAGAAAAATTGAGAAGATAGTACAGAGAGTTCCTTATACTCTGCATCCAGTTTTTCTGTGAGCATCTTATATGTATGTAGATGTAGATGTATGTAGTATGGCACATTTGTTACAATTAATGAGCTAATATTGACACGTTATTATTAACTAACGTCCATACCTTATTCAGGTTTCCTTAGTTTTTACCTAATGTCCTTTTTCTGTTCCAGAATCCTATCCAAGATACCAGGTTACATTAGTTGTCAGGTCTCCTTGAGCTCCTCTTGGCTGTAATAGTTTTTCAGACCTTCTTTGTTTTTGATGACCTTGACAGTTTCAAAGAGCACTGAGATCCATATTCTTTTATGTTGAGTTCTTATCCTTGCTGTTGCTTTTACCTGAACTACCTTCTCCTTACCTTCCTGGCAAACTCTTCATCCTTCAAGGGCCAACTCAGAAGGCTTCCAGGTTTGGTCCTCAAAATCAGTTCTTAGACCTCTTCTCTCTATATACTGTCATGACTTTATTTTATTTTATTTTTTTTAAAGATTTTATTTATTTATTTGACAGAGACACAGCAAAAGAGGGAACACAAGCAGAGGGAGTGGGAAAGGGAGAAGCAGGTTTCCCGCAGAGCAGGGAGACCAATGAGGGGCTCAATCCCAGGACTCTGGGATCATGATCTGAGCCAAAGGCAGACGCTTAATGACTGAGCCACTCAGACGCCCCAATACTGTCATGACTTTAAAAACAACTCTAAGCCAATGATCCCCAAATGCATAGTTCCAATCCAGACTTTCACTCTGAGCTTAAACTTTGGCCAACAGGCTGCTTGACATGTCCACTTGAAAGTCTAATAGGCCCTACGCACCAATGTCCAGACAGAACTATTGATCACTCCAGCCCCCCAACCTGTTCCTCCCCTGTCCCCCCATTTTGTCAAATGACTCCACTCTGGCCCTGTGGCTCAGACAGGAGCCTGGGGCTCTTCTTTGCCCTGTCACAAGCCCACAGTGCTTAGATCACCAAGGCATGATGAGTCCACTTCCTGCCATCTTTTCCATCCATCCATTTCTTCCAATGCCCCAACCCTAGCCCAGGCACCACTGTGCCTGGACGCCTGCAGTAGCTTGCCCTCTTTCAAGTTTTTCTTCACACAGACTCCAGAGCAAGCTTTTAAAATGTAACTCAGACTCCACTCTTGCCCTACTGAAAACCCTTTGGTACCTTCTCTTTGCACTTGGGATCAAACTCACATGACTTACCCTGGCTTTTAAGGCCTTGCAACCCAGACCCTACCTGCCACCCTCTCAAATACCACCTATCTGTTCCTTCATATGTTCAAGGATTTGGGATGCCTTAGTGAAGAAAACAGACAAAGGTCCTTGGCCTTGTGGACCTGGAATTCTAGTGGGGGAGCTAGACAATAAGCATAATGAATGAATAAGTAAAGTAGATAGTATGTTAGAAGGTGACAGGTACTATGGAAAAGAGGGAAATTAGAGGAGGGGGGAGAAGGTTAGTGGTAAGTGGGGGCCGTATGTAGTAATAACTGGCTGCCCGGAGGGTCTCATTGAGAAGGTGGGATGTGAACACAAACTTGCAGGAAGTGGGAGAGTTAGCCAGACAGATATTTTGGGCAAGAGTGTTGCAGACAGAGGGAACAGCTAGAGCAAAGGTCCTGAGGCTGGAGTGTGCCAGAAGGCTCAGGGAAGAGCAAGGCTGCCAGGTGGCTGGAGTGGAAGGGATGCAGGGGCAGTCACATGAGGGAAAGTCAGCAGGAAACAGGGGCCACCTTCCTTCACACCTCACACTCCAGCCACTAAGAGTTCTGTTGGGTTCTCCAAAGCCGTGCTGTTTCTCACCTCCTACTTTTGCACTAGCTGGTCCCTCAACCCTTGTGTATTCCCCAGCTCTGCCCGGCTTCTCCTGCTTATCCATTAAGTCTCAGCTGAAATGCCACTTCCCCAAGGAGGTCCCCCTCAATCATGTGCTCCAGCACCCCAAATTTCCCTTATATGACTCTTCACCACTGAGTTATTGTTTGAGCCCCATTTCCCCCATCAGACTGTACAAGTCTTGAGTGGGGGGGACTGGGTTCGCAGCTGTCTCCCCAGGGTGCACTCCAGAGCTGGGCTTGGCCTGGATGTCTGATAAGGATTTGTTGAAAGAAGGAATGCAGTGAATGAGTGAATGAGTGTGTGCACCCACACAGGGAGCTCTGGACTGTATGGGGAAGCGGGCAATTCCAAAGAGCAAGCCAGGGTCAGAACCCACCAGGGAGGACCCTGCTGTCTGCCCAGGGATTATTCAGGTGCACAGAAGGGCCTGGGGTGTTGACATTTCCCCAGGGTGTTCCCATCTTGAACTCTGCCACCCTGGGGGGCATAGAAAGGGAGGGTGTTTGGGATTTGGCCAAGCCTCTTTTGTGGTTTTTGACAAAGGGATTAAGAAGACAAGTAACTTCATCTCTGGAACAAAATTCCAGGACATAGAAAAAGAACCTGCTCCAGAGGGCTCGAAGGGGATCTGAGCTTCTTCTCACATCTCCCTACAGACCTGGGAAGTGGGGCTGGGGCCCAAGGGCAAGATTAGCATTACAAAGCCAGAATTTCATAAGGAGCAGCTCCCAGATCTGGAGTTCAAAGAATTGTCCCTTGCACGCTCGCCAACCCCCCTTGCATGAAAGACTTGTTGGAAAATCAGGCCATCCCGTGTCCAGTAACACATCAGTGATTGAGACAGATTCTTCTCTCCCTTCAATGACTGGAGTTTGGTGAGTGAAAAAACACCCCACTTGCATGCAACCCCTTGCAAAGGCAAAGCTGAATTGAATTTGCTGACACATTACTGGTCATTGATAGTCTTTTTCAAGGACTGTGCTCATAAATAAACCAATTCTCATTTGCTCACACACTTTCAGGGTTGGAAGATGCTACTTAGTTATAATTTTGGTTAGTGAAAGTTAACACACACACTTTCCAGAGGAAATACTATTGTGTAGGGAACAACATACCCAACTATGGCTGAACACAACTCCGTGTGTTTGCATTTGCATTTCTCCTGACCTTACTGTGGCCACCACCTGCTTCTTTTTCATGCCCTCATTGTTGAGAAAGTTTTTCGGGGTTGGTCCTTGGTGACCTTCAATGAGCCTATCCCACAAAGTTTTGTGTCCTCCACTTTGCTCTGCTGCTTCCCCTGGAGACTGATGCACGTATTTTAGAAGTGTCAAGGAGACTATGGACCCATCACACGTCCTTCTTAGTCTTCCCCACAGGATGCATGCACCAAGTTACACTTAAGGGACCTTGCTTTGTTTGTCTGAAAATATTTTAAAAATTGAAATATAACACATATACATAAAATGCACTAATTTTAAGTGTGTAGCTCAACAAAGTTTTACATATGTATTCACCCAAACAACCACCTCCAAGATCGAGATATAAAATACCCCTTGCACCCCAGAAGGCTCCCTTGTTCCCCTTCTCAGTCATTGGCCACCGTTTCCCCGCGTAAGCACTAATTCTAAATGATGCCACCATAGATTTGTTTCTCTTGTTCTAGAACTTCATATGAATGGAACATTTACTCACTGGGGTCTGACTTCTTTTACTCGAGAGCTTGTTTGAGATTCATTGATGTTGTTGTCTGTATCAGCAGTTCCCCTGTGGTTGGACATTTGCGTGGTTTCCAGTTTAGACTATGACTAATAAAGCTGCTATGAACAACTTTCTATGACTTTTTGGGTACACACAGCGCTGGTTTCTGTTGGGGAAATACCCAGCAGTGGAATTGCAGGTCATAAGATAGGTGACTATTTACCACTACTAGATACTGTCACCAGTGATTTTATCAGTTTGTGTGTTGTGCTTTTGACATCTTCACAACATCAATTTTGTTTTAAACACATACAGGTCACTTCTGTGCCCAATCCTTTGGACTGGTGGGGGAGGGAAAGGAGGTATTAGCAAAATTGCATCTTAGATGAACAGAGAGGGGCCTGAGTTCTGACCTTGGAAGAGATGAGGGTAGGACCTCAGAGTATTTGTCCTCGTAACCTAGAGCATGTCAGACGGAAGTGTGTCTCTGGGTGTCCTCATTTATCCCCCCCCCCACCATTAAACTGGAAACACCCCGAGCACAGGTGCTGTGACTTATTCAGGTCTGTGTCTTCAATGTCTGGCATGGTTCCTGGCACATAGATAGGTGCTTAGCACCAAAAGTAGTTTAAAATTGTCGCACATATTTACTGAGCACATCCTAGAGCCGAACTCTGTGAAAAGACTTTACCAATGTGGTCGCACTGAAGCTGCACGATAGTCCTTTGAACTCAGGGGAGAGGGGGGCTCCTGCTGTATGGATGAGGAAGGAAGCTGCGGGCCTGAGCAGGTTAGGATACACAGCTTGCAAGTAGCAGCTCTGCAGTGAGACTGGAGGCAGTCTGACTCGGGAGTCTGCAGTCTTTGCCACATTCACGAATTGAGTGTGTGTGTGTGTGTGTGCGTGTGTGTTGGCAAGAACCTGCACCCCATTTTACAGAGGAAGAAGCTGAGGCTCAGAGACGTTAAGGAACCCTTCTCTATGGAGTCAACTGGGCCAGCCTCCCTGCAAAGCTAATTCTTTTTTTTATTTTAAAGATTTTATTTATTTGAGAGAGAGAGAGTGCCTGCAGGAGCTGGGGGAAGGGCAGGGAGCCCTTCTGTGACAGGGCGTCGGGGGAGCTCTCTATCCCAGGACCCCAGGATCACCACCTGAGCTGAACTGACTGATCCACCCAGGTGCCCCTGCAAAGCTAATTCTTTTTTTTTTTTTTTAAGATTTTTTTTTTTATTATTTATTTGACAGAGATAGAGAGGGAGAGCACAAGCAGGTGGAGTGGCAGGCAGAGGGAGAGGGAGAAGCAGGCTCCCCGCTGAGGAAGGAGCCCGATGCGGGGCTCGATCCCAGGATCCTGGGATCATGACCTGAGCCAAAGGCAGCCGCTTAACCGACTGAGCCACCCAGGCGCCCCCAAAGCTATTTCTTTTTTTTTTTTTTAAAGATTTTATTTATTTATTTGACAGAGAGAGACACAGTGAGAGAGGGAACACAAGCAGGGGGAGTGGGAGAGGGAGAAGCAGGCTTCCCGCTGAGCAGGGAGCCCGATGCGGGGCTCGATCCCAGGACCCTGGGATCATGACCTGAGCCTAAGGCAGACGCTTAACGACTGAGCCACCCAGGCGCCCCCCCAAAGCTAATTCTTAAAGGTGGAATATTTTTAATATGGACCCTTGTTTGCTGCTCCCCAAATCCTGCTCCCCACTCCTGAGTGCATGGCCACTGGGTGTCATCGGGTGTCTCCTGAACCTCTGCCTTAGCACCTCACACTCACAAAGCCGCCTCCCTGTCCTCCATCGCCCAGGAGTGGAGAGAATCAAACCCAGCAATCCTTCCTTTAAAGTGCTGGGTACTGTTTGGAGAGGGCCAGACCCTGGGACTTGCTCCTTCCCAGGGGTCCACTTAGTCACACTGGTGTTGGGTTCTCAGCTGAGTGCGGTAACCAGGGCACCGTCTTCCATCAAAGGAAGACTCCATGGTTCTGGTCTCCAGGGTCTTCTGACAGCTCCATTCATTTCAGCCCCTCGGGCCTCAGAGACCCGGAACTCTGCCCTCCCGCAACCCAAGCTGGGGCACGGGGCCAGGAGCCACCCCCCCTCCCCCAGGAGCCAGAGGGGCAACCTTCCTCTCCTGGCCTGGACTTTGTGTTGTTTCATTATCCTTGAAAGCTCTTAAAGTATTTCACACAAGTACTAGATATATAAATGTAAACCTGCTGCTTTAAACATTTGGAAAACCTAAGCGCATATAAATTGAAGAGTAACATTTCTCCTTACTGCCCCCTCTCAACCCCATCGCGCCCCTGCCCCAGACTTACCACTTGTTGTTGATGCTGTGTGTGTGAATGTTTTGTTCATTTGTCTGCAGCTTGCCTTCTAAACTCTATAATATGTCTTTTAGATATTTCCATGCAATACATGTGCATCCTCTTCACTATTTTGATCTACTGCTGTGTAAAATATAGTGTGATGCCCATAGTTGTTTTTTTTTTCTCAACCGATCCCTTTTAGCTGGACATGTAGGTTTTTTTTCCAATTTGTCGCTATTACAAATAATTCTGCTCCAAACATCCATGTGCTTGCCTGTCTGTGCGTGGATGTGGGCGATTCTCTAGGGCAGACACTACGAAGTGGAAATGCCGGGCCAATGCTAAATTTTAGCAGATGCTACCAAATTACCGTCCAGAATGGCTGTACCATTTCACACGCCCACCCTCAGTGTCTGAGATTACTGGATTGTCTACACTCTCACTAACTCTGGGTGTTATGAATCTTTAGGTTTGTCTACTGAAAATGAGTCTATGGTATTACGAGTCAGGATAGTGGGGAGTGATAGTGGATGGGAAGAGGCATGAGGGGGCTTTTGGGATGCTGTTGATGTGTATTTTTTGATCTCAGTAGTGGCTACACAAATATTTTCAGTTTCTCAAAATTCATTGAGTGTCATGCTTATGATAGGTGCACTTTTCTGTATGTATGTTATTCTTCAATAAAATGTTCAAACTATTTCCTTCCTCCCCCAATCTGGTGGGTGACAAACAATATCCCATGATCATTTTATTTTGGAGGTTGAGCCTTCTTTTTTTTTTTTTTAAAGATTTTATTTACTTATTTGAGAGAGAGAGAGTGAGCGAGAGAGAGAGCATACATGCATGCTCTCTGTGGGGGGGAGGGGCAGAGGGACAAGCAGACTCCCCACTGGGGAGGGGAGCCCGATATGGGTCTCGATCTCAGGACCCCGGGATCAAGTGGGGGGGGAGGGGCAGAGGGACAAGCAGACTCCCCACTGAGCAGGGAGCCCGATATGGGTCTCGATCTCAGGACCCCGGGATCATGACCTGAGCCAAAGGTAGAAGCTTAACTGACTGAGCCACCCAGGTGCCTTGGTTGAGCCTTCTTTTGTTGGTAAATTGGCTTTCTGGGTTCCTTCTTCTGGAGTATTTTACTTCTGGGTCTTATGGAAACGGTTTGTCTGACAGAGGAAACCCCCTTTCAGAAAGGGGAAAAGGTACTTGACCCTCCCTGAGCACCAATCATATGCTCTCATGCTCACAGCACTCGTTCAGGGTAGGTGCCATTCACCCTACGAGGCTGGGGCTCAGAGCAGTGAGGTGACATGCCCAAGGTGATAAAATTGTCTGACTGCAGAGTCCTACCCTCCTTGTTACCCTTTGAGCTGCTCATGTGGCAGGCATTGGGCCAACCATGCAATAGGCATGATTGCAAGTAACCCCCTGCAACAGCCCAGTGAGGTAGCTGTATGGTCATCCTGTTTTACAGATGAGAACACTGGAGCTCAGAAAGGTCAAATAACCTGTGCAGTGCACCCCGTTGGTAAGTGGAAGAGCAGGGTGAGCCCAGGTCAGCCCAGCTTTAATGCTGTGATAAGGCAGTTCTATCCAACAGAATGTTCCGCAGCGATGGACATGTTTGGTATCTGTGCTGACAATATGGTAGCCCCTGGCCACATGCAGCTGTTCTACCCTTGAAATGTGGCTAGTCCTTCTGTGGAACCGAAATTTTAGTCTTATTTAATTTTAATTAATTTAGGTGGCCTGTATTGGACAGTGCGACTTTAGACAGTCGGGTCACGAGAAGGAGAGAAACTGCAGGGTTACGGGTGCAGGTGACAGAGCGGCTGTCCCAGTGGGAAGCCAGCCAGCTCGCCAGGAGGGACCCACTCCCAGCAGTTCTCACACAGCCCACACACAGCTGGCTCTCTTTTCGGGCACCGGAACCAAGCTCTGCAGCAAGAACCACAACTATTATAATCAGATGTGGTCTTAACAAACCTCTTAACTCAGTTTCCTCATGCATAAAACGGGTATCAGAATAGGGCTTTTTTTTTTTTTTTAAGATTTTATTTATCTTTTGAAAGAGAGAGAGAATGGGGGAGGGGCAGAAGGAGCGGGATAAGCAGGCTCCCTGCTGAGCGGGGAGCCTGACACAGGGCTCGATTCCAGGACCCCGGGATCATGACCTGAGTCAAAGGCAAGTGCTTAACCAATGAAGCTACCCAGGCACCCCAAAATATGACTTGTTTTAAGACTAAATGAGAGAAGGGGTGCCTGGGTGGCTCAGTCGGTTAAGCATCTGCCTTCGGCTCAGGTCATGATCCCGGGGTCCTGGGATCGAGCCCTGTGTCAGGCTCCCCGCTCAGCAGGGAGCCTGCTTATCCCTCTCCTGCCCCTCCCCCCATTCTCTCTCTCTTTCAAATAAATAAATAAAATCTTAAAAAAAAAGACTAAATGAGAGAATGTACAGTGGCAACACATATTTGACATTCAGTAAGCTAGTCGACAGTCAGACTGTTACCACAATGATGCGTCGTAGGCTCACTTTTAAACTTTCAAGGTTTTTCATTACATAGTGATAAAACATATTCATGCTAAAATTTAAATAATGAAGATGGGTATAAAGTGGGACCTAAAAATCTCCGAATACTTTAAACCCCAATCCTCCTCCCAGTGACACCGTTGTGGGAAGTTTCTTATGTGCCCACACAGGAATTGGTTCCACTTTCATTAAACATCTCAGACCATTCTGATCTATCCTTTTGAAAAGTGCGAAAGGGATCAGACTAAATGCACTATTCCATAACTTGCTTTTGTCACTTTATGATATCTCAAGGCTGTCTCAAGGGTCAGCAATGTTTCCATGAGCACTTAACACACGTCTTTCTGTATATGGGTAAGTTCACCCACCAGAGGGAAAAATCTTACCAGTGGTATCGCTGGGGTAATGGTTGGGGTATTTTCAACTGTGAAAGATCTTGGCATTTGTAAAATCTCCTTTTAAACTTCTCAGGATCACTGGACTTTAAAGGAATGTTCTAGTAGGTTCTTCTGACAAGATTCCTCAAACCATTGCTAATAATCACCTCCGGAATGCATTTGCTGGGTGGGTTTGGAATTTTGGAGAAAGTTTCTCTTTAAGCAGATCTGGTTTCTAAGGTCTCCTTGGTGTAGGGACATGGACGGGGAGGGGAGGGCAGGAGAGGGAACTTGGCAAGAGGGCACCCGGGAGTCAGGGACCTGGATCCCTACTAATCCCAGCTCTGGCTGGCTGCTGGAGTCTGAGGGCAAAAACTCTGCCTTCCTGGGAGAAAAATCCTGTAGGAAACACTCTAGGGGAGCCACTGAGCCTGTGGATCTGGGTGGGGAAGGGGGAGGAGAGGAGATATCTAGAAGGGCCTTGCCAAGGACTGGACAATGGCGATTCTCAGCAGGCGAAATCCAAACAGCCCACAAGTGTAAGAAAAGATGGTTGGCCTCCCCAGAAACCAAAGAAATGAACACTGAAGGAACAATGCAGTATTATTTGTCAACCTATCAGAGTGGCAAAAATTAAAACAAAAATGGTACCTAGTATTGGAGACCGTTGGATACCTCGTGCGGGGAAATGGACACGCCAGTCCTCCTGGAGGGAGTGTTGAGAGGACAGTCATCCTGCAGGGAAACGTGTGTGCTCTGATATCTATACTCTTCCATTTCTAGGAATTTGTTTTCAGGAAACAGCCAAACATATGCATAAGGATACATGCTCGAGGATTTGCATTAACCAGCATTGTTCATGATAGTAAGAGGATTGAAACTAGGTAAATATCCAGAGGTAGAGAATTGATTAAAATAAACTGTGTTATCTCCATAAAAGGTAACAATCTTTGGCTAAAACTGATATTGTAGACTCATGTTTACTAACATGGAAGATGCCCACTATCTATATATGAAAATCAAGTGGAAAAAAAAAAACCAGGTTACAAAATAGTATTTGTGATTCCATTTTTATCAGTAACAAAATTAGCTATATGTATATTATTACATATATAGTGTTATGCTATAGATAGGACATATTATATATATACATATACATATGTTACATATATCAATTATATGTCTGCATGTATATGTGTGTGTATGTGTGTCTACATATGTATATTATGTGAATTTTTGTGGGAAATGTTTGGAAGGGTAGAAGGAAAATGTCTCCAGTGATTATACTCAAGTGGTGGGAAATTTTATTCATTCATTCATTCATTCATTTTTGTCATTTTTTGCATTGCTGAGGGGTTTATTTATTCATCTTTTGGCAATGAGCTTGTATTATTTTTATAATAGGAAAAATAATATATTAATATTTATTTAGGAAGCAAAGAAAGCTGATAACTCTGTCTCAACTATGTTAGCCAGTCTAAGTGCAACTCTCCCCTCACACCAAGACTGTCCCCAACTCTTGTCCACTTTAGAAGCCCCCTCTGATCCCAGGGCTGTCTGTAATTACAATAATAATAATGAGGAGGAGGAGGATAATGATGTCAATGTATTAAGCACACACTGCAAGCCACGCATTGGCTGGTACTTGATGCACATTCTTTCATCAGATCCTCATAGTGGCCTGAGACGTAGATACTCTCATGTCTGGATTTCCTAGGAGGGCCTGAAATGGGGACTCCGTGCAAGTGATTTACTGGGGGAGGGCATTCATAGGAAGTCTGTGAAGGAGTAAGAGAGGGAAGCAGGATGGGGAAGGAGAAATTCAGCAAAGGGGGGGTTCAGCTGAAGTCTGGTCTCAGCCTGACCCCATGGGGAAGTCTGGACTCTACATGGTACCGGGTTGTCCTGCTTTGAGGCAAGAGGACTGGTCTTTTATCCCTCTACATTAGTTGGTCATTGGCTGTAGGACATGGGAAGGGATAACCAGGCAGATCGGGTCAACCTCCCAAGTACCTCTGGGTGAGTCACATCCCATCAGCTAATCGTTCTAAGAAGAGTGTATCTGTTAGCTGCCAACGCTTATAGCACCTGGCAGCTGGGTGTGCTGGACGAGTACAGGGGATCTGGGTGGAGCACTAACCTCCTCCATGTTATTATCCCCATTTTACAGATGGGAAAACTGTGGCTTGGAGAGGTTCAGTGACTTGCCCAAGGCTACTCAGCTGGTAAGAGATGGAGCCTGGTTTTGAACTCAGTTCTGAAGCTCTTGTATTGAGCCCTAAAGCCAGACTGCTGGCAATTTCAGAGAGGAAGGAGACTGAGGCTGTGGGTGGATGCCCTCCCAACATCCCCTACCCCCCCGTGTGCCCCCCTCCACCTGCTCTCTGTGCTTCACATTAGCACCTTGGGTTGAGAAGCACTTCCAACCTGGGCTGTTGAAGAAGGGAGCCACAAAAGGCCTTTGTGTTTCTGCAGAGGGCCCTGAAGATTGTATATTGGCGGAGCTGGTTGCTAGGAGACATTTCTCAAGAAAGGTTCCTTTGGAAAATGAGCTCAGGCTCTGCCCATAGCCTCACATCATTATAACTGGGAGAGAGACATCCCAGCCTGTGTTTCCCCCAAGGTATTAGATGTGGATCCAATTCCTTCTACTGGTTCTTCCAGGCCTCCAGCTCAGAGTGTATCCCAGCTGAAAACAGCTCCTGGGCCAGATAAACTCAGAACCATTAGGTAATCATTATCTAATTACCATTAGGTAAACAGGGAAACTGAGGCACAGGGAGTTGAGGAACTCACGTAGTGAGCTGGTGGCAGGGTCATGGCTTGTGTGTCATTAATGCACGAGGCAGCCCCTGCCCCCCCAACTCTCTGAATCCTGTGTGGGTAAAACAGCAAGAACTCAGTATATGAGGACCATGCATTCCCCTTTATGAATCCTTGGGTTTCAAAGCCTTCTGGGGGACGAATGATTACTTTGCTCAAGTGGAGATGAGCAGCTGGTATTAATTGGGCATCTGCCAGGTGCCCGAACTGGAGTAGGTGTTTTAGGGTCTTCGTCTGCTAAATCTGACCTCTGGACCATCTTGGGGTCCATTTCTACTGGTTGTTTTTTTCTTGACTAAAGATCACATTTTCCTGTTTCTTTGCACGTCTAGAAAATCTTGATCTTGTACTGGATGTTGTGTGTGTGTGATGTGTTATAGAATCTGGGTTCTGTTTTCTTCTGAAGAGTGTTAAGTTTTATTTTAGCAGACAGCGTGATTACTGGCTGATCCTTTTGAAATCCCATGTGCCTCATTTTACACTTTGTTAGGGAGGATTCATGCAAAGCTGGAGCTATCTCCTAAGCCTCCCGAACTTGGCAGGACTCGCCTTTACACTCTGTCCTCTGAGGATATAGAAGGATTTGGCTTCGGGCTTTGTTGGGGCTGGTCTCGAGCAGCACCTACACCAGAGCATGGTCCTCACTTCTAGGGTGCAGGCTTTCTGGCGTCTCAGTTTGAAGCCTGTGATGAAGGTCTCTCCAACGTCTCCCAGCCTGCTTGCCCCACAGGATCTATTTGCTCTCCACCCTCAAAACAGCTGCTCTCTGGTAAGCCTTGGGTAGTTTCACCCTGTGCAAGCAGAGCCCAGCCTTTGGGCAAGGACTTGTGGGTCTCGGGGGTCCCCCACACAGACTTCTGGGGCCCCCTGGCTATGCAGCTCTCTCCTCTCCAGTGTCCTGTCCTGCAGATTCCTTCTGTTTCTGTTGTCCCAGTTGCCCAAACTCTGGTCCCTGCCTCCTGAGCTCGGAGGGACTGAGGTGCTCTGCTTAAGCTCCAATGCCCTGTGCCATGCTCAGGAAATTGTTCCTAGGACAAGAGCCCAGGTGATGAGGGGCTCACCTCGTGAGTTTTCCCTCCCTCAGAATCACAGTGCGTATTGTCCGCTGCCTGATCTCTGATTTTGTCAAGTGTTACGTTATTTTTGGTGGGAGGGCTGGGCTGGTACCAAGTCCTTCGTTATGGCCGGAAGGGGAAGTCCAACTCCTAGCTGGGCTCTCTCTCTCTCTCCATTTGTCTTGGAAAGTTTGCAAGGACCCTGGGAAGAAGGGCTTACTATCCCCATTGAAGAAGCAAGGAAACAGGTTCAGAGGGGTACAGTAAGTTGCCCCACCAGCAAAATGGGGCAAGTTGCTGAAGAGTTTGCTGGACTCCAGAGCCCATGTTTTGTCCCTGTCCTGCTGTCATTGGAAAAGCTAAAATCAAAACTAAATTTCACTGTTACCATCAGCAAAACGGCAGCATTTTCTGAGCCAGCTCCCATATCTTCCTACATCCCATCCCTCCCTGTCTACCTTATTCCTGTTTCTGCCACTGACCCCCTGTTCTGGCTGTTGTCACCCTTTGTGTGGAGGATTATAGTTGTTGCCTATGGGGCCTCCATTGTATTCTTCCCAGAACACTTTTGCTGCCTTATTCTCTTGCTCCACTGACTTCGGGGGCTCCCTGTGACCCAGAGTGGCCCTTCCCAAAGGGTAGAATTAAGAACTTAGGGAATGCTATAGCCCACAGATCTCTTCTTGGAGAGTCACAGCTGGAAGTGTGACCATGCAGAGGCTCTGTAGGAAAGAAACCTGTTTAATTGGGCTTCACCCAGTCTTTGGCCCTGAAACCCTTGGCTCATCTAACACCTATTAAAATCTTGTGGAACATACTAGAGAACGTTGGACCACAGAGTAAAGGCTAGTCTTGTCTTTTCTTGTATTTTTCTTTTCTTTTCAGGCTAGTATTTTCTGTCTGCATTCCAGTCCTACATTTCAACCTACTCTTTCAATTACATTTCCAATGACTTATCACAAGTCACCCTTCCCCCCCATACCTGTTTCCCCCTCCAGCCTTCAAGCCCTTCTAGCTGTAAGAATGATATAAGCCTGCACCTGTTGGGAGTTTCCATGAGGGGGGACTGGCCCAGGAATGAGGTTGACCAGAGGAAAGTGGAGCCATGAGGAAGAGGGGGACCAGGTCTTGAAGACTTCATTTAAGACCCTGGATCCAGCCTTGCCTGAAGCCATGACTCCTAGACTTTCAGCTACAAGAACTGATAAATTATCTTTCCTTCCCCCTTAGCTGCAACCCAAAGAGTAAACAGCAGCCTGGGAATCCTCTGTGGGGCTCTTTCCAGAACAGCAACTTCCTCATACGTTAAGTAACAATTACCCTAAGAGCCAGGCACCTCACCTATACCAAACCTGCAAAGTGATATAAGTATCCCCATTTTACATATGAAGAAACTGGGGCTCAGGGAAGTTGAGTCACTTGCCCAAGTCCCACATCTGGCCGATGGCAGAGCTGAGATTTGCCTCCTGCACCTGGAAGGAACCACCAAGTCCATAGCATCCAAATCTGGCCTGGAACCTCCCTCCCCAGACTCTTGTGGCTGTGGTATGGGGGACACCTGGGCTTTCTGGAACGGGGCAAAGGCAAGGAAATCAGCAGTGAGACCTGGCCGCAGATCCCATTACGCCAATGGAGATCACGTTTCCTCTGTTCCGGCACCATGAGCAGGGCAGAGAGGCGGGCAGGCGGCCACTTCCCTGGTTATTCAAGTAGAAAATTACAGGTGCCCAAAATAGCCTGGGCATTCTTTTATTTATGAATAAGCGGCAAGTCCGTGAAGCTGGAATGGGGGCTTATATGTATTTCTTTCCGTTGATCACTTTCCTGAGATCTGCAGAGATCTCTGGTTCTTTCAGGGGACTTTCTCAGGAGTTGCCAGGATTGGGGTGGGGTGTTTTCAGGGTACGGTGGTGAAAAAAAGAGAAATGAGGCCTCACCACACAGGAGCTGAAGATGTCCTGGTCCTAAGGCTTGAGTTCCCAGAGGGTATAGGGGTTGAGATAGCATACATGGGTCTGTCCCAGCCATCCCCGTCTTGCTGTGTGGCCTTGGGCAAATGGCTTAACCCTTCTGGGCCTCCATTTCTTCTTCTGTACAATTGAATGAGTCCTAAGCTCACAGAAATGTTTATTTTCTTCTGAGCATAAAATTAATACTTGCTCATTATAGAAAATGAAGCAGGTGCAAACAACAACAACAACAACAACAAACAAACAACCTACAGAAAAATGACCATTATATCCCTTCATTGTTCCTCCCCAATTAATATAATCAGGATTAACCTTTGGTATATATCCTTCCAGTCTTTCTTTCCATGTATGCATAAAAAATGGCTGGTAGAGCCTAATCCCTGAGCCACCGTGCTCTGAAGAGGGAACCCTCATTTACGTTATAGTCAGCAAATATTAGTCAGTCAACAAACAGTATGGAGCCCTGCTCTAGGCCTGGGTGGCTTGGAGGCAGCTTTCTCCCAATACCCACCCCCCTCATCCTCTTTCTGTTTCTCTAGCCCTCTGGCAGCAACCCCAACGCTGGGTCCTCCCTCAGAACCACCTGAGGGGTTGGTGAGGAGAAGAAGTCATTTTGCGGGTCTCAGACATGGATGTGGGGCCAAAACTGGGGCCTGGAGTCTGCTGGTGGGGACATGTGTGACCTTCCCGTGCCACCTCCGCCTCTCCTCCCTGCGCCCTCCCCCAGGGCTGCGTGTTGTCCAGTTCACGGGTAAAGAGATTAGAACTAGTGCCTGGCACACAGCGTCCAGTCGATACCTCTTAGCTGCTGATAGGACTGTGATATCATTAGTAGTCCTGGTGGGGGCTAGGCAGCCTGAGGCCATTCCCTCTCGGAGACTCTGATTGGTAATGAACATGAGGAGAGAGCTGAGTCACTTGCAGGATGGAAATAACAGCATTAATGATGACCACGTACGTCCATTTATCTGGGCAGCACTGCACCAGATCATTCTTTTCGCCGCTTACAGCCACCAAAGTAAATCGTGTCGTTAGTTGTCACTCACAGGTGAAGAAACTGAGGCTCAGGGATTTCAAGTGGCTCTCCCAAGGCCACACGGCTGGCACGTGGCCAACAGGGACTTGATCCCAGGTTTGTCCTGTGCAGGATCCCTCATCCCTGAGGTTCAGCCTGTCCCGGGGAGGAAGGCCTGATCCCTGCCCCTGGGGAGCTCACCCTCTGGTGGCAGATGCCCTAATTTAGAACTTTCCTCCAAGTTCCCTGGGTTTGCTGAGGGGTCGAGGGAGAAGGCTGCAGGCTCTGGGGTTGGACTGCCTTGGTGTGGATTCCTACTCTGACACCTCCTAGCTCTGTCACCTGCCTAGCTTCTCCCAGCCTCAGTTTCCCCTCTCAAAAATGGGGATAATCAAAGTGGTGGCGAGCGGATGGAATTGCTCAATAAATACAGCTGTTAATAACTTTATCACTGATGTGATTCCCAGAGGACTTACTGAATCTCCAAAGGCCACCTTCCCTTCCACCTGGGTGGTGGGCAGGGCTGTGGCTGGTTTTGTTCAAGGAAACCCCGGCCTTCCCTGAGCACTTGGAGTTGGTTCCTTCCTGTCGGATAGTGCTGCCTTTGGTTTGGGCTGCTGCAGACATGCGCCCCAGTGTGAAGGGAGGTGGCGGAAAGAGTGGGTCCTGCCCCAAAGCCCCCAACATCCTCTCCCTCCACTCTACTTCCTCCTCCCTGTCTGAGAGCAGCAGAATTCTGACAGCCACACTTGTCCTCCCAGCGATGGGGCTGTCCTGAGCAGGCAGAGCTCCAGCAGGACCAGCCAGCAACTTGAGGTTCGCCCACCCTGGATGGCTCCTTCTATCAGGCAGATACTCTTGATTTTTTGCAGCATCTGTCTATAGGCAGGACTCTGACAGAAACTCAGCCCAGAGTGCCTTGACAGCTTGACTGCGAGGAGCAAGGGGACTGCTGCTTCAGGGCTGGCTTCCTGGGCTCTGGGATGCCCCCCTGCCCCCGCCATGCCATCCCCCCAGCCCTGGGCGATGATGCTCGGGCAAGTGCGTGGCTCAGAGAGTGAGCTCTGAGACAGCCACCTGAGTCTGATTCCTGGGTTCACCACTGACCTGCTGTGTGACCTTAGACAAGTTACCTAACCTCTCTGAGCTCAGTTTCCCCTCCGTAAAATGGGGATAACAGCAGTACCAACCTTGTGGAGTTGTTGTGGGATGGTGCGTGTAAAGTACTTGGGTGGTGCCTGTCACGTGATCATGATTAACTAAATGGGAAATTATCATTTCCTTGAAATGAAGTTGTTGGAAGCCCTGTGGTCCAAGTTGTCAAACTGCTCTGGATGAGGATGAAGGCAGTGGGGAGACAAGTCACACTGTGCACGTTGAGTTTTCTGCAGCAGAGGTTCTTGACTCTGGAAACAAGTTCCCTTAAGGGTCTGATGGCTGAGTTCCCTCTTGTTGGAAAGTCTGTCCATCCTCAGGTACGCACTGCACTTTGCACCCAACTTCATAGAAACCCACCCATGAGCGTTAAAGTGGAATTTATCTCAAGGAAAGGACAAAGGATGTGCATCCAAATATATCTACCAGGATGTGGAAGAATAAAAAACACTCTCCAGTCAAGGATTGTTCAAGCAAATTGTGGTGTGTCTATATCAGGGGAATGCTATGTGCCCATGAAGAAGGGACTGACGGGAAAGCATGCCCCCCTCCCTGAGCCCCAGAGCCATTACCTCCCTGTGAGGGGTGAGCTTGGAGGCCCTGCTCTCTGAAGGAGTCTCTCTCTACCCAGCCCTGCCAAGGAGCTCTGAGATGGTGGAGCCTTTGCCAGGCAGGAGGCAAAGGCAGGAAACTTTAGCCCTTATGGCCAGTCTGAGGTGTATGTGTCACATCTGCTGCAGACAGCCTCTGGCTCAGCTCCCAGGGAGGCAGGCCAGGGGTCCACTGCCCAGAGGCTCCTGGCTGCAGGCAGAGCCCGCCAGGGGCAGAGGGGTGTCCGCAGACCACAGTGCCAGGGGGCAGCACTGGACCAGTGCAGTCACCCCGGGACGTCTCTCCCTCTCTCCAGTGTTAACCTGGCTGAGCCTGGATGAGACATCCCTGGAAAAATTGCCACTGGAACTTTCCACTTACTCTGGCCTGGCTCTGGAATAGCAGGATTCAGAGGTGAGGGAGCCCATGGCCATTTCAGGCCTGAGCTGCTTAGCTGGCTGGCTGTGAGTCAGACTAGACTCACCGAGAGGAGATGTGTGTAGTCCGTGGGCTAAAAATAATCCTGGTGCCACCAGGGCCTGGCTGTGGGGGTCTGGGAGTCCTGCTTAGGACTTTTTTGCATCAATATTCATGAGTGGATTGGACTGTAATTTACTTTTCTTTCACTGTGCTTGTTTAATTTTGATATCAAATTATTATTAATTATTTTAAGTAGGCTCCACACCCAGAGTGGAGCCCAATGTGGGGTTTGAACTCACAACCCTGAGATCAAGACCTGAGCCGAGATCAAAAGTCAGATGCTTAACCCACTGAGCCATGCAGGTGCCCCAATATCAAATTTATTTTATCATAAAATGAGGTGGGAAGTGTTCTCTTATTTTCTGTTGTTCCGAAGACAGAGTATAAAACCAAACTGATGAATTCCTTTAAAGTTGAATAGAGCTCACCTATAAAACTGATGGTCTCTTGGTTTCTCTATGGGAAGATTAACCCATGGCTCAATTTCTTTAAGTGTTACTAGCTATTCAGGTTGCTTATTTCTCCTCGAGCCAGTTGTTCAACAGTATTTTCTAGATGTTTCTAGAGAGTTTAAAATCTTACAGGCCATATCATAGTCATATCTGCTATCTTCTTTAAAGAACCAACTTTGAGCCATATTGATCTTTGTATCACATAGATACAAAGGCCCTTTGTATCCCCTTCTTTTGTTTCTGCTCTTATTTTTATTTTCTTATTACTTCTACATTTTTTTTTCAGTTGGTTCTGCTATTCTTTTACCAACCTCTTTTTTTTTTTTTAAAGATTTTATTTATTTATTTAATTGACAGAGAGAGAGAGAAACACACACACAGTGAGAGAAGGAACACAAGCAGGGGGAATGGGAGAGGGAGAAGCAGGCTTCCCGCCGAGCAGGGAGCCCGATGCGGGGCTCAATCCCAGGACCCTGGGATCATGACCTGAGCCGAAGGCAGTCACCTAACCAGCTGAGCCACGAGGCGCCCCTCTTTTACCAACTTCTTAACTTTCACATTTGGCTCATTATATCTCAGCCTTCTTTTCTATCTGCTTTTAAGGCTGCAAACTTCTCTTTAGATGCTGGGTTAGCTGTGTTTTGATAAACCGTATCTTTACCCCCATCCGGGTCTGAGGATTTCCTGATACCTTTGATCAATTTAGAAGTGTTCCCTGTCTTCCAAATATATTTTAGTTTCTTTTTTATTTGTTTGTTACCGCCCTTTAGTTATGTGGTAGACCTACACTATGATGTGTAGGGTATCTGGATTTGTTTTGTAACCTACAATGTGGTCAACATTTGTAGATACTCCGTGAGTGCTTGAAAACATTTCATAGGTATCTAAAGATACCTTTTAAATCAAGTCTGCTGGTTTTTTTTTTTTTTTTAAGTGAAAACCACAATGAGACACCAGTATATATCTGTCAGTTTCACATAAAAAGCTTGAAAAGTAGGGGCGCCTGGGTGGCTCAGTCGTTAAGCGTCTGCCTTCGGCTCAGGTCATGATCCCAGGGTCCTGGGATCGAGCCCCGCATCGGGCTCCCTGCTCGGCGGGGAGCCTGCTTCCCCCACTTCCACTCCCCCTGCTGTGTTCCCTCTCTCGCTGTCTCTCTCTCTGTCAAATAAATAAATAAAATCTTTAAAAAAAAAAAAAAAAAAAAGCTTGAAAAGTAGAAAGTGTCAGTGAGGCTGTGGGGCTTCGAACACTTACGCACTGCCCCTGGGCATGTAAGTTGCTGTAACCAGTCTGGCTTTATCCAGTAAAGGTGTGGAGGGTGGCAGCGTAGGCCACCCCAACATATGCCACTTTGGCATAAGGATGATTTTGAGCTAAAGACACTTGAAAAGCGGCAGGTACAGAAGAGGTGCTCTGACCTCCCCTTGTCTCCCCAAAAGCAGGAGATAAAACTCCCATGTGAAAGATGCTCTCCCCCTCCCAGGAGGAGAGAAACATTCTTAGCACCAGAGATGGGGATTTGAGCAGAGAGAAATCTACACGAACAAATCTCGAGAGTTAGAATAACCCTTGTCTTCCTTTAATCTCTCTCCATGTGTTTCATGTGTTTTTCCCGCCATTGCTATTCTTTGTTCAGCCTGGGATGTAAGTAGTTGGGCCTAACCTGCTTTCAGGGGCTTTGTTTTCTCGTGGGGACTCTCAGGTACCTGTAAAAATCCATAAGCTTTTCACCTAGTAATCTGTCTCAGGTTGACTGGATTCTCAGGCTCAGCCGGAGACCCGAAGAGAGTAGAGAGAAAATCTGCCTCCCCTGCGGGTGAGCCCGCGCGTGCCCTCGGACTTAGCCATCCACTTCTGAACCTGTTGGTTGGCAGAAACTATATCCCTATCGTTTGGAGATCTTGTTTTTTCTTCCTCTGCTCCAGGGCTGTGTGCGGGGGGCGGGGGGTAGAGGGCTTCTGGGGGGAGTGTTGGGACATCAGGAAGGGGACCGCTGGTCCTTAGGGACATCTCCACCCTGCCATCTCAGCGGAGTCATTTGTAGAGAGCAGAATTTGAATTTCTGATTTTCTGGGAGCTGATGGGGAAGGCCTGTGAGGACGGGTGGTGTTTCCTAATTCCTGTCAGTCGCTGTGGCCCGTGCTGTCTGTCTCCCTGAGCGGGTGATGACTCCCTCAGGCCTGATGCAGCCTCTGGCTCGGAGCAGATGCTCAGGAAATGTTTATGGAATGAAGGAGTGAGCTCCCTCGATGCCGGCCTTGGATTCATGCATCCACTCGTACCTGTTGTATGTCAAGGTGCGCTAGGCACGGAGCATCCACAGTGAGCGACAGGTAAGGTTCCTGCCCTTGGAGAGCTGGCATGCTGGCTGGGAAAGCCAGATAGGAAACAGTTAAATAACCAAAGAAGGTAATTTCAGATGGTGGTAAGGTCTGTGAGCAACTGCAAGACTGGGGACTAAGATGGGGATCCTTTAGCTGCGGGGGGTGGGTGGTGGGGAAGGCCTCTCTGAGCTGAGCCCTGCGTGGGTCAGCTGTGGGAAGAGCCAGGGAAGAGAGCACCAGGCAGGGGGAACAGCAGAGGCAAAGGCTCCGAGGTGGGGAGGAGCTTGGCCCAGTGGAGAAGCAGAGTGAGTGAGAGCCAGCCTCCTAGGAGGCCAGGCCGGATGGGGGATCACGGAGGGCCTGGTGGTTGTGGACTTCCATGTATCTGTTCCCCAGGGGTTTTACCCAGGAGAATAGATGATTAGATTCTGAATCCAAATAGCTTGCGCTGGCTCTGCCGTGTGGGAAGTCACCGCAGCAGACAGGAGCTAAAGTGAACTCCAGGTCCCTGGAGAGCGGCTGGTAGTGGACGACTGGGTTCCAGCTACACGAACGTATACCTGTAGGTGCCTGGGTGGCTCAGTCGGTTAAGCTCCAACTCTTGGTTTCAGCTCAGGTCATGATCTCAGGGTTGTGAGATCGGGCTCCGCGCTCCGCGGGGAGTCTGCTTGAGATTCTCTCTCTCCCTCTGCCCTCCCCCTGCTCTCTCTCTCAAATAAATAAATAAATCTTAAAAAGAAGAGTAGAGGTCTAGTGGGGTGAGGGGGTCACAGTTATGGGTTAAATTGTGTCCCCCAAAAGATATGTTGAAATCCTAGCCCCCCATAGCTGTGAATGTCACCTTACTTAGAAGCAGAGTCTTTGAAGTTGTTTGTAATCAAGTTAAAATGAGGTCATTAGGGCGGGCGCTAAGCTAGTATGCCCAGTGTCCTTATCTGTAGAGGAGACAAGACACAGGAGAATGCCACTTAACCCGGTGGCTGTGGCAGAGACTGGAGGGACACATTTGCAAGCCACGGAACAAGGGTGGCTGGCGACACCAGAGGCTAAAGGAGAGGCAGAGAAAGATTCTCCCCTCGAGGCTTCGCAGGAGCACAGCCCTGTCAACACCTTGATTTTGGGCTTCTACCCTCTGGAGCTGTACGAGAATAGATTTCTGTTGTTTTTGGCCACCTGCTTTGTGGTGGCTGGTTAGGCAGCCCTGGGAAACCAGTATGTCCCTCCGCGCTGCCCAGCTGTGAACACAGAGTCACCATGGGCCCTTCACAAACTGGCTGCTTTGGGGTCTGCAGGTCCAGGTGGCAGGACTCTCCACAGACATCTGCCACATCATAAACCCCCAAATGACCCGAAAGTATTCCCCAAAGCTCCAGCGCATAAGAAAAAACTCCTGCGTGGTCCCCCAAAACACCACTGCCCAGTTTCTAGCTGAGTTTTGCAGGTTCTGGGTATGACTTCCCTTGTGGGACACCCCATGCCCTATCCTGAGTTTCTATGGGAGCAAGGTGTCACCAAGACCAAGCCTGGCTCTCCCAGCTTCCTTGGCCGTCTTGCTGTTTTCATTGGCCTCCGCTTAGATTTTAGAAGACAAAAGGAAAGTTCCAGCTCCTCCGCCCTTTCCCTGTGCCCCAGGCCCTGAGATCTGATCTCTCACTTAAACAAAGCCCCTCGTTCACGTCAGCTCAGGAGACACAGTGTTCTGAAAGCAGATCCTTGGGGCCCGGGGAGGGAGCTGCGTTTTTGGATTCTTGCCTTCTCCAAAGCCAGCTTTTGATTTGGCCCATCCTACTCCACCTCCAAGCCCTTTCATGAAGGAAATTAAATTCTCCTGAACTTTAAGGTCCCTTCTCAGCACGGCTCCCCATGATACGGGAGCCACCGCCTGCTAGTAACTCTACACAGCAAGGTGAAGCTTTCTTTTGGCTTGAGAGGCAGGGTTTCATCCAGACACTTGAAAAATAAGTCCGTGAGCTGGGGAGCCAGATGTATCTGGATTCAAGTCCTGGTTCTGGCAGTGGCTTGCTGTGTGATCTTGAGCGGTGAACTCAACCTCTCTGAGTCTGGGTTTCTGCCTTGGTGAAGTGGGAACATCGATGTGTATGTGGCTAGGCCTGTGGTGAGGAGTTCAATGGTTGGAAAGCATTCATATTTTTACCTTCAAGAAGTATTCATTTTACAGATGAGAAGGAAGGAGGCCTGAGAGGCCTGTGACCCCTTAGGCTGCAGAACCATGTGGGGTGGGTTCAGTCCAGCTTCCGGGTGCAGGCCAGGGTAGGGCTGTGTTGTGCAACAAGGTCACTGCAAGAGACCAAGCCAAGGGCATGGCTTCTGGCATGTGCGGGAGGAATCTGAAGGCCACCTTGCCTCAACTCAATGAAATGGGGGAGACAACCCAGGCCAGGCGGCAGGGAGGGGCTATTGCCCGCGTGTGCGTGGGGGCCTGGCGTGGCATCCTCCCGCCTCCCCTCTTCTCACTGCCTCATTTTGCCCCTAACCCCATGCGTATAGCACAGCCACCAACCCTGCATTGACAGGGGAGGAGACGAGCCCAGAGAGGGAGACCATCTTGCCCAGGGTCACTCAAGGCCTCAGAGGTAAAGACGTTTTCTTGTTAGTGGAGGGGGAAGATAGGACTGAAAGGAGGTGGGTGACATAAGGAAGGAATGAAAATAATGTCCTCCATCTATTACCCAGGAAAGTTTTGCCCCTCATGGCCTGAGCATGAGGTAAAGCCCGCCATCTTGGATCCTTCTCCCCTGTTCCTGTCTGGAGGCATTAAAACACATGGGAGTGGAAAAGAGGCCCAGAGGGGCACCCAAAGGGTGTGGGGAGCAGAGGGGCGGAGGTCAGGAAGATAGTCGTGGGGTCTCCTCATTCTGCTCCCAGGGACTTTGTTGGTGGCTTCTGTGTCTTGTGTCTCTCTTTCTCCCTCTCCATCTCTCTCTTGCTTGGTTCTCAGCTGTTTTTGAATACTTGAACAAAAGCGAGAAAAAAAGAGAATGTTCTCCTTGACCAAAGAGTCTAAAGCAGATACATAGTTGGTTTTTTGGTGGGAGAGTGTTGTGGCAAGGTGAGTGGAGGGGTAGGTGGAGGGGGGAATGGGGAGTTAGGGCCCCACTTGAACCAGCCCCACAGCAGATCCCAAGCCCAGAACCAGGAATCAGGAGGCCCTACCAGGCCAGGAAGACTTGCTGCAGACCAAGAGATTCTTTCAGTTCCTGGGACGTGCTATGCCCCTCATACCTCCCGGCCTTGGCAGGTCCTGTTGTGTCCCCTGGAAGCCTCTCCTAGTCCCCTGACCTCGTTAACCCTTTGTTCCTCAGATCACAGCTTGGGCGTCTGGGAGCTTCCTGACTGCTCTTCTTGCTTTGTGGACCTCCTGTGTCCCGGCTCCTCTGTGTTTTCCTCATCAGAGCACCCGGCCCCTGCCCCGTCATCCCCAGTGACTTAGTTCTCTCTTGCTGGGCTGTGCACCCCAAGGACAGGGCCTGAGTCCTGTCCACTGCTCTGTCTCCTATGCTTGGGATCCTGGTACCCATAGTGCCCAGCCAATCCTTGTTGAATGAATGATGAACAATCAATCCATGAGGTTTTGCATTTGGCCAGGAAGTCGTACTGGTGGAAAATGTGTGTGTGTGTGTGGTGGGCAGCCGGAGGTGAGGTGGAGAATGTGGGAATTTGGGTCAGAGTCTTAAAGCTATTGGAAGGAAAGGAGGGGATGTGTGGGAGAAACTGAGGGGTCCAGGCTACGTCCTTCCTTGCAGCCTGAGTTCTGCGTGGATCCTTCCGTGAGCTTGGCCTTCATCTCCACCCTCGCGTTATCCCCCCAGAGACCCAGTTGCTGTCTGTCTCTCTTTCCCTTCCCTCCTCAATTTATTGGGTACTGATGATATGCTAGGTGCTGGGGACATGGTGGTGAGCCACAGGCCAAACCCCTTCTCCCTTCCTTCTTGGATAAATCACAGAACTAAAGATGAAATTACAGCCATGATCAGTGTGGTGGGGAGAGTGCCGAGAGCATAATGGGATTTGCCCTAGTCTGGGGAACTCGGAGTGGGGGGGAGTGGTGGTGCCATGGGGTGTCTGAAGGAGCTTTATCCCCTTCTAATCTCTCCGGCCCCTTCCCAGGTATCCCTGGTGATCCTCCAGGCTTAGGAAAACCTGTAGCCTATTCATGCAAATACAGCCCTGAGACAAGCTTGCTCTCCCTCACCCACACCTCAGCCTCTTGCCCTGAGTAGACATTTGAGATCCACTCAGGCAAGACTTCCTAGAAGAAGGGTCAGCTGAGCTGGCATTTTTCTTCCTTTCTTTCTCCTTCAATTTCTTTCCCTCCTAAGCTGGACTTCCAGCCATAAGGATGGACAGGAGAAGTTTTAGTCCTAGAAGAGGTGATTGCAGTGCTGAGAGTGATGGCACTGTGAAATAAAAAAGCAGCATTCTTTCCTCTGGGCAGACCTAGCTAATGCCTGGGTACCAGGCTCCACTGATAGAGAGTGGACCGGATTCCACCCCTGCTAACCGGTTGCCTTTGTGCAGTGCCCAGCCTGTGCATCCGTTTGGGGCAGCCCAGGGCATTCAGCTTCTGAACCCAGCTTGGGGAAGCCAAGGGCAGAGGAGAAGGAAAGCCCCACTGGGAGGCCTCAGGGAACAGGAAAAGCGCCCTTTCCCTGTTTCCCAAGGTCTCTTTGCCTGCTTTCAAATGCCCCTTTCAGTTGCTGCCAGTACATAGCTCCACAGCTCCTAGACCTCACCCTCTGTCCCTGGGCTTTCCCGGGGAAGAAATTTCAGCTCCAACTTTTTGCAGGGTTCCAGGCCAGGCTATTGTGAGGGTGGGGAAGGAGGTGGAGAGGCTAGCTCACCGTGAAGGGGCGGACAGTGTGTTTAGCAGTTTGCTTAGGCCAGGGAGATCATGCAGGGGGTGAACAGATGGAGTCAAAAGAGGGAGCCTGGACCTGAATGACAAAGTCTGTGCTCACGATTACAGCATGTGTGCTCATCTCTCCTCCCAGAACCCCCAGGAGTGTGCCCTGCATGTGTGGATGAGGGGAGCAGTGGGGGCGCTGGGCCCCAGCTGTCCTCAGAGAAGCAGTCGGAGGCGGTGGGCAGAGTGGGGGCTGCGGCATGGCAGGGGCACGGAAGCCTCCTAACGAGGTGCTCACGCCCCGCCGAGTGGGTTTCGCTGAGCGGGAGCCATCCATCATCGGCAGGGATAATTGTTCAGGGAGCCAGTGGGGCCCAGCCAGATGGGCGCCTTTTGGACTTGGAAAGAACGAACACTCCCTTTCAGACCATTTATCAAATTTAGCTGGATCTCTCATCTTTTTTTCTGTTTGTTTCCGTCAAGGAGACTTTCTTCTAATGAAGACGAATGCAGAGCGATGAGTGACTTGGCAAATGCCCAGAGTCAGAATACAGGATTCATTCAGTGAAGTGAAAAACCCAGGTGGTGCGGAGTTTGGAGAGATAGATGTCTTAGAGCATGCTAAGTGTCCAACCTTCAAGGGGTTCCAGTGGGGATCTGGGGGGCACAGCCAGCCCCCTCTCTGCTGGAGCTCCCCCTTCAGCTTCCAGAGCAGGGTTAAGAGCTTGACCCACCATTCCCTGACACCGACTCTGTGCCAGGCGCTTCAGCTCATCCTAGTGTGCGTGGGGAAATCACGATCCCATGTAGCAGATGAGGAGGCTGAGGCTCCGAGAGGATGAGCAGGTGGCCCTGACTGGGGACCCGGGTGGGACTGAACACTGTGCTTCCTGCTCCAGAGCCCACCTTCACACACGCCAGCAGAGCAGTTCATTGGCCGAGGGGTCCAGGCTCTTCAGACTGCCTGGTTCAAATCTCGACTCCACTGCTTACTAGCCGGGTGGCCTTGAGCTCTCGTTTAATCTCCCTGTGCCTCTGGTTGTTTGGGTAATGCAAGTATCCACCTCAGTGAGCTGTGGGAATACTGACTGAGAGAATCTTTGCCGAAGCTTGTGGTGCATTGTGTGCTGTTACTAGTAACGTTTTCTGATACCAGGATATCATTTAGTATCTGTTTTTAGTATTGGCAGCCTTAGCGGTAGACTCGGGATCACGTCTGGGGAGCTGGACTTGGGTAGGCATTGCCTGGAACAGCTTGTGGGCCTGTCCCCTTCCTGAGGGACACTGGCTGCTGACGGGGGACTGAGGACGGAGGGCCCTGACCCCTGGTCTCCGTGGATCGTCAGCTGGGGTCTGAGGTCCATGAGAGTTGCTTTGAGGGCAGGGATGCCTTTCCCTCCTTGGCCCAGCTCCCAGCACAGGTACCCAGTTAATGTTTGTTAATGGGAGGCTGGGGTGGGAGCAAATGAAGGCTTGTGGACAAATGTGGGCTTGAGCAAATGAAGGGCGGACGTTTGTGCATTCAGTGCATTCTCTGAGGGTGGCTCAGTCCCACCGTTCATGGCGCTGGGGAAGGAGACCCACTGCCTTCCTGTGTGCCTCCAGAGTAGGGCCTGGAGTTGCCGGGCCTTGTGGAAATGGTCTGACCCTGGCTGCATGGCCCTGGCAAGTCCTTCTGCTCTCTGGGCCTCAGTCTTTTTTTTTTTTTTTAAAGATTTTATTTATTTGACAGAGAGAGACACAGCAAGAGAGGGAACACAAGCAGGGGGAGTGGGAGAGGGAGAAGCAGGCTCCCCGCAGAGCAGGGAGCCTGATGCAGGACTCGATCCCAGGACCCTGGGATCATGACCTGAGCTGAAGGCAGTCGCTTAACCAACTGAGCCACCCAGGCGCCCTGGGCCTCAGTCTTCCTGGCTGTACAATAGGGAGGGGATTGGACCATATCATCAGGGGGTTTCCAGACCTTTTTACTAGAACTATGATTAAGCCCTAAGTGTGGGAGGGGGTCTGAGAAGCCCCCAAGGACAGCACTGTGACCTTTCTAGGACAGGCCAGTGGGTGTCACGGACATCCCACAGAGACCAGCTGGGTTCTTGCCTCCAGAAACAGAGCAGTAGGCATGTGGGGAGTCGGGTGGGGGGTGATCCACAGATAGGGAGCCCCACAAAGGGCCTGGCCTGGACACGCTCACAGCCTATCTCCGGGCTGGCTCCACCCCTGAGCAGCTGGGGGAAATCGTGTTTGCTCCCGACTCAGGGTTTTCATCTGCCGTGGGGTGTGATAGTAGGTGCCCTGGGTGGCTCAAACGGAGGGTGTGAAGCCCAGAAGAGGCCGCAGGTATGAGAGGATCAAACCCAGACGGAGTCAGTGTTCACTGAGCATTTATTTGGCCCCAGGCATGATATCATTTAGCTTTTACGACAGTGTGAGAAGGATTATTATCTTTAGTTTATTGAGGCAGAACCTGAGGCTCAGAAAGGTGCCTTGTCTTGTCCAAGGTCACAGGGTATGTGAGGAGGAACTGACTCTGACCCCAGAGCTCATGTTCCCATTCGCTCTGCTCTGGGACCCCCCCCCCCCCCCCCCCCCCCCCGCTGAAGGGCGGGAGGAGGGGCTGGGCCAGGATAGGCCTGGCTGCCAGTCTGGGGGCTCGTTCTGACTGGAGGGGGCCTCCTAAGCTGCTGTGCTGAGGAGGATTCTGAGGCCATCTGGGCCTAGTGGGAAAGGGTGCAGGGATTGATTTGTGATGCTTGTCGTGGGTGAGAGAAGAGGGAGAGGCAGTCCATGAGCTGTCTGCGTTTCCTAGGCCAGACCTTGTCAGGGTCTTTTCTAGGCCTGGGAAGCTGTTCTCCAAGGTGACTCTCTGCATGTCTACGTTTCAGGCAGGATCTATAGACTGAGCTCACTCTCCGTTGGGAGAGCAGAGGAGCTGGAAGAGAGTTCCTGCAAGGGGTTGGGTGGGGCCAGGGCGCAAAGATCATCTACCTGCCCTAACTGCAGGTGACCCACGCTGGCCACTGCGGGAGGGAGAAGGACAGCCCCAGGACATCAACCTTTTAGGATAATGCTGCTGGGGCTGCTGAGGGCAGGCAGGAGATCCCAGGCCTGATTGTACCTGAAACAGAGGCGGTGGGAAGCAGAAGCCAGCGCAAGGAGACCCCAGGGGTTATCTCACCCAACACTCATTTTCCACATGGGGAAACTGAGGTCCAGAAAGCTTCCTCCATGGGGGTCCATGATGCGTCTTACTTAAAATCTGAAAACTGTGGGATGGGCAGGGTTGGCAGAAAATGTAGAGTCGAGCAGAACCACGAGCCGTCTGCGCATTAGAGCCCCTGTTTATTGGGTGTCAGGCAGCGTTTTACGCACGTCCTCAGCATCATGTCATGGCACCTCCCGGGAGGTGGGGACCAGCCCTACTCTACAGGGGAGGAGCTGAGATCCAGAGGGGTTCAGCTCCTTGGCACAGTAAGGAGCAGGGCCCCGGGCAGCCTGACCACACCGCTGGGATCACAGTCCCGGGCGATGTGGACTGAGAGCTTGTTTAAGAATCCCTGGGGGGGGCGCCTGGGTGGCTCAGCTGGTTGGGTGACTGCCTTCGGCTCAGGTCATGGTCCCAGGGTCCTGGGATCGAGCCCCGCATCGGGCTCTCTGCTCAGCGGAGCGCCTGCTTCTCCCTCTCCCACTCCCCCTGCTTGTGTTCCTTCTCTCGCTGTCTCTGTCAATTAAATAAGTAAATAAAATCTTTAAAAAAAAAAAAAGAATCCCTGGGGAGCCCTGCCTCCCCTTTCCCCTGATCCCAGAGGTCTGGGGGGGCCCCAAGAAAGAGACTGTTGAGCAAGCCCCTTCCCATGCCCCCTCTCTAAGGCAGACATAGGGGGTCTACAGACCACATTTTCAGAAACACCGCATAGGCTATGCATACAAATCCCCAGCTGAGTCCAGATGAAGAAGGTGATGAGGAAGGAGAGGAAGAGAATTCTAATAACAGAGCATAGCTTATATATAGCCCACTGTGTGCTGGGCACCGTTCGAAACACTTTACATGCATTTTAATTCATTTAATTCTCACCAAAAGCCTCTGAGGTAGTGACTCTTGCCCCCATTTTACAGAGGGGGAAATGAGTCACAGAAAGCCTCAGTAACTTGCCCACAGACACTCCTGTGGCACACGGGGAAGGGGCGGCCACGGAGCCTGTATGTGCGGAAGTAGAGAGGTGTGTGTGTGTGTCAGACCAGCCTGTGAGAGTGGACAGCCCCCAGGTCTGTTGAGATGGAGAGATCAGAAGGCTTTGTCCTTAGCCCAGGCAGGTTTCTCGATGCAAATCTTGGCTGTGAGCTCAAGGAGGGAGGCGGGTGGGCAGTGCCTGGCTGAGGCCCCATGCAGCCTGCAGGTGGGTGGGGGAGGGCTCCCACTTGCCAGATGCAGCCTCTCTCCCCACGTTCACGGACCCGGCAGGACCCTCGGGGGCTCTTACCTTCTTCCCATGGACCGCTCCCATGGCATGGAGTGGGCACCAGGCCTGCGTGGACCTCGGGGGCCAGGCTGGGGGTCCTCCCTGCTGATGCTGTTCTCAGGAGCCGGGGCCCAGGGGGTTCCCCAGGCCAGGGCCCCCCGTGCTCTCGCGGCTCATTCTCCTCAGGCACAAAGGAGGCTTTCACAGCTGCTCCTAAGCCCAGAGCTCCTCAGACAGGCTTAGGGTGATTCATCCTGTCAGAGGGGCACGGTGTCTCCAGATGGCTCACACGTCCTGTGGTCCCTGTAGCTCCTCACTTCTTATACCCCTGCCTCTCTCAGGAGGGGAAACTGAGGCATCCAAGGTTGGAGGGGGGAGAGAAGCAAAGCGGTCCTCTCACCATGCGGCCGGCAGCTTGGGTACAGCGGGTGACCTCTGGCTGGCCCAGCAGGCAGGACTTGGCCTTCTTGCCGGGCTGGGCACTGATCCGCAGACAGGTCCCAGACAGGGGAGGCTGCGTGGGACAGCCGGGCCGTGGGGCTCAGGGCAGGCTTGTGTGGGGATGTGAACCTCTGGCTGGACAGCCCCCATTAATACTAGATCTTTTAAGACACTTGGGGGCAAGGGCTCTCCCAGAGCAGAGACTCTGAGAGCCAAGTACTTCATTCACCAGGACAGTAGTCCCGGCGGGGAGGGCTGGGCTGGGCTTGGGCCAGGAAAATATCTGGAGGCCGGATTCCAGGCTCAGAGCCAAGTTCTCAAAGTTCCCCCAGCAGTTACCCTCCTCCTCAGTTGCTACCCCTCCTTCCTTCTTTTTATCGCCAGCATGGGACGAGGTTAAGGCCGAAACCAGCCTGGGCTTGAATCCCAGCTCTTTCCTCACAGTTGTGTGACCCAGGGGTAGGGCATGATCCGACCCCTGGGAGCCTCAGTTTCTTCATCTGTGCGTGTGTGTTGCTATAATCACATGGCGCGGGGTTGCTCTGCGGCTGAAAGAGGTAGGTAGGTGCATACTGCTGGGGCCACGGTTCTGTTAGAGCCTAAATCAGATGATGTCATTCCGTTTTATACTCCCCCACTTGACCAAAGTGGGGAAACAGTGGCCCCCAACCCCATGGGGGCCTGAGGGTGAAATGAGGTGACTTGAGTAAAGCTCTGAGCAGAGGATTTGGACAACAGCAATTCTCCAGAGAAGTTAGGGGCTGTAGTTAAAATGCGGTCAAGGCTACTCAGGATGAAACCACTGCCCACTGGCAAGTCCCCAGTAACTGGTCTAAGCAGAACACCCTTTCTTAAGAGATGGCTGGGCAGGGGGAACCTTGCAGCCCTCCCTTTCCTCTACCACATTGCCTGGCTAGGAGGTGGTGATGATTTCTGACACAGATGATTTATGAAATGGCAGTTGGTAGTGAAGGGTCAGGATGAGGTATTCTAGATCCAGCTTTGCCCATAGCATCAAATTCCCCATGGTCCAAAGTTCTGTTCCATCAAGTCTTGCTTGCCTCTCAGACCTCACTTCCCATTCCCTTCTCTCCCTGACAATTCTTTCATACCCCCTTCCTCCTCACCCCAGGGCCTTTGCACTTGCTGTTCTCTCTGCCTGGAATGTTTCCCATCTCTCTCCCTCAACTCCATTTTTTAATCTTGCATGATTCTTTCCTTTTTATCCATCAGGCTCCATTATCACCTCCTCAGAGAAGCCTGCCCTGACTCTATGCAACTAGGCTTTTAGTGAAGCTCATAAGTCATATTTCAGCAGGACTCCAAGCAGATGGGGAAAAATTAATAAACGGGTAAAATTCCTTTTCTCTCCTCCCATCCCACCAAGAGCCAAGCTGGTGGATAATTATGGGATGGCTGCCAAAGGAGTTTGATCTTCAGGGTTGACGTATGGCATTTTTACTGCTCTGGCTGACAGCCAACTTAGTCACTGCCCTTTACAATTTTGTGGATGCTCTCCTTACTGCAGGAAATCAGAAGCTGTACCCCAGCCATGACTGAAACAGGGAGAAAGGGAATGGGGGGGTGGCGCTGAGGCAGGGGCTGGACCCAGGAGAAGGAGCAAAGGAAGAAGCCACATTTTTGCTTGCCCGGAGGAGACAGGACTAATATTTGCCATGCAGGGAGCTCTTGCAATGAGCTAGGGCTGTGTTAGACACTCTACATACTTTGAGAATGTTGACTCAGAGGTTCTGAGCAATTTTCAAAGGTCTCCAGAGGCATTCAGGAGGAGGAAGAGGAGGAGGAGGAGTGGATGTGGGAGAGGAAGGGGAAGAGGAGGAGGAGGGAGAAAACATTGTTCACCCCTGAGTGGTTTCAGGGCAAGTATTTCTGAAGGGTGTTTCCTGTAGTGATGTAGATCGGCTGGGATTCCAACCCTTAATCTGAGGCTTCTTAGCTGTATGACTTTGCACAAGTCTCTTGGCCTCTCTGAGCCTCATTCTCCTCCCGTGTAAAAGGAGACAACGGGCCACCACATGGGGCCGAGGATGAAATGCATATAAACCCCTGCACAGAGCATATAACCACAATTCCCCCTAGAAATCAGGTGCTGATGTTGTGATGCTGTTAATAATGTGATAGTAAATCCATCGCCCATTCGTAAGTCCCAGGCATCCTGTCCATTAAGCACAGCACCCTTCCCCAAACTGGGTGGGCAGGGGTAACCTTGCTACCTTTCCCTTTCTATCTTGGGCTGCCACCTACTGGTGAGGACCAGAATTACAGTTGCTGGAAAGCCCCAAAGGGGCTGCGCGAACAGAGGCACACCCGCCCCCCTTTGCCTCCCCATCCTCAGTCTTGGGAAAGAGGAGTGGTGGGCTGATGCGGAGAGGATAGGGAAATAGGAGTCCCAAATTCTGAGGCCCATGAGTAGATTGCAGAGACTCCTGAAGTCTTGTCCACCCCGATGGTGAGAAAAATCCGTCCTCAAGTCTTGTCCGGTTTACTTCCTGAATATCCCTGGGACTGGTCCTCTTTTTTCCATCCCCAGGGCACCGCTCTGGCTGAGGCAGCAGCCTACTCCCCTGGCCTCCCTTTCTCCACTCCCTTCTCCATACAGCAGCTGGGAGGAATTTTCAAAAACTACAAACCTGATTGGCTCATTCCCCAATTTCAATCTCTCCATGTGTCCCCACAGCCCCTGGACAAAGTCCAAGCCCCTGCACCCAGCCCACAGGACCCTTAAGCCTGTCACCCCTGCCCGCTCAGCCCTTGTTACCCACTTCTGCCCCTTCCAGGCCTCTCCAGCTCGCAGGCCTGGTCCATGCTGCTCCCTGGCCTGGCCTCCGGGGTCCCCTCTTTGCCTGGTGAACTCCTGTGCCTCCTGCAGGCTCAGTGTAGATGCTGCTTCCTCCAGGATGCCTCCCTTGATCCTGCAGTTCCTGCCCCCCGCCCCCAAACATAGCCTTTATCAAGTCCTACTGCCTCTTGATCTTCGTCCCCCTGGACTATGAGCAGGGACTGCGTCTGGTTTTCTTCACTATGGTATCCCCAGTGCCCACCCAGTTCTTGTGTAGCAGGTAATGACTGACTAGGAAACAGTCTCATAAGGGAGCTATAGACCCAACTCTCTACAGCCATTTTCTTGGACTGTCTTGCCTAACTCTGAGCTGGTGGGGGTCGGCGGGGGGGGAGGGGGTCTCCGTAGTGGCCACAGTGCCCTGAAAATGGTGTTGAGCATCTGATGGGTATTTGCCACTTTGTGATGCCCACCCTGTGGGGCGGGGGGGAGGACCTAGAAGGGGCTGGCTCTAGAATGTCATCTCCTTGGTAGGTTTTGGTGGTACCACTGATGGTCATTTGGGCTCCCTGCCATCATGTGGAGGATGTGCCAACTGAGGCCTGCCCCTGGTTGAGGAGGGGAGGGGGCATGACCCACTTCGTGTTCTCAAGCATGCACAGCAGGTGGCTTCTCCTACAGGTCCCGTGTGGCAGCGGCAAGTGCGGCTTCCTCACTCTGAGCCTTTCCTCACCGGGAACTCTCTTTATGACAATTCCTGCATATCAGGTGGTCTTGTCTCCTCGCCCAGGCTCAGTTCCATCTGGCTGGCCATGGTCGCTGCCTCTCTTAGGATGGATTCCCCAAGAAGCCGACTTGCGGGTGAGTGTTCTCATGCAGGTGATTAAGGATGCAGGTAGGGGAGTGGTAGGGGAGGAGGATAGGGAAGGGGACACAACCAAGCAAAGGGACACTTTCAGGTCCACTCCCAGCTTGATCCCACGGGAACCGTGGAGTGTAGATTGTAGCTCCTGGTTGTCCAGCCCCAGGACAGGGAGCTGGGCTTGCACACTCCAGCTGGGCAGTCAGCAGCTCTACTCTGGCACCTCCTGGCCTCTCTTTTCTGCCTCTGGGAGCTAAGAACGAGTAGCCCGAGGGCAGTTCTCCAAAGAGGCTCATAGACGCACACCTAGACGCAAAAACTGGGTGAGGGGGCCTGGGTGGGCACCAGCCGTTCCGCTGTGCTCCCCCACTCCAGGAGACCCTTTCCCCAATTCTCTGATTCATCCTGTTGACATTTTCTCAATCTTCTTTAAAGTGCTATGCAAGACAGCTTCTGGAAAAGTACCACGAGTCTTCTCTTACAACCAGCAGGCCACCCCATGTCCTTTTAAAATAGCGGCCACTGCCCAGAGCTCTACCTAGCCCTACTTCTGGCCCTGAACTCACTTTAGAAGTCCTTATTGGTTCTTTTAATTTTATAAGGTATTCTTCCTTGTTGTAAAGAAAGATCCCAAACATACAAAGGTGTTTATGATAGTAATGGAAATTTCCTGCCCCCTTCTTCATTCCCAGGGTGGGTATCTGGCCAGATGTTTTCCCAAACATACATACATATACATACAAATATATATATTTTTTCTCTTTGACAACTTTTGGCATTGTGGATATTTTATCCTATTTCCTGCCCCTACGCCCCCGAGATGGATCGAATCCCCCATTTCTCACAGGGGAGCTCTCTGGCTCAGAGAGGTGGCATCTGCTCACCCAGCTAGCCAGTGGAGAGCCAGTACTCAGACCCAGGCTCGGCCTTCTGTCCACCACACTGCCTGCAACAGAGTAGAACAAGAAGTGAGTCAGCCGAGAGAAAAGGAGTGGCACCATCAGGGTCCAGGGCCTGCAGAAAACCACCATTCAGTCCCAGGGACTGGGAAGGGAGAGTGACCGGGTTCAGTGGCGGTCCTGTTTAGCACGGATGGTCAGGTGTGAACAGAGGACCCTGCCACTGGGAACAAAAGGGCAGGAATGAAGCACATTCATTTGCTTATGTAGCCGCCAGGCATCCTACACCACACAAATGGAGTGTCTGTATAGGAGTCAGTCGGGGCTGCTAGCAAACTCCCCCTTTAATCCCTGAGAGTGATCTGCACTGGGAAAAATGGGGTAATGGAATTACTTCCTCAGCCCAGCCTGCTCCAAGTTGTCCTATCGGGCTTTGAACACTGATCTCAACCCCATTGCAACTGTAGCCCAAGTCCCAGCCCATCGTGTCCTCTGGCCTCAGGGTCCCACACTCTTGTCCTCCTCTCTACCCCAGACCCTCTTGGCACACTGGAAGCCCTGACTGTGCCCAGGGCCCCACCTCACTGGTGTGCACAGGACCTGTCTGCTGGCCCACGGCTCAGGGCATTTGCACTTCTGTGGGAGCTTTGCAGTCTTACTGGCCCACACTCCAGGAGCCCAGGTACCAGTCCTGTCTGCTTCCATGTCCCCCTCCCAGGATTTGGTCTAGGCACCCCACCCATGGCCCTTCTCAGAGACCCCAGGCAGGGTATTTATACTATATCCTTTGGGCCTTACCACCTCCGTGGGCTCCAGTGGCTGGTATCAACGTCTCTTGGCTAAGGACTCACTGTGCAGCCATGGACGGCCACGCTTTCCTCTGTAGGGCAGACAAGAGGTGCTCAGGAATTCCCATCAGCCCCAACATTAGCAGCCCCCCAGCAATGATGGGTGCACAAGCAGCTCAGCTCCCTCACCCTGGCTCAGAGATCTCTGATTGTGTATTCTACACTGATTCCTGGGGGTCCTCCAGGAACTGAGCTCCACTCACCCACGGCCCTAGGAGAGTCGACAACACAGCCTTTACTGGCTGCCTTCCCTTCCCCACCCCCACTGTTTTCCAGAATCACCTCCCGAATAAATCTCAGGGGCAGCTCCTGGGGAACCACTTGAAGAGGAAGACGGCCAGGACGTCCTCCCTGAAGCCTGCCCAGCAGCCTGCCTCTTCCTCCCAGCCTTCCTCACATGGTGCCCGCCCCACGCCCTTCTGGCTCTGGAGCCTCCAGCTCTCATGCAAGCAGCAGAGGAAGACAACATGCTCCGTGTCCCGTCCTCCGGTTCTCTCTGCTCCTGGGGGTCTTACATCTCATGCTGGGAGCCAATGATTCATTCATTCACCCTTTGGCGAAATCCCTAGGACATCAACCTGTCTTCCAGCAGCCTAACCTGGTGCCCAAAGCTGTCACTGACTCGTCCCAGCTTGCGCCCGAGCCAACCCGGCCTGGGCCAGTTAGATCCCAGGGAGAAACGCGGCACATCAGAAGGTCAGAGAGTTCATTCAAAATCAGCAAAAATAAAATTTAATGGTGTGCCGCAGGTGCGGGCAGTCCGTCCTTCCTTGGGCGCGACCGTGGCTTCGAGGGAAAGCAGACAGGCTCCAGAAGGACCCCTGATGGCTGGCCACCTTGGCTGGGAGGGCGCTGCTTCCGGAGAGGGGAGGTGCGCAGAGGGCGCGGACCCCCCTCCCCCCCAGGGAACTTTCCACAGGCCACCTGGCTTCCTTCTCCCCGCTGCAGCTGATGCTAGGACAGCTAGAGGCTTCTTGGGTCCTGCAGCCGCCCTAAAATACCTTCTGGGGAACACAGCCCTCCAGCTCCAGCAGCTCCGGCCAGCCATCGTATTTGTTCGAGTCTGGATTGTTCTTCAAGAACTAGAGAGAGAGAAGAGAGAGAGTAACGCGGACCATGGGGGAGGCTGTTCAGGAGTCAGACCTGAGTTTTCACTGCGCTTTAAGACCTCCTGCCTTCACTCACTTCACCCTGGCTTCAGCCCCATGCGGAGGCAGCGGTGTGGGATAGGACCAGCCCCTTTCACAGGTGGGGAAACTGAGGTGCAGAGGGACGGCCACGTGCCCAAGGTTTTACAGAGGAGATCAGAGCTCAGTCCTCGCCTCCTGCCCTGGGGGGTGGGGTACCAAGCATTGGGGGGCAGGCTTGCAGAACGTTAGCTCCTCTGCCAAATTCTCCATCAGCCTTTCTAGGACACCCCCAACCAACCAGCACAACAATGAAAAGAGGCAATTCGTGAACACTTGCTCTATGCCAGGTACAAAGTGCCTTATGTATTTATTCCTTACAATAGCCCTAAGAAGGGCATACCATTACCATCCCATTCTGCAGATGGGGAAACTGAGGCACAGAGGGCTAAAGTAACCCTGGGGCAGAACCGCTGTGTAATATTAATAATAAATATAGAGAGAATAAAATCAGTTAAGATGGTGTTTAAAGTGCCTAGGCTTAGTTTATGGAGGAAAAAAATGTAAATAGCAAAATCTACCCGTGGAATAATTGGGGCTAACCCTTAGGGATAAAAGTAATTCTAGATGCTACGTCTCTAAAACCCAGAACCACATGTGTGAGAACAAAGGACCTAATGGTTCCGCTCACATCGTGGTCTCCAGTTCATTCTGGGTGATGGGTCTCCCCATCCCCTCCTTGCACAGGGATGCTCTGGAGCCCCACTCTGCTGCCTGTGTTCTTCACCTGGAGGCTATAAACAGAGGACTCCCTCCTTGTCTACTCCAGCACAAGCTACTTTGTATCACCATTAAAAAAAAGGAATTTCTAACCACCTGAATTCATTCTCTTAGAAACTCACACATACAAATCAGGCCAGCATTTTCCAGACAAGGCAAAAACCCTTGCAGCCCATTGTGGTCCCCACACCTGGAGTCTAGCGTCTTGAGGCGGTCGCTCCCCTGCCTCCCACAGCCCCTCCCCTGCAGGCTGCTGTGCCTCAGGTCTGATTACTGCCTGGGCCTCCTCCCTGCCTTCTCCCTGTGCTGGGCCAGGGAGGCTGTGCTAAAAGCATCAGGACGGGAATCTGTGTGGAGGCCGCCAGACCTGGATGAGAGCTACATCCGTATCAGATCCAAACAAGTTGGTTAAAACCTCTCCTCGGCTCCAGATCCTCGACTGTGGGGTGGGAGCAGAATTGTACCTACTTCATCGCGGGAATTAAAGAAAGCACTGCAGGTAAATTGCTCAGCCGAGCCTGCATGCAGCAAGTGCTTGCTGAATGCTAGTGTTTCTTATATATCAATCTGCTCTTGTTGCTTTTCCGCTTAAGCCTTCCATGGCTCCCCACTGCCTTCAGGATAGAGTTCACTCTCCTCCGTAGTCCTGTATGTCAGAATCATCGACTCTTAGCTGCCTGCCTTGGAATCTGGGCAGAGCTGAATATTCTCACCACTAGACAATGGACTACATCAGGCCAGGGAAGATCTGGCTAGTTCTCCCACATTTGGGAATTGCTCTGAGCTGGGGATGCACAGATGGGGGACAGGGAGAGAACGTGCAGCATTTCCCTGGAGGCTCCACCCCATCATCAACTCCCCTTTCCTCCCCTGAGCACTCCTGAGACTCCAGACTCTACTTGGGACCTGGGTAGTGACTGTGGAACCACATGTCATGGACCACTCCTGACCCCTTCCATGTACTCAGGTGGGCTCTCCTGTGTTTTGTTTTTAAGATTTTTATCTATTTATTTGACAGAGAGAGAGAGACAGCGAGAGAGGGAACACAAGCAGGGGGAGTGGGAAAAGGAGCAGGTCTCCTGCTGAGCAGGGAACCCCATGTGGGACTCGATCCCAGACCCTGGGGTCATGACCTGAGCCGAAGGCAGATGCCAGGTGCCACCCAGGTGCCCCTTGTGTCGTCCTCTTGATGCAAATTTATCCTCTCCCCTCCAGTGGGGAGCCTGAGGCCCGGGGCAGGGGAGTGGAGAGAGAGAGAAGAGGCTTGGCTTAGGTTTCCGTTGGGACCAGAAGCCAGACATCCCGCCCCCTGCTCTACCCATCATGCAGGCTTCATCTCTACATTCCTTTCTCTTTTCCCATTCCTCACTTCCCTCATCCTTCTTTTCTCCTTTTCCTTCTCCTTTCTGGTACTTATCCATTTATATATGACCCAGATCTTTGCAAAATGGTCAAGGCTACTTCCTGCTGGGGGATTAGCCAGTTGGGCCACCCTGACCTCTGAGGTCCCCACACTGTCCCTCCCAAGCCACCCTAGTCCTTGACCATCCATCCCTGGCACCTTACCCCCACCTGACTCACTGGGACGGGGAGGCCGCCAGGAACTCACCTGCTCAAAAGGGCTTTTATCCTTGAGGTCTTTGGCCCCTAAGAAGACCCAGCTATCTCTGAAGCCCAGCTGGTTTGCATAGGAACTGCCCAAGCTGGAGAGGAGCTTCCTGGTCTCATCATTCATTCTGCAGAGGACCAGAGAGGACAGTGAGGTGGAGGGGTGGGAGAGGGGCAAGGTTCTCAAGCACTTGGCCTACCCTCTGCCCCACCCGCCGCCAGATGCAGCAGCTGGGCTGTGCAGGGTTGTGCTCAGAAGGAACAGGGCCGAGTGGCCACTAGTCTGGGTTTGCTTCTGTTTACAAATATACACGTTTATTTGGAAAATATGGAACATCACAGAGGAACTAGAAATTACAGTCTCACCCCACTTGACATAATCACTGTAACATTTTAATGTATTTCCTTAGTATCTTTGTTCCCCACGCACTGGGGGATCATACCAATGCTTTTATAATGTTTTGTTTTCACTTAATACTGAAGGGTGAGCATTCTTCCATATCCTTAAATTATTTTCTACATCATTTTTGATGTAGATCCTCTTCTATGTACATATAATGTCACATATCAACATGTGTCATAATTTCTGTAACTAGTTGGTCTTTACTGGACAGGGACAGTGTGTCCAGCTTTCCAATGTTGTAACCGAGGCTGTGATGAGCCTCCATGAACATGTTGTCATGCACTGGTCTGGTTATTTCCCTAGGAGAAGCTGCCAGAAGACAGAGCCAACGGGAGAGCAGGGAAAAGGCACTTAGGACTTGAAAGCATTTGGTTCCCTTCAACCCTTGGCCGGGCAGGTGGACGTTCCCACTTACTTGGTTCCTGGGTCATCATAGGAGGCCATTAGCACCAGCGTGCCCTCTGGGATTTTTTTTAGGAATTTTACCAGGAGGTTAATATCTGGGGGAGGAAGAAAAATGGGGTGCCGGTCATTTACGGGAAATGACCACTGGTCATTCTCATTCTCTGCTACTGCCCTGAAGATCCAGGAGTGACCGGGGGCAGGCTGACACGGAGGTCCACCTGAAGCTCAGGGGCCAGCAGGAGGCGACACCTTGGGTGAAGCTCCCTGCAGCCCTTGTCCAGGGGAGAGAAAAGTGCATGAAGCAAAGGTGCCCTCATGCAGGTGGTCAGGGGTGGACACTGGGAATTCAAAAGTTCCACAGGAGATTCTGATGTGCAGCCAGGAGTGAGAGACATTGTTCTAAGGGCCCTTGGGGACCTGTACCTGAGGAATGGAGTGCAGTCATGTCTCAGGAACTCTAGGCTCTTTGCACACCCCCTGCTACCTCCTTCTACACTGGTTAAGAACCTATCTGTGCTGACTTTAGAGGAGATCCACCGCACCACAGGCAACTCAGGTCACTGAGCGAGAACATCAGTGTCCTACAGTTCTCCAGCTTATGCCAAGGAGCAAACCTCCCTTTGCATTTTTAACACCTCCTTGCACTTGTGAAATCTCTGCACTTACCAGAGAGCAGGCCTAGGTGCAGCGCCTGGCAGAGGCATCAGCACCCAGCTCGCTTCAAGGACATGGGTTTGTTTCCATTGTGCTTATTTTTATGGTCACCTTTCCTGCATAAAAACTGGTAACTTAGGGCAGTGATATAATTTCCTTTTAAGATATTTATTTAGGTTAAAAAAAATAAGTTTATTCAAAGGAAAATACTAATAATTCACATGGTACTCTGAATATGGTGTAACTTGTGCAGGGGGCTCTTGAATGGTTGAGGAAGTATGGGCAAGACTGGCCTAGTGGGAAAAGTAGGGGCCACGTCTGTCACACTAGGATGATTCGTAGCCCTGCCCATAGCATTTTTGTAGACAGCAAATGTGACGACGACTCTGGGCATACAGAAAATGCACTATAATGGAATTGTAATTATCAGCAGGATCAGCGACATAATTTTCAGAGCCCAGTGAAAAATGAAAATGTGGAGCCTTTTGTTAAAAAATTATTAAGAATTTCAAGACAGGTGAAGGCAGAGCATCAGACCAAACCTGAGTTTGCTCTAGGCACAGGACTGTATGGCTGCCCTGCCCACAGGCCCACACCCATGAAGATGAGCCAGTTCTTAGTATTCCCCAGTGATCCCTTGGACCTAGGGGAAGAATCAAATCCTGAAAGCAAGGCCAGCTGCCAACTAGCTCAGTAACACAGAGGCCTGTAGTCAGTGACCACAGAGGCTCTGTTAGGGAAATGGCCCTTGAACTCTTGAGATAAAAGAGGGAACTCTGAAAATCAGTTGGAGCCATTAGCTCCAGATATCAAGATCTGTTCTTGTCTGGGATGGACAGTAATGTTTGGGAAAAAAATGAAGTGTGCCTTCTATTAATTATCCTCTCACTTTAAGAGGTCATTGCCTTCTTTTATCTCTTGTGGGAAGGGGCAACTTATCCTCAAATGCTTCTGTTTCTGGGTCCCCATCAGCCATAGTTACATCCATGTTCATAATAGAGCAATACAAAATTTAAATTATTTTTTACCCTTTTTGACAACCCACAAAATGGGAGAAGATATTTGCAAATGACATCAGATAAAGGGCTAGTATCCAAAATCTTTAAAGAACTTAATCAAACTCGACACCCAAAGAACAAATAATCCAATCAAGAAATGGGCAGAAGACATGAACAGCCATTTCTCCAAAGAAGACATACAAATGGCCAACAAATACATGAAAAAATGCTCCACATCACTCGGCATCAGGGAAATACAAATCAATACCACAATGAGATACCACCACACACCAGTCAGAATGGCTAAAAGTAACAACTCCAGAAACAACAGGTGTGGGCGAGGATGCGGAGAAAGGGGAACCCTCCTACCCTGTTGGTGGGAATGCAAGCTGGTGCAGCCACTCTGGAAAACAGTATGGAGGTTCCTCAAAAAGTTGAAAATAGAGCTACCCTAGGACCCAACAATTGCACTACTAGGTATTTACCACAAAGATACAAATGTAGTGACCTGAAGGGGCACGTGCACCCCAATATTTATAGCAGCAATGTCCACAATAGCCAAACTATGGAAAGAGTCTAGATGTCCAACAGATGAATAAAGAAGATGTGGTATATATACATACAAGGGAATACTACTCAGCCATCAAAAAAAAAAAAAAAAAAGAAATCTTGCATTTGCAACGATGTGGATGGAACTAGAGGGTATTATGCTAAGCAAAATAAGTGAATCAGAGAAAGACAATTATCATATGATCTCACTCATACGTGGAACTTAAGAAACAAAACAGAGAATCATAGGGGAAGGGAAGAAAAAATAAAACAAGACAAAAATCAGAGAGGGAGACATACCATAAGAGAGGCTTAACTCCAGGAAACAAACTGAGGGTTGCTGGGGGTAACTGAGGGTTGCTGGGTTGTTGGTGGATGGGGTAACTGGGTGATGTAATGAGCACTGGGTGTCATAGAAGACTGATGAATCACTGAACTCTACCTTTGAAACTAACAATACACTATATATTAGTTGAATTTAAATTAAAACAATAAAAATAAAAATAAATTTTTTAACCCTTTTCATTCTGCCAGTGTCCTCCTTGCTTCTGAGTCATGTGGATGGAGGGAGGGAGGAGGGAAGGGAAGGGAGAAGGCTGAATGCACCCTGGGCCCCTCCCACTGATTGGTGCCAGTTCCTACCCAATCCCCTAGATCCGTCTCCTGAAGCGGACAGTAGTTTACTCTATTTTACAGATGACAAAACTGAAGTTCACAAGATGACACCTGCCTCAGCCTGAAGTCTTTGATTCCAGAGACTGGACCTTTTCCATAAACCTGACCCCGGGCCACCCCGAACACATGCAGGGTCCTGGACAGAGGACACATGACGGTCTCTAGCCCTCAGCCCACAGCCTGCCCCAGGCTCCTCACCTGTCTCCAGCTCTGTCCTGCACCAGGAAGGCCCTCGCGTGCCTGCATGTGGACACCCCCAGCCTGCCCGTCCAAGCTCCGTCCTCCCCCCACCACCCCAGCCACTGCCAAGCCCTGGCCAGCCCTTGGTCTGCATGGGCCCTGATGCAGGCTGCCAGTTGGCACATCCTCGGGCCCTGCAGACCTACCTGTGAGGTGGGACTCACTGGAGGATGGCCATCAGGGGATCCAGGGGACCCTCTGAAGCCCTGGGCCCAGGACAGGGCACCAGCTGCTCTCTCCAAGCCCAGTGCTGCAGATCACCTTCCCAACGTTCCCAGCTGTGACTGCTGGGCACCTGATTCCCACTGCCCACCTTTCAGCTCCCCCTCCTTTGTTTGCAAAGCCAAGAGCGCTTCTCCCTTTCTTGCTGCCTGGCTTTGTCCCCTCTTGGGCTGTGTTTAGGTGGGCACAGGAACGTAGTGATGCCCGAGCCCAGAGCTGGCCTTGAGATCACGGCACAGGGGAGGGAAACAGAGCTGAGCTGAACTCAGAAGGGGGCTGAGCTCAGTTCATCCGTCCCCATGGAAACCCGTCCTTGCAGGACCAAGACGTCTGCTGCCTGCAAGGGCCGCCCTGCTGCTTCTTCACTCCTGGGTGAGGCTCCCGGGCCAGTTGGAGGGAGGCAGGTTGCCAGCTAGGCAGTGGGTGGCATACTGAGTTTGAGACGGATTCCACTGTGTTTTAGATGGCAGGATTGTTGGGTGAGAATCCCGCCCCCAGCACGGCTTGGCCAGGCAGCCTGGGGCTGAAGCTGCTGCTGGTGGGAATGTCCAGCCCAGGTAGGGCAGGGTCCGGTCCCCAGGCTGTGCTGAGGGCGGGGAGGACAGTGGGGTGGTCACGTGCCCAGAGCGCAGCAAGTGTGCCCGTGCACGCAGACAGAGAAGAAAAGAGGTCTGCAGAAAGACGCAGAGAGCTTGGAGCCTCAGAGCGATCCCTTCCAGGCCTTCGGAGGTCTTGTCCTGTCCTTGGGCCCAAGAGACACCCCTGTGGCCTTAAAATACCTTTTACCTAGCAAACTGGGCCATGTGTCCTTGTCCTTAGCACTTGAGTGCGCACCTGCTTGGCCTCCAACTGCCAGCACCAGTGTTTCTTTGCCTTAAGGTCCTCTCTGACCTCCAGATCCTCCTCTGTGCCCTGGGGCAAGCCAGGCATGTGGGAAGTGCCAAGCAATTAGGGGTGGGAGTGCCCCAGCTCCCTTGCCCCTCTGAGATCTGAGGCATGTACTTGACAGTGGCTCCCGAGTTCCAATTGCCTGCAGCGTTCAGCCTGGTAACACACTGTTCTGGCTGTCTCCCTCTCCATCTCGCTTCCTGCTGGCATTTCCTGAGATCACCTCTTCCCAAATAAACCGTTGCACCTGACTCCTGGTCTCAGGATTGGCAGCCAGGAGAGCCCAACTAAATAAGACAGCAGAAAGGAGCTTCAAAGACAGCAGGATGGTCCTCCACCCCTACCATGCTTCTTTCTGGTCATCTCCTCTGGAGACGAGAGCTGAGCATCCCAGCACTCCGATGGCTCTTTCGCCATAGGAGCTCAGTCCACCCTGTGCCCTCAGTGCTAACAGAGGTGCCTACCTCCAGAGTACATGTCGAAACAGTTCTGCGTCAGCACTAGTCCTGTGGTTCCTGCGGATGAGAGCGCAAAACTGTGATTTCCTGAAACAGGTCATCCTGTCTATTGTTTTGCAGAAAATGGCTACTCTTTAGTCTAAGATCTAAAAATGGAATAATAACGGAGTCAAGTCAGCTCCTATAGAAAGCATGCAGGACTGAGTAGGGGCCCAGTAACTTCTGGGCTGATCTGAGAGGTACAAGGACAAAATGGTGAAGGATCTCTGGAATCGAACGGTATCCAACCAATCTGGATCTGTGTTCTGCCTTGCCACTTCCTAACGCACCGCTTAGTATTCTGACCTCAATTGTTGCATCTGAACAATGGGCTATGGGAACTAAGGGAGATGTATTTAAACTAGGTAGTAAATATACAAGACAAATTTTAGCTGGAAAACAGTAATAAGAATAACTGCAATCATTATCATTATTCCTTCCTAAATAGGACATCTGAATCCTCCAACTCTTGAAGGCAAAGGGATTTGCAGTGGGCTGAATGTACTCAAAGCTCTGAGTCCAGTCATGGGGATTGTGTTTGTGTATTTTGCAAAGGGTCCAAGTCCTACAGGGAACCAGGTGTTTGGGGGAAGTTGCAGTTCTCACTCTCTGCCACTAGATGGGGGTGTTGCAGAGGGGATGGCAGCTCTATATTTTCTCCCCGGGTCCCTTCCCCCCAAGCCAGTTTGTGGATCCCTGAAGAGGGTAGGGACAGGGGTCTAGATAGTGGAGGCTCTCCTGCTGGGTGGATGGGTGGGGTTTACACTGCAGCCCTTCCTGGATTCTCAGAGCCACCAGTGTAGGGTCCTTGGAAAGGGGTGGGGGTCTATGCACACATGAAACTGTGATCATGTTCATTTGTATATTTTTCTGGAATTAGGGGGAGGAGGTATAGTTTGAACAGTTTCTTAAAGGAATCTCTGTCCCCTAAAAGACCGAAAACCACCAATCTTTAGCAATCCTTGCTGGCTTAATATACAGACGAGACCCTGAGGCCCTGAGAAGGATTCCTTGGACTTCTCAGCTAGCATGCAGTAGATGCTTCGAGAGGTTTTTAGTCTAGGGAAGTTAGTTCAGCTGAGTGATTACAACCTGGAGTCAATCAGATCCAGGTTCAAATCTAGATGATTCTATCGGCTGGGTAACCTTGGGCACGTGGCCTAACCTCTCTGAGCCTCCACTTTCTTACCTGGAACATGGGGATACTGTGCACAACTCCACTCTGGCATGGGGAGGAGGTTGAATGAAATAGCACAGAGCGAAGGCTCAATAAATGTTAGCTCTTGGTGTTACTGATGCTTGTTTTTGTCTGTGCTTTATGAGGGGAAGAGGAGGAGGCCCTAGTCTGAGCCTGTCTCCTGGGAGACTATTCAAAGAGGTCTTCTTCTGCAGTGGCCCATTTCAGGGAGGAGAGAACCAGCAGGTTTCAGCCAGATGGGCTGTGGCCAGGGCCACCTCCTGCCCAATGGGGAGGGTTCGGGGATGGGGGGTGAGCGGGGATTAGGTAGAACAGCTGCTGTGCCCTCCCGGGAGGAAGGACCTGCCAATGGAGTGAATCAGGCCTCACTCTCCTTCTCAAGACTTTGGAGGGGGCATGCCCTGCTCAGCCTCCTGCCCATCCCAGGCCCCACCTTTCTCGGGCTCCCCGGAAATTGGCCAGGGCTGCCTTCTGACCTCCTGCTCTGGGTAAGGCTCCATTTTTGCTCCAGGCTTTGACCTTTCCCCCGACTCAGCAGGATTTCTTGGCAGAAGGGAGATGGCTCCCCTAGGAGCAACCAATCCAATCCCTGTCACTTCCTAAGTGTGTTCACATGGTCATGCCACACACACACACACACACACACACACACACACACTCTTGGCCTTTCCTGTCCTGAGTGTCTGCTGTGCCCTTTGTCCACCTGCCCTGACTTCTGTCCCAGGAAGTGGCTCTTAGATTCAGGGAATTGGCCTTTGCTCTCCATCTCATCCATGCCTCTCCAAAGGCAGAGAGGAGGGTCTTGGCCAGGGCAGAGCACCTGGTCCTGACTCTGTCCCTGTAAACCCACCCCCTCCTGAAATGTGTCCCTGTTTCAGGCTTGGCCTGTAGTTGCTCCCTGCAAGAGATGCAGGGTAGTGAGGCTGTGGGCCTCCCTCCACATCTCCCTGCCTCCAGCCTCCCTACTCCAAGCTGGAAGGAAGTTTCTGGAATGCAGGGCTAGGCCCTCACACCCTGCTCACAGCCTTTCTGAGGCTCCCTATTGTCCTTAGCTTCAAGCCCATACTTCTTAGCAGGATGCTTAGCCCCTCACCCTGCCATCCTGCCTGCCCCCCTTCCCTGCTGCACCTGTCATCCCTCCTTCTCTGGTGCATCCAGAAAGACCCTGTGTGGCCCCCAATCCCTCTCCCCACTCCTTCCTTCTCTGCTCCCTGCACAGTGTTGCCCCAGCCTCAAAGGAGCCTCCCCTACTTTTTTTCTGGCCAACCCCTACTATCCTTCAGGGCTCAGCTGACCAACACCTCTCTCTGGAAGCCTGCCCTGATGACCCCCATCCCCAGCTCTGTGTCCCAGTTCTCGGGGCTGTGCTTCCTTCTCCTTCATAGATGCTCACCCCATTGGATTGGCAGTCAACTTCATGGAGACCACAGGGTAGCTGCTGTCAATATTTGTTGAATGAATGAATGAACGTGTGCAATCACCTCATCACCTCACATTGTTGGTGGTTGTCCCCCCATGGTTTCATGTGTGTTGGTTTAGGCTGCATGGCCTTGAGGATGGGGTCATGCTTCACAGGAGAAGCATATCCTCCCGGGATAGCTGCACACAGCAGAGGCCTGGTCAGGACTCTGGAGAGTAGGACCAGGTCTTTTAGACTCTTTGTCCCCACAAGCTTCCCCTCCCATGCACTAGAGGATGGCCCCAGGCACGTGGTAGGAGCTGAGCCAGTATTGGTTGAATGAATGTTAACTACCTCCCCATAGCCCCCGTCTGCAGTACTAAGAGCATGGTGGGGGCTATCTGGGCGGTGGATCAACAGCTCACCGTTCACCAGGGCAATGTTCAGGCCCCTGCCCACGTTGTTTTTCACAGGACTCATGATCCTGAACAAGAAGAAGAAAAACAAAATACAACAGTTGGTCCCAAGTGTGGAGCGAACACTCTGCTTTTGTGACTCTGGAACTCTGAGGGGGCCCACATGGCGCTATGCAGAAGCATTAGGAAACACACAGAATAATTTGGGCCATCTGTTTTCTCCTGGAAACGAGCGGTGGGCTGGATTCTCTGAGGAATGCTCATGGCACGTTTGGACGAGAACAGTCTGCTTGGAAAAGAGGGAAGGTCCTGCCGGGGGCTCTGAGGTGTTGGAGGTGGGACCGGCCCACCTCCCCCAAGCAGTGAGGCCCAGCTGCTGGGAAGAAGGCAGAAGCCAGAGTGTTGCTGCCATCCCGCAGTGGCTGGGACTGCTGGGTGGGGTCCGGCTGTGTTGCTGCCTGCCTAGCATCCACAGCCCGGTCTTCTGGTGTTTCTTGGGAAAACCGTCCTTCTCTACTCTCAGACTAGGTAGTTCTTGGGACTGACCTCGGGTCTTCCAGGCCCGGACAAGTAGAGCATCCTGTGTCCCTGCTCACGGTGACTGAGCCAGGTATGGTCATGTGACCCAGGCCAGCCAATGAAACCCAGTTTTGGGACTTTTATAGGGATAATTTGGATGGGAAAGTTCTCTTCCCAGTGGGGTACCAGCTTCAGCTGATATGTCAGCCAGCTAGTGGCCTCCCTCCTTCACAGAAAGCAACCCATTTTCATGTTGAGAAAACTGAATCTAACAAAAGAGAACAGAGCTAAAGATGGTGTGAGAGGGACCCCTGATGACATGGTTTAAACCTCTGGATCCAGCTGATCCTGAAGCCTGCTATCTGTGCATTTTGTATATGGGAATCACTAAGTTCCTTCTTTTGCTCAAGTGAGTTGGAGTTAAAAAAAAAAAATAGGGATTTTGAACCTAAGATTTCATTTGTTTATTTGAGAGAGAGAGAGAGAGAGAGAGAACGAGTGGGAGGAGGCATGGAGGGAGAAGCAGACTCCATGCAGAGCAGGGAGCCCGATGTGGGATCTGATCCCAGGACTCTGGGATCATGACCTGAGCTGAAGGCAGACGTCTAACTGACTGAGCCACCCAGGCACCCCAGAATCCCTATTAAAACACCTGTTTCAAGAGAAAATCCTGAAAGCAGCTCAGGACAAGAGGTCCTTATCCTACAAGGGTAGACAATAAGGCTGGCAGCAGACCTGTCCACAGAGACCTGGCAGGCCAGAAAGGACTGGCATGATTTATTCAGGGTGCTAAATGAGAAAAATATGCAGCCAAGAATACCTTATCCAGCAAGGCTGTCATTCAGAATAGAAGAGATAAAGAGCTTTCAGGACAAACAGAAACTAAAACAATCTGTGATCACTAAACCAGCCCTACAGGAAATATTAAAAGGGATCCTTTAAGCAAAGAGAGAGCCCAAAAGTAACACAGACCAGAAAGGAACACAGACAATATACAGTAACAGTCACCTTACAGGCAATACAATGGCACTAAATTCCTATCTTTCAATAGTTACCCTGAATGTAAATGGGCTAAATGCCCCAATCAAAAGACATAGGGTATCATATTGGATAAAAAAACAAGACCCATCAATATGCTGTCTGCAAGAGACTCATTTTAGACCCAAAGACACCTCCAGGTTGGAAAGTGAGGGGGTGGAGAACAATTTATCATGCTAATGGACATCAAAAGAAAGCTGGGTTGGCAATCCTTATATCAGACAAATTAGATTTTAAACCAAAGACTGTAATAAGAGATGAGGAAGGACACTATATCATAATTAAAGGGTCTATCCAACAAGAAGATCTAACAATTGTAAATATTTATGCCCCTAACATGGGAGCAGCCAATTATATAAACCAATTAATAACAAAATTAAAGAAACACACTGATAATATACTAATAGTAGAGGACTTTAACACTCCACTCACAGCAATGGACAGATTGTCTAAGCAGAAGATCAACAAGGACACAAGGGCTTTGAATGACACACTGGACCAGATTGACTTCACAGATACATTCAGAGCATTCCATCCTAAAGCAACAGAATATACATTCTTCTCAAGTGCACATGGAACATTCTTCAGAATAGATCACATACTGAGTCACAAATTAGGTCTCAACCAGTACCAAAAGACTGGGATTATTCCCTGCGTATTTTCAGACCACAATGCTTTAAAACTTGAACTCAATCACAAGAGGAAATTTGGAAGGAACACAAATACATGGAGGTTAAAAGAGCATCTTACTAAAAATGAATGGGTCAACCAGGAAATTAAAGAATTTAAAAAATTCATGGAAAGAAATGAAAATGAAAACACAACTGTTGTAAACTTTTGGGATGCAGCAAAGGCGGTCCTAAGAGGGAAGTATATAGTAATACAGGCTTTTCTCAAGAAACAAGAGAAGTCTCAAGTACACAACCTAACCTTACACCTAAAAGAGCTGGAGAAAGAACAGCAAATAAACGCTAAACCCAACAGAAGAGAATTAATAAAGATTACAGCAGATTAAGGAGGGCATGTATTGAATGGAGCACTGGGTGTTATAGGCAAACAATGAATCATGGAACACTACATCAAAAACTAATGATGTAATGTATGGTGACTAACATAATAAAATAAAATTTAAAAAAAAGATTAGAGCAGAAATCAATGAAATAGAAACCAAAAGAAGAGTGGAACAGATCAACAAAATTAGGAGCTGGTTCTTTGAAAGAATTAATAAGATCCATAAACCCCTAGCCAGACTTATCAAAAAGAAAAGAGAAAGGACCCAAGCAAATAAAATCACGAATGAAGGAGGAGAGATCACAACCAACACCAAATACAAAAAATGGTAACATACTATGAGCAACTATATGCCAACAAATTAGGCAATCTGGGAGAAATGGATGCATTCCTGGACACTTATAAACTACTAGAAGAACTAGAAAACCTGAACAGACCCATAACCAGCAAGGAAATTGAAGCAGTAATCAAAAATCTCCCAACAAACAAGAGTCCAGGGCCGGATGGCCTCCCACGGGAATTCTACCAAACATTTAAAGAAGAATTAATACCTATTCTTCTGAAGCTGTTTCAAAAAATAGAAATGTAAGGAAAACTTCCAAACTCATTCTATGAGGCCAGCATTACCTTGATCCCAAAACCAAAGACCCCACCAAAAAGAATTACAGACCAATATCCCTGATAGACATGGATGTAAAAATTCTCACCATGACACTTGCCAACAGGACCCAACAATAATACATTAAAAGGATTATTTACTCCGACCAAGTGGGATTTATCCCTGGGCTGCAACGGTGATTCAACACCCATAAATCAATGTGATACACCACATGAATAAAAGAAAGAACAAGATCCATATGATCCTCAATAGATGCAGAAAAAGCATTTGACAAAGTACAGCATCCTTTTTTGATTAAAACTCTTCGCAGTGTAGGGACAGAGAGAACATACCTCAGTATCATAAAAGCCATGTATGAAAAGCCCACAGCGAATAACACTCAATGGGGAAAAACTGAGAGGTTTTACCCTAAAGTCAGGAACAGGACACGGATGTCCACTATCACCACTGTTGTTCAACAGAGTACTAGAAGTCCTAGCTTCGGCAATCAGACAACAAAAAGAAAGAAAAGGCATCCGAATCAGCAAAGAAGTAGTCAAACTCTCATTCTTTGCAGATGACACGATACTCTATGTGGAAAACCCAAAAGACTCCACCCCAAAATTGCTAGAACTCATACAGGAATTCAGCAAAGTGGCAGGATATAAAATCAATGCACAGAAATCAGTTGCATTTCTATACACTAAAAATGAGACAGAAGAAAGAAATTAAGGAATTGATCCCATTTACAACTGCACCAAAACCATAAGCTACCTAGGAATAAACCTAATCAAAGAGGCAAAGGATCTGTACTCTGGAAACAATAGAACACTCATGAAAGAAATTAAGACAGAAAGAAATGGAAAAACTTTCCATGCTCATGGACTAGAAGAATATTGTTAAAATGTCTGTGCTACCTACAGCAATCTATACATTCAGTGCAATCTCTATCAAAATACCATCAACTTTTTTCACAAAGTGGAACAAATAATCCTAAAATTTGTATGGAACCGGAAAAGACCCCGAATAGCCAGAGGAATGTTGAAAAAGAAAAGCAAAGCCGGCGGCATCACAATTCCAGACTTCCAGCTCTATTACAAAGCTGTCATCATCAAGACAGTATGATACTGGCACAAAAACAGGCACATAGATCAATGAAACACAATTGAGAACCCAGAAATGGACCCTCAACTCTATGGTCCACTCGTCTTCAACAGAGCAGGAAAGCATATCCAATGGAAAAAAGACAGTCTCTTTAACAAATGGTGTCGGGAAAACTGGACAGCCACATGCAAGAGAATGAAACTGGACCATTTCCTTACACCACACACAAAAATAAACTAAAAATGGATTAAAGACCTAAAAGACAGGAATCCATCAAAATCCTAGAGGAGAACACAGGCAGCAACCTCTGTGACCTCAGCCGCAGCAACTTTTTGCTAGACACATCTCCACAGGCAAGGGAAGCAAGGGCAAAAATGAACTATTGGGACTTCATCAAGATAAAAAGCTTTTGCATAGCAAAGGAGACAGATGACAAACCAAAAGACAACCTACAGGATGGAAGAAGGTATTTGCAAATGACATATCAGATAAAGGGCTAGTATCCAAAATCTATAAAGAACTTATCAAACTCAACACCCAAAGAACAAATGATCCAATCAAGAAATGGGCAGAAGACATGAACAGCCATTTCTCCAAAGACAACATACAAATGGCCAACAGATACATGAAAAAATGCTCAACATCACCCAGCATCAGGGAAATGCAAATCAATACCACAATGAGATATCACCTCACACCAGTCAGAATGGCTAAAATTAACAACTCCAGAAACAACAGGTGTTGGCGGGGATGCGGAGAAAGGAGAACCCTCCCATACTGATGGTGGGAATGCAAGCTGGTGCAGTCACTCTGGAAAACAGTATGGAAGTTCCTCAAGAAGTTAAAAATAGAGCTATCCTACGACCCAGCAATTGCATTACTAGGTATTTATCCAAAGGATACAAACATAGTGGTCTGAAGGGGCACCTGCACCCCAATGTTTATAGCAGCAATGTCCACAAAAGCCAAACTATGGAAAGAGCCCAGATACCCGCTGACAATGAATGAAGATGTGGTATATATCTACAAAGGAGTATTACTCAGCCATAAAAAAGAATGAAATCTTGCCATTTGCAAGGAGGTGGATGGAACTAGAGTGTATTATGCTAAGCGAAATAAGTCAAATACAAATACCATATGATTTTTACTCACATATGGAATTTAAGAAACAAAACAGATAACACAGAGGAAGGGAAGGAAAAATAAGATGAAAATAGAGAGGGAGGCAAACCATAAGAGTCTTAATCATAGGAAACAAACTGAGGGTTGCTGGAGGGGAGGTGGGTGGGGGGGATGGGGTAACTGGGTGATGGGCATTGAGGGCACGTGATGTGATGAGCACTGGGTGTTGTGTGCTATTGATGAATCACTAAATTCTATCTCTGAAACTAATAATACAGTGTATGTTAATTAAACTGAATTTAAATAAAGAAATTTAAAAAACCATCAGTCTCTGGCTCCTTTTGTAGGATAAACTTACTGCCCCAGGGCCTTTACCATCTGGTTTGGATAATGGGTACATAGTCTTTGTCTTGTACCTGGATGGAAGCCCTGGCATCTGCTGCATCTGAATTTGATGCCTGGATCTTGATTTTGAACTCTCCCCAGAGGCATTCCCCTTTATAGGAAGCCCAGGAGCTTGGCTGTCAGGCAGACCGGAGTTCAAAATCCTAACTCTGCCACCATTCAGCTGGGTAATGCTGTCTGAGCCTCCGTTTCCTCATCTTTGCAAAGGGGATAATTGTAGCCCCACCTCTGGGAGGGTTGGGGGATTGAATGAGAGGAAGCCGGGAAGCATTTAGCGAGGTGCTGGCGGATGGGGAAGCTGTCCGGATACTTGTTATTTGTGCCTCCTCCACCCAGAGGAAAAGGACGCGAGTGGAAGGTGTGGGCCGCTGTAGGGCCTGCCCTTGCAGCCTCCGAATTTCCGAATGAACCATGAAAAAAAAGGAAACGCAAGAAACTTACACAAAGTTTTCGAAGCACATCCTGGGGCCCACGACGTTAGCGGCTCCGCTGCTGATTTTAAAGGCAAAGAAGTTGTCCGGGCAGGGCTTGCTGAGACCACACTTGGTCCTCACGACCGCTGTGGAGGGAACAGACCAACCCTTGGTGGAGGCAGCTGGGGAAGGGGCTCGAGAGGAGTCAGGGGAGCGGCCAGCCGGGGAGCAGGCTCAGCAGGCGAGGGGCCGGGGGTGGGGTGGGGGGGGTTGAGCAGGCGAGGGGCCGGTGCGGGGGCAGGCTCAGCAGGCGAGGGGCCGGAGTGGGGGGTGGGGGTAGGCTCAGCAGGCGAAGGGCCGGGGCAGGCTCCGGACCTAGCGCAGAGGCCTACCTCCCCAAGGCGCCTTTGCAGACCGCCTGAGTGGGCGGGGGGGTGGGTAGGGGTGGGGCGGCGGGTGGCGGTGGCGGGGGATTTGCCCCTTTCTGCGCGCGCATGGGGCCTCCAGCCATCCCTGTCGAAGACGCAGGACACCGGCTGTGTGTCTGACCAACCTCGAGTTTTTCAGGGTTTCCACTACAGCTCTAGCTCCCGCGCAGAGCCTGGTTCTAATTAAGTCCCGCGTCCTCTCCACGTGGCCCTCACAGGGCGGACCCGGAGGCCCGAGAAAGGCGGGGGATGTATGAAAGACCCCCAAACACAGCTGCCGATGCTCGGCCCTCCGTGGACTCCTTGTGAGCTGGGATATCCGTCACCAGCGCTTACAGCCTGGCAGGTTCTAATTTATATTAATGCGTGTTGTGTGTGTGTGTTTTACCACCACCTGACAGTTTGGAAAGTACCATTAGGGAGGACTGGGTAAACATGGAATTAGAGAAAGTTCACCTGCAAAGGGAGAGCCATGATCGGGCAGCGTCTCTGCTCCAGCCCCGGGCCACGCATCTGGCTGGGCTATGGCAGCCCGGGCTTGGAGCAAACCCACAGCCTTCCTGACAGAAGCTGGCGGACGCCGAGGCCTTGCTGTGTGCTGAGCACTGTGGCAAGCACTTTACATTTATTATCTTGTTAAATCGTGCCGGGAACTCCTGTGCCTGGCACATTGTAGGCACTCAGTAAATATTCACGGAATGAACGCATAGAGCATTGGGCAGGGCCGGGCTCCAGGCTGGGAGAAACGATGTGGTCAGGGTGATAAGGATCTTGCCAGCCTCTAGGGAGCCTTTATGTGCACCAGGGAAAAGTGCCCCTCCCAGGGGACACAGTCCACTGGTGCAAGACTTGGTAAAGGTGCTCCTTCCTGGGAGTGAATGCCGCTCCGGCCAGGGTACCCTCACCAAGTGGGTAGCCCGGGAGGCCTGAGTGGAATGCCTATCCTAGGCTCTCTGCCCTGTGCCCCCCCCCCCCCGAGTTTCAGGTATAACCAGAGCTCAAACCAGGACACTGTCACCAGAGTGACGGCCAAGAGCTGAGACACCCGCAAGGGGCTGTTAAGGGGAGAGTGGGTGTCTAGGCCTGTGGCTCAGGACAGAGAGGGCTGGAGACGTGGGGACCTGACTCCCCTTCCCCACCGTCTGGAGAGGACCCTTCTCAGGAGGCCCAGCACCTGCCCGAAGGTGAGGATGAAGGCTGAGGATGAGGGTGCGGAGAGGTCCTCTTCTCCTATGAGCCTTGGGCCCTAACCTCTGGTCCCCTGTCCCCTCATGGAGAGGCCAGTTTACTCTTGAGACCAGACGTTCTCACCTATGATAGAGGGATTGTTCCAGGCCCTGGACACCATCCTAGAGTTTGCTCAGAGCCTAATCAACTGCAGCTAAGTCTGATAAACCTGATGTCAACAGGCTGGCTTAAGCAGGCTTTTCCAGAATGGATTTTCTGACCATCCAGCCTTCACAGTCCAGCTACTGGATGAAGGGGTTGATGTCCAGGGGGCTCAGCCACTGGGAGGCAGGGGATTTGCTCTCTGGGTTCGAGCTGGGGGGCTGCCCCCACCAGCTGCCTCAAACCCTGAGACCCAAGCCCTCTGGGAACCCCCAGTGCTGTTGCTGAGGATGTGAAGCTGAGCATTGGATGGGGAGCAGTCAGGAAATGTGGGCTGCTCTTCAGTTATCTGAGGCGTGACTCGCCAGGAATCTCTCCCTTTACCTTTGCCAGCTGTAAAACGAGGGAGTTGGTTAGGATAAGGGCTGTCAAATAGCTTTTCTCTGAACTGTCAGTGGATCTGCTATTAGACGCTTAATGATAGAGCTGTAGAGGCTACCTGTGGGCCTGGAGGGCAAGGGCTGGGACTGGCAGTGTCGACCAGGAGAGCGGGCAGGGCGGGAGGCAGCACGTGTGCCTGGGTTTGCCATGCCCCTAGCAGATGATGCCTGAGTGTTTGCACCGAGATGCTGTGACACTCTGTGTCTACTTCAGAATATGACTCAGGAGGCTTCAGGTCAATGGAGTCGCAGGTGTGGGGCGGATGGTTTGCGTTCATCCATTATGGTCTTTGCTCTCTGTAATCCCACAGTGCACGGGGGCTCCCATGCCCTTCTCAGGCAAAATTCTGTTCCTGGAACTATGACCTTCTTCAGTCACTACTATGTTGGGGTGGGAGAAGGGGGACTCGGAGATGTTGCCTCTTGAAAGGAGGTGTGGAGAGGGTGGGCTCTGGGCTAGCCTGGAGGTGAACTCCTGCTCCACTATGTACCACTGTGTTGCCTTGGCCAAGAGATTTCTACTTCTCTGAGCTTCAGTTTGCCCACCTATAAAATGGGGATAGTCTGAGCACCTACACAAGGCGGTGGTGAGGATTGCATGAGATGCCTGTAAAGCTCTGAATATGGTGTCTGGCACATAGTAGGCCCTCCATCATTGTACTATTATCATCATCATAACTGTCCCTCCTTTCCACCTTCTCCACGCTTTGGGAGCTGGGGTCTTTGCTGAAGCCCTGCTCGGACGGCTGCAGTATCCAGCACTGGAGGCATCAGCATTCCCACTTCCCAGTGCCTGACTCTCCAGCCACCATCTCCCCTGCAGCCCCACACATTCCTGCCTCTAGGTCTTTGCCAGTCCCTCCCTGATGCCTTCTCTGACCTCATTCCACTGGAAGGGGTAGCCCTCCCGGAGCCCAGAACACTTTGCCCATCTCTCCCGGCACATTGGGTACTTCTACCCCAACAGACAATCAGCACCCCCTTCTGTATGCCTCTGGGAGTGCCTGGATGCCTCATATGGCCCTTGGTACTCTGGAACAGGAACTGTGAACCAAGCCTGGGGTTTGCATGATGATAATAAGCAAAGAGCCCATCTTCAGGGCTCGGGCTCAGTGGGGGTCAGAGTGGGGAGGTGGCTGTGCAGGGCCAGGTGCTGTGACTAGGGAGGCAATCTAGCCTGCATGGCAGGGTGGGGTTGCTGGGGAAGGGAGAGTTGAACCATCTCCATCAGTCTGAATGGCTGAGAGGAGGCCTCTACTGCTACAGGGCTTGGGGGCTTCAGAAGGTACCATGGGGCCATGGGAGGAGAGAGCTGGGCATATTCTGGACACCAGGATTTCTCTGGGGCCTGCAGGGCCAGGAGGAGCAGCCCTGGGAAGTCTCACCCTAAGGCAAAGGCAGGGTTGGGGTGATACTCACGGATTGCCTGTGATTCCAAACCTGCTGGACAGAGGACACAATCTGGTTAGCGAGAAGGTGCTTTGGGCGCCCCCTGCTGAAGGCTGGGGAAGTGGCATTGGCTGGGCCAAGCATTCTCCTCCCGTGGAGGATGTTAAATTGAGCTCTAAAAGTCCCATCCTGTCAGGGAGTCCTCCCTCATTTACTGCTGCCACCCCCCTTCGCGCCCACGTGCGTGCACACAGCACTACCTACTCTAACAGAGCATGTTATTAAATGCATAAAATAAAATAGATTAGAATGGAAACCAACTATATATCAATATAATAATAAAATATTAAAACATAAATTTGTGCTACAGTAATATATGTGCTTCTATATTAATGCATTAAATAATAAGGTGGGGGGTCTGTGCAGCCAGGCTAGGAACCTCTGAAGAAAATGAGTATTACTCCTTTCTGTGGCTGAACATTCATGGTTTTCCATGGCCACTTTTCCATTGGTTATCTGTCCTGTCACTGTAAGCATTTCTCAAGACTCTGGATCATCACTTTTGTTTTTGTATATCCTGTAATCAAGTCTGTGTGCCCGACTCAGACCATGAACGTGAGCCACATGTTTCTCATTTTGGGGTCTGTGGGACCTAATACAGAATTGTTGCTCCATGACTGTTGGTTGGAGGTACTGATTCATCAGACTTCAGGTAGCTGAGTTCTGGGGTGTACTTTCAAACACTGTCCTCTCTCTCACTTCAGGCTGGGGCTCTCTCTTCTAGAGGATGCCCCTGAGCTCCACTTCTGCTCTGAGCCTCCTACACTGACCTGGGCCCATCTCTTCCCAGGCTGTCAGCACAGCCAAGTCCATCTCTGTAAGAGCAGGGCCCTGTATAATCATCCTGATGTGAGCCGTGCTTGACAAGAAGTGGATGAGGTGCGGGATCTCGGAGACTCCTCTTATGGGGTGACTGGCTTCACACTGCTGTGAAGCTGTGAGCTAGCCTGGGCCACTAGAGGTTATTAAGTTTGACTATGTCAGTGGAGGTCGTTCTCTAAATCCAAGGAGGACAAATGCAGAGACATAAATCCCTTCCCTTTCTTTCCTTCCTTTGAAAGGATTTGGACCTGAGAGACTTGGGTTTCCATTCCTGCTGACATCTATAAGGGAAATTTGGGCAACTTTCTTCATCTCCCTGAAGCTCCCTGAGCTTCTCTTTTCTTAAACTACACATAAAACCACACCATGAGGTCATGTAGGAACCCACTCCACAACCACACCATGGATCACTTCATGGGGCCATTTGTGCAGATTATGTGAGATTATGCATTAAGTAACTGGTATCCATTACTCATCCATCATCCATCCATACATCATTCATTCACCCATCCATCTACTCATCCATCCATCACCCAACCATCCATCTACCCATTCATCTATCCATGCATCCGTCATTCATCCATTATCTACCCACCCACCCATCCATTCACCATCCATCCACCCATCCATCCACCCACCTATCCATCCATCCATTCACCCACCCTTCCATCCACCATCCATCAATCCACCCATCCATCATTCATCCATCCATCCATTCATTTTTCTTTCGTTCATCAAATGTTTACTGAGCATCTGCCCTGCACTGAGGCTAGAGAAATGGAGGTACACAAGATAAAATCCTTGCCTTCAGGAAGCTTACATTCTAGGGAATGGTGATCGACAACAACCAAATAGACAAATAAATAAACACCCTAATGATGGCTGATGGTGAAGCTCTGAAGGAAATAGGCTGATATAGGGGCTAAAGTAGAGGGAGGGGGCATGGCTGCAGCTGGGGTTCTTGGGTAAGGCTTCTCTGAGGAGGTCACATTTGAGCAGAGACCTGAAGTTGGAGAAGAGCTGCCTACAGGAACATCTGTGTGAAGAGTGTTTCAGGAAGAGGTGATAGCAGCTGCAGTTGGATGCCACTCAGTGCTCAGTTTTGTCTCTCTTGACTCCCTTCTTTTCCTCCCCCCTCCTTCCTTCTTTTCTTCCTCCCTCTGTCCTTCTTCTTTCTTGGAATCACATTTCCAAAATGGCCCTTGATGCAGGCACATGTTATAGCCAGGGCCTTGGAACACTTCTCTGCTCCCCATGGGCTCCAGCCTTCCTGGCAGCCTCCACCCCCACAAAGGCTGGAGTCCCAAAGGCTGTGCACACCCTGCCATGTCTGGCTGTCTCCTGGGTCACCCATAGATGGAGGGAGGAATATCCTTGGCCCCGTCCTGGTCCACAGTCCCTGCACCCAGCAGTGATCCCCACTCACCTAGCCAGCGGGGCAGACGGAGAGTTTTCATGTTGAAGCTGATGTAGCTGCTAATAAAGATCCATGTGGCGACCAGGGCAAAGATAAGGGCCAGGAGGCGAAGCACACCTGTAGCGCAAGGAGATCCTGCCATGAAGCCACATCACAAGGCCACATAGCAAGTTCACTTGTGAGTCCTTACCAAATCCCCACAGTGAGACCATGTCATGAGACCCCAGCAGGAGACCCCGTGTTGTGGCCCACACCTTGGACCAGGTCAGGAGACCACGGGGTGAGACCATGTGTGAATCCATGCAATGACCAAAGGGTGAGATCATGCTGCAAGATTACGTGGCCACATTTCCCAAAGTGGGTCCACTGGGAGAAAAGGTTAGAAATGCTCCTTTCTGGGCTCCACTTAGCCATCCAGAGACAGACTCCTTAGGGGTGAGGCCTGGGCATCTGCACTTTTATCCAGTACCCTGTGGTGAGGCCTGAGTGTGTGGCAGCAAAACAGGAGGCAGGTTCTGCTGCTGACAGCCCGAGGGGTGAGCCCCGCCACAGAAGTTGGGAAGGCTGCGTCCAGCGCTCCAGGCGGCCAGAGCCACTGTGGGACCTCGGGCAGAAGCTCAGCCTCTCTGGGCAGGAGTGCCTCAGTCACAGAGTGGACATGGTTCAACAGCCTCGCTTCTGAATCCACAGCTTGTGGGGAGGGAGGTGATAGTTGTCACTAGTAGGCAGCCTCCAGAGTGGCTTGGGGCAGGGGCTGGTCCCTCACATTTTCCATTGCTCCCCCTGAAAGCAGCCACAAATAACTACACAATGCTATCTATAGGAACACACACTGGCCTTGCTGAGGTGACTTCCCTCGCCTCACAGCCTGACTGCTTCTGCATCAATGGGGAGCGACCCCACACAGGACAGACTCCTGGTCTCCAGAGCTCCCAGAGCTCCCGGTCTCGCTCCCTTCCCTCACTCTCCCATGAGGGCCAGAAGCGGGCTCCACTATGCCTCCCAGCTCAGGGACTTCGGTGGCCCCACTGCCATCAAGCCATGTTCTCTAGCTCCGCCCCTGACCTCTGCGTGGCCCTGAATTCAGCTCTGGGGTCTTATGCTGGCCTCTGGCTACTTGGGGTGGGGGAGAAGGCCCCCTGAATCCTGTGGGGCAGGGCTCAGGTCTTTGGGGGGGTCCCTCGTCTTCTGGGGGACAGTGTGGTGGGAGGCACCCAGAATTCTCCCTGGGTATCAGTTCACATTATACAGCCATTTTGTTTGAGGCAGCGGACGAACAGCTTTCACATACATTATCTCAGTTCATCCTCATGGTAAATCTCTGTCAGGTACTACTGATCATTCCCATTTTGCAGATAAGGAAATAGGCTCAGGGAGGCGGTCACTTGGCTGGTAAGTGACAGAGGCAGCGTTTGAACCCAGGAACGTGTGCTGACTCTAAAACTTGTGCTCTGAACTGGGTCAGTCCCTGTGATACAGGCCAGGTGGGGCCATGATGCCAAAGCTTCTCCAGCCCTTCAGCCTAGGGGCAGCAAGTTGCCTTTTCCCCTCTTCCAGGCTCCCCCTGGATGGGTTTCCTCCTGGAGTTAGTCTGGTCTGAATATTTGAGAGCATAGACAGTCAACCAACCTCTGAGTCTAGGGACTGACTGCATTCCTGATAGAAAAAATGATTCCTAAACCCATATCAGACCTCAACGTTGAGACTTTGAATCCTCGGAACATGGCCCCTACCTGACACTCTCATCTTGTCCAGGTGAGGAGCGGCTTGGGGTCAGCGTTAGCCTGTGGAGAGAAGGAAATCAAATTGGAAACTGGCACCTGGGGTCTGAAAATGAGTAAGATGCACGATTAGGGACAGGTACCTTGACTGAGGAGATCACAGACCTTTCAGTTTGGTTCCTCACCATCTGCCATCTGTTCACTCTCTGCCTCCACCTCTCCTTCACTTTTGCCCCTAGAATCTTATATTCAATTCAACATGTCTTTCTTGGGTACAGAGATTGGCAGGTAGAGGAAGGTGTAGTCTGCCAGCCACTGTCTCTTGGAGGATTGATTTATTCATTCATCCATCCATCCTTCCATCCTTCCATCCGTCCATACTTCTACCCTTCCACTCTTCCATCCGTCCATCCCTCTGTCCCTCCAGCCAGCTGAGAGACATTGAGCTGGCTAGCTCCAGTAAAACATCAGGAAACAAAAGCTCAAGTGATTTCTGCTGAAGTGCCAACGTGAAGAGTAATGAGAACGCTCACGTTACAGGTGAATTTGCGGGGGGTGCTATATATGCATATACCTCCTTTAATCCTCACGCTCCCCCTTTTTAGGGGTAGGTAAGCCAGGACTCACCATGGTTAAGCCCAGGGTTATTCAGCTTGTAAGGGTCACAGCCAGGATTTGGATGCAGGTCTCCACTGCCCAATCCCCACAGGGTCCCACTGCCAGGGCCTTTTGTCCCAGAGGAGAGTTGAAACTGGAGTTTCATCCCTTCTCGAGCCCTAGGTCCCACCTTTCACCTGTGCCACCCCCGAGGTGCTGGGCAGTTACCAGCGATTCAGCAGCTGTGAAGACCCCCAGTAGGTCTCTAGAAACCTAGGGGAGGGGAGGGTAAGGCTGGTGGCAACTGTTTCAAATCTCTAGCCAGCTGGAGCAGCTCTGACTGCAAGGACTTGCTCCCACTACTCTTCCACTCCCCACTCGAGAATCTTCTTTATCCTGAGAATCCATCTCAACAGACATGGCCTCCAAAGTCCAACCACCAAGGACCCAGATAAGAGACCGGAGGCTTAATGCCTGCCATTGAAACAGTTGGGCTGAGTCAGTCCTTGATATTTAAACAAAAGCAAGAGCAAATCTACATTTCCTTTTGATAAGTATGAAAATGTTCCCACCCACTCTGGCCTGCTGTCTAGGTCCTTCCAGGAAAGAAAGGTGAGCTGGTGCCTGACCCCACCCACAGAGATTTTATAGAACTTTAACTTCCTGAAATTCAAATTATCACCCCCCCACTTTTGTTCAGATACAAGAGTATGCTTTTGAATGTTCATGGGATCTGACCTAGAGTCTGGGAGCCCAGGCCCATGGATGACGTTGGAAGGATGTCCCGTGGAGCTGGGGGCCAGACAGGATGGAAGGATGGGAACAGGGTCAGGTGGATGAGGGTGCACAGATGACTAGACAGACGTTGATATTGACAGAGAGCATGCCAGAGACAGAACTTGGAGAGACAAAGGACAAGGGGAAGCGGGGATGGCAGAGATACAGAGGAACACACAGAGAAAGAACAAGGCAGGGACAGAGGAGGAAAACAGATAAAGGGGCAGAGGTAAAGAGCAAATACTTAGGACATGCATTCACCCAGATTCAGAGGGAGAAAAAGACAGTGCCATTCAGAGAGAGACGAGAGAGAGAGGACAGAGATAGAGGCTGGGATACATACCTGGGTAAGGGGCTAGCTTCGCGCTGTCCTGCCCATGTCAAGCAGGGACTCTGGCTTCAGGGCGGGGAGGGGGGGGGGGAGGTGGGGGGGAGGGGCAGGGGTGGTGAGGGCTCTTCCAGCTCAGTGTCCCTCCTGGCTGAGTCCCCAACTGTCCCCTCAGCACCTGCAGGGCTCTCCAGTCTCCTGAGTCCCCACCCGGCTCACCCTGCCAGCCTGTAGGTGCTCTGGAGGCTTCAGCTCCAGCGTCCTGGCTTCCAGGACCCGGTCTGCTGGGGGTGGGGAGGGAGGAAGAAAGGCGCTTGGGACTGGTACGCAGGGTGGGGCAAGAATTGCCTCCGTAGCCACTCAAACCCAGAAGTTTCTTCTTGTTCCTGCAAGAATGTCTGTTGCAACCTGTTATTCAGGTTACAGAGCTGTGGGGCAAAGGCAGGGGGAGAAAGGTCTGACTGCCCTTGCACACATATGGTGGCCCCAGGGTGGTATGTGGTCACAGGGCTGGTGGGGTGGGAGGGTGGAGGGTGGGAAGGAGGGGATGGAGGTGGAGGGGTGGGGAGGGGGAAGGCAGAACCTATGGCCCACCCTCATTGCCCCGAGCCTCTCCCTTTGTCCTGCCCCTCCCCTTGGACCCCATTGGATTTCTGGCAGCAGGTCTGGCCGTGTACATAAGCCACGAGCAGGCTTTCCTTTTCTAGGGCAGGCCTGGTCTTCTGCAGGCCCCGTACAACGCTGAACACAGAGGAAGTGCTCCATGAATATTTGGGGCCTGAATGAACTGGATTCTTGCATAGTCCTGAAACATTAGGACAATGAAACCACTGTGTAGAGAAGGAAGCTGAAGTTCAGAGAGGGCAAGTGACTTGTCTAAGGCCACACAGCCACTTGTGGATTTCATTTCTGAAGCAGTCTCTGAGCAGTCATGGGAAGGCAGGCTGTGCATTAGGCAGGGGGTATGGCTATGAGCAAGACATTCTCTGAAGCATCCCTGAGCCTTTGTACTGCTAGTCCCTGTCTGTCTCTTTGCCTGGAACACTCCTACTTAGACTTCAGGTCTCAGTGGAGAAGTCACTTCCTCTGGGAAGCCTTTCCTGACACCCCCCCCCAAATCAAGGTTAAACACCTACCTGTGGTCCTGGATGAGGGGAAACCCATCACAGCCCCCCATCCTGTGAAGAGCAGCTGGTCAGTCAGTGCACTGTGATTTCTCTGGGGTTGGGTCATGAGGGGGCATGTGACCCAAGGAAGGCCAATCAGAGTTTTCCCTGGGACAGATCTTGGAAACTGGGGAGAGAGGAGCTATTTTTTCCCTGATGACTCTAAGCTGGACGTCTGTGAATCTGAGGCTGCTGGAGCCCCTTTCTCAGCTACTCCAACGTCCTGCCAGAAGATGCAGATACCAGGCTGAGCATGGGGCAGTGCTTGTGGCCTTGGTCTTGAGAGGACCAGGGAGGAAGAAGCGTGTGACATCAGGAAAGAGGATGCACTTTGGGTCCATCAGACAGACCTGCATTTGTCACTTGGTACTTGTGTGTTTTGGGGCACACCTCTCTGGGCCCTGGTTTCCTCCCGTGTAAAATGAGGGTGCTGCCATCTACCTGTCTTGAAAGGGGTGTCAGGCAGGGAGGCCGCCTGTCTATGAGGGCTTTGCTGGCCTGATGACATCCCTCCCATCCCTCCTCCCTGTTGGCAGGCCCCATTCACCCTGCCGCTTCCTGCTAGAACACCTTGGCAGGATTCCTATCCGGATGTTTGCTCTTCCTACGGAACCAAAATGCCATCACAGCCTGCTTGTTTGTGACATTTCTTAATGGTCCTATAAGAGCTGGGACATCAGTTTCTTCCTGTTTCCTGGAGTCCTCTATACTCAGGTGCCTTTGAGCTCAGCCATGACCTGTCCCAGAGCCAAGATGAATGGAGAAAGGATTACTCTCTGTCCAGGCTAGGAGGGTTGAGGAAAGCACCCTGATGGAGAAATAAATGGGTATTTCTCCTGCTTAAGTCTGGTCTCTGGTCCCTAAGGCCCTTAGGATAAAGGCCAATGTATTTCACGTGGCTTATAAGGCCTTGCATGATTTACATCCTGGCACAAGATTCCTTGCCCACCTCATCATCTGCTGTCCCCACTTCACTTTCTGCTCTAGATGCCCAGAGCTGCCCTGAATGAGGCTCTCTCCCTCACCAGCTTTGCACATGCTGTTCTCTATGTGGACTGCCCTTCCCTGACTCACCCACTCGGGCAACTCCTCCTCGGCCTCAGGTCCTCACCTAAGCAGCCCTTTGTCATTGGAAAGACAATTCAGAAGCTATTTCCTAGTTCATCATAAGGATCCAGGCTCAGCCAACAGTCACTTCTGAATCAGCCCTAAGCCACAGGCAAAATGGAAAGAGCTCCATGAACATGCTCTGCATTTTCCCTGACATGGGCATTAGCCACAGGTTCAACTGTGTTCTCCATGTAGCAGGTCATTTCTAAGGAGGCGTGAGCTGGAGGCCTGATCCGGAGCTTGGAGAAATCAGGTTGCAAATAGCAACAACTGTAGCTCGCGGGCTGCGCTCCTATTAGCTTTGGCCCTTCAGCCTTCCCAGCCCCTGCTGGCAATCAGGTTTCCCACTCTGCCCGGACCCATACCTCAAATGACTGCCTGAGTTCCAGAGCAGAAAGACACCCAAACTCACTTTTTAGCTAATAATCAAAATAATGAATTATCAAGAAAATAATAAAACTAGCTACCACGTATTGAGTGCTTACCGTGCGGCTGGAGTTAGGCTAAGAATTTTACATATATATCTTGCCGAATCCCCGCGGCAACCCCGTGAGTTGGATCCTACTGTCTCCTCTTCTCCGAGGAGGAAGCCGAGGCCTGGAGGGGGTGAGTGAACAGACTCAGCTATGGGGGCAGAGCTGAGAGTCACACCCTCAGCTGCGGTCAGCAGATGGGGGACCACACTAGCATCTGGCAGGCCTGAGGCTGACCCACACTCACCAGATTCCAACAAGGAAGGGCACTGGGTCCGAGGGAGCTCCGTGTGCCTAGGAGTAAGGTTTGACTCTTGAAAAAGTCGGTACTTTAACTGGAACTCAAAGGATAATTCTGTATCAAGGACAGGTCCTATCCCCAGGCCATGAAGGCTCACATTTCCCTTCATTTGAGCAATGGAACTTTTGGGGCAGGGACGGCCCAGATGAGCATTTGGGCAGCTACTCCGTGACACCTATCCATGGCAGACCTAATGAAGCCAGCACAGTGCCTTTTCTGGCGAGGAGCAGAGGAGGGCTCGGACTCTTTCCCACCGGAGTCCAGGGACTGGTATGTGAGCTGCGTCATCCTAAGAGTGGGGACTTCTCAGTGTGGGGCAAGGGCCAGGTGGACTGGGAGCGGGGTCCTCTGCACAGCATTGGCCTTCTGGAACCAGAGGAAACCTGCTGGATGTGAGGAAGCCTCTCTCTCCTCATAGACAAGTCTGAGACAGCACAAGGTCATGAGCTGAGCAGGTCTGAGGCCTCCGATTCTGCTTGGTCAGGAGTTATTGGGGGATCTCTGTGACATCTTTTTTTTTTTTATAAGATTATTTATTTATTTATTTGACAGAGAGACACAGTGAGAGAGGGAACACAAAGACGGGGAGGGGGAGGGGGAGAGAGAGAAGCAGGCTTCCTGCTGAGCAGGGAGCCCGATGTGGGGCTCGATCCCAGGACCCCGGGATCATGACCTCAGCCGAAGGCAGACGCTTAACGACTGAGCCACCCAGGTGCCCCTCTGTGACATCTTTTTTAAAAAAAATCCAACTCAATAATTCACCCTACATTTCCTGAGACGCTCCTCTGTGCCATCATAATGCTGAGGGCCTGGGACAGAGCAGAGAACTGATAAGGTTCTCACCTTCTGGAAACACACAGCGTCAGGTGGGAGGGACAGGTATGTGGATGGTGCAGGGGAATGGGTGCTCAGGTAGGGTTCCTTCAGGGAACCTCCTGGCCAGGGGGGCTGTCAGAGAAGACTTCCAGGAGGAAGTGGCATCTTGGCAGATGGAGTTCTCTTGGAAAGTGTTCCAGGCAGAGGGAACAGCATGTGCAGACGCTCAGAGGAGAGGCAGAACCGGAAACTCTGACTGTAGAGACCAAAATGAAGGGAGAAGGGGACTGTTCATTAGACTAATTATACATTAGGCTAATTATACATTAGCCCTTAAGGGCTGGGCTCATATAATGACCTTGGGCTTTGTTCTGAGGGTGATGAGGGAGTCACAGGAAGAATTAAACCAGGCCAGTGATAAAACCTCAGCTCAGTGTGGAGAAGGTAGCACCTCCTCCAAGAAGCCTTCCCTGACCCCTGGCTCCTCCATTAAGGAATCCCTCCTTCATGCTTCATGGTCATGCTTCACGTCAGCCTAATTTGGGGCCAGCTTCCTCTCGAGGCAGTGGCTCCTGAGGGCCCTCTTCATGCATGTCCCTGATGCTAGCTCCAAGGCACATAGTAGGTATGCAGTACGTGTCCTTAGAGGGAAGCGAGTGGCTTTCTGTTTGGGAAAGAAACTAAGGGAGAAAAGACCCCAAACACACCACGGATGCTCCCTCCATCTAAGTGGTTTCTTCCTTTACCCCACGCCCCACAGTGTTCTCCAAAGTGAACTCTGTCCAGAGGACAAGCTCAGACTTTAGAATCTAAGTAGCCTCTTCTGGCTAAATGCAACCTCAGGCCATTTTCCTCATCATCCCTGGAAATTCTGCGGACTAAATGTTGTCTCCAAAGGCCATGGGGCACTATCTGCTCGTCCATGGGCTTCTTTCTGTCCCCCCCCACCGCCCCCAGGCAGGATTCCCCACAAGGGACGAATTCTGCATGCACCGGGGTGGGAGGTGGAGGCTGCAGAGGGGGCCACAGGGCCTGAGGGAGACACTCAGCACATAAAGGAGACCGAGGGAGAGGGACAGGACAGAACGAAAAAGAAGCAGAGACCCTGAAAGACTGAGAATGGCAGACACATTGACAGACACACACATGCACTAGCACGAGGCCACGCATGTGTGCAGGCACGTGCACATACACACGGGAGTCAGGTGCTGCTAAGAGTCCTACCTGGGACCAGGGGACATGTGTGGTCCTGCCCAGACCCGGTTGCCACTTGCCCTGAGTTTCCAGTCGTCCCCGAAGGCCACCCTGAATCCTGACCGTGTGCCGCAAACAGCGGAACCAGAGGCTGCCTTTCATTCTCTAAATGGTCCTTCTTGTAAACCCCTGGTATTTATAGGCAATTACTGATCATGTCACCAACACAGACAGACAGAAACTGCAAATAAGGACAGTGGCTTGACCAATTTGTGCCAGTGACATTTATTTCAGAAGGAAATAAGCCCATTATTTCCATTATGCCCTGTTTTAATTTTATTTATGGTTTTAATGGTTTGTCCAGCTCTGGCCAGTGGTAGAATTACTGGGCCATGTGAGGCCGCACAGCAGGACAGGCAAGGAGGGGTGGGAGGCCCAGGATTCTGAGGTTTCTTATTCCCCACATTCCCGGGATGCTTCCCAGAATAAGACAAAAAAACACATGTACCAGCTGCTGCTCCAAGACTTCCTTATTTTAAGTACTTTAATCCTCAGCAGCTTAATGAGGAATTTGGGGAAACTGAGGCACAGAGTGTCAGGTCACAGCTGGTGAGAGGCAGAGGAAGAAAAGGATCCCAGGGAGGAGCCCAGGAGCCCACATTCTTAACCACGGTGTCTGACTCCTCTAGCCTGGGGCAGGGCAGTTTTCTGCAAAGGACCAGAGGACATATTTTGGGTTTTCTGGGCCGTATGTTCTCAGCTGCAGCTCTTCAACTCGGCCATTGCGGTGGAAAGGCAGGAGTAGCAGTATGTAAATGAATGAATGTGGCTACGTTCTAATAAAACTTTATTTATATAAACAGGTGGCTCTGAATTTGGCCCTAGGCCTTAGTTAGTCCAACCCTGATTTGGGTATTGCTCCTCTCAGCCCAGGGTGGACATGATTCCCGGTGCTCCCTTTCCTGAGCTTCAGCCTGCCTGGGTTTGGCTTGACTGTTGGTGGTGGAGAAGGAAGGCTTCTGTAGGATGGGAGAGAGTTCCTATCATTCTGTCCCTCTTCCCACCCAGCAGCCAATGCGCTCCTCAGGGGCGGATCTACCAGCCCCTTGCTTGCTTAGCACGGCTCAGCCGCCTGTCCTTGGACTTTGCTCCAAATTCAGCTGACTGGATTATCATCTGAAGGTGCCTTGCTCAGTGCCCGGCACTCGGGAGGCTCCCAGTCAACGGCAGCTCTAGCCATATTTGCACCTTCAGGTTTGCAGAGGCCTCATCTGGCCTGGGGATTTCGAGTCTATCTAATATGGTGGTTGATTGGTGGGGGGCGGGCTTTGGAGCCCCATCTGGGTCCTGTCATGGAGCTGTGGATACAGTCCTCTCAGCTTGGTTTCCTTATCTGTATGTGGCCATCACAATCCCTACTTTAGTAAACATTAAATTGGAGAATACACCGCACACACAATACCTGCTATGGAGGAAATGTTCTGTAAGCGACAGTTGTTAAGCAAGTAGGCCCCCTTGTTCTCTGCTTGGGGATGCCCCTGTGCCCTCCACCCTACCCCCCAAGGAGGCAGAAATCCCTCCAGAATGAGAGAAAAGTATGCTCTGGATTGGGAATGGGTTTCTCCAGGCCCTGACAGAGCAACGAGAGTAAGGAGGAGGTGTCTGGCCAAACATGCAGCCCTTTCCCTCCCCAATGGGATGGGGTAATCTCAGGCTGCTAGGCAGCTTTGGGTACATTAGCCTGAGAGGACAGTTTGTGCCATGAGAATTTCTCTTTGCCGAGAGTCTGGCTGTGTGTCACCAGAGAGGGCTTCTGTATCATGACAGGACTGCCTGGAGCGTCTGGGTTCAGCCCCTGAGCCATGGCCTGCCGTTGGCCTATCTGAATCACTTCAGCAGGTCAAGCATGACGAAATTCCCCTCAGACCCAGTGGGCGATTCTATTCCTTTCCATCAGAGAGAGCTGGGTCTTGGCCTCTTAACAAGATGGCAGTCTCCACAATGACGTCAATGGGGTTTTGAATAGGCTTTAGGAGATAAATCTTCCCCAGGGACGTGTGGGATCCAGACATCTCTGAAGGAGAAATAATCTTAATCATAATCATAGTGATGATTCTAGTAAGTCTTAATACTGTTAGTTGGCCAGTTTTGAGCCCCGTGTCCTTCCACTTAATCTTCCCAACAGAACTGTGAGGCAGATTCTTTTATTGACTTCATGTTACCGGCGAGGGGCTTAAAGAGATTAAGTGATTTGCCCAAGGTCACACAAGTGAATTGGCTGATGCAATATTGCCATCCATTACTTTAGTAACTGTGATTAAATGGAGTAGGGATGCTTGGAGCCAGACTGTGGTGGACACCCGCTGCTTGGGTCATCTTTCCAGCACCCATTTCCCCTTTTTCTGGAGCTCACCCTGATTTTCCGTCAGGCGCCAAACTCCCTTCCTCTGCTCCCTGCCGTGCAACTGGCTAGGGATGGTCCCATTCCTGGTTCCAAGTGTGGCCACGTGGCCCAGGCCTAACTCCATTTCTTGGTCACAGAGATGGGCAGGCAACCCATGCTGAGAAGATCACAGCCCTCCCAGGGCTCTTGATGGACTTGCCAGGGAAGAGGATCTGCCTCTCTGCTGGGGTTGCTGGCTTGAGATGACTTAGAACTACAGGTGTCGAATGGTATCTACCACTGTGTGGGGAGAGCTTGCCTGAGAATAAAGCAACATGGAGGAAAGGATCCCAGAGATGGAGTCAGAGTCCTGGGGATGTCATCGAGCCCCTAGATCCAGCCTTGCCTGCCAGCGGATCACTGGACTTTTCCATTATGTGAGCCAATATAGGTCCTTTATTTGTTGGGCTGGTTTGAATTTTTTTTTTTTTTTTTGGTCACTTGCACCCAGCAGAGTACCACCTGATACACAAGGATTTTCTCATTTTCAACCACAGTTACATCCACAGACAGGTGAGGTAACTTGCCCAAGGTAACACAGCAAGAAAAAGGCTGAGCTAGGATTCAAACTCCAAAGGTGGTGCTCTTTCCATGACTTCTACATCTTTGTCTCCCCAGGCTATGCCCTTGGGGAGCAGACCTTGGCCTTCCCACCTCTGTTTCCCGGGCCCTCCCAAAGCAAGAGATTGGTACCAACTGTAAGAAGAGTCTGCCCTCTCCACAGGGCCTATGCTGCGGGACTCCAGGCTGGCCCGGAGCTGTGCCAGGCCTGCCCAGCAGTAGCCAGGCTGGTCTCACCCGAGGAGGACTACCCAGCCCAAGCACGCGTTGGCAAACCGTGGCTTGCGGCATCCCGCACCCCAGGAAATAACCCTCGGCTCCGCAGCCTTCCAAATTCCTATCGGAATGCAGTGGCGGGGGCCGTGTGTGAACGTGGAGGAGAGCTCAGAGAGAGGGGTGTAAACGATGACCATAGGACAGAGCCCCAGTGGCAGCCGCCCCTCCTCACAGGAGACCCGCCCATCTAATATTGGTGGGCCTGGCGTGGCATCAGGTAGGACGTGGCCAGCCTGAACCGGGAGCTGGCAGATGCCCTGGAGCGGACCGACAGAGAAACTAGAGCAAACACTGGGTAGAGCTGAACTCCACAACTTGCTCGGCCTGGGTGGGCGTGAGCACCTTGCTGCCCTCATCTCCCATTGCCACCTCCCGCCCTCTCCCAGCGGGACTGCCCGCTCTTCCTCCCTCTCCCCCTTCTCTTAGAGTCTGCAGTGTGCCGAATGCTTACCTCCCCGGCCCTCCTCCTCCCACTGGCGTTCCTCCACAAATTTAATCTCTGAGAAGTCTGTCCTTACTCCTACCTCCTTTATGGTACATGTCCAAAGTGCTCTGAAATGACTGTGCAAATTGTTTTTCACTTGATGGCTAGAGCCATACTTGTTTTGTTTTGTTTTTAAGATTTTATTTATGAGAGAGACAGAGACAGAGACAGAGCGGGGGGTGGGGGGAGGAGCAGAGGGAGAGAGACAAGCAGACTCCTCGCTGAGGTTCTCAGGACCCTGAGATCATGACCTGAACCGAAACCAACTGAGCCACCCAGGAGCCCCCATACCTGTTTTTTTAAAAATCCTGTCTGGTTAATCATTGTATCCTTGTTTAATTGACATACAGGAATTGCTCAGTTAATGCTCACTGAATGAATCATCCGGAAGGGTAGTCTTCCACCAGCTTTCTTCCAGCCACGGACTTTGAAGCGACTGCACTAGGGAGGCGGTGCTGCCTAGTGTCGGGGGCATAAATTTTGCAGCCACATTGCTCAGGCAAGTTATGTAATCTCTCTGTGCCTTAGTGCCCCATCTGCAAACTGGGAATGATAATGGTGCCTACCTCAGAGAGGTGATGTGGAGATTCAATGTGTTATTACATAGAGAGCACTTAGCCCAGAGCCTGGCACATAATAGGGGCTATTTTATGTGTTTTTGTGATTGCTATCCTAGATGGAGAACTATAGGGATCAATGGGGGATAGCCAGACTTTCACTCCCATCTTACAGATCAGAAAACTGAGGTTTAGTGAAGGGTAGGGACTCGCCTGAAATCACACAGCTAGAAAATCTCTTGAGACCACGCACCTTTGTTGTGACTTTTCAGATCATTATGTTCAGAGAAGAATGAAGTTTGGGGCCTTTTTCATTCATTCTTTAAATATCGGTGTGGCTCCTGGGACGCCTGGGTGGCTCGGTTGGTTAAGCGGCTGCCTTCGGCCCAGGTCATGATCCCAGAGTCCTGGGATCGAGTCCCACATCGGGCTCCTTGCTCAGCAGGGAACCTGCTTCTCCTTCTCTCTCCTGCTTGTGCTCTGTCAAATAAATAAAATCTTAAAAAAAAAAAAATATCGGTGTGGCTCCTGATTGATGCTCAACCGTGTTTTTTGAATGAAGAGATGAATGAATGAATGAATGCCAAGGGGCCCCTGTGGTGGAGGAAAAAAGCCTGCAATGCAGGGGATTGATCCCTGACTTGCCTGTCCCATTCCTTCGCTCCTTCATCTTCCACCCACCCCGCTTCTATCTTCCTTTCTCTCAATAATGTGGACCCAGAAGTATAGCTCTTTCCGTGCTGGTGGAAACGTACCTGAGGGCTCAGGGCTCCCACTTCCCTGCTTTGATGGAGAAGGCCAGATGTTCCTGCTGGTGCTTTGGATCCCTGACCTAGCCAGCCACCCCCCTGGGCCAGCTGCTGAGGGAGGCCAGCCTGCTGGATCTCGGAGGGGCTGGGTCCTCGCAGGCCAGTTCTCTAGCTGCAGCAGGCCCAGAGACAGGCACCAAGTGGCTCGTGGGTACCTTGTGTGGGCCGGCTCCTCTTGGTTCTGCCCTGGCTCTGCCCCACCTGCAGAGAAGCCTGCTATAAACTCTCCCTGCCCTGTTAAACAATCTTCCCAGGAAGGAGGAAATTCATCCAAAGGAGGAAATGAGTTCACAGTCTTGTCTGGCTGAAGAGCCGCTGGAGCCCTGGCTTAGGCCTGGGCTGTGAGAGTCTCTTCCCCACGGAGCTCCCAGCCTTCGCAGAGGAAGGTCTGGGTGGGGTTTGAACATTTTAACCAGGAATGAAATGCCACAATCGCTTGCCTGAGAAAGGAAAACAGAACGCAAGATGACACCACCCCCAAAACAAACCAACCCCTGCTGACACCCTTTTCTGGCCCTGGGGGTGAAGAGGGGACAATCAGCGTGAGTTAATGAAGTGCCCATCACCTGCTCAGAGGTTCTAGGCCAGGGTGGCTCCTGCTGGAGGAAGCAGGCGGGAGGTGAGCCTGGGGAGGAGACGCACACTATGGGTGGGGGAGGTCAAGGCAGCTAAAGACAGGGAGCCTGGACGATGGACAACAGACCCCCTTGACGCAGCACAGGAAGTGGTCTGAGTCAAAGAATCTGGATTTCGTTTGGGGCACGAGTTAGAGGTTGAAGCTGGAGAAAGAAGGAGGGAGGAAGGGGAAGAGAGAAGGGTCAGTAGGTGGGAGAATATTAGCACAACAGTGAATGTAGTGTTGATTGCCTCTCTCTCTCCCTAGGACTCGGTGTCCCCCGCTCCACACCCAGCACCCCCAGGCTTTGCTACTACTCATGGTTCTCATTCCAGAGAACTCTGCTCCTTAGGATGAGTTCTTTCCCAGCAGGCACCGCGTTCCATGTAGGGTCCTGGGGGCGGGGGGGTCTTCCTCTTCTTTGGCAGAGGGTGCTGCTGGAGTTGGTGATTTCCGCCCTGACTGCTTCCAGAAAGGACGTGCTGCCCCTTGCAATGACTATCCAAGCACCTGAGGTCAGACAGCCGGTCAGGAGACCAGGACAAGTGCCCAGGAGCTGGCGTGAGGGGAGAGCAGCGGCTGCTGCCCAGTGGGGAGCCCCCGGGCCTGCAGCTCTGGTGACCGGTGGGTTCCCAGGAAGCGAAGTGGGGGTGCCCTTCCCTGCATCCTGACTGGGTTTAGGCCTGGCTGCTTAAACCCAGTCCGCTGCTGCCTTCTTTCTACCCCTGTCCCCGGCCTACACAGCTCTGCCCGCGGCTGGTGTGTGTTCATCCTTCAGGCCTGACCTCCATGTCAAGGTTCTCGGCCTTGCTTCCCCAAGTAAACAAGCGAGTCACTGATGCAAGCTGCGCTGAGTTCTGCGAGGGAACAGCAGCGGGTAGCAGAGAGCAGGAGGACGCCCTGCAGCAGGTGATCAGGCAAGGCCTCTCTGAGGAGGCAGCTGTGAGGCGCCGTCCTAACAAACAACCAGAAACCGAGGGGCTTCATACAACACATGTTTACCATCTTACAGTTCTGGAGGTCACAAGTCTGACCGGTCTCCCTGGGTTAAGATCCAGGTGTAGGTAGGACTGTGTTCTTTTTGGAGGCTCCAGGGAGAATTCTTTTCCAGGTTCTGGAGGCTGCCTGCTTTCTCTGGCTCATGACCCCTTCCTCCATATATATATATATATATTTTAAGATTGTATTTATTTACTTCACAGAGAGAGAGAGCTCGCGTACACAAGCAGGGGAAGCAGCAGGCTGAGGGAGAAGCAGACTCCCCGCTCAGGCGGGGGGCTCCATGTGGGGCTCGATCCCAGGGCCCTGAGACCATGACCTGAGCCAAAGGCAGACACGTCACCCACTGAGCCTCCCGGACACCCCCCAGCACCCCCGCCCCTGCCCTTCCTCCATCTTCAAAGCCAGCAGTGTCTGATCAATGATCCTTATTGGGTCCCACCTCCTCCCTCTCTTATGTCCCTCTTCTACTCTTAAGGATCCGGGAAGACACTGGGCCCACCCAGATCCTCCAGGATACTCTCCATGTCTCAAGGTCTCCTGGTTAGCAACCCTAATTCCATCCGCAACTTTTAATTCCCTTCACTGTGTAACTAATGGCGCGTGTTGGCGGGGCTCTGGGTTTGAGGACGGGGGCATCTTCCAAGGCCGCTATTCTGCTAACATCAGGGGCAATCCTCTTCCAGTTTCTTTCTTTTTTTTTTTTTTTAAAGATTTTATTTATTTATTCATGAGAGACAGAGAAAAAGAGAGAAAGGCAGAGACAGAGAGAGAAACAGGCTCCCTGCTGAGCAGGGAAGCCGATGCGGGGCTTGATCCCGGGACCCCAGATCATGACCTGAGCCGAAGGCAGACGCTTAACCATCTGAGCCACCCAGGCATCCTCTTTTAGTTTCTTTGTAGCCCTTACAAAGTGCAAAGTGCAAAGCCCTTACAAAGTACAAATACAAAGTATTTGTTCACTTGTCACCGGTCTTGCTTTACTGGAAAGTGAGTCCCATGAGGGCAGGGGCCTCGTTGGTTCTGCTCACTAGAACAATGCCTGGTGCCCCCAGCACATGCTCAGTAAAGGTTTGCTGAATGAATGAGTGCCGGCTCATTTCTGCATTGGTGTCAATAGGGACAGCCCCGGTCCAGGGCCCAGAAGCTGTGACCCCTACTCTACGAGGAGCAGTTGTGAGACCTCAGGCCTTCCCTCCCCCACTCTGGGTCTCAGGCAACCTTGCAATAGCCCTGGGAGGAAGAGAAGGCCCGGGACAGTCTCCCCAAGGACTTCAGGTCTTGGAGAAGTCAATAACCATCATGAAATCATTGCTTCATTTTCCTTCCAAAGGCAAAGCCCTCACTGAAGCCTCAGCCTGGGCAGGCCTCCCAGGGGACACTCTCCAGCGTTCACTCAGAGAGGGACCAGCAGGGCCTCAGCACTGGGGCTGGTTCCTGTGTGCACCACAGGATTATTAGCGTAATATCATCTGTGAGTTTGACTTTTCTTGCTGAAAGGGCTGGGAAGCCTTCTCTGTCTCTCAGATGATGACGCTGCAGGAGTGGGGGTCAGTGTCAAGTCTGGATTCAGGGTTCGGTAATAGGTCTTAGAAGTGCAATTATTGGTGTGTGATGGTTGATTCATTTCCTTGGGGAGTGTTGGTGCCGAAGGCTGACCCAGTGACCAGGAGGGAATGGTCACCATCCCTCCCATTGCTGACAGGTTCAGGGCACTGGCTCAGCCGCCAGCCAGCCGCACGTCCCCAGGGGAGCAACTGGAACTCCATAGCTTATTTTTTTAATTTAACTAGAAAAATAATACAGTCCTGTCATGGAAATTTTGGAAAACACCGAACAGTATCAAGGAAAAAACATCAGGCAAGTATAACCTCTCGTGGGAGTGATGTTAATATTTTGGCCTATTTCCTCCTCCTGATTGTTGAATGGAACTCTTCCTGTGCATCCGGGTTTGGACCCTTCTCTTTCACTTGGCATTAGAGCCGAGGCGTTGCCCACGTCATTGGAAACTTGGAGGTTGATTTCTTCATGATTGCACACTATTGCATTTTACAAAGCACCACCTTTATTTACCCTCCACAACTGCTGGGTGTTTGATGATTTCTGTGTGTGTGTGTGTGCGTGTGTGTATGGGTGTGTGGGTGTGTGTGTGGGTGTGTGGGTGCAGTTATAAATACACTGCAATGAAATTTTACAGGTATATCTTGTGACCTTTGTACACCTTTATTTCTTCCATTTTTTAAATAATAGAACCAGTAATTCCAGCCTTTCTACCCCACAAAGTTTCATGAGGCAAAAAGGAGAACACGAATATCAAGGGACTTTCAAAACCATGGGGAAAAGAGCTGTTCAAATAGAAGGCGAAGTTCTGAGCACCGCCTCTTCAGGCACTCTCTCTTTAAGGGGTATGTGTGTGTGTGTGTGTGTATGTGTGTGTTCCTAAAAACTAGGGGCATTAGGGGATCCTGGGCAGCTCAGTCAGTTAAGTATCTGCCTTCGGCTCAGGTCATGGTCTCAGGGTCCCGGGATCAAGCCCCGTGTCAGACTTTCTGCTCGGTGGGGAGTCTGCTTCTCTCTCTCCCCCTGCTCATCCTCTCTCTCAAATAAGTAAATGTACTCTTTTTTTTTAAAGATTTTATTTATTTGACAGAGAGAGACACAGCGAGAGAGGGAACACAAGCAGGGGGAGTGGGAGAGGGAGAAGCAGGCTTCCCGCCAAGCAGGGAGCCGATGTGGGGCTCGATCCCAGGACACTGAGATCACGACCCGAGCCGAAGGCAGGCACTTAACGACTGAGCCACCCAGGCGCCCCAAATGTAATCTTTAAAAAAAAAAACATAGGGGGATTAGATGAGTGTGGCTCTAGGGAAAATAGCCACAGAATCAGCATTTATGGACCATTTACTATCTGCACGGCACTCTGTTAAACAAGGTACATGCATAACTAGAATTCATCCTAACACAACCCTCCAAGGGAAGTACTGTTTTTACCTACAACTTAAAATTGAGGAAACTGAGGCATAGAGAGTTTAAGTAATTTGCCCCTGTTGACACAGCTCACAGCTCAGTGGGAAATTGGGAAGGGACACACACCACCCACCCACCTGCACCTCTGAGAGCTGCAGGGTCACCAGCTGGGACCTTCTTAGGGGCTCCGGAACACCCAGGGCCCCTCCAGCACTTCCTGAAATAAGGCACTTTTTATAAAAATCGAGCCTGGCCCTCTGTTCCTGGCAGGCAGAGAAACTAATCTGAAGATTATTTCCCCAGAGCTGGGGTAGTTTCTGATTTAGAATGCTTCACTCAGAGAGAAAAGCCCAAAGGAACAGAACCTGCCCCCCAACACTCCCCACATGTCTGAGATAAAACGGCAGAGCTGCCTCACTGTGTGTGTATCCAAATGTGGGTGCCCAAAAGGTGTGAACGTGTCTGTTTCTTGGGTACCCGTCAGCATGTGTGCCTGTGTGCCCAGGGGTACACAGAGGTGTGTGTGTGTTTGCGTGGGCTGTATTTAACCTGCTAGGTGCCCAAAGACAAAAGAGGTGCTTTACGATCTTTCTAGTTCTAATCTTTGAGAAGAAACTGGGTCAGGACCTAGGCTGGGATTTCTGTATACTCCCTTCAGCATCAGATCGCGCCAGCATTTTTCACAATCACCACGGGCTTCGGTAACAAAAGGAAGCCAGGTGTGGGTCGAAACCAAGGGGGAAAGGCACAAACATCACTATGCCAGGTGGTGCCACCGGAAACGACGAATAATTTATGGTTTTCCTCGCCCTCGTTAATTGACCAAATCCAGTGTGGCCACGTGCGCCTTGTGCCTTGATCTGCTATGTAATAAAATCAGCGCCTTGGCATGAGAGGCCCAGCGAAGGACAGAATACTAATAGCGTTAGAGAGGCTGTTGGCAAGCATTAATAATTCATGCCTCCGTTCGTTTCTTTTAGTGCGGCCGCTGTTCCTTTGAACAGCTGTAGCAATGAGCTGTGGCGATGGAAGTCTTTCTGTCCATGCCAGGACCTGTGTGGGTGGCTGGCGCAGAAGCTCCTGGGCTCGGAGGCCTGGTCCACGGGCAGCCCGGCCACACTGTGCACTGCGTGGGTCACTCTGCGTGGGGGAGGGGGAGGGCAGCAGGATCAGGTTTGAAGTCTGGCACGGCTCCCACGGAGCTAAAATCAGGGTGTCACAGAGCTGCATCCCTATCTGGAGGCTCCTGGGGGGGAATTTGCTTTTCTCTCTTCTCCAGTTTCTAGAGGCTACTTTCTTGGCTTCGGACCCCTTCCTCCATCTTCACGTATCTTTCTCTCTCTCCTCTGCTCAGACCTCTCCCACTTTTAAGGACCCTTGTGATTACACTGGGCCCACCTGGATAATCCAGGATAATTTCCCTATTTTAAGGTCAGCTGGTGAGCAACCTTAATACCATCTGCAGCCTCAATCCTCTTTGCCATGTAACCTAACGTATTCATAATATCTGAGGTGGGAAAATCACTTCAAATGTTTTAGGAATTAGAAAAGTCATGCTTACTCATGGTAAAATATTCAAAGCAGTGCAGAGATAATAAAAGAACCATTTAAAGGCCCACTTTTACCTACTCTCCAAGATGGATCTACTGTTCACAATTTCTAAGTATCCTTCTAGAATATTCTATGCACATACAAGCATATATATGTGTGTCTCCTTTGTTCTCTCTTTTTCTTTCCATTTCTCTATTACTTCTCTTTTTTGCCTGCTATCCAGGCAGCCATCCGTCAATCCACTCATCCATTCAGCTGGTATGAATTTTATTCCACACCACAGGTGTAAGAAATGTCATATTTCTTTATTTTTCTAAATCAAGTTAAATCTCACTCCAAACCACTTGTCAGGGTGGAGGAGAACTTCAGTATTAACCATAATTCAACTTCAGTACCAGCCATAATTCTGGAGCTCCCTTCATCTTTCCTGGTTGCCAAAAAATGGAGGTGGGGAGGGGCTTAGTGATGTTGCGGAAATAGGATCTGGCATGTCCTTTTCTTCCCACGTGCTCACAGATTTCTAAACAGTATTCTGTGAAGGATTTCAATTAAACACTGTGAAGACATGGACACATATAGATGAAAGGTTGCAAGAAATGCAGCAAAGTACCAACAATGTTGTCTCTCACAAGTGGGATTACGGCAATTTTAATTTTCTTCTTGACACAATTCTCTTTCCCCCTACATTTTCTACACCTAGTAGATATCACTTTATAATCATCACAATAAAGTTCCTTATCAATACTCTGTGTCCCTCTCCGCTGGTCTTTCCTTCCAGCTGAGTGCCCCATTCCCCAAGATGGTGGAATCCTCGTTGGGTGGTTCCTCCTTGGGTGGTTCCTCCTTGGGTGGAGTTCTCCTTGGATGGTGTCTTCTTTGGGTGGAATCGTCCTTGGGTGGGGGCATAGGTTTAAAAAGTAGGAGGCTGCCCTGCTTTTTTACGCAGTGGGGGAGGGCTCAGGTGGAGCAAGGAGCCTGCTGGTCTGGAGAGGAAGCCGCTGGCCTTCATGGCCATGTCATCACTTTTTTATTGGGGCTCACAGCTACTGTCCTTTCACTCCAGAGGGGAGGGCTCACCCTTCCCAGCTTCCAGGCAGCCATGCTGGCTCCAACCTGCCCTTCTGCCATGGGGTCTGTTTTCACCAGTGACTGTGGAGGAGGTGGAGGTTGCAGAAGTCCAGGGAGCCATGGCATGGGTGGGGTGTGACCTGGAGCTTCCCTCCCAGGGAGTGGGCTCTGAGTGGGTGGGCCAGTCAGGATGTGGACTGGTAGGTCTTCTTTCAGGGCCAGCCTGCAGGAAAGCAGACGCTGAGCACATTTGGGAGTTTCTTCATTCTGATTGTCTCCAGGCACCTTTGGAATGGGGAAGGGAAGGTGGTATGATTCCCCCTTGTGGCATTCATCCATTCAGCTGTTCACCCATAAATACTCAATAAGTACCTTCTCTGGGCTAGACACCAGGCTGGAACCCCTGAGTACAATGAAAAGCAAAAATAGATCTGCTTCCTGACACAGTCTGGGGTGGGTGCCAAAAGAGGGGCTCTGCCATTTGTTTCTCACTGTCTTTCTTGTCCTTTGCTGTAATTCTCACCCCTAGAATATAGTAGAAACTCAATAAAAATTCGTGAAAACAATGAAAAATTTGTTTCTTGTTAGTCAGCGGAAACAATCTAATAGCAAAAAAAATCTGAAAGTAAAATGAAATGGAAGAATCCCCCCCACCCCGCCCCCAGTTCTTACAGATGTTTCATCATCATCATCATCATGGATATGGATGAGGCCTTATGTTCTCCATGCTTTCCCAACCTGCTCACATATTGTCTTCACTAAGATGGCTGGGAAAGATCCAGCCTCCCCCTTCACTGTAAGCTGTGATGTCTTTCTTTGTAACCCTTGACTCCATTGTCCTTCTTCTTTGCAGGAGGTCCTGATGGATGCTGAGGACTTGCTTCATGACCCCATCTCCCAGGTCACAAAGAGGTCTGGAATTGGGACTCAGACAGGGAGCAGCAAAGGGAACTGCTTGGTTGACAACTTTCTAAATGCCTTTTTCCTTATTGAGCCAGAAGGAGACACAATGTTGGGCCAGCCTGTGCCCAGGCTGGGGAGAGGGTAATGTGGAGAGTTGGTGTCTCACCTTAGTCTTTGAACCACACCCTCCCCAACGTAGTTGAGAATAGTGACTTGGGTCAAAAAATCACCCCTCATACCCTTTCAGTTAGAAAGAGAAATCACTCCCTGCTACTGCATCACATCTTCATTCATACTTTTACAATTGCTTTCAACTCACTGATAGTCATCTGTGTTTGTCTCTACCAGCCGATGTGCTGAATGACATTTCACAACTAGCTCTTCAGAAAAAAACGTAGGCACACCTATACATAACTAGGTTTATTATATTGCACTGGTATAAATGATGTGTATCAAACACACACTTATTATTACATAAAAATAACACACAATACTCTTTCTTTTTTTTTTTTTTAAAGATTTTATTTGACAGAGAGAGACACAGCGACAGAGGGAACACAAGCAGGGGGAGTGGGAGAGGGAGAAGCAGGCTTCCCGCTGAGCAGGGAGCCCGATGCAGGGCTCGATCCTAGGACCCTGGGATCATGACCTGAGCCGAAGGCAGACATGTAACGACTGAGCCACCCAGGCGCCCCCACAATACTCTTTCTTATAAATTTCATGTGGTTATTGACTCTCACAGAAAGCTTTCCTCCATTTTTGCCGACTCTTGTTTTAGCCAATTTTTGGTTGCAATTCAACCATGATTTGATACCATTAGATTATGAATATATATTTGATCACTTTCTGATTCAGCAAAGAGGTCTTTCATGTCCTTGGATAAGTAAGTGTAGTTCTGTCATGAACTTTGGTTGATATTTTCATTTACATTAATAAGTAAGATAAAAGTGACTTTGAAGATGTATGTCAAAACTTCACTTGATTGTCAATGACACGAGTGACCCCTTTGCTGAATTACATAACAGTTTTTGAATACTGGAAGAATATTTCCTGATTTTTTGGTTCAATTTAAATGCAATAGCTACAGCACATGGCACACTTAATGTTTGCTGCATTGTGAACATTTCTCCATCACTTCCTTAAGGTCTAGGGTCTAGACTATCAACAAAGCAGTAAATCAAGCTCAAATTTGTAATGCGTGCCAGTTTCTGTGGTATAAACAAACACTATGGCCAATTTGAAGTTGCCATTGCAAAATCACTAAGTGTGGAGTTGGGAGGACATGCACGGTAACACTCTACTATAGAGCATTTCAACCCTACATAGACAATACTGGCCTACAACTTCAAGATCACAGATAGAAGTGAAATGTAGAAAAATAGGAACTGATGAGTTTTGAGTATGTATCACCTTTTTAAAATATAATTTATTTAGTTTGTAAGTTTAAATAATTTAACTTCTCATAATGGCTGTGTTTAACAATTGGGTCACAAGATTACTGAAAATTTAATAATTGGCTCTTGTGAGCCAATATAAGCTGCCTCCAGCTCTGCATAATCTGACTGACACTTCAAGCTGAGCAGATCCTTATCCTTCTCTGGCCACAGCATTTAGCACAGTCCCTGACACACTGTCAGCCCTCTGTAAGCATGTGTTGATGGAGGAGTGACTTGCATTATCTGTCTACCTAGTTTGTGAGCTCCTTGAAAGAAAGACAATATTATAGTCACTTTGAATCCTCAGTCCCCAGCACAGTTCCTGGTACATCGTGGGTACTCAGATGAATGTCCAAGTTTACACCCTAGGGAGCACCTGAAATGTTTCATCTGGGAGCAGAAATGACCCACAGCAGGGTTAACAAGCAGGGCATTACAGAGGGTGGGTATTAATGAATCTCATTTCACTGCCTGTGTTAGTTATCTATTGCTGCATAACAAATTGCCACCTATTTAATGGCTTAAAACAACAAATAGTTACTATCTCAAAGTTTCTGTGTGTTAGGAGTGTGGGCACATTTTAACTGGGTCTTCTGCTCAGTGTCTTACAAGACTGTAATCAAGGTGTTTTGTGGGTTGCATTCTCATCTGGATGCTCCGCTGGGGAAGAATCCACTTCCAAGCTCATTCATGTTGTGATGTGACTAAGGTTGTCACATATTTCCTTGAGGTTATGTGACAAAAGGCCCCAGGGCTTTGCTGGCTGTGGATTGGAGGCTGTCCTCAGGTCCTAGGGAATGCCCACAGTTCCTTGCTACATGGGCTTCCTCACCATAGTACTTCATCAAGCCAGCAAGGAGAATCTCTTGCCTCAAGGAGGGTGAAATCTCTGTTTTAAGGCCATTTGCCCAGTTAAATTAGACCCACTGAGGATAATCTATCTTTTGATGAACTCAAACTGATTTAGGACCTTAAGTCAGCAAAATTCCTTCATATCTGCCATATTCTTTTGGCTAGAAGCAAGTCACGGTTTCCAACCACACTCAGGGGATGGGATTATATAAGACATGAATACCAGGAGGTGGAGGTCATTGGAGGTCACCAGAGGCTCTGTCTGCCACACTGCTTCGTATCCCTGTCCCCAACCCCACCGTGAGGTTTGGCTTTAGCTCTTGAGAAGAGTCAGCCAGTAATCCCTGCATTCTCCTGCCTTAAAACATTTCCCTTGTTGAGGTGGTTGATGTATGTAATTTTGGTATTTATCTGTGCTCATGTGGGACACATGGGAGGAGCCAAGTGGTTTCCTTGGTGCCAAGTCTAGTAAACCCAAATCCTTCTGTACCTCTGAGGCAGGTCCCGAGTGTTCTATGATGTCAGGAGCCCTCAGGGAAAGAAGAGATTGTCAAAACAAACACCTCAGGTTTAGGAGTGAAGGTCACAGTGGCAGGAAAACTCTTCCCCTTGATTTTACCTTGGGCTGTCATGGAGAAGAGAGAAAATTGTGAAATAATGCCATGCAAGAGGTGGGCTCAGTAACTCCATTGAAATGCCCTCCAATACAGGAGGGGTGGGGAGGAAACATCACCACCTTACTTCCATCTGGCCACTAGAGAGGGCTTATGGCATCAGTGAAATTATCCATCTTGTAAGTTCCATTGGTTTGAATTTTTAACAGCAATATCCTCCAACCTTAAGGAGGACCAGACCTTGAAAATGGGGGTGTTGGTATCACTCACAACTATAAAATTTGGGGTGTGTGCATCTTTATCCAGTGTTTCTGCAGTAAATACTTTTTGGTCCCCAATTCTGTGCCAGGCTCCATGGGAGGCAGGGTAGAAAACAAGCTTGCCCTCCTGGAGTTTGTGGTCTGGTAGAAAGTCAATGAAAGAGTTATACAACAAGATAAAGTGTGACAAGTGCTTTGAAAGAGACAAAGTGAAAAAAGGAAAAATAACATAGGGAGTGCTGTTCTAGAAGGTGTGGTCTGGGGAGGTCTTGAGGAGAAGTGACTTTACAGTTGAGATCTGAAGATGAGAAGAGCTCAGTCACTCCTAATGGGGGGAAGAACTTTCTAGGAGGGCAGACCAGAGTGTGCAAAGTTCCAGACTGGAAATGTTCTGAGCATAGTGAGTGAGAAGGAGAGTGGCTAGGTGAGGGAGCAGGTGCCAGATAATGAAGATATATTTGGGAGACAGGACTGAGAGCATTTGATGGATTGGAACTGGAATATGGCTCATGGATATTCCTATAAGAAGTGAGGGGAGTCAGATACTGACATAGCTTTCCAATCCCCACATTCCTGCAACCTTCCTTCAGGATAAACCAGTGGCATGCTGGTTAACAGGCTCCCCGCTCCTTCCATGAAGAGCCCTGACTTGTAGCATTTGCTGATTTCTGTGCTGTAAGTACTCTCACCATGGCCAACTTTGAGCTACCAGCCAGTTTGCGGGAATCCTGAATATTTAATTTTAGAGCTGGTAGGAGTCCGCTCCAGCACACCAAACCACCCCCAGGTCGCAGCACATTCTTCTCTAGGGAAAAATTCACCAGGTGGTAGCTTTGACGCCTGCAAGCACTCCTGCCCTTCTCCGACATCTCTGTACCTGTTTCTTTATATTTTCCCAAAGCCATCTGAGGTGGCAACCACAAAGGAAAACACACCGTCTCCTTGCTGACTGCTCTCAGGGAGCTGTTCCATAGGTTTAACGACAATTGTCTAATTATGTCTTAGATGCTCATTCCAGAAAAACCTGATAGATAAATTAGTGCAATTAATTGGTCTTTACGGAGCATTTAGGAGAACCCAGGCCGTCATAAGAACCCTTCATGTAGAGAGTAAGTCTAGCTGAACCTATTGTGAATGGAGAGAAGCAGGAAGGAATCGCAGCCCAGGAGTGAGCAAGCAGAGGGTAGCTCCTGAATCTGATTCTGCCCCGAAAAGCCCTGCTCCTTGAATTCCCTTGGACGATGATCCTTTAACGCCGTAACACATTCCAGATCTGACCTGTCAGCATCCTCCACAGCTCAGTTTGTCTTTGGATTTCCCCGTTCTTTTGAGCACACCACCATCGTCCTGGTGTCTCAAGCTCAAGAGCTTGGAGGTAACTTTGACCCAGCTCTCTCTCTTGCCGCCTGCATGGATTCCATGTTGTATTTCTCATGTCTGTTTCTTTAGAGTCGTGCTCTGCAGCTTCTGCTGCCTGGTCTCTATCCACTTTTAATCCATTCTCTGAACCACAGCTGCCCAGACTTCCTATGTGGCCTGCAGGGCCCTGGGAGGCAGTCAGTCCTTCCTCTCTAGCTTCATCTCCTGCCACCGGCCCCTGGCGCGCATGCAGCAGCTGGAGGAAGTGTTCAATTCCTCCAAGTCCCCACGTTCTGGCCTTTGCACATTCTGTTTTCCCTGCATGGAAATCTCTCTCCTATTGGATTAATCAGGATCAGTTAGGTTATGCGGTGATAATGAATTAACCCCTACATTTCAGTCACTTAACACTTTAACGTTTACGTCTCACTCCTGTGAAGTGCAGTATGGATTGGGTGGTCCTTTTCCCTTTGGAGAGGTGGCCCCCAAGTCACTGGCACAAAGGAAAAGAAGTTGGAGGAGGCACCTGTCTTTTAACTAACCCAGCCTGGAAGTGCCACAGGTCATCTTCCCTTCCCCTCTTTGGTCCACAATAGGTCAGATGGCTCCAACCTAACTGCAAGGGAGGCTGGGAAATGTAGGTGAGCACATAGGATGCTTGGTGCCACACCCTTCTCTTCTGACCCATTATTCAGATCATCGTGTCACTTTCTCTGGGAAGCCCTCCCTGATGCCCCAGCACTGGGTCAAAGTCTATGTGTGCCCCATGTACACCTTGATCCTGGCACCTGTCACCCTGAATGGGCCAGTCAGATGCCGATCCCTTGCTCGGCCATGAGCTCTGCAAGGCAGAGATCTGGTCTGTTCCTTACTTGGGGCTCCCTCCCCCCCAGGGCTCAACATAGTGCCTGCCATACAGCAAGGCTCAGTGCATGATCCTGGAGGGGATGGCCAGTCCTAACCCCAGCATTCAGGGCTCTCTCAGTTCTGACTGGTCCACGTACTTCTCTCTGTCCCTCTCACCCAGCTGCTCTGGGTTTTAGGTCTTTCGTGCATAGTATAGTGGGTTTTAGGTCTTTCGTGTATAGTATAGTGCATAAACCCTTGGCCTTTCTGTTAGGCAGCTCTGAATCTGATTGCCAGCTCTAGTATTTCCTGGTTACGGGACCCTAGACAAATCACTTCACTGCTCTGTGCCTCAGGGTCCTCATCTGTCAAATGGACTTCGTGATACCTATTTTTCGGGGATTCCGTGGAAAAATGCTTTTAAAATGCATCCTCACTAGTATAGACTATGGCAAATATGATACTTCACTGATTCTCAGGAGCTTTTTTTTTTAACCTTTTAAAACATATCTGAAATCAGATACATCTTAACAATTGCTGTTATGAAAACACTGTGTTATTGTTCAGTTCCCAGCTTTTGCTCTTTCTTGGTGGTGTGTCTTAGATTCCGTGAAATATGGTGTATCTTAGATCCCATGATAGATGAGAGTTAATAATTGATCTTTATTAATGATTCTTTTTGCCTCTTAAAATGATCTCCATCTCTGGTAATCTTTTTTTTTTTTTTTTTTGGTAAATCTGTGGCCGTTTCTCTCATCCTTCCAACGCTTTTGATTAAAATGAGTGTGAAGGGGTGCCTGGGTGGCTCAGTCGGTTAAGCGTCTGCCTTCGGCTCAGGTCATGATCTCAGGGTCCTGGGATCGAGCCCTGCATCGGGCTCCCTGCTCCGCGGGAAGCCTGCTTCTCCCTCTCCCACTCCCCCTGCTTGTGTTCCCTCACTCACTGTCTCTCTCTCTGTCAAATAAATAAAATCTTTAAAAAAAAAAAAAGAGTGTGAAAATTGGAGCGCATATCTTCTTATCAGGACCTTCTAGTGGAACAGGCGTGGTAAATTTTGCAGCTGAGGCCTCTCCCCATCTGGGAGGCCTCCCTGCCCCTCTCGCATGCAATTGTCTCTCTTCCTTTCGTGTTTCTCACAGTGTAGTACTAAGTAGAGTCTGCCTTGGACTTCATTAAAAATTAACTTACTACAATTAGTCACACCTATTTTTTAAGCACTGACTTTTTGAGCTATGCTCTATACAATGTACTTCCTTACTGAATCCCCAGAAAGTATGAGACAGGCATTATGTCTCCCATCCAAGTACTAACCAGGAAGACAGGCATTATGTCTAAGATGAGAAAATTGAAGCACAGAGAGGTTTGGTAATGTACAAAAAGACACACAGCCAGTGAATGGCGGAGCATGCTTAACGGGGCCCTGTCTGATGAGAGACACCACTAAGCAGCTTCTCATTTATGCCTGATCCATCCCTGCGTGGTCCACGGCCCATGGCACAAAGTACAGTGACCACGACACAGCAGGTACTCGAACCATATTACTTGCTAGGGAGTCGCGGAGGTCATCTCGAATTTGCACCTTAGTACACTTAACAAGATAAGACCTCAGTTCTCTGTATCAAAACCTATGAATTCCTCTAACCTTTGCCCCAAAGAGAAACATTCTATTTTTTTTTTTTTTTTTGCAGCCTTTGCCCTTCCCAAAGCCATCGGATCAAGTGTTCCCATTGTTCCCTTTTGAATCACCCCCACCGGTACCCAGCGCAATCACGCTACCTCTCCCCGCTAGGGCAGAGTCTCCCCAGCAGCAGCTGGTGCTACTGGACGGCTGCCCAAGAGCCCAGTAAAGGAAGAGCATGCTTCCAGTCCCCGAGATGCTTAGCGGTACCACTCACTCCCCTCCCCAGCGCATGCCCGTGGCCGCCTCTGAGAGCCAGATCACTCCAGCCCCTAGAGCTGCTGGAGAGGCTTAAAAAAAAAAATCTGTGGGGGCGCCTGGATGGCTCAGTTGGTTAAGCGACTGCCTTCGGCTCAGGTCATGATCCTGGAGTCCTGGGATCGAGTCCCACATCAGGCTCCCTGCTCGGCAGGGAGTCTGCTTCTCCCTCTGACCCTCCCCCCTCTCATGTGCTCTCTCTCATTCTCTCTCTCTCGAATAAATAAATAAAATCTTTAAAAAAAAATCTGTGATTTCTTGACATGCTCTTGTGGGCACAGAAAACCAATCTTTGCCCGTGAGCAGCGAGAAGGTGCTTATGGAACTGAGAGATGATGCCAGATTCTCTCCTCGGGGAGCAGGGACAATAGAGAGGTGTTGGCGCCCTTATTAAAAAATGGCCTTCTGGGGCGAGTCTCAGGGGACTCCTGCACACCTCAAGTGAAGCCCGCTTGCAGGCCCGCGGCTCTGGTGCACACAGGCGAGGTCTCGGGAAAGGAGGGAAATAAAGAGAACGAGCATCCACAGGTACCCTTGCCTTTCATGGTGGCAGCAGGGCGGTGAAGGCGCTGAAGGCCACAGGCTCAGGATGCGGTCACAAACCCTGGATGACCTGTTGCCCAAACAGGCTGCGGCGTTGTGCCTCATGGGCCGAGGCTCCACGCGCAGGCGGGGGCAATACTGCACCTACCTTCTCCTCTTCCTCCTTCCTTTCCCTTACGTGCTTCTTGGTCTTCCTTCGCCCTTTCTTCAGGACTCTTCTGTAGAGGAGAAGGTCAGGCCCACTTGGGGCAGTTTGTGGGTTTGGCTTTGCCCGAGGCTTCCCTCCCCAGACTGAGCCTTGGAAGCTGGATAAACTCTGGATAATACAGAGAAGACTCCTGACGCTGGTAGAGGGTGAGGAAATAAGGAGGTGAGGTCTGCATCCTTCCAGACTCTGACGTCCTAGTTATCCACTTGTTTATCAACCTGCGGGATGGTATTTCATCAAACTATGGTGAAGATGAGTGTTTTCTGCTTTGTCTTTCCTGCTACATTTACCTGGTCACCCTGATTTGCCTTCTTAACTTTTGAAACCTTCCCCTTGCCTGTCCAAGATGGGTTCAGTGGTTGCCATCCCAGCTCTCAGAGCTTATATAATCTCAAGAAAAAGTAGGGAGAGATTGCCAGAGAAGAAGGGGAGAAGGATTTAGGGGAGATGCTGAGTTGAAACATGGTATAAAGGGCTGGGGATGAGGGTAAAGGAGGGAGAGAGGAAAAAATGTCCTCGAGGCTCGGGCGTGGAGGAGTTGGGGAGATAATGTCTGGAGAGGTTGTTGGGTGTGAGAAACTGGAGAGAAGAGGCACGAGTACTTGGGGATGACTAACTGGTGGCCCTCTCAGATTTCCTGAGAAACACAAATAAGAAGAGTTCTTTAAAAATTTTCATTTAGAAGCTGGACCATGCTTATTTGCATATGACTATGCAGACTGGCCAGGGAGGCCCCTGAATATATGAAGGTTACAAAAAAATTTCATTAGCTCTACTGTGCTCAAGTCTGCGCCAGGTGCCCAGGGAGCAAAAATAAGAACTGATCCATGCCCTGGAGGAATTTTTGGAATTCATTCATTCTAAGAGGCTATGATTCCAAGATTCTAAGATTTCAGAATTCCATTTTGCTGAAATTCTCCAAAATTCCCCCAGCTGGGCTGGGTAGTACATTTCTAGCACTTAGAGCCAGGGAGCAGAATTTCTGGGAGAAAGCACTCTGCATCCCCTCTTCTCTCTCTTAGGATGAGTCTGGGCTCTGCAGAGGTTCTGACCCAAAGTCCAGTTGCCTTCAGGAGGGTCCCTGTCACCGACAGAGTGAATAAATGTTCCCAGAACGGAAAACTCACTGCGGTCGACCCATTGCTCTGGCTCCATTTCTGATCTTTGTCCCAACCCTGTCTTCACTCCCCGCTGCTTCTCTGCGAGCCCTTGGCCACCAGCACAATGCTTGAAATCTACTGCCCACACCAACCTTGACCTAAATCCATAGAGAGCTAAGTAAACTCTTCACCTTGGGTCCTGTTTAGAGTTTCTGTTGAAGGATAATAGTTTAAGTCTCAGTATCTTGATGAGAAATGGTTGTTCAGAGAAAATATTGACAGGTTTTGTCCCCATTAGAAGGCTTCCATGTATATAATTGGCCAACGCTCACTCGTGAGTCTTAATCTCTTAGGGACCAGCCAAAGTGCAGAGATCTCAGCAGATGGGCAGACAGGACCTAAATAAGTGGGTGTGTCAGCTGTCTCTTTGGGCTCCACTTTCCCTTTCCATTTCTCTGAAGTTTTCCCTCACCTGTCAATATTTTGGTTGATATTACAAACAGGTGTATCCAACACTGGTCTGCTTTGGACTGTCATTTGCTAGAAGCAATGGCCTTAGCCTCTGTAATTCTGTTGGCCATTGATAATAACAACAGGCAGCCCTGATACCTGATTATCACTTTATGGTTGGCACAGCAGTTCACTGGCATTAACTCAACTTGACCCCCATGAAGCAGGAGACATTGTCACCTGGTATTCAGGAGCATAGATTTTGGGGTTGGAGAGACCTGAGACCAAATCCTGGCTTGACTATTGGCTGGCGGTGGGATCCAGAGCAAGCTGTTTAACCTCCTCACCAGCCTTTAGGGCTTGGGGGATTAGATATTAACCTGCTGCCTGGTGCATGGTTGATGCTCAACATACAGGAAATTCCTAGCTCATTGTTTCTGTTTTACAGGTGAGGGAGAAAAATTAAAGGACTTGCCCAAAGTCACACACTCCCAGTTAGGGGTTCTTTCCTCCCCATGAGGCTACCTGACGTTCCTCCCTGGAGACGGGCACCAGTGTATCCTGACGTTGAAATCCCGCTCAAGGGATGAGGTCAAGACTCACCCATGCTTTGGGGGGGTTATCTTTCCACGTTCCCCAGTGGGATGAAATGCATGAGGTGATGCATAGATTTCGCTTTCCCAGCCCCTGGCCAGTGGTTTAGTTTATCCCCATCTCCTGTCAGCTGACCAAGGCCAGCCAGTGCTTAGTGGGGATCCCGTCCCTTATGCCACTAATGGAAGCGAGTTCTCTTGCTTCCTGTTCTGCTTCTTCTATCTCTGCCCACACCTACAAACTGCAAACATTAAGAACAAATGTTTGAGAGGATGCTTGCTCACAGCACTGGATGGTTTCAAGTGTTGGGAGTAATTATTACCAAATCCGTTTCTGTTACAATTTCCTTCTGTCAAGCACATGTTTTATTGCTGGGTTTATTTTCTTCACACACAGCCCCCCTTTATCAGATTTAGCGGCTATCCAGGTGTTCACAAGGGCTTAGCTTTCCGCCCCGGCTGCCAATGTGCTCTTCTGTTCAAGGAACTGAAACAGAACGAGGCAGGAGGAAACCAGCGATGTTTGGACAAGGGGAGGTTTTCATGTAGCTTTTTTTTTTCTTTAAGACTTGATCCATTTATTTGAGAGAGAAAGAGAGAGTGAGAGAGAGAGAGAGCATGAGCAGGGAGAGGAAGAAACAGACTCCCCTGTGGAGCAAGGAGCCCTGACGCGGGGCTCGATCCCAAGACCCCGAGATCATGACCTGAGCCGAAGGCAGATGCTTAACAACTGAGCCACCCAGGCATTTTTTTTTTTTTAAAACAGGCTGGACTCCTCTTGGGGATGGGAAGCCTTAAAAGCCAGGTGTTCTGGCTGAAAGCAGTTTGGGAAACTTCAGGTATGTTTGCCACTGGTTAGGAAAAGCCTGGGCAAGCGCTCCTTCAGCCCTACACATGGTGGTGGTACCTGCAAATCAGGCTTCCATCTTTACAAAACCTAGCTCAAACCGGGGGGCTCTTCACGTGCCCAATATGTTTTACACTGTACAAATGGGCTTCTGGAAAATAGTTCCCGCAATCCTGAACTATTTATTTATTTATTTTTTTAGAGAGGGAGGTGGGGAGGGGCAGAGGAAGAGAATCTTAAGCAGACTCCATGCCCAGTGTGAAGCCCCACGCCCGGCTCTATTCCACAACGTGAGATCATGATTTTGGTTTTGGCTCAGGCCGAAACCAAAAGTTGGACGCTTAACCGACTGAGCCACCCAGGCGCCCCCATCCTGAACTATTTTTATTTATTTTTATTTTTTTCCTGAACTATTTCTAAAGAAAACTATTTTTTATCTCCTTTTTTTCTCTTCATAAAGCAAGACATACTTATTGCAGAAAGTGGGAATGTAAACAGATAGAGGAGAATTAAAAGCTACGTGGCCCTGTCCTCCAGAAAAAAAAAAAAACAAAAACTGTAAACACGCCCAAACTGTTTCTCCTCATCTGGGCTTTTATTACACACACACACACACACACACATGAAACAAAAAACGGGCAAAGTTGAGAATTTTAACAAGCACAGCGCTCAGCCACATTCTGGTGCGTTCGTGCACCTGAGGGCTGATGCACACCTTGAATGGGATCTTTTGGCATGAGGGATGGGCATCATTTCTTTCAAAGCACTGTTGGCATGTGCTCACTTAAATATATTTTCTCTCCTGCTTGACCTTGGCAAGGCCAGGGTCACAGTCAGTGGGAAAGAGGAAGATAAAAGGGCCGCGAGGTAGGAGAGTTAGGAAAGGCCCTTCACGCTCCCTGCTCGGCGGGGAGTCTGCTTCTCCCGCTGACCCTCCCCCCTCTCATGCTCTCTCTATCTCATTCTCTCTCAAATAAATGAATAAAATCTTTAAAAAAAAAAAAAAAAAAGGAAAGGCCCTTCACGTCTCAGTGAAGAAGCACCTGTCCCTCATCTTCTGCGGAAAGAAGCCCCACTTAGGACGCTTCAGGTGAGCCTGGAGAGGCTCAAGTACTGGCTTCCACCTGCCCTGAGCTTCCAGCGCGTGCAGCAGCTGTAAGTGCTCACAGCTGGAATACCGGTCCTGAGGTGACTAAGAACAGTTCATTAATTAATGACCATCGAATGGGGTTTATAATGCCCCGGGATGGCGCATGCTAGAGTAGGAGGCTTCTCACCCGGTATAATTGAGACCTGCAGTTGGAGGTTAATCAGAACATCAGTTCAAGTGGGGAATTGGTTGGAGGGGTCAGACAGCACCCTAAATGCTGCTGAGAATGTTCGGAATGCCATGGGCAGCCATCACTGTGAGCCTGAGGGTGCGAGTTAATTGGGTGGGCTGGGCGAGGTGGGTCAGTGACCGGAGTTTTTTAGTGTATTATTATCCTCATTTGATAGATGAGGAGACTGATGTCCAGAAAATGTAAATGGACTCTTAAGCTCAAATACACCTTTCCATTTTAATTTAGCTCTTATTGTCACAGCCATCTCTTCTTTTGTATGGTTTCTTTCCTTCTTTCTTTCTTCCTGAAAAGGGGAAGGAAGAGACCTGTCATATATAAGTGCCTACAGTGTGCCTGGCACTTTGGACGTTACATTTCCAATTCTCACATCAGTACTAAATTTGGGCCATATTATCTCCATTCGCTGGTGAAGAAACAGAAAGAGACATTCTATGACGTGGCCGAGGTCCCACATTTGGATAAGTGTATGAGTTTCCTAATTGCTGCTATAATAAATTACCACAAATGTGGTGGCTTAAAACAACATAAATTTATGATCTTACAGTTATGTAGCTCAGAGGTACAACACAGGTCTAAAGTGAAGGTGTTGGCAGGGCTGCATCCCTTCCTGGAGGCTCTAGGGGAGATCTGCTTCCTTGCTTTCCCAGCATCTGGAGGCCACCTTGGTTCATGGTCTCCTTCCTCCATCTTCAAAGCCAGAAATGTGGCATCTGGCTGACCGCTTTCCGGGTTCTCATGTTTTTCTCTGACCACAGCTGGGAAAGGTTCTCTATTTAAGGACTCATGTGACTAGATTTGGGCCCACCCAGATAATCGGAGATAATCTCCAATCTTAAAGTTCCTCACCTTAATCACATTTTTAAGTCCCATTTGCTGTACAAAGTAACATACTCACAGCTTGTGGGGATCAGGATGTGGACATCTTTTGGAAGGTATTACTTCGTCTATCATCATGGTAAGAGAAGGAGTTGGGACTAAAAGTGGGCTGTGTCCATGTTAAAATTTATTATACAAATACAGTCCTCGGGCACTGTGGTATGGAAGGAGGAACAGACACATAAATTGATTGAACATAATAGATTCCAGAAATAGATTCACACAAGTATGGCCAATTGATTTTTGACCAAGGTGCAAAATGGCAGAATAGTCTTTTCTATAAATGGTGTCGATACAATTGGACATCCTTAGGCAAAAAAAAAAAAAAAAAAAAACTTGACCTAAATCTCATGCCTTGTATAAAAATTTAGAATGGATCCTGGATCTAAATGTAAAATCATAAAACTTTTAGAAGAAAATCTTTGTGATGTAGGCTAAGCAAAGAGATCTTAGACATGACACCAAAAGCAAAATCCATTAAAGAAAAAAGAATTTGAAAAATTGGATTTCATCAGAATGAAAGGCTTTGCTTTGTGAAAGTCCCTGGTAAGAGATGAAAAGACAAGAGAAGGAGAAGAAATATTTGCAAGTCACATATCTGCTAGAGGACTTGTATCTGAAATGTATAGAGAACTCTCTAAACTCAAAAGTAAGGAAAACAAATCATCCCATTATATATAGACAAAGGACTTGAACAAACATTTCACCAAATGGGGATACAAATGTCAAATAGACACATGAATATGTGTTCAACCTAATTTTCCATAATTCAAATGCAAATTAAAATCATAATGAGATATTATGACACACTTACTAGAATGGCTAAAATAAAAAACACTGACAGTATGCCAAGGGATGAGAAGGGTTACAGAGAAAGTGAATCACACACACATTCCTGGTGGGAATGAAAAGTGAGACAGCCACTCTGGAAAACAATTTGGCTGTTCCTTATAAAGTTAAGTATATATTTACCATCTAAACCAGGAATTACACTGTTGGGTATTTATCCCAAGAAAATGAAAACATATATTCACACAAAAACCTATACACAAACGTTCATAGCAGCTTTATTGGTAATATCCAATAAGTGGAAGTCACCTACATATCCTTTAACAGGTGAATGATTATGCAAATGGTTTTAAATCCATACAACAGAATAGTATTCAGCAATGAAAAGAAATGAACTGTTGATCCAGGCAACAGCTTGGATAGATCTCAAGGATATTATGCTGAGCGAAAAAAAAAAACAACCACAAGAGTTACATATATTTACCTTATTTAACACTCTTTTGTCATAATTTTGCCATAGACTCCTTTGTCACACTTCTGTCATCATTTGTATGACAAAATTTTAGTGACGGTTGCCAGGGGCTAGGAATGGTACAGGGTGTGATTATAGAAGGAGTGCATGAGGGAGTTTTTTTGTGGTTCTGAATCCTGATTGTGGGGGTGGTTGCATGAACCTCTACGTGTGATAAAATGTCATAAATCTATTCGCCAAAAAAAGTGTATGTAAAAACGAGTGGAATCTGAGTAATAGCTTCGTTAGTAATGCACCAATGTCAGTTTTTTGATGACGTGGCTATGTTAGATATTATCATTAAGTTATGTAAGGTATACATGGGAGCTCTGTACTATTTTTACAATTTCTTGTGAATATTGTTTTTTTCCCAAAAAAAGTAAGCAAATAAATAAAACTCTAAAATAAAACACCCCAAGTCTTCTCACTGCACGCCTGAAATCCATCCACCTGGCAAGTGATGCTCCTCATCCAATGTTCATTATTTGCCTTCGCCATGAAATCTGAACTGAAAAAGGAGAATAAGCCAACATTTTGGCTAAAACAGTCTTTTCCCAAAAGGTTCTGTTGAACGCTAATTCCACAGCCTCTCATGTTACGCAAGAAGAAATATTCTGTGTCCAGGCACATTTGGGAATTCCTGGGTTAACGAGGTTTCTTCATGAAACACTGCTTTGAAGGGCAGGAACATATGTTGTGGATCTCCACGAGGGGGCCACAGAATACAGCAGTTCTCTAACTTTTTGTCTGCAGAAATTATATATATATATATATATATATTTTTTTTTTTTTCCCCTGGGAATCCCAAGAGCCTAGGGATCCACATGCTTGAGAAATACTGAGCTAAAGAATTAATCAGAGAAGAGGAAAGCAAGGAGTATGGCATCATTTTCACTGTGGAACCAGGTGTTTGGCTTCAGGCACGGGATACTCTCAAGCCTTTTGCCACATAGTGAGTATAGTAACCTAGAGGAGACATGTTGGAAAGAAAGAGGGTCAATCTTCATTGTGTGAAAGGTCTGAGTTTTAGTTTTTGATTCTCCACTTGGAGTAGAGACTTTGGGGAAAATGCTTCCTCCTCTTCTCCACTTTTAGGGTTGGAGGTCCCATTCCCCATCTGACAGTGGAACTAGATGGATAAAGAATGGCTAACAATTCACCCAGGAAGCCAAACGTGAGGAAATGCGCCTTTGGGAAAGTGGGATAGAAGGACATAAGGAAGCAGATCTAGGAGGGGAAAGATTTTTTTTTTCTTTCTTTCTCTTCCTTCCTTCCTTCCTTCCTTCCTTCCTTCCTTCCTTCCTTTCTTCCTTTCTTTCTTTCTAGACTTCATCTATTTATTTGACAGAGAGTGAACAGCGAGAGAGAGAGAGAGAGAGAGCACAAGCAGGGGGAGTGGCAGAGGGAGAGGGAGACTGAGAGGGAGAAGCAGATTCCCTGCTGAGCAGGTAGCCCGACACGGGGCTCGATCCTAGGACCCTGGGATCATGACCTGAGACAAAGGCAGACGCCTTACCGACTGAGCCACCCAAGCACCCCCAGGAGGGGCATTTTCTGGTGATTACAGAGTTGGCCATATGGTAAAACCCTGTTTCTCAAGACACCTGCTCATGAGGAATGAAACTTGGGGATGGATGAGACACTTTGAGTAGACCAAAAAAGTCATGCCATATCTCTTCCTTTCTGTGCACTCTTTTATATGGATCGTAACGTATCTAGTACATTAGTTATCTCTTACAGCATAACACATTACCCTCAAACTTAACAGTTAAAACAGCAATAAAATGACTACATTTATCACTGTGAAAATTGAGTAATGTATGAAATTGCTGAATCACTCTGTTGTACACCTGAAGCTAATATAACATTGTATGTCAATGATACTTCAATAATAAATTTTAAAAAATTGGTCAAACAAAGCAGTAATAAGATTTATTACCTCACACAGTGTCTATTGGTAAAAAATTTAGGAGTGACCTAAGTCATTCTGGGTCATGGCCCCTCATGATGCTATAGTCTTCTGAAGTTTTGTTTGGGGCTGGAGAATCTGATTCCAAGATGGCTCACTAATATAGCTGGCTGGGTGTTGGCAAGAAATCTGAGTTCCTCACCATGAGGACCTCTCATAAGGCTGCTTGAGTATTCTTACGTCATGATTGCTGGCTTCTTCCAGAACAAGTGACCCAAGAGAGAGCAAGGTGGAAGCTGCAGTGTCTTTTATGATGTAGTCTTGGATGTCACATGCCATCATTTCTGCAATGTCCAATTGATTATACACATCAGCCCTATTCAGCTCTATTCAGTGTGGGAGGGAAGCAGACATGGCTTGAATTCCAGCATGAAGGAATCGTTAGGGGCCATCTTGAAGGTTGGCTATAAAAACCTATAAAAGAAAGAAATTATTGAATGAATATCCTTAAACGGATGGTAAGTGTTCTTGAATGGTGCATGACCATTTTCTGGAGGCGGTACCTCTCATCCTTTCCAAAGAAGAGGCATAATTCTGGGATCACAATTTGCCCATTCTTTCAACAGATATTTTACTTTTTTTATTCTTATGTTAATCCCCATACATTACATCATTAGTTTTAGATGAAGTGTTCCATGATTCATTGTTTGTGTCAACAGATATTTATTGAACACCTACTGTGTGTCATCAGTTTGCTAGGGACCTTTGCAAAGGGAGCCCTGCTAGAGAAGCATATCCCATGAGCAAAGTCAGCACTTGTCAGATGTTCAAGCTCAGGCAGAAGTACTGCATTGATTCTTGCCCCAACCTATATATTTGCCATTCATCCTAATCATTCTTTTAAGTAGGGGCCTCAAAGAATTGCACCAGCCTGAATAGCACTTCTACCCTTTGTTTGTTTGTTGGATAATGACTTCATTCCACGTGCTCTGCTTAAACGGATTGACTCTCTTCTCCCTCCTCTCTCTCTCTCGTCATAATTCTTTCTGTTCCCATTTCAGTTGGAGACAGGTGCCCTCCAAACCACACTCCCCACATTTATCAAAGCTAAATAGCTTTCTGCTGCCTTCTCCCATATTTTTTAAAAGCAAACTCCTCTTACCTTACTCAGAGAGCCTAACCTGAACAGGAAACTTGATTAATGCACACTTTATCTCTTCCCTCAGGTTATTTATGTCTCCGTCAAAATTCTTGGTTGCCAGCAAGAAACGGACCCTGGCCACCGTCAGCATAAAGGAATTTATTAGAAGGACATTTGAGTTCTCAGAATTGATGGGTGGCTTAAAAACCAAGCTTAGGAAATGAATGAGAACCAAGGGGCAGGGGCAATGTGGTCAGTGTGCCAGTGTGGCTGAGGTGATAATGCACCTCCATTTGCTCCTTCTGTCCTTGCTTCACCTGCCGAAGGCCCAAAACCCTGGGAAATAGCATTCATTTGGCGTGGCCAAAGTCAATCCTAGACCCAGGCTCCAGGGATGGGGAGAAACAAGAGTTGATCAATTTTGTAAAAAAAAAAAAAGTATATATTTCTACACATTCCCTAATTTTCTAAATGGCTCTGGTTGATTTGTCACCCTGCCATTCAAACTGAAGCTCTCCGTTGCTCAATGAGGAGTCAATTACTCCACAGTCCTTAGGATCCACCCAAGCCTTGTATTTTCCATAAATGAGCCCTCCAAATTGGCAAACACTCTTGGGAAGTGTTTCAATTGGATATTCTGTTAATTTACCAATAATCATCTCCTAATGTCATTTATTACAGAAAATTAGATGAATGTAGCATAAGCAGAAAAATATTGATTGCTGTCCTCTGAATTTTTAATATGAATATTTGATTTATAAATTAATTCTTCATTTCATTAATTAGAGTAGTGAGGCAATCTCCTGACCCAAGCTATGGTGCTGAGGATTATTGTGACTTTCTCATCAGCAATTTTAGGCAATGACTCATTCAAATGAATTTCTTTCCTGGTCCAGGTTTTGTGTCCTGCTCCAGCAAGGAGCCTCATGCTTGCTTGGGTCTGTGGTTACCTTCTTATGGTCCTCCCTAGTCCTTTGTTCTTGATCTGTTTGCCTATTTTGGCCAACTTTTTTCTGAGCATCTTCCACAGGTGGTTGGCCTAGTTGACCTCTACTATGCCTCAGGATCCTATAACCTCATTTAGAAAAGCATTTGGTTCTAGTTGGCTCAAAGTGCCTCTAATTGTCCAAATATTTGTCCCCAAAACCTAACCACAGCAAGGCATGTAGCAGGGGCACCACTACTTACAGAATGACTGAAAGAATGAGAAAGTGAACAAATGCTTTCTGTTTTTCAAGGATCCTCCACAGTGAGTATCCTGTTCCATGTTTTAAAACAGCCCCAGAAGTGGAGAAAATTTAGGTTGGTTGATTAGAAGCTCAGGTCCTAGAGTTAGACAGATCCCTTTCTTTGCTATATACTAGTTACATGATGCAAGGCAAGTAAACTTACCTCTCTTGACCCTCTGTTTCTTCATCAATAAAATGGGAATAATCACATTCTCTACCTCATTAGGTTTATTTTGTTTTTTCCTTGTGCAGAGGGTAAGACCAACCTTCCACAACCCGAAATTGGTTCAGGTGTTGAGACTGATGATGTCACAGATGCATCAAAAGGGTATGGAAATATTTATTGCATCATGAGACATTCTGGGGGGAGGGCAGGACAAGCTCCTAAATTGGTCTAAAAATGGCTGAAAGGGGCAGTGCCTCTTCTGGCTCTCCCTGTGGTCAGTGGATGGGGCTGGGGTAAGAGTTTCCATAAATGGGGAGGAGTTTGCATGGCTTGAATTTCCCCACTGGACCAAGGGAAGGAGTGTCTGAGCTTTTACTGGCTTACCCGGGTGTGGAGCAAAGAGAAGTTGTTATGATGGGGGCCTGAGAGCTGTCAGTGGACAGACATAAAAAATGGAGTCAGACTCTCTATTACGGGATTGTTGTGAGAAAATAGCTGCTTAAAGCACTGAGCACAGTGTAGGGCTAAGTAAGTATTTAATAAATGGATTATGAATGCAATGATTGGTTTAATCCTTTTAGAAGCTTTTGCATCTACTATCTCTTTTCCTCTTTATAACAACCCAAGAAATCGAGAGACCCAGTCAGAAGCAGATCTGGTACAAAGGTCAACAAATGGTAGCTGCTGACCTCACTATCTCCATTCCCATGATCTTTGCCTGCTTACCACCATCGCCATCACCATCACCATCATTACCATGGCCATCGCCACCATAACCATGGCCATCACCATCACTAACATCACCATCACCATCACTACCATCACCATCACCATCATTACCACCAACATTGCCATGACTATTATCACCATCGCCATCATTACCATGGCCATCGCCACCAT